>NC_064641.1:548779308-549979308 GCF_023864345.2 Schistocerca serialis cubense
TGCACAGTCCCAATGCAGCTGATATCATCAGTTTCTTCCCTTTTCTCCCCCCCCCCCCCGCCCCCCTCCACATTCAGTTACATTAATATATATCACAGCTGTGGAATTCTTGTGGTGTCTGTTCTTTCAGACATGTCGAAAAAAACAGACAAAACACATTCATATAACTCTCTATCTGTCAGTAAAACATTATCCTTTTACAGGGAACATGTTGTTCCAGCAAATCCTATTGTGCTGGAACCACCTAACCCTTTGTCTCTACTTAGCTTTATCTCTTCTCAGCATTTTTCACTCTCATTATCTTATCACTCGTAATGTTTTGTTTTCATTTAACCATGAAAATGAACAGTTCTTTGTATTATATTCCAATAATATCAACTTTCTACAAAATGATTGGGAACAAGCATTACAACACTGTTTTATCTATGCAGTCATTGATTCATTGTCATCAATCTTCTTCAGATACTCTCATTCTGAATTAAGTTAATATACTACACATAGGTTTTGTAATGAAAAGAATTTTATCAGTGTTTGATTTTTCATTAAATACAATATTTATTTTATAACAACAAAAATATTTATTTTTATGTTTTGAATGCATTCTTCCATCTGCTGCCTAAGTATTCTTATGTACATCTCATTGCTTTGAAATCCACCTTACAACTGTACCAATATGTGTATTCACCAAAAATGGCATATGTACAAGGGATATTAAGAAAACAATGAAATAAAGTTTAATGTGGTTCTTTTCAGTGTTACAAAAAATTAATCTAAATTCATGTTTAATTTTTAAATAAAATATGTAAAAAGTGACTTGGATGCAACAGAACCCCACACGTTTATAAATCTTGAAGTAGGATGTCTTTACAACTTCTTCATAATAGTGTTTGAGGAATAGTTTGATGCACAATAAGTAATAGGCTATGAACGAGCAGGTATTAAATATTACATGTGTTCTGGTATCATATTTATGATACAGTCATTGTGTGGGAATGGCTTCCATTCCACTTTGTACATTGTAAATTGATTTGCAAAAGCTGTGTACAAAATTATATTTTTGATTTCAAAAGAAACTTAAAGCTGGAACTTTTTACATCATTGCAGAGGAGTACATATCATGGTGGCCACTCCAGGTCGTCTCATGGACATGCTAGACAAGAAAATGGTACGACTAGATGTCTGCAGGTAAATTATTATAATGTAAAAAATTTTAAACTTTTGAAAGTAACTTTCATCTAATTAATTCTGCCTTATTTATCATGAACATTAACAGGTGAATTTTACTACACAGCTCATAGTATTTTCTGCATAAAATTGTTCTTAACTGGTGTATGTATGGAAGTACTGTGCAAGTCTAAGAGGTGATGCATTTTTTAACAGATTTGGTACACTAATACAAAATCCATATAAATGGTAATGTGAGAAATTGAAACCATGTACTATATAGACAAGTCTTGGAGCTGTGGGTGTGTGCAAAAACAAAAGTGAGCAGTGAGGATACACAATTGCGTGCTTCCCCCTCCCCCCACACACACACAAAAGGAGAGGGGGAGAGACAACGTGTCAAATGTACATACAGAGTGCCCAAAAAGTCCCTGTGCTCTATTGCTCAGTTGATTGACCCGTCTACAGTGACATTCACTTTCAAAAGAGCAGCTGAATCTCAAGAACCATAGTCAACAATTCCTGAACACATTAAAAAGATGTGAAAATGAAAAGATTTAGGTCAATGTTTGTGAATGAATTATCTGACGGTGACATAGAGCAGGGAGTTGCAGTCTGTAGTGATTTGTTGGCACAATTACCTAATGCTATGTCTTGCTCAAGTGTGTTATTTTCTGATAAATGTGCGATATATCACAATTCACACAGGAGGAACGTGGTTTCTCTGGTCTAGGAAAAATCCCCATTAAGTGTAAAAATTTGGAAAGAAATCCACTTTATTATGTGAGCTGGGACATCATCAAGATACCTGTCCATACATTACAATGCTAGACAACTATTATGAGCAATAATCAAGTCCTATGTGGTTCAATGTCGGTGCAAGAGTGATGAACAATTGTGTAAATATATTGAGAAGCCTTTCAACATATAAATCCTGAAATGCTCTGCGATGTGTCATGTTGGTAACGAGCATGCTTAGATCACCGTGTAAGGCATGGTAGCGCACAGACAGTTTTGCTGGATACATTGTTATTGTATGTAAATACACAATGTAAGAACTCTTTGATTTCACTGTCATTACATTTTAAGGACATGTGCTCATCTTTTATTTACCAATGTAAGCCTGTTTTTACAAAATATTACATGCTCCCATAGTTATTTACTGATATGTTACAAGATAGTGATTTTATGTTTGGCATTTCATGGGGTGCCAATATTTTTCTTAATTTATGACCAACATTGGGCACAACATGTTAAGTGTCCTGCAATATATGTTAAAGACAAAAAATCAAACACTATAAAATGGCATAAAAGATCATATCCTGGGTTGTACTTAAATAAACACTAAAATTGTCAAATGGCAGTGTATTCCTTTAAAATACTCTCCATCACACTCCAGACCTTGTGACACGGTGCATTATCTTGCTGAAAAATGTTGCTGCCATTAGGAAAAAAAGATCATCATGAAGGGGTATATGTGGTCTGCAACCAGTTTACAACACTCCTTGGCCATCATGGTGCCTTGCACAAGCTCCGTTGGACCCGTACATGCCCACGTGAAAGTTCCCCAGGGCATAATGGAGCTGCTGCCATCTTCCCTCTGTCCTGCAGTACAGGTGTCAAAGAGCTGTTCCGTTGGAAGATGACAGATTTGCACCCTCCCATCTTCATGACGAAGAAGGTATTGGGTGGACACGTGCCCATTTCAGTCACAGTTACTGATGTTGTGGTTAACATAGGCACATGCATGGGTCGTCAACTGCGGAGGCCTACCGTTAGGAGTGCTTAGTGCACTGTGTGTTCAGACACATTTGTACTCTGCCCAGCGTTAAAGTCTTATGTTATTTCCACCACAGTCTGTCACCAGTCCTGTCTTACCAAAGTGCCCAGTCTTGACGTTCAACATCCGTAGTGAGAGTTGCCCACCCAACTCAATGACATCTGGATGTGGTTTCACCTAGGTTATGCCACATGTACGAGGTAATCATCACAGATTCCCTCAAACATCTGACAAGTAATGCAGTTTCCAAAATGCTCATACCGAGCATGTGGCCATCATAATCTGCCCTTGCTCAAACTCAGATAGATCGCATGCCTTTCACATTCCATTCATGGACAGCATGCTCAGTAATACTACATGCACCATGCGCGTGTCTGACTAGCAGTTGTTCCTCGCCAGGTGACACTGCTATCACCTGGATGGGCTTATATTGATAGCAGCTTGGTGGCTGATCAGTGTGTATAAGAGAGGGGCTTATACACCTGTATTTGGAGTTTGTCACCATGGTCTCAGCACCTCATTTTATCACTTTGCATCAGGAGCACATGATCACATTCACTGCACTGTAGTTAAGGCAGTGGACTTGTATTCAAGAGTAATGATTTTCAAACTGTTAGGTCCTTCTGTTGAACAGAATTCTTCACATTGATGGGCAGTTGGAAACTGGATACGGATTATCATCTCAATTAATTAAACTCTCAGTTTCAAAATTCCTGTTTATCAACAAAATGCATAGTTGTTACAGTCATCAACTAGCATAGATGCAAACCTATTGATAGAAACATACGCACCAAGTAGAAACTGTATTTCACTGTGCTGTACAAGGGGGTACCCAAAAAAATAAAAAATAAAATAAATAAATAAAAATTGCTATGGGCGGAGCTTGTGTATTACACATTTCTGCCGTTAGGTTTGTGTAGCGAACTCATTTCCAGTTCAGTGCCCCCCGTGTTTTCGACTTGGCGTGTTCTGTTCATCTGCAGTTATTGTTTTTGCTAACGCTGTTTTGTTTCTGTTTAGTTTTTTATGATGGCAAGATTAAGTGACAGTGTGCAGCTGTGAAATTTTGTTTTCTACTCAGTAAAAGTGCTGCTGAAACTATTTTAATTTTAAAACAGCTTACCAAAATGACACTGTGGGAAAAACTCAAGTGTACGAGTGGTTTGCTCAGTTTAAAAATGGCAACATATCGATTGATGGCAAACCTCGTTCTGGACATCCATCAACTGCCTGCATTGTTCAGAGTGTGTTCCCTGAGATCAGACTGTCAATCAGACCTTTTATTTGGAAGTTTCAAGAAGATTGCACAACAGTGTTCATCAGAAAAGACTCAATTTGTGGTAGACAAGAGACTTCTTCTTCCACCACAACAACGCATCCGCAAATAAGGCCATCTCTGTTAGACAGTTTTTGGCTACAAATGCCATGCACCTTACTTGCCTGACCTGCCTCCATGAGACTTTTTCTTATTTTCACACGTGAAAAGGGCCATAAACGGACACCTTGTGACAACATAGAAGAAGTCGAGAAAAAAAAATGAGGGAGCTGTCAGCCCTTTCTAAAGATGACTACAAAAAATGTTTTGAACAGTGGAAGCATTGGTGGGACAGATGTATTAGTTGTAATGGAGAGTATTTTGAAGGGGGTAGTGTTGTTTTCAAGGGGATAAGGTTGTTTTTTTAAACAGTTTAAAAATATGTAGCTTTTAAAAAATAATTCTGGTTTTTTGGATTCCCTCTCATATCATACTGTACTGTCAGTTCATGACCCAAACTGTTAATAATTACTTCTGCCTGTAGCCTCATAGCTTCCAGTAGTTTTCAACAGAAGCCAAGCAGGACAGTGTTTTTCACTTTATTAGTGGCAGCTGACCTTTCTATGCTTGGTCACCCTGCCCTTTTCTAGCATTTGGCAGTTTCTTTACCATATCATTCATTGAAAAGGATGGCTCCCTGGGTGATTCATTTTTAGAAGGCTACAGTTAGATTCCTACACCCTCTCTATTGAATCTGTATTTCTGCTTCATCTCAAATTACCACTTCATCAGCAAAGAGCTAAACTCTATAATCGTCCTCCTTCCTGACAAAACACATTCAAAGCATAGCAAAAGCAATGTAACCATCTGATTGCACTCCTAACTTGAGAATTAATGTAGAGCTTTTGTTACACTTTCAGATACTTGTGCATGGATGAAGCTGATAGGATGATTGACATGGGATTCGAAGAAGATGTCAGAACAATTTTCTCATTTTTCAAGGTATGTTAATTATTTAACAAAAGAAATACCATGATACAAGTATTAAATAAGTAACATGAGTAAAAAAAAATAGATTAAAGTGTTTTGTTGAGAATATAAATTTTGTGAACTGGAAGAAATATTGGATATTAAAAAAAATGAACTTACTCTCATACATTTGTATGAGGTTAATTTCGTTATTAAACAGTAAATGGTATATTAAAATCATTTTTAGGCGACATTTTTTGTCAGCCTTGGGGTAATCTATAAACTGGAGTTATTGTTTTCTTTGTAGGGGCAAAGGCAGACACTGCTGTTCTCAGCTACAATGCCAAAAAAAATACAGAATTTTGCCCGGTCAGCACTTGTGAAGCCAGTTACAATTAATGTGGGCCGAGCTGGTGCAGCTTCAATGAATGTTATTCAGGTATTTCAAATGCGTTAAGTGAAAGTCAGTATTATTACACTTTAAAGATTGTGTGATATATCTACTTCTTGTAAAACTTTGTTATGTGTTTTGCTCACATTTTATTCATTTTGTCCAATCCCATAGTGTGTTGTATGGAAATGGTGACAACTGATTCCTCTACCCCAGCTTTACTACAGGCCATATTCCTGAACGATGCAACATAGGTTAATTGCAGCGTAGACTGAAGAAACCTTCAAATGTAGAACTGTGTGTGGGCGCTGGCAAAGGGGGGGGGGGGGGGGGGGGGGTCATCAGTTTGGTGTTGCAAATGTTCTTGCAATAATCCTGTGTCTTATAATTGAGGCAGAAATACTGCATGTCGTTGGTTTCATCTAACTGAATGTATGCCATTGCATAAGAACCAAACCCATTGTCCTCTCTCTCTCTCTCTCTCTCGATGCATAAGGTTTCATCACTTTTTTGAATAGACGTGCAATACATACACAAGGAAGTGTAGAACATTCGATATAAACAGGGGGGCTTATTGCATGGAAGTTGGGAAAATCATATGGCTGCTAACAAACTCAGGCCACCATATAAACTGAACTATGATAATTAACAACACTTTTGACTAGCTCCCGCTCACCAAGAAGACCTTTCACAGGTGTATGTATGCGTGTGTGAGAGTTTGTATGTGTTTTCCTGTACTGCAGCTCATCAGAGGACAACGCCAAAAGCTAGCAAGTTTTCCTTTTATTTTTCTTAATCTGATCCCAACAATTTCCTCTTTCAGAAGTGATACAAATATGGTGTGGAAAATTTTGGCCGAATGTAAATATTTAGAAATAAAGATAATAACTCATTAAATAATGGAAGTATTGAATCAGCACCAGTCTGAAAACTTGCTAGCTTTTGGACTAGTCCTTTTTCGAGCTAGAGTACATGTACATACGCAGGCACACGTGTGCGCATGCAACCCCCCCCCCCCCCCACCTTACCCCCCCCCCACCTTACCCCCCCCCCCCCCCCCCCCACCTTACCCCCCCCCCCTCCCCACACACACACACACACACACACACACACACACACACGCACACACCAGTTTACCAACATTGTGCCACCTGAATACATAATGCTGGGACTGCACTTCACAGGTAAACTGGTGTGAAGGTTGTGTCAGGTGGAGTGGACGATGGCATAAAGGAGGCATGAGGGAAGACTGGGGAAGGGTAGCTGATAGTTCAGACAGAGGCAGTATGTGTACAGAATAGGAGTGTGGAAGGGAGACATTGCAGGTGTGCGGGATAGGGATGTGACACACAGGTGTTGGCTCCAGTGATTTCATGCACCGTACAACGACGTAGGGGAGTGGGTTGAGGAGTGGTCAGATAATATGGTAGGAGAGACTGTGAGGAAGAGAGTGTGGTTGCAGGATGAATGAAATTGGATTCCAGGAAAGGATGGTGATGGGTTTGGGGCTGGGAGTTAGCAGTGACTGAGGCAGGAGGATTACAGGAAAGGACGATGTTTTGCAGGACTAACTCTTATCTATTTAGTTCAACAAAATTGCTGCAATTGCTGCGAGGGTGGCATGGGTTGTGAAGTACCAATTGTAATCGAGCATGTTGTGACCATCAGTTTGTTTTGCCACAGGATGGTATACCCCACTCTTGGCCACAGTTTGGCAATAGCCATTCATTCGGGTGCACAGTTGGTTGGCCATCATGCACACATAAAACACTGTGCAGAAATTGTTGCAAAGCTGGTGTATGCCATGGCTGCTTTCAAGAGTAGCCCTGCCTCTGATGGAACAGAGGAAGCCTGTGACAGAACTGGAATAAGATGTGCCGGGTGGAAGAATCCAACTGATCATGCACCTGGGTCTTCCACAGAGAGATGATGCATGTGGCATGGGGATGGGAGTGTGACATAAGTGATGTATATGTTTATGACTTTGTAGAGTCAGCTTAAAATTACTACATCAATTGTTGCAGCTTTCTTTTCTTTACAATGAAATTATCAGATCCTTAACTATACAGTGGTTCACTAAAGAATAAAATGAAAAGGCATTTTAATAATTAATTAATATTAGCTTGAAGTTTCATTCTAAATTAACACTTATGAAGCTTTTCATGAGTCGAGTTTCTTAGTAATCACCACCCTGTTGCATAGTTTAGCTGTAACAATTAGTTACATGTTCATCCCGTAATTCTGTAAGCAACTTGAATAGATTTTAGGAGAACTGTCCATTTTAAGTCCAAAGTCCTATTGGAGTCCAGTTGACAGTTGCATTTTTACAAAACACCAAAACACCCAACTGAACCAGCCAAGTAAGTCAGCTATCTGAGCTCTACAAGGAGTAAAATTATGAATTTAGACACCAGTATTTGGTACAAGTTTCTAGGACAGTATAATTAAGGAGTCTGTTGAATTAAGGAGACAACCAAAATATGACTCTACAAGCTTTCCCAGCTGATGTGCTATAAATAGTCTTCACGAGTTTGCCGCCAGATCACATGGTGCAAATTCCACAATATTTCCTCGGAGCAACTATCCGACATCTTCAGGTGGTTCGAACTTGCTGGTGGCTAGGTATGACTGACGATATCCGCACGTTGATGCCCCATTTCTAGAATATGCACACGAAGAATGCACAGGTGTGGAAATCACACATGCACAATTATTTGCAAATGGATGGTGCCATACTCAAATGCCCTCTGCTGAAAATCACAGAGCGGCTCTTTTACAAGTACACTGTATTCTGTGTTTACTAACAGTGTGGTCAGACATTACTCTCTAAAAACCATACTAGACCAATGTTATAAAGGGTTTGTTATAGAAAAATCTTGATTTAAGCGTCATGATTTTAATCTGAGAGAGAGAGGCCCAAGCGATTTCAATCTATGGAACAGAACAAGGATACAAAGACACCCACCACTTTGGCCTTTTTGCCGTATTTTGGTGCCATGTCATGAAAAATTGGAAGAGGCCTTGGAAGATATGGCATTTTTTTTTTTTAATTGTGTTTTTCAACCATCTGCAAAACTGCGAAACCTGTTGGGCTGAGTTAAGGATGATCTTGGCTGGAGTAAAAGTGGTGTGTACAAGATTCCTTGTCAGTGTGGGGCAGCATATATCAGCCAGACATGTTGCACAGTACAAGAATGCTGCGATGAACGTCAGCATCATACATGCCTCCATCAACCGGAAAAGTCAGCAATTGCGGAACACTGTTTGAATACAAGACATCACATGATTTATGAAAAGACGGAAGTTTTGTCCGCAGCATCTTCTTTCTGGGATTGCATAATTAAGGAAGCAATACATATCCATACAGCCAATAATCTCATCAACAGGGATGCGGGATTTCAACTGAGCACAGCCTGGAATCCTGTGTTGGCTGCTATAAAATTACGATGTGAAAATGAAGATTTTTCGATAACAGACCCGTCTAGTGCGATTTTTATTGAGTAACATCTGGCCACACAGTAAGTAAACACAGCATACAGCGCAAGTGCAGGAGAGCCACTCTGCGATTTTTGGCAGAAGGCGTTTGAGTATGGCACCATCTATCTGCAAATCATTGCGCATGCGTGATTTCTGCACCTGTGCATTCTTGACATGCGTGTTGTAGAAATGGGGCATCGACACGTGGATACTGTCAGTTGTACCTAGCAACCAGCAAGGTTGAACCAAGGGCGAGGTTGAACCACCTAAAGATGTAGGACAGTAGTTCTGAGGAAATATTGTGGAATTTGCACAATGTGATCCAGTGGCAAACCCGTGAAGACAGCAGTCACAGTTTCAGTTTAGGTTACGTCTTGTGTCTAGCACCCAGTTTATTAAGACCCTGCTGCCATCTGATTTGTCAGTGGACACATATTTCACAAAATCCTAGGACAAGGATAGAAAAATAAATATCTATTCCAGGCACTAGATGTGAAACTCAACTGTAACAAGGTGCAAGATATCATCAATATGTTCTACTGTGGTTTAAGTTCGCTGCACGCAACACCTGAACAAAAGATCAGATAAGTTGTCGACATCCTTAGCTCCAAAATGGGATTATCTATTTGGCTGAAACCCAGTGTAGGACCAGGAGCTAAGATATGCCAATCTCACTTCCTGTTGGTCATAAGAACTGACTAAAAGGAGACCAATCCAAGAATTGCTGCATAATGTTGGTTCTCAAAATAGATGACTAAGCATTGGAAATGACAAGTCGTAGCATTGAGATGGCTAAAATGCCCTTACAGCTCTTTCAGTTTAAAACATATATAGCCCTCAGCAGATTACATTGTCATTATCTACAAATTTTATATAACATGAAGGGCAACTTACGTATCTGCCATGCTCTTAATACATTAGAACCTCGAATGCCCTCCACCTGAATGGATCAGTGTTAAGGCCAGTAACCATCACAATGACCAGCCTGTCAGGAGCAGTTGTCATATACCTGTAGTGTCACGGCCCCCCGACTGTACAGGTACTGCATTGCTCATTTAGGAATGGTGAACTTCCAGTGTATGTTGTACATATGCATGTGTCTAGTCCAAATACCTATGATTCTAGTTAGTCATTGCCATGACAGGGTGATGCCCAAGAAGAATACTTCCAATCATAATGAGTGACTTCAGGGCAAATGATTTGCAGTGAAATACTTCAATTTTGTACTTGGTGGTGGCCACACCAAAACTGTACATTTCTTTATGTTCCAATAAAATTTTCAGTTAGAGCATTTTCACCTTAGTAGCATTCATGTCCTTTGATGTTCCATTGAAAGAAGGCCAGAAAAGAGAACTTGAGTAATTCAATTTGAATGTTAACTGTAGTCAAAGTACAGCTATGGAAAAATGAGAAATAGGTCCCTGTTCAGTCAGGGGCTTGAATATTATGTGGCCAGTTTTGGTATCAGTTTTGGTATGGTGCTACATGCAAGACATAACCTAAACTGAAATTTTGGTTCTTATTTGTAAGGTTTTCATGTATTCTTAATTCAACAGACTTCTTAATTGTGCTGACCTAGAAACGTGTGCCACAATACTGGTCTTCTTGTATCTAATTTCATAATTTTACTCCATGTAAGGGACAGCTGGTTCAGCTGGGTGTTTTGTAAAAATGCGACTGTCAACAGGACTCCAATAGGACTTTGTATTTAAAATGGACACTTCAAAATATATTCAACATGCTTACAGAATTATGGGATGAGTGAAGAAACAATTTAGGTTCCCTTCTATGCTACTAAGGGCCATAAGTACCTAAGCAGTGTGCTACTTAACGACTAAGCAGTGCACTAGTTAAGGAAGATGACAATAAACAGCAGGTTGTACTGGAAGAGCCGCACAGACCAGTTCTGAGATACTATTACCAAAAGCTAACAACCATGGTAAAATTCAGCAAGCCAATACCTCTTTATCAAGGAGGGCCCTCGCTCATGGTGGAGTCTCTGGACAGGATGAACCATGAATGGCTTACAGCCTTTGTTTGGTGTTGTCTGGCAGCACAGGAAAACACACTTCAGAGGTGTGCTTGGCAGCAAAGGGGAAATGCCAAAACGGCTGGGATGGAATAGTAATAAACCCCTCCTGGTATGCACTGCACTTCACTGTGCTAATTACGTTACACTGCAAGTAGTATTCAAAGTGCTGATAAGGGGAGGATGAACCAGGTGTCCAGCATAAGGTTTGTACATCTGTAGTCAATAGAAGCATCTTGAAGAGACGCATCTCAGGAAGGTGGTACAGAAAAATGCGGTAGCACTCCATGTGTTAAGCAAACTTGCAACAGAACAGTGACACTGAACACAAGATAAGAATTCCGCTTTTCATACACACCCCGGTGAAATGTGGCAGACCATGATGCGAGTCATGTGGCCGACCATGATGCGAGTCATGTGGCCTTGCACGGGCAAGCTGCCAAGAGCACGATTGGGAGGTGTTGCACCATCAGAGTGTAACAAGAGACTGCCAATCAACATGCATGGTGTCCAGAAAGCATGGCCAAACTAAGCCCTCCCTCCTGGTATCTGCAGTCTAAGTACAGCTATGGAAAAATAAGAAATAGGCCCCTGTTCAGTCAGGGACTTGAATATTACTTGACCCGAGGTCATCAGTTTCGGTATGAACTAGTTTTAATTATTTCCTATGAATGGACTGAACATGATCTGTCAGAGATCATTGGAACAGCGGGAAGTTCTACGGGACTGGAAGAAGGCCCAGGTCATAGCAATCTATAAAAAGGGTAGAAAATCAGATGTGCATAATTACTGGCCAATTTCACTGATATCGATTTGTTGTAGAATCATGGATCATATTTTGTGTTCAGACATAATGACCTTTCTAGACTCTGAGAAGCTCATCTGCAGAAACCAGCCCAGTTTTAGGAAACAGCGGTCATGTGAGACACAGCTGGCCTCTTTGTGCATAATATACAACAGGCTCTAGATACTGGCTCCCAGGTTGATGCCATATTTCTCGACTTTCGAAAGGTGTTCGACTCAGTTCCACGTTGTCGCTTACTCCAAAAAGTGCTCGCTCACAGTCTATCTGATGACATATGCAGTTGGATAGAAAGTTTTCTAACAGACAGAGAGCAGTAAAAAGTCGTCCTGAATGGGGTGACTTCAACAGAAATAAGCATAACTTTAGGTGTGCCCCAGAGCAGTGTAATAGACTTGCGGCTTTTTACGATTTACATAAACGATCTGGTTGATGGTATTGACAGCAGCATTAGACTGTTTTCCGATGATGCTGTAGTCTACAGGAAAGTAGTATCACATGAAATTTGTGAACAAATCAATGAGTATTTGCAGAAAACAAATGCGTGGTGTAATGACTGGCAGTTATCTCTCAATATTAGTAAGTGTAACCTACTGCATATAACAAGACAAAACTCCCCATTAATGTATGAGTACAAAATAAATGCCTAGTCTTTGGAAGCGGTAACATCTGTCAAGTATCTGGGTGTGACTATTCGAAATGATCTCAAGTGGAATGTTCAGATTACACAAGTAATAGGCAAGGCGAACTGTAGATTGCGGTTTATTGGTAGAATCCTGAAGTGATGCAGCCCTTCAACAAAGGAAATTGCTTACAATATGTTAGTTTGTCCAGTCTTAGAGTATTGTTCGTCTGTATGGGACCCTTACCAGTTGGATCTCATTCAAGAGATTGAAAAGGTTCAAAGAACAGCGACAAGATTCGTGACTGGTACATTTACCCATCGTGAGAGCATTACAAGTCTCATAGAAAGTTTGAAGTGGGATACACTTGCAGATGTATGATGCAGTAAACGGAAGGGGCTGCTCACTAAATTCTGAAATCCAAACTTCGCCGAGGATGTAAAGCATATATTATTACGACCAACTTTCAAATCGCGCAATGATCACCATTCAAAGATAAGGGAAATTAGAGCTCGTACTGAGGTGTTCAGACACTCGTTTTTCCCTTGTGTGATCTGTGAGTGGAACAGAGGAGGGGAAATATGACTTTGGCACGAATTGTGCCCTCCACCACACATCGCTTTGTGGCTAGTGGAGTATATATGTAGATGTAGATGTAGATGTAGATCTAGATCTAGATCTATATCTACGGACTCATCTTTCATCAAAATGTCTCACAATAAACTGAAAATGAGCTTCTTCCTAACTTACCAGGTGTAGAAGTATGAAAATGGAATTTGGTTGCAATAATTACATGTCTGTTGTTTGAAACTGAAAAGCAATATTTTATTCAAAATAATCTCCATTGCTATTTATACATTTCTCCCACCTCTCCGGCAGGCTGTGAATGCTACGCCAGAAAAGTTCTTCCTTTGAAGTGAACCAGTCAGCAAGCCATTTTCGTACATTTTTATACAAATTGAAGTGTTGTTCAGCGAGAGCATGTCCCAGTGATGGAAATAGATGATAACTGGATGGAACCAAGTCTGGAGAATAAGCCACATGCTCTAGTGTTTTCCAACTGAACACCTTGATCATTTCCATGACCCATTTTGCTGTGTGTGATGGGGTGGTGTTATGGAGCAATATGATTTGTGTTGCCTTTTTCTATGTTCCGGTTGTTTTTCATGTAATGCTTGATTTAAATCAATCATTTGCTGTTGGTAGGGATCAGTGTTAACAGTTTCACCAGGTTTTAGCAGCTCATAATAGATGACACCCTTCTGATCCCACCAAACACAGAGCATTGTCTTCTTTCCAAAGTGATTTGGTCTTGCTAGGGATGATGATGCCTGGATTTACCCATGTTTCACGACACTTAGGAATTTAAAAATGTATCCATTTTTCATTACCCGTCACTATTTGATGGAGAAACGACTTTCTTTTGCTTCTGGCAAGCAGCACTTCACAAGTGGTCTTTCAATTTGGTTTCTATCTTCCATGCATTTCATGCGTATCCTGTTTTCCCACTTTCTGCACCTTTCCCATAGTTTTCAACCAAAGAGAAACGCCTTTCTTCATCACATTCAATTGTTCCGTGTGTTCCTGTTGAGTCTGAGTATCATCTTCATCCAATAAGGCATGCAATTCATTGTCTTCAATCTTTTTCAGTGGTTTCCCACTTGTCGTTTCTCATGTCATCATCACCACTTTTGAATTTTTCGAACCTCTTGAAACATTGTGTTTTCCCAAGAGCATGTTTTCTGAAAGCTTCAACAAGCTTTTGATGTGATTCTGCAACAGTTTTCTTCAAATGATAACAGAAAACCAATGCTGTCCACAAATATTAGTTTGAAGGCACGAAACTCAACATGTTTACGGGTTTGAAACCAATGTATGGAACTTTGGTTACTGCATGTTGACACTAGTCATCAGATGTTACAGGAAGCAGATGGCACAGCAGACACTGTCTCATGGGCACTACACTGATGGCTAGCACCTTCTATAGAGAAATTCCGGTTTCATACTTCTACACCGGGTAGAACATTGAGATATTGACTTCATTCATCAGACTTGGTATGGGATTGAGGGTTACAGATTGGGCACTGGCACCTTAGTCCTTGAGTCTGAAGAGAATGTACCCAAATCACCTGAAAAGTCTGTGGTCAAAATAATTTGATGCAATAAAGCTCAACATCACTCCACTATGAGGTGTCAGACCACTTATGATGTGTCAGACATTTGGAATATGTTACCACACAGGGTTCTGTCTACAAAAGAATAATTCACAGGGCAGTCAACTGTCTGGGACACCACTCTACATGTCAACCAACCTGCCTTACCTCTAAAAAGGAGAAGATCCAGGATCATGAAATACTCAACCATTTGGTATAACAGAGTACCAGAAATACACATGAAAAATTTAATCTTGTCTTAATTTGTAATTGACACAAGACTATGTGACTGACATGAGCCTAACTAGAGAGATTAGAAACCCAAATAAAGAAGGGATGTTGTCCCTTGGCACCTAAACCCTTCATAATGTTCAGTCCACTGCACAAGGACAACTAGAGAAGCTTCAGTCTCTATCTGGATTCCTAGGGCAGAAGAGACTAAGACTGTTGCCCTGTCAAATGAACAAAGTCAATATTTTTAAATGAAAAAAATAAAATATGTATGTTCTACAATGTTAATTTAATTAGTGAAACAGTTTTTAGGTTACAAAGCCTTCTGCAGACAATAACTGGCTGCTGTCGTCAAAGAGGATGAAATACTGATCAACAAGTTTGAAAAAGATGTTACATATTACACATAGAGAAGATGATACAGAAATAGAATAAGCATCATCCCAGACACTGAAATTGTAACACAGCTGAAATGTATATGCTAAACAATGTATAACTGTAAAGGAAACGTATTAGAAGACATTAACTATCCTGCATGCACATAAGTTTTCCAGTGTTTTGTGTTAATGTTTCTTGGTATGTGTCCTTGACATTTATATACTGTTTAACTTATATATTTCAACTATATTATAGCCTTAGTATTGAAGATGACCTTTACTCTGTTTTTGTATCACGCATAGTATGTGTAATATCTTTTTTAAGATTGTTCTTCAGTACTGAATGCTCTTTTATGACAATATCTATTGTCTGAAGATGAACTAGTAAGCCAAAAACCAGTTCATTAAATAAGTTACTACTCTAGTGCATCCATACACTGTGTTTTTCATTAGTAAATATGAAGTTGTTGTACCAAGGAGTAACAGAAGAATCAATAAACACTACAGAGCTCATATTTTACAGAACATCGGCCAGTGGCTGAAAGAGCTACAGGCATCTGTACAGAGTTTGGTACACATCTCTTCTTTTCTTGAAGCAAAGCTGAAAGCCCTGTCCCATCTATGGGAGTTAAAGCCACCACAGGGATCGAAGGAAAAGAAGGTACAACATGAAATCTGCCTCAGTTTGCCCCATCCAATTCCACCTGAGTGTGAAAAATTGATGCCAACAGTGGAAACTACAAGTAGGAATATCAACTATGTAAGGGAAAGATAGACTGCTACTTACTGTACAGATGACACATTGAGTTGCAGACACGCACAACTAAAGACACTTACATATTAGCTTTCAGCCATAGCCTTCGCCAGAAAAAGAAGCACACACACATTGATTCACATGAGTACTCACTCATTCACTACCTGCAACTTAACATGTCATCTTTAAGGTAAGTAGCAATCTATCTTTTCCTTACATTGTAGAAACTGAACATAGATATTATAGTTCACATAGCTGGCACACCACAACCATTAGTAAAATGGTCCCAGTCTATTTTCTCTTGTATTCTACCACAAAAGCCCGTGTCAAATTCCCATCCTTGGCCCTGATTCAACTGAACTGCAGTGGTTACTAGCATCATCTTGTAAGTTTGCTCACCTGGTATTAAGCCTTTGGTAGTGTCATATTCTCTTTGTGATGGTTGTCTTCCAGTGGTTGAAGGATCTGTTGTATGAATGTCAAATAATGTACACCACAGTAATTAATTTCTGATCTCTTCATGTGTATTTATAATCAGTTTGCCCTATTTTATGATCAGCTTTTGTCACAAGTAAGAGTCTAAATATTCAGAAAACATTCAAAACGGGTGAACAAATTACATTCACAGGCACCATATCAAAAAGTTCTGTAGTAGCAAACTAACGTATTTGGGCCTGAAATGTACTGTACATTATGATGACTACATTAAGGTTGTTTATATGTTCTTAATGAACTTGTAATTAAATGCTGTTAACACAGGTAATTAACTCTTACTTAGTGACACTAGAATTGGGATGAAAGCTACAGGCTGAGTGACAAAGATTGTGTACTAGTATGTTGCTAGGCCTGGATTGCCTGTAGTGCTATGCACATGTATTTATTGATGAGCATAATATGAAAAATTACAAAATGTTGACATACATAGTTATTACATTTTGAATGTTGACATAAAAATCAGGAAAATTAAAAGTCATAAAGGTACACAAGGTGAAGGAGCAAGTCTGTTTAACTAAGAACTGTATTACTAGAAAAAGGCAAAATGATAGGTACCAGTACATGAAAATGATTTCTACATGTCCAGGGATCCCAAAGCCTGCCAAAAAGTTTCAAGACAGTTCAGTTTTTCAAACTGAATAATGAACAAACTAACAAGTTATGGTAGTGAAATTGAGAATTTTTTAAATAAGAAAAATCTGAGCTACAAAACTTGGAAATGATTACTATTTAAGTTTGGAATTTTCTGGAGTCACATAAAATTTTTGAAAAGAAATAACTTTCAAAGTATAAATTTTTTGTTTTATTCCCCCACCCAAAAAAAAAGAGATATGCCAATTTAAAAATACACAACCATCTACTCTGTGAAAATTTCATTTTGGTTTGTTTTGTGTGTATTGTAAATGATGAATATTCATTTAAAGAAAATGTTTTTATAATAACCAAATGAACGATTATGTTCTCGTAACAAAACAAGATCAAGTAAAGCAAAAAAATTACATTAACATCAGTAGTGGTATAAGAATAAGAAGGACAATGCTACCTTGCTATGTTACAGTCTCGGTTCCTGCAGCGGGAAGCTGCCTGCATCCAAAGAGACCAGTTTCCTAGAATCACCATTCTTCCACAAGAATGAGTATGATAAGAACAATGTACTTGCTGACAGCATCTGAAGGTGTCTGCACAATGTTACATGTGCATGCTGTTACACTCACATGTGTTCCATGAACTAGTAACAGCAAAACAGAAACAGTTTATTTCTGCTACAGATGTCTGTCAAAGTAACAATATTCACAATTTATGAGGGGTGTTCAATAAGTGGCAGGTTGATTTTATTCAAGATTACAAATATACCATGTTATTTGCCACTCTTTTGCCTGTAAAACCATATTTTATCAATATAACTCCATAGGCCAGTCTGAAGATGCCTTAAACTTGGGAAGAAAATAAAACATTATTGGCAAAATATGAAACAGTTAAGTCTTTTTTGCAGCCAAGACCATTGATTTCTTCAAAACATTTATCACTGGTTGCTGTATCACTTGCCATGAATTGGAAAAAGTCCTAATATAATCTGTGTTCAATGTGATGGCCTCACGCCACCTTACTGGGAGGGCCTGTATGCCCGTTTGGCACTGTTCTATTGGTTGACATCAGAGCTGCACCAATAACCTTCCCATCATCCAAGTACTGCTTCCCAAAGAGTGCACTTCGTGATACTGTAGGCGCTGAAGCAGGAATATTCCATGATGTCCCACATCAAATACCACTTTTTTTTTTCGACCAATATTGGCAAGAAAAAAGTGTGTTGCATTACTTACTGAATTCCCATGTATTTCTCACCAGAAAGAAAGATTACGTACTGAGGAATAGCTGTCTGATAGGAGTGGATGACTTCCACACTTTCTGTTACTCCGAGAATTCAACACCATCAACCCATTGTAGGCTGTACAGACAAGGCCACCAGAGGTCAACTAATTGAGAAACTAATTACAGAGCTCAAACCACCCACCCACCTACACACACACACACACACACACACACACACACACACACACACACACACACACACCGTCGTCATATTCCAATTTTCCTCTCTCTTCTCATTCACCAACCAGTAGACAGCCCACTGCACTTGATACACACAAAAGCAAATGGGCCACGTTTCGGCTCCAGAGTGATGTCTGCCATTAACCAGAAGAGTGAAGTTGATGACAATATTAATGTCAATCCCCTTGCCATTTCCTAACACTGTGATGAAACTTGTCCATCCACCTACTATAACAACTCACCAGGAGAAGTTTCATCAGTTTCAGGCATGTCATCTGACACTGACAATACAGCCTGACTTGCCAACATTAGCCCATTTACCACCTAACACTGACGAGGAGAACACTGCAAGTGCCATAACCCAATTTCCTAGAAACTTCGCTCAGTGGAAGTGGCATCAAAATAAGCAAACACGTCTTGACTTATCAGTAGATATTCAACCATATTTGAGAAAATTATGGTCAAAGTTTTTGAGTTAATTTACGTGCCTTTTGGCAAGTAAACAGTCCAACCAAAGTGGTGGCACAGTGGCTAGTGTTATGGGTTCATGCTTCTGTGCTCCGTCTTCGAAACCCGATTATTATTTTTATTTATTTATTTATTTTTTATTTTTTTTCATTTATCTACCCATGCCCATAGAATATATTTTCCATTGTACAGGGTGATTCAAAAAGAATACCACAACTTTAGAAATTTAAAACTCTGCAACGACAAAAGGCAGAGCTAAGCACTATCTGTCGGCGAATTAAGGGAGCTATAAAGTTTCATTTAGTTGTACATTTGTTCGCTTGAGGCGCTGTTGACTAGGCTGAAAACCAAACTACCCGAGGCAGCCCGTGACAGAGCACTTCATCACTGGCCTCCAAGAAGCCCTGATCTTACCCCCTGCGATTTTTTCTTATGGGGGTATGTTAGGGATATGGTGTTTCGGCCACCTCTCCCAGCCACCATTGATGATTTGAAACGAGAAATAACAGCAGCTATCCAAACTGTTACGCCTGATATGCTACAGAGAGTGTGGAACGAGTTGGAGTATTGGGTTGATATTGCTCGTGTGTCTGGAGGGGGCCATATTGAACATCTCTGAACTTGTTTTTGAGTGAAAAAAAAACCTTTTTAAATACTCTTTGTAATGATGTATAACAGAAGGTTATATTATGTTTCTTTCATTAAATACACATTTTTAAAGTTGTGGTATTCTTTTTGAATCACCCTGTATATTGAAATACCATTGTCCTTATTCGTCTAGTGATTGTACATTTGGTAAATGACTTAAAAATGTAAAAATTATTTGAAATTGTTTTTGGTGAAATTCCTATAGTGTTTATTGTTTACTAATCAGTTGTGTGTGCCAGTTTTCAGAACAGTGATCCGTCATGCATGATTTGCCACAAAATTAATATAATAATATATATAATATAATGCCCTTGTATCCTATAACTTGGTAAGAAACATTCATGTAGTAAGTTTCTATGGACATGGATAGATAAATGAAAAAATAAAATAAAAACGATAATTGGGTTTCAAACATAAGATTCAAAAGTCAAAGGCCACGATGCTAGCCACTGTGCCACCAGTTGTGCTGATCATATTTTGCACTAAAAGGCTCTAAATTAGATTGAAAACTTTGACTGTCATTTTCTCAAAAGTGATTGAATACCTGTGGATAAGCCAAGACACGTGTTTGCTTACTTTGGCTCCTCTTCCACTGAGCGAAGTTTCTGAGAAATTGGGTTATGGCACTTGCCATGTTCTCCTTGTGAGGCAATTGTTGTTTGCTACTGGGACTTCACTCCTAGGATTGTGCATATATATAAGATGCGTACCTACTTTTGTGCCCCTTGACAGCACACTAAAGTCCTGTGCAAAAGAGAGCAAACATCAGTGAAAGTTGCCGAAGACAACCGATGCTGTCTTGTCTAATAACATGAGCGAGTGAGTGCATATCAAGAGCCACATGGATGTCATGCTCTAGTCCACAGCCATGCAGACATCTCACACTCGCACTCACTTGCACATAGGCTGCGAATTTGTAGTGTGTACATGAGCAGTGTGCTTTCCTATGCCCGAAGTTAGGCAAAATTTATTTGAATGATGAGTAACTTATACAGATAAAAATTATTGTTTGTTAGTCATGAATAAGAAATAAAAATATTTTTCTGAAACATTATTCATTTACATAGATAAAAACATTTGTTCATCATCTATGAATAAAAAACATTACAAATAATAGGTAATTTGAAACCCAATGATGTTTATTGCTCCGCCTCCTTTTCATTTATTAAATTAAACAAATGTACATTTTGTTGATTTTAAATTTGTTTTCAAAACAACTCCATTTTTAAATATCTCGCGAGAACCTTTATTTGATTTTCAAAGATTTGTCATTGTGACACAGAAGAAAATACGTCCAGCATCGTCAAAGGTGATATCAGAGTGTAGTAGCTTGTGAAATCATCTTTATTTCAAGATAATGATATAAGACTTTTGAATCACAGTCTTTTTGGACAAAAATTGAGAAATCATCAATTCCACTGTAGTTTTGGCAAATAGTTCCATGATAGTTTCAGGTCCCAAGTCACATTCTAAATAAATTTTCTTTTTACTTTTTCTTCAATATTTCTTTGGCTGTTGTATGTTTACAGTTTGTTGTAAGCCTCCCTTGTTCATGGGCAGCAATATAGGTGAACTATTTGTTTTTAAATCATGGGTAGACAGCACAATAATTGTGTTTGGTGTAGAAAGGCATAAAAAAGTCTTCCAATCATCTCGACACTTTCTCAATAAAAAAAAGTTGGCAATGTGCTGCAATATTATGAACTATTTTTTGTACTTCCAGTGTCTCTTCCAAAACTTTTATATCTCAAGACTGAATTGTTGCATGTTGCATAGAAAAACTATTCCAGCTGCCAATGGAAAGGTTATTAAGAGTTAGCCCTAAACATTTTGGGATAACTGTAGACATGCAGCAGCTTTCCACAAATATTTTAGGAGACTTTAGACTTAAAATGTGTTGATGTTAATTACTACCATTGAGGTTTTACTTTGTTCATTCATTTTTTAGCTCTACAAACATAACAAGACATCCCCATCCAAAAGTGTTAGCAATACAAAGTTAGTTAAATTGGGCCATGTCAATAGTGTAACTGCTAGGGCCATTTGCCAGTGGAGTATCTTTATGTTGCATTTGTTACACTGTAAAGCAAGTGCAGCTGCACTCAACCAATATGTTGGTTTGAACACTGCATTGCTTTATTAGCCATGGTGATGTGCCCTTGCCTTCTTCCTGCCTCTGAACTGACTTTTTCATCCAGTTAAAAGTAGACCTACAGTTCAACATATACTCTGAAACACAGTGAACTTGATTTTGGCACTTATTGCACTGTTATAGATGAAAGAAGCAATAAATAATAGAAAAAATCAAAGGACCAATATGGGATCAGACCACTAACTTTCAGTTTCATAATCTGTAACTTAACCACTAAGCCCTCAAGGTGCATTTCTGAACAAACCATTAATAAGTAACTTATCAAACAGAAAGAAACTGCACTCAACAAAGGAAACAAACACAGTTAGAGAGTTCTGTACAAGAAGTAAACAAAGAAAATACAGTGACATTCTGCGTTACTCTTTATTTAAGTTACAAATAATTTGTTTGTATGATCTGTTATTTGAATAATTATTGAGATAGAAACTTATTTGAATAATGCCCTAAGTATTGCGCTTCCTTCCTCTTTCTGGTCAGTGGAGTTAGTATAATCAACTAGACAAGTCCTTGTAGTTCATTTGCATGATTTACTTTTGAGAGCCAGCATATAGTGTAGCTGGAGTGAAGTTTTTTTTTGTTAATTATAAATGAAGTTGACAATAACAAGAATTTGTCACACACCTCAACATAAATCTTCCTTTGTTCTGTCCAAAATATGTCTAAGTGTCAGTGAAATTTTATCTGCCGACTGAGTGTTGGCATTATTTCATTAGCTGTTCATTCATGTAAATTTACAATTCCACAACTAAATCATTGACCTCAAATAACATTGAGTATTTTAATTAGTAGTTTGATTTTCATTACATGTAATCTTACTCAGTCATATTTGATGAATCTCGGATGTACAGCATACACTTTCACTGTAGAAAATATGGAAATTCGACAGCTACAAAGAAGTTCTAATTCTAAATACATCCCAAAGCTTGCAGGACCCATTAGTGCTGCAATGGTGGGACAAAGTTGTGTAGAGTCCACGTTTCCTCAGCCGCATGACAGGGCCACTCAGTGACCACACACCAGTGAGGGAGTGTGCATCTCTGTTATGGGTATGCTGAAACTACCAGCTGCATGCAAAGTGAGTGTTGGGGAAGAGCACCTGTCACACAGTTTTGCCAACCATAATCAGTGCTGTGTGGCGCACATATCATGGCGCCACCATAGTACTGGTCTGTTTTCCTGTCCTGCAAATCCATGGAGGAGTCTATCATTCTGTACATAACACAGAGTACCATATTGATTCGTACATTGTCATTCAATCTTTTTTTTTTAAGCTAAAGAGAGCATGTTACATCCAGTGGTTGTACTACATCCTGTCTGTGTACCACAGTGGAGGATTCTGGGTTCTCTTCCAGTCTTTGTGTTTAACTTTGCTTCTCTCTGTCAGGATTGGAGTGGTCCGCAGTAATCAACATGAACAAGAGAATGAAGGACTGTAGGATTGGTTTCTGAGTGTAACACTTTTCTCCATTGCTATCAACATAATGTGTCTATTGTATGCCCTGTGGCCTCACTGCCACTGTATTTTTTGCATTTTCCATGGACCATATTCTTGACAACTTCCATGAAGTGGGTTTCTAGCTAGGATTCATTTTCACTGTGATAATATGACTTCATGCAGGTGCTTTACTTTGCTGGTTAAAAAAAATGTACAATAAAATTTGATAAATATAATCCAATAACATAAATACTATCTTCTAAAAAAAATCCTGTATGGAGTAGGAGGAAATGCCAAATTGAAATGATTTTAATTTGTTTTCAAAACTTTCACATCTGCCAGTGCCTTTAATTGACAGGGGAGGTGGTGAAATATTTTTGTGGCTGCATATCTTGCACCTCCTGTGCAAGAGTAAGCACAGTGAAGGCTATTTTTATTCATAGTATTATATTTATGAATCCTGCTATTATATTCAAATTTTAATTGAATCATAAGAGAGTAAATGTGTTGTGAGTCTGTTGTTAGCATACCTCACTTTTTAAATAATTACCTACATGAAATTCAAGGATGTACACATGATATTTTCCTTACAGTGTGTCTGTGCAATGAATACTTTGTGTCTACGTGTGGAATTACCCAGAAAATTGTTCTATATGACATCAATGAATACTCTTGTGCGCTACTGTGTTACATCAGTAGGTGTTGCTGAATATTACATCTAGGTAGCTATGGAGAAAAGACTACAGTGAGCTCTGATTTTTAGTTCATCTCATTGAAAATTTCTGTAAGCTCAAGACTTCACATGTTCATCTCAAACTCTGGTTTAGTAATAACTGTAAAAGTAAGCAATACCATCTCCTGGGGGCTTATTAGGGGGTACTTTTGCATTTTTATAAGTATTTAATTCTGTCCTATACATATTACAGATATGTTGTGAATCAATATGCAGCCCTTGCATGGTCTCGTTCACCACAGTCGTACTAGGCAGTCTAGAGCAGCATTCCATATAGGTCATATTAACAGCCATTCTAGTAGTCAGGCATCCTATCACAATTCCAATACGAAATATGGCTCTAAAGCTGTTCAATAATTATCATTCAGAATCCAGCCACATTTTCACTAACTTTAGGTTGAATAACTTTGTTTAGTTCCACACTGTCAGCAGAATTTCAAGCATCAGCAGCTAGTGCTTCCTTTATTCGTTACAGGATTTTCTTTGATGTCTTTGTTCTTCAGCTTTCCACAATCAAATGTTTTGCTGGGTTTTCCAATTTCAGGTGCTTTGTCATTGTCTTTAGATGCAGCTTTACTGTCTGTGTTGTATCTGGTTGTATGTGATGTGGTACCCCAGTTCTCATGAGACGTATTAACAATAGCATACTGCCTCCATTTATATATGAATTTAAATAACAATTTCTGAAATTTTGCTTTATCTTCTGAGCCAGGATTCTTTTATAATGGGTTTTTGTCTTATAGCTATGTAACTGTGCTGGAGTTCTCCCAAGTATAAATTTTGAAATCTAAGGAAAAAACTGGTTCTATCACAGTGCAGACAAGGTATATTAATTATCTTTTAATAAGATTAATTTGGCCGCTCAGTTAATTGTGTCTTTAACGCATTTTGATCTTTACAGTACCTCATAGTCCCTTCCAGTCTCTGAACCTCTCACTTCTCCTTGTTTAAAGTTACTTTTCATAATGCAAAAAAAGGCTTAATTAATTGTACTTTCTCAAGATGTTGATTAGGTCACTAGTTGCAGTTGTTTCTATGTTTATTTCTTCTTCAAAGAACAACATTGTGAGACTCAGTAACTCAGTTAACTGAATATTACATTTATCAGTTGATGTTCAACATCTTGTTCAACACCTGTGTTCCCAAAGCTGAAGGAAGATGAAATTTCTCTTCTAGTGGCATATTGTCCTCAGGAACATCATGGTGTCTGAATTTGGAGTCCAAGAATGTAAGTTTTACCTCACGTTGGGGGTCAGGGAAGGGGGGGTTATGGATAAAGTCTATGGTGTACTTCTCAAATTATAAACTGTAGCTTCAAAGTGCCCATTAAAAGATT
Organism: Schistocerca serialis cubense; assembly: GCF_023864345.2. NCBI lineage: Eukaryota > Metazoa > Arthropoda > Insecta > Orthoptera > Acrididae > Schistocerca > Schistocerca serialis. The sequence continues at coordinate 548,804,630 of NC_064641.1, forward strand.
CTGCTAGCATTGTGATGTGCCAGGTATCTGTTTGCAGTAAGCCAAATTAGATAGTAGACTTCTCCCCCATAAATCTGCAGAAAATAAAAAAAAAAATTTATGACCATTGTAATTTCTGCCTTGAACAGTGAAGAACTTACTTCCTTTGAGTTCATCATTGACTTTTGCAGATTTACATCTCACGTTACCTACTTATAGAGCTCCTTATACATAATTGTCGGTAAGTTAAGATACAGCTGCTTGCCTTGATGGTTACACCATTTCATTTCATACTCTGCAGCTTGTCTCCATGTGTACTGGATTGCTCTCCAAGTAAATCTACGAGTGGTTGTTTCTCGTTTCCCATTAAGGTGTGTATTTTTAGGAAATATACTGGGTATCCCAGGGGGAGTGGTCAACTGGTCAGTATTCAGCGATATGACAGGAACGATCATTTGAAGCAAAACTTCATATAGACAATGCTCTATTCCAAATGGTTTCCAAGACTGAACACAATTAATGTACATCATTATTTATTTTCTGTATTATTCAGTACATTGTCAGGCATGCACATATACAACAGTTAGCATGCATATTATGAAGTATCAATTGAATAATATATATATATTTTTTAAACATTTTCCACTAAGTATTATTGTGGAACTCACATTATAGCTGTTGCAAGGTTCACTATAAATTTTCAAATATCCCACCCTCAATTTTAATGTATTTGTGCACTCTTGGGATAACATGTTATGTGTAGCATATGTCCATACAAAGCTTTTTGCTTCAAATGATTGTTCCTGTCATATCCCTGAATATTCACTATTCATCTTGAGATACTGTGTGTACCTTATGAGCATTATCATGTAACTTTACTATTCATAACTTATTAACAGATTTGTTATCATTAAGTGGTGGATGAGTTGACATTTCAGTACTGTTTTTTCAGCTGCCTCTTTTTAGGCAACAAATTTTCTTGATTATTTGTACTTTACGTGCAGCCATTGGAAACTGGACAGATATTGTTCTTATTGTTTTGTACAGGTGTTAAACAGGTAAGTTTATTGGCCCAGCATACTAATTACTGAGTTCTTTCCAGGAAGTTGAATATGTGAAACAAGAAGCAAAGATTGTTTATCTTCTGGAATGTCTCCAGAAGACTCCTCCTCCTGTTCTGATATTTGCTGAAAAGAAACAAGATGTGGATGCTATACATGAATATTTGCTGCTAAAGGGAGTAGAAGCAGTGGCCATTCATGGTGGCAAAGGTTGATATTTAAATTTTATGTACTAATTAGCATTAGTTCATGTCCTGAACAGTATAGTCAGACGTAGTTTGGAGTGTTTGAGTAAATAGTTTTTAAAAATGTACACATGTGGAAAAAATGCAACACCCTTAAGGACAAGGTCAATTTATTGACAAGTTATATGCCACCTTGTTAATTGTTTTAGGTGTGTATGATAACAAATTCAGACCAAATGAAACACACGTCCCAATAAAGATTGTCCAGTCACATCAATATACAGTGTGTATATATATACAAAACATGCACTTACTGAAGAAGAGGACCAGGAAATGGTTGACTAAAGTGGTCCAATGAGGCTGCAAAAGCAAATAATAATAATAATAATATAATAATTATAATAATACTGGAACAGAACCATTATAACAGATAAAACAACACCACATAACAAACCTGACATCATACTCACCAATAAAAGAAGAAATTACCACAACTGTTGTGACAGTGCCACGACATTTAACAGTGCCGCCACGACAGTACGCGCAAACGGCGATAGAGGCGCTCCGCAACTCGGCTGAGCGCAGGAGCGCCACCTACCTACGAACGGCGCCGGCCCCATGTCACGGCACGGCAGTCGAATAAGAGATACTGAGTTGTTATCATGTAACGAGCTATTGTTTCTAAGTGAGTGTGTTTGGATATCCACGCAATTATTGGTGATTAAAGGTTATAATACTTTTTGGCGACGAGGTCGTATATTTTCACTGCGTTGTGGATTTGTGTGTTCATAACGGGGCAGACATGGAACAGCTTATGCAAGCGCTCATTGAACAACAAACACAGCTGATGGCTGCTATTCAGGCGTTGTCGACGTCGCTTACTCATCGTCTGTCTTCCTCTTCTCCGCCTCCATTCCCTCCTTATGATGAGGCCGCTGAAGATTGGGAGGATTATGAGAAGTGTTTGCGGCAACACTTCTTGGGTTTCGGCGTTGTCAACGCTCCTATGTGTAAGTCGTTATTTCTATCTTGGATTTCCCCACGGATCTATCAGCTGCTATCTCAGTTGGCCCCTCTACGGGAACCTGCCTCTCTGTCCTTCCAAGAAATGTGTGACTTATTGCCTAACTATTACCGAAAAAACACCCACGTCGTTACAGCCCGCGTGGCGTTCTACCGGTGTCGTAAACAGCCCCATCAATCTTACCGGGCTTGGGCGGCGGAACTACACGGTATGAGTAGGAAATGTTAGTTTGTCACGCACACTCATCATGAGTCTTATGCTGATTAAATGGTTAGGGATGCTATTCTACGGCTTGCTCTTGATAAAGAAGTATGGCAAAGTGCCCTACAACTGCCAAACCCGTCGTTGTCGGAAGTTCTAAGCATCGCCCAACCCTTTGAAGTGTCCCACGCTGCTGGCGCGCAAATAGACGCGTGGTGTGATGTAGGTGCTGTACAGTCAACTTTCGACACGGACAATTTGCCTGCTTCACAGGAGAATGAAGATGTGGCGGCGTTGCGCCACAACGCTTGCAGCGAAAACAGCAACCACAGAAGCAGGTTCGTTCCGCACTTCCTTCTTGTCCACGTTGTTTCGTACAGCATGACAGGGCCGCGTGTCCAAAACGACGTATAATTCATGTAGGAAAAATGGCCACATTGCTTCTGTGTGTCAGTCCCCTAAAGTTCCTGTCGACGAGGACGAGGCATCGGACATGGATGTTAACTGTGTGCTTTCTCAAACAAATAAGTTGTTTGTTACTGTTCGTGTTCTGTATAAAGACATTCGCATGCAAGTGGACACTGGCTCTGCAGTAACTCTCATTAATTCTCGCACGTATTTGGAGTTGGGCTCCCCACCCTTGTCTCCAGTTACGCGAAATCTGAGAACTTATAATAAACAGAAAATTCCTATCATTGCCCAGTTTGATGCTTCCACTGCCTACAAGTCTGTTGCTAGGCCCCTCACGTTTTATGTGGTGGATCATGCGGGCACTGAAAACCTGTTCAGTTATGATGCTTTCCAGTTGTTCGGGTCCTCCATTGATGATGATGTGCACCTCATGTCTGAGGATATTCCATATCAACAGCTGGATGGATTGTGTTCTGAATTTTTGTCCGTGTTCTCTGCTGGTCTGGGTCGTGCCAAGGATTTTGAAGCCCCCATTACTCTTAAACCTATAGCTCGCCCTAAGTTTTTCCGGGCACGCCCTATTCCGGTGGCATTGCGTGCACCTGTCAAGGCTGAGATAGACAGGTTAACAGCTTCAGGGATTCTCCTTCCTGTTACCTCCAGCGAATGGGCATCGCCAATCGTGCTGGTTTCTAAACCAAACGGGAGTCTGCGATTGTGTGGTGATTTTAAAGCCACTGTAAACGCTCAGAGCCTCATTTACACTTATCCTCTTCCCCGTCCTGAGGAGTTATTTGCCAAGCTCGCTGGGGGCCAGTTCTTTTCCAAACTTGACTTATCGGAGGCATTCCATCAGTTGCCGTTGGATGCTTCTTCCAAGGAATTTCTCGTCATCAACACTCCTTGTGGGTTGTATCAGTACCAGTGGTTACCATTTGGCATCGCTAGCGCGCCGGCCATTTTTCAGCGTTTTTTGGAACAGCTCACGGCTTCCGTTCGCGGCTGCATAAACTATCTGGATGACATTGTTGTCACAGGGGCCTCCACTGAGGAGCTCCTTCGCACTTTGCATTCACTGTTTCGGGTTTTGCATTCGGCTGGGTTGAGGTGCAATCTGGACAAGTCACAGTTCTTTCAACCCTCCATTGTGTATCTTGGTTTCCACTTGTCCCGTGAGGGTATACGTCCTCTATGTCAGCACGTTGCGGCCATTAACGCTCTACCCCGGCCGTCTACGGTCAAGGAACTTCAGGCGTTTCTAGGCAAGAAGGCTTATTATCACAAATTCATTACATCCGCGGCAGCGGTAGCTCATCCTCTGCATCAACTGTTACGCAAAAACGTCCCTTTCTGTTGGTCCGACGAGTGCGAGCAGGCTTTGGTCCGCCGGAAGGCTCATTTGCAGTCGACGCCTTGTCTTGCCACATTCCGTCCGGGTCAGCATTTGGTTCTGGCGACTGACGCGTCACAGTATGGCCTAGGGACTGTTCTCACCCATTGGTATGAGGATGGGTCGGAACGACCCATCGCCTATGCTTCCAAGACCCTCAATGATGCGCAATGGCATTACTCTCAAATCGAAAAGGAGGTGCTCGCTATCATTTATGCTCTAAAAAAGTTCAGCATTTTTTTGTATGGTTCTAAGTTTCACCTCATCACCGACCACAAGCCGCTGGTCTCTCTGTTCAGCCCATCGGCGTCACTTCTGGATAAGGCAGGTCACCGCCTGCAACGTTGGGCCTTATACTTGTCTCATTTTCAATATGAGATTCACTATCGCCCCACGGCCCAGCACGCCAACGCTGACGCATTGTCGCGATTGCCGATGGGCCCCGACTCGGTTTTCGATCGTGATGAACTACTCTGTTTCCACATTGATGAGGAAGAACATCATGCGGTTGAGGGTTTTCCACTTACAGGTTCGCAGGTCGTGTCGGCTACTGCGCGGGACCCGGTCCTGCGTCAGGTGATCGGTTTTGTTGAACGGGGTTGGCCAGACAGGACCAAGGGCCGGGCATCGGATCCCCTTCGCAACTACCATGCCTTGCGCCTTCGTTTGTCTGTTCGTGATGGTGTTGGTCTTCTGGCCACGTTTGGCGCATCTCCACGGGTCGTGGTGCCAGCCTCTCTTCGGAAAGATGTTCTCAAACTGTTACATGAAGGCCATTGGGGTATTTCTCGGACTAAGTCCCTGGCCCGCAGGCATGTTTATTGGCCCGGTATTGATTCGGACATCGCCCACATGGTTGCTGCATGTGGTCAGTGTGCTCAACAACTGGCTGCACCTCGTACAATGCCCTCTCCGTGGCCTGATCCGGCGCAGCCATGGGAACGGGTGCATGCTGACTTTGCCGGCCCCTTCCTCGGTAGTTATTGGCTACTGTTGATTGACGCCTTCTCAAAGTTTCCGTTTGTTGTTCGATGTCCGTCGCCCACCACTGCGGCGACGACGCTGGCATTGTCCAAAATCTTTGCGCTAGAAGGTCTTCCATCCACGATCGTCTCGGACAATGACCCTCAGTTGTCTTCGCAGGCCTTCCGTGATTTTTGTACTGGACAAGGGATTCATCATGTTACAGCACTGCCCTTCCATCTGCAATCGAATGGGGAGGTCGAGCGCCCTGTCCGCACTTTCAAAAGCCAGATGAAAAAATTCCTTAGTGATTTTTCCACAGATGACGCTCTGCTGCAATTTCTGAGTTCTTATCGCTTCACACCTCTGGGTGATCGCAGCCCTGCTGAACTCTTGCATGGCCGCCAACCGTGCACTCTACTGCACCTGCTTCACCCTGTCAGGCCTTGTGCTGTGTCCCCTAGTGCGGGAAAATACTCGGTGGGCGCCGACGTGTGGGCACGAGGGTATAGATCTCGCCCTAAATGGATTCCAGGGGTGCTCAAGGCTCTTCGCAGCCGCCGGCTTTGTGAAATACGTACGGACGATGACATGGTTGTTCGCCATTACGACCAAATGCGCCCACGAGTGGTGGCCACGCCGGTGCCACCGCCCCTTCCTTCGCCTCCACCAGCCCGAGAAGCCAGTCCTGTCGCTGCTGCCGATCTACCGTACGTGTTAATGCAGCCGACGTCACTACCGCTTCCGAGTATGCCGGAACCGGCCCCAGTCGCGACGCCGCCTTCTCCGGGACCCGTCTCACTGGAGCCAACCCCCAGGTCCACGACACCTATGGATGCTGCTGCGGAGTTTTCACCCATCATCTCATCCAGGAGGCACGTTCCACGCACGAGCTTCCGTCCTGGACATTTTCGACCATACTCTCGTGTCTCTCCGCGGGATCTTCTGGGGGCCTCACAAGAGGCCATGGATGTCTCCGCACTGTCCATGTCTCCAAGGAAGTGTTTTTTATTTTTTTTTTTTTTTTTTTTTTCAAGGGGGTTAAAGTGTTGTGACAGTGCCACGACATTTAACAGTGCCGCCACGACAGTACGCGCAAACGGTGATAGAGGCGCTCCGCAACTCGGCTGAGCGCGGGAGCGCCACCTACCTTCTAACGGCGCCGGCCGCTTGTCACGGCACAGCAGTCGAATAAGAGATACTGAGTTGTTATCATGTAACGAGCTATTGTTTCTAAGTGAGTGTGTTTGAATATCCACGCAATTATTGGTGATTAAAGGTTATAACAACAACAAATCGAAACATCCATACCCAATACAACAAATATACAGAAAAAAACAGGAGAAAAAATTGAAAAATACATCCAACTGGCTGAGGAAGTCAAGGACATGTAGAATCAGAATAAAGTTGACATTATACCAATTATACTATCAGCTACAGGAGTCATACCACACAATATCCACCAGTACATCAACGCAATACACTGAATCCAAATGTATATATACAACTACAGAAATCTGTAATTATTGATACATGTTCAATTACCCGAAAGTTCCTAAATGCAATATAACATACACCGTACAGTTAAAAGGAAGTCACGCTTGATCAAGGTCCGCGTCACTTTGCATTTTTAACCAGACATAACGTCTGAGAAAGGAAAGACATAATAATAATAATAATAATAATAATAATACAGTGTACTTCACTCTGGCAGCTATGCAGGCGTGTGTTCTAACATGCAAATCATCATAAAGGTGCTGAATGGCATCCTGCAATAGACTTTCCCAAGCATCTTGCACATTTTGTTGCAATTTGACAGTGATTTTAGCAGGCTCTGGAGAATGGATTGTATTCCCACTTCATCATTCCCACATGTGTTCAATTAGTGTAAGCTCTGATGATGTTGCTGGCCAGGGCAGCTGTACACCACAAGAAGCATGTTGCATCGCATCAGCTGTATAGAGACGTGTATTGTCCTGAACAAGCACATCACCTTGCTATCAAAGACATGACAGTGGCAATGTAATAGGCACTGGTTACATTACGCTGCAGATACACCAAATGTGACCCCGAGTTGTAGTGGATGGCCTTCTACACCATGAAGCCTGGGATGGGACCTGGGTGGCATGGGGAAATGCGCTCCAGAATAGGCAGCTCACGAGGTCTACACGATGAACATGTACATCCGCTGCTCACATATAGACAGAACCTGTTCTCCTCACCAATGACAACAGAGCACCATTCCTTTGGTGCGTATGACCTCATTTGCTTTTTGCATCCAAAAACAAAACAAACAAACAAGAGCACCATTCCACTTTCCAGTCAACTCTCTAAATGACACCAGAGTAGCCATGCTTGATGGTGTGTGGTACAGTGGTAGCCTGGCCAGAGAGACTTGTAATCTTAATCTTGCTGCAAGCAGAGACTTCCCAATGGATGCAGCGGACACCGAAGGTGCAACATGTGCCCGGATTACGTCCTCCGATGATGTTATGTCAGCCACAATTGCATATGTAATTCATTGATCTTGATGTACTCCTATACTATGCAAATGTCTAAAACCTGGTTTATGGTTGTAAAGGATGTTCCACAGACTGCTGCTGAAAGCAGCAACACACCATTGATGCATTGTGCCCAACCTGTACAGTAATCTCTTCATACAACCAGCCAGCTTCCTGCAGTCTCACAGTGTGATCTTGTTCAAATGTCTGCAGCTGTACACAGGAATACATACTAACCAGTGTGGCATGGCTGTGCCCTGTAATGGTGGATGTACCAAACACCGTTCACCTCTTTTCCTGCAGGGTCAAAACAGAGGGTGCACAGACAGTCTTCCCGAGAGCCATCTGATCGCCGATGACCTTGAGATATGAATAACTGATACTATAACCCCTCAGTATACATGTATTATGCCCAGGTGGTAGTGAACACAGTCGTTGAGGGTGTTGCATTTTTTTCTGGGAGTGTATGAAAGGTTTCTTCAGTAATTAAGAGTATTTGTTATTCAGTTTTGTTGTAAGAAATGATTGCAGACGTGCCTGTATTGTAAAAACAAAGGGTGGTCAATTGCTTTCAAAATAGTAATATATATCTATTTTACTATTGATACATGCCTAGGGTCAAAGATTTTGTGAGTTTAAAAAGTGTATATATAAGGACGTGCTGAAAACTAAAGCCTCCAAACTTTAGATTCTGTTCTGAATATCAGTACGAGCGTTACGGGGGTAGGATGAAAAGTAATGCCACCACCTTCTTTAATTGTGTTTGGATGGGAATATTTTAATATATCATATGCAGAAATAATCCTTAGAATCTGGTCTTTAATTACCAATATTCACTTTTCCACATAATCACCAGCCCATTGGATACATTTCTGCCAACGATGAACAAGTTTTCCGAAGTCGTCACGGAAGAAGTCAATGCCCTGTTTCCGCATCCAGATCTTCCAATAGCCAAGCAAAGCAATAATGTGACCCACACATTCTTGTGAAATGCCAATTGTGCTTGCAGTTTCTCTCTGGGTTATACGACAATCGTCCTGAATCAGCCTGTCAACATTTTGTATGTGAAACTCGGTGGTTACAGTACTCACATCAACACAATCAACATAAACTGCTTTCATTCTCTGATGGATCTCCTTTGGGGAGATACCTACTGCTGTCAAGAATTCAATGACTGCACATTGCTTAAATCGCATTGACCGTCTGTCTGCACAGGGTTCCATACTTTACACTGTAACAACACAACTGTTCAGTGCTGAGGCTTCCCACCAACTGGAACTGTAGAGAAGAGGCTATGAAACAAGCCAGTACCTGCCGTATACCAATGCTGCCAACTGTTGAAGAGTTACGAAGGTGGAGGCATTACTTTTCAGTCAACCATCATACATGTCATGCATATAACTCAGTCGACTTTCCCTCTTCGCTGACCCAAGTTGCAAACTGTCTACCACCTAAGGGCTCCAATTTTAGCATGTAACATGGCGATGTGTAACGTAACTATGTCTGTGCTTGTGAAACAGTGTGCTGTAATCGAGTTTCCAACTGCAGAAAATGGGCTTCCAATTAAAATCCATAGAATAATGAAAACTGTGTACAGTGATGATTGTATTGACATCAGTAATGTGCCACTTGTGTTCTTAGTGTTCATAATAAAGGAAACCTTAGTGTTAACCTCAACTTGTGTGATAGAGCTCAGAGTGGATGACCAAGTACAGCAACCAATGAGACTCATCAGAAATGGATAGATGAACTTGTCAGAGATAACTATCCGATACCATAGATGCAGCTCTCATGTACATGTGGCATACCACGAGAGCATGTATAGGCCATCATTGTGGAACTATAATACAAAAAACTGTGTGCATGGCGAGTGCTTCAAATTCTCACTCCTGACATGAAACAGAGGAGACTGGCCATCTGTCAGCGATTTCATTTGTGTATTATGCATGAGGGTGATGGATTCCATAACAACATATTGACAGGTTACAAAAGCTATGTTCACCATTTTGATCCTGAAGACAAGAGAGTATCAATGGAGTTCTGCCACAAAGGATCACTGGTACCAAACAAGTTCAATACCACGCCATCAGCAGGCAAAGTCATGCTCCCAATGTTCTGGGATGTTCAAGGTATGGTGCATTGGGAATTCATTCCTAAAGGCAGAATCATGAACTCTGCAAGGCACTGCGAGACCCTCAGAAAACTTCGAGCACAAATTTGATAAGGTCATCCACATATGGAGCACACTGTCCTTCAGCATGACAATGCCAGACCACACACGGACACTGCGACATGTGCAGCAGTCCAATACCTTGGGTTCATTGTTATAGATCATCCTCCATACAGTCCTGACATGGCCCCATCTGGTTTTCATCTGTTTCAAAAACTGAAAGAACACCTTCAAGGACTTTACTTTGATGGTGATGAACTGCTGCAAGCAGGGGTGAGGTTATGGCTCCATCAACAAACTCATTCTACAGTGACGGTATTGACAAACTGGTCTCTCGTTGGGAGAAATGTGTTCATCTTCAGGATTGCTATGCAGAGAAATAAATATGTAGACATGAAGAATAAAGATACAGATTGTTAATAATGTTTGTTTCATGTAAAAAACTTTAAGAGTTTTCACATGAAAAATTTGGAGGCATTCCTTTTCAGCACTCCCTTGTAGATTGTAGTGTGTTGGAATGACAAAATTGCTGTTTGGTAGGGGAAGAGGGGTAAAAAGAATAATGAGGTAATAGCACTTTTAACAATTAATACTAGTAAAATCAATAACTAATAACAGCAACACAGCACACCAATGTTAATTTAAAAGGTATATATTTTTTTTAAAAAATGGAGGTATTAGGACAGTGAAAATGGCTGCTGAAATATTTCTGAGAATGTGTGACAGATTACAAGGGTCGAGTCAACCAAGTCACACATTGGAAAGATTACAAAAGTTAGCATTTTTGTTTTAAGAAAAGTGATTACGAAATTGAATTGTTGTCAGAAACGTTTACATGTGCCTGCTACAAATGGGGATGCAGAAAGAAAATAAAACATTCTTCCATGAGTAATTTATCAAGTGGTTCATCTGGCAATGCACTGATTCTCTATTGACATTGCTTGTCTTGTATGAAACTGATAAAAATATCTGTTTTTCCAGATCAGGAGGAACGGTCTCGTTCTGTGGATGCATTTCGAAAGGGACAGAAAGATGTTCTGGTTGCTACTGATGTTGCATCAAAGGGCTTAGATTTTGCTGATGTTCAACATGTCATTAATTATGACATGCCAGATGATGTAGAGAATTATGGTGAGTCAGTTTAGTAATTTGATTTATACACACTTCAAAAATTTTGAGGTTATTACACGTTGTTACAATAGGATGTTTTATATTTTGAGTGCATGGATTGCCATGAAGAAACAGGTAATAAATTAGGTATACCTTTTTGCCTAGGATCAGAGATGCAAGAGCTTGCAGAATTTTTTGAGCCACATTACATGCTGTGCTTTTGTACCTCATTTCATAATTGAAGGAAATTAAAGGGAGAGGGGGATTTGGCATACAGAAACAGTACCAAAAAAACTTCATTACAGAAACAAGCATATTATCATCTACGCATTTCAGCTTTATGGTCCTATGAATAGAGCATATAGCTTCCTAATTTGTGTGCCATTACAAAGCTAAAAACAAAGTTGAAAAAATCTCAGTAATTTGGAATCGAGGCTACTGCCACTGTAAGGAGCTTACAATGCTCAAAACTTACAAGAGGTAACAGCAGAGAGTTTAAGTTACATGTTATCGACATGACATTGTAATTAAAAGTGATAAACAGTTAAGTAGTTAAATAATTATACTTAAAGCCATATTATTACAGACAAGTTTAGTTGGCAAAGGATTTATAGTTGTGTACATGGTTGTTTACGATGGCTATAAATGGGTCAGCCAATATTCTCAAAAAGTAAAAAAAGAAAAAAGAAACCACACACACAATACAAAACTGTGGCAACATCATCCCTCATATAAAAAGAAAGGAGAGTGGAAGGAAGTTAGCATATTATCTATCACAGGTTTTGGGCATGAGATTTTGCAGTCAGGTGCACTATATTTTGACAATACACCACAGAATGACATGGGGTTTTGTTATTAATCTATGTTAGTTTTTTTAGCAATGCACATTGTAAGTAAACTTTGAGAATACACACTGAAGACCCAAAGAAATTGGTACACCTGCCTAATATCGTGTAGGGCACCTGCAAGCATGCAGAAGTGCCCCAACAGTGGCATGGACTTGACTAATGTATGAAGTAGTGCTGGAGGGAATTGACACCACATAAATCTTGCAGGGCTTTCCATAAATCTGTGAGAGTGCAAGGGGGGGGGATCTCTTCTGAACAGCACATTACAAGACATCCGAGATATGCTCAATAATCAATAATGTTCATGTCTGGGGAGTTTGGTGGCAAGCAGAAGTGTTTAAATTCAGTAGGGTGTCCCGGAACCACTCTGTAGCAATTCTGGACATGTGGGGAGTCGCATTGTCCTGCTGGAATTGCCCAAGTCTGTCAGAATAAAGGACATGAATGGATGCAGGTGATCAGACAGGATGCTTACATATGTGTCACCTGTCAGAGTCATTTCTAGACCTATCAGGGATCCCATATCACTCAAACTTTACACTCCCCACACCATTACAGAGCCTCCACCAGCTTGAACAGTCCCCCACTGACATGTGGGGTCCATGGATTCATGAGGTTGTCTCCATACCCATAGCATACCCGTACACGTCCATCTGCTCAATACAATTTGAAATGAGACTCGTGTGACCAAGCAACATGTTTCCAGTCATCAACAGTCCAATGTCAATGCTGACGGGCCCAGGCAAGGTGGGTGTAAAGCTTTGTGTAGTGCAGTCATCAAGAGTACATGAGTGGGTCTCCATACCCATAGGATATCCGTACACGTCTATCTGCTCAATACAATTTGATATGAGACTTGTCCGACCAAGCAACATGTTTCCAATCATCAACAGTCCAGTGTCAGTGCTGACCGGCCCAGGCAAGGCAGGCATAAAGCTTTGTGTGGTGCAGTCGTCAAGGGTACGTGAGTGGGTCTTTGGGTCCGAAAGCCCATATTGATGATGTTTCATTGAATGGTTTGCATGCTGACACATTTTGATGGCCCAGCATTGAAATCTGCAGCAATTTGCAGAAGGCTTGCACTTCTGTCATGTTGAACAATTCTCTTCAGTTGTTGTTGGTCCTGTTCTTGCAGAATATTTTTCCGGCCACAGAAATGTCAGAGATTTACTGTTTTACTGGATTCCTGATATTCACGGTACACTCATGAAATGGTCGTAGGGGAAAATCCCCGCTTCATCGTTACCTCAGAGATGCTGTGTCCCACTGCCCATGTGCCGACTATAATACCACATTCAGACTCACTTAAATCTTGATGACCTGCCATTGTAGTAGCAGTAATCAATCTAACGATGGTGCAGACACTTGTTGTCTTATATGGGCACTGTCGACTGCGGCGCCATATTCTGCCTGTTTACATATCTCTGTATTTGAATATGCATGCCTATACCAGTGTCTTTGGCACTTCTGTGTAGCATTGTTTTAGTAGTATTATTTAATGGACTTTTTGGATTTTGGAAAGAAGAAGACTATATGAGAAGAGAAGAGAATTTAAAACAAATGTGAAGTATAAAGAGGAGTAGTAATATTCCAAAAGCTGAGTGATCTGTGGTACCTATATACATGTGCACAGAGCAATTGTCTGATTAAAAAAATTATCCAGTGACTTGAGATTTTGGGCCTGTAAGCATCTTTTTTCTCAGATCTATTTCTGTAGAGAATACTGTGTGGCTTTTTTCCATATTTGTTGTTGCTACCCTTGTTACTTCCAAGTAATACTGTGTAGTGTTTTGTTCTCCCTGTGAGAGTATTGAGACTGGCCCCTGAGAGTACTGACATTATTCCATTAGTGTACATTTCATTAGTATACTACATGATATTGGTCTGTAGGACATATTATTGGATAGAGATAGGAGACAGAAAGGGTACCAGAATTTCAACTAGTTTGATGCAGTCATCCTCCACCTCTGCTTATGTGCTACACACAACACTTTCCAGTATTTATTTTAGATTCAGAGTGGTCACAAACAATTCATTGGTTTTTGGAAGAATGCATTTCACAAAGTATTACATAAAACAGCGGATGATACATTGTATGAAAAAGCATATTTTCAAGTTTCTTACACATCATTACAAATGTTCTACGTGCTCTCCTCATGTTACATGACAAACATCTGTGCACTAATCAAGTTCGACCTATACACGCTCAAGCATATTGTCATCAGTGTTCAGTGGAGTTCAGTCGGTGTCATTGGCAAAGGTGATATGTAAACATTCTTTCACATATCCTCAAAGAAAACTATCACAAATTGTGAGATCAGTAGTTGTTTTGGGGGGGGGGGGGGGGGGGGGGACACCTGAAGAGTTTCAAATCATCTTGAGCGCAGTGGCCAGTCCACCAGTTCGGAAGTTCCTCATTCAGATGGCTACACACTTCTGCATGCCAATGAGGTAGAGCTCCATCTTGCTGAACTATAAAGTTTGGGACATCAGGTGTCAGTTAAAGAAACAGTCAATCTTGCAACATGGGTAGGTACATTATAGTTGTGTCAGTTTTCCCAGGAATAGGAGTAAGACCTTCACACTTTCCTGTGTGAAACAACACTGAATGTTCACCATTGGGGAATCTCTCTCTGTCTCCACTGCAACACTGGTATTTTCTGTGCCCCATATTAAAATATTGTGATGATTCACTTGACCATTTGTGTGGTACATCACCACATAACTGAACACGATTCAGGGTGCGGGATTCATCATCTTCCATTGCTTTCCAAAAAAGCTCACAAAATTTCTGTCTGACATTGGGATCACTTGACAATAAACATTGCAGAAAATGTATGCAAAATGATTTCTGTTGTACTCACTTGTGCAGAACCTTCTACAGAACCTTCTACAGAGTTGGCTCCATTATGCCCAATTTACAACTTGCACAATGTGTTGATTTCTGTGGCATATGAGGGAATGGCTTTTGGACACATTCCATTATTTCAACTGCAACACCTGGTACTCTAGAGCTTTTTCCTTTACAGAGGCAATCTGTCTCCTTGAACAGTCAGTACCACCACAGAATGCTCTGGTCGCTGTACTATCTTCAGAATGCATGATGTATGATATGACCACTCCATTCTTCTCATATTGTAACACACAAAATGCTTTCTGTTGATTAGTCACCATTTTGCAAACTGCTATCACCCTGCCACCTGGTAAATCAATGAAACCTACAGTGGCATAAACAGAACTTCAAACTATGCTCTTATCATTGGTTATTAGTACACACAGGTGGGCATTGTATATTTAAAAGTGTAGGACACCAAAACCTGATGAATCATTTGTATAATCAATATTCTCCTAATGCCAAGCTAACTATGCCTGGGCGCCGTAGTAAATCTATATTAGGAAAACAGTGTCCTGGAACCCAGTACCTGTTGCAGGTGCCTATCTAACAAAGCCCAGACACAACAAAAATTTGATTTTCAATATTGACCAAATTAAAAAAATTAAAATCTGTCATGATCTACCCATTAAGAGATATAATCTGATAGTAAAAGATTAACACAATAAGACAAGTACTACAGTTAGAAACTGTGTGTTGGTCATAAGACAGCCCAGTATTTGAGAATGAGAGCACTGAGTGACTTCCAACTAACTTTATGCATAATTTCAAACCTTTGCGAAACTTTTCTCACTGACGTCCTCACAAAATGATGAAAGGAAAGAAAATTTATCGCTAACTACATTTTTACTCTTCACACAGAAAACTTCAGCATCAGACATGCCATTTTAATTTATTATTTCTTTACTACCTTCTCTATTTGAAATACAGGTTTCAGACAGTATTCATGTATACCACTGAATGGACCTGTAAACTTGTATCATTGTACAATTCATAGTTTGGGAGATATGATACTATAAACATTGAGATGCTTGAAAAACTAGCTTTTGCTTAAAAATGAGCACCAATTAGCCAGATTATATTCATCTAGTGTTTCATAACGAGAGCATTTACCAACTTCCATCAAACTTTAAACATAATTTTCAATGTTTCATAAATTTTTCTTGCTTACATGCTGAAAGTCAAATATTTATCACATTAACTCATGTATAAAGTAACCAGACATTTAAAGTTTCATGCATGGAAGTTCAACTCTTCAAGAATAGAGAGTTTGCTAACCTGTCATTCCCAGGTAATTATTTCCATAATCTCTTTTACTTGACATTTCTTAAAGCGTGTTTTCATGTTTACTTACCATGTGGTTATCATTTAAATGATGGTGTTCTGAGTGATGCAGTGCAGGCTGTATACATTGCAGGATACAGAAACATTGTAGGTATGTTCACTAGTCAGTGCACTTGTGGAGTATGCTGAGAAAAATAATAGTTCCACTTTCTGCGACCAGGTGAAAATATTGCATCATAAGCAATCAGAATGTGAAATGTTCCCTCTTTTGACATCAGTATGCTGTTTATCACTTCATCTATAAATGTTTTACACAGTACTACTAACACTTCTTATAACGAGAAAGAAACGATTTCGGTTCACATCAGTCAAGGTGCTCATGTTATGCTATTAGGATACTATATTGCATTCTCATTTCAAAGGCCCATGTCGAATTCAGTGTATATATGAGATCATCCAAACACATCATGCAATTCACTCAGTCTCTTTCAGAGCTCAGTATTCTGTATATAAGGGATAAACGCTGCATATTTTTCTGCTGATCACAGTTTTGTAGTTCTGTCATGCAATTGAAGTCTTTTGGGAAATCCATATTAGTCCTACCCAGAGAATACAATTGACCAAGTAAAAGTAGTTCATGTATTTGTTAGTGAAGTTTCTCTGCTTAAAATACTTTTCACTATTCACAGTTGTAGTCCTATACTATGTAAATCTACATACAGCTGCAAAGTGCAAATATTGCTTGAAAAACTTAAGTACTCCTTTGCTGGAATCAAAAAGTAGTGACTTTTAAAGTACATCTTCTAATCATCAAAGTATTGCATGAAACTGTTCCAAGGTATACATCTACATGTGTATCTATACTCTGTGAACCACTGTGCAGCACATTACAGGGTGTATACCCCACTGTACCAGTTATTAAGGCTTTTCCCCCATTTCATTCATATATGGAATGGGGATAAAAGATTGTTTAAATGCCCCTGTGTGTGCTGTAATTAATCTAATCATTTCCTCGCGATCCCTATGGTAGCAATATGTAGGAATTATTGACAGCTACTGGAAAATTTGGGCCTCCACATCCCTGTTACCTTAGACATTTTTGAGAGCTGTAAATACTTACTGGTAATATTTTGCTGCTTTTTCATTCTTTTCCACAGTTCATCGTATTGGGAGAACAGGCCGTTCTGGCAAGACAGGAATTGCTACAACATTTATCAATAAAGCTAATGATGAATCCGTGCTTCTTGATCTGAAGCATTTGCTAATTGAAGCAAAGCAAAAAGTTCCACCATTCCTTGCTGCTCTTCAGTCTGAAAATGAGAAATACCTTGAGCTTGGGGGTAAGTACTTGCAATATTTGTAAGGCAGCTTTCATTTCCACGCATCCCACCCGTCCTCATATGTATCCGCCACTGGTACTGTGTGTTTTTGATAAGCAATACAAACAATGAAATTTATCGCACATAGTCATTCTGTATTAATGTTTCTGACAAATTACTAATTATCTACATCAATATCAGTTGTAAACATGACTAAAAGTTTTTTCTGGTATGAAAGATGTCAGTAGGTCATGAATCCTACCAGGAGTCATGAAGGCAAATGAATGTGAACTGATATTAGATCCTTCCTGTTTTCATATTAGCAGGTAGATATTTGATGTTTACTTTTGTAGACAAATTTGAATGCTTCATAATGCTACTTATTTCAGATGAACGTGGCTGCAGCTACTGTGGTGGCCTTGGGCATAGAATCACTGACTGTCCAAAGCTGGAAGCTATCCAGAACAAGCAAGCATCCAATATTGGAAGGAGAGACTATCTTGCAAGCAATGCTGCAGATTATTAGATTATACCACTATACTGTTAAAAGAACTGTTTTTTTACTTGTATTTTACAGATTAAGTTAATTAAATGATGTTTCTTCTGTGTTTTGAAAACCCCCTGTGAAGTATTTTTTTGAAAACTACATAGTTATTGTGTAATAATTTTTTTGAAAGTAGTAATGTACTCCACAAGTGCATTTGAATATTTCGTGGGATTCAAAAAAAAATGGTTCAAATGGCTCTAAGCACTATGTTACTTAACATCTGAGGTCATCAGTCCCCTACACTTAGAACTATTTAAACCTAACTAACCTAAGGACATCACACACATCCATGCCTGAGGCAGGATTCAAACCTGCGACCGTAGGAGCAGTGCGGTTCTGGAGTGAAGCACCTAGAACCACTTGGCCACAGCAGCCGGCTCATGGGGTTCAACACCTGCTCTAAACAGTCGAAAATGTTCTGTATATAGATGTTACTTGGCAAATAGAGTTTTTAGCCTAAAATAACATGTCTTGTAACAAAAGAGACCACTTATAAAAACAGCGACAACTCATTTTGGAGACCGAGCGAGGTGGCGCAGTGGTTAGCTCACTGGACTCACTTTCGGGAGGACGATGGTTCAATCCCGTCTCCAACCATCCTGATTTAGGTTTTCTGTGATTTCCCTAAATCGTTTCAGGCAAATGCCGGGATGGTTCCTTTGAAAGGGCACGGCCGATTTCCTTCCGAATCCTTCCCTAACCTGAGCTTGCGCTCCGTCTCTAATGACCTCGTTGTCGACGGGACGTTAAACACTAACCACCACCACCATCATTTTGGAGTAAGTTTTGTCAGATGAGCCCTTGTGTGATAAAGTGGTAGGACACCACCAGTTAACTGTCATTTGCAAAGCAGTAGCCGAATTTTCTCATCACCTTAGCAAGTGCAGCTGGTCATGGAGGTCCAGTGGAGGCTGTAATTATCATATGGCAGTTCTGACCATCAGGCGCAAATCTGGTGCTGTACAGCATCTCATCGATGTCTCCAGTGCTGTTAGTGAACAATTTGTGTAAGTGGTGGCTATTAATAAAATCAGCATTGTCCTTCTCACTTGTTTGACCTTTCTGCCCACATCCCTTTCCTAATTCATTACATATGAACTTATTTCTATACATCTTTCTTGCACTCTCAGTTCACCTGGTGGCCCAAATTGGAACTACTACTTTTTCACATTACAATCTTTAGTAAGTGATAATTACAGCCTACATTGGATCTCTGTGAGTGGCTGCACTTTAATTATAACCACCTTGTACCATTGTACATAATGTGCGGCAATATTTTAAGCACTTGTGTTAGCACAGGAAGCTGATTAAGATTAGACCTGATGTCTGAATTGAATCAAAGAGAAAACACAAGATTGGTGTAGTTGACAATGACAATGGATTTTTAGAAGGAAGCATGCCATAATTTACCTTAAGTGATTCTGTAAATCAGCAAAAAATGAGGATCCTTGGACAGTAATCTGAACATGACCCCTGCTGAAATGCTTTTTGTATAACTACATTACCCTCCTAGGTACCAACTGCAGATCTGTGAGTGGGAAATAAAGAAATCAATTTTTCTATGTATTTCCTGTAGAGCATACCTCACATGACTTAGGGACTGTAAACACCATTCCAGTGTCACACCTTGCAGGATGGGCCAATAGGCGGAGTCATAAAATGAAGGTGTGGCCTTTTCACAACAAAGAGCATACCAGAAAAAATTCATTTCATGTGAGCTGTATCTTTCATTTGGGATAGGTAGGAGAGACCTGTACCGGAATATTTCACAGATGTCCCGAAGTATGAGAGACTGTGTGTGTGTGTGTGTGTGTGTGTGTGTGTGTGTGTGTGTGTGTGTGTGTGTGTGTGTGTCGCAAACAGTGAAAGTTTGATGGCCAGTGTGTAAAGCAAACTCATCCTGGGGCTCTTCGAACCACGCATGTTCACAAACTGCATTTAGGGGTGGATGTGGTCCACAAGGATAGATGCATATTTGTATTGATTCATTGTGCCTTCCGGAATGATGAGATCACCCAGCAAATGCCACAAAAACATTCTCCAGACCATAACACATGCATGGTGTTTGCTTTGAGATGTTTCATGCCCTACATGCCAACGGCCATGTATCCAGTGGAGCATAAGACAAGATTCCTCTGAAAAGGCCACCTGTTGCCACTCAATGGGCTTTCAGTAGCAGTATTGCCATGCTAATTCCAGCCTTTTTTGCTAATGAACAGCAGTCAGGGTGCATGAACTAGGCACCTGCTGTGGAGGCCCATATGCAGCAATGTTCGATCAAAAGTCATTGAGGAGGCACTGTGATTAGCCCCTTGGTTCATCTTGGCAGTCGGTTGCTCAATAGTTGCATGTCTGTTCACCCATGCACATCTGTGCAGCTGTCACTCACAGCCGTCATTCACCTCTGTCATCTGTGGCCCATGGTGCACTATAGTTGCCTTGGCACCAGTTTCTGATAGCATCATCTTGCCACTCATGATACACTTTAACCACAGGAGCAGGCAAAAGATATACAAACTTAGCCGTTTAGGAAGTGGTTCCACCCTTAGTCCAAGCCAATGATCATGCCCTTCTGGACGTTAGATAAATTGCTCCATTTCCACTTTTGACTGGAATGTGTGTGTGTGTGTGTGTGTGTGTGTGTGTGTGTGTGTGTGTGTGTGTGTGTGTGTGTATATGTCCTTTCCGTTTGAAAAGCCATGAAGTATCAAGGTAATCGTGCATCAACTAGTATATAATTTTCGCAGATTACCCATGCAGTTATGATTGATAACATCTATTATTCTGCAGATGTATGATATATTTAAATGTACACTATCAATAAAACCAAATGATTGTTCCCATTACACTGAGGTGATAAAAGCCATGAGATACCTCCTAATATTATGTCAGACCCCCGTTGCCCATTATAGTGCAGCAACTCTATGTGGCGTAGTATCAACAAGTCGTTGGAAGTCCCCTGCAGAAATATTGAGCCATGCTGCTTCTGCAGCCATCTGTTACTGGGGAAGTGTTGCCGGAGCATGATTTTGTGCGTGAACTGACCTCTCAATTATTTCTCATAAATGTATGATGGGATTCATGTCAGGAGATCTGGGTGGCCAAATCATTCGTTCGAATTGTCCAGAATGGTCTTCAAACCTATTGTGAACAATTGTGGCCCAGTGACTTGGTGAATTGTCAGCCATACAAATTCCATCATTGTTTGGCTGCAGGCAAAGAAGAACATAACCATTTCCAGTAAAATGGGTTCAGGTGGACCAGAAGATCCAGTCAATTCCAGGTAAACACAGCCCACAGCATTACAGAGCCACCATCAGCCTGCACAGTGTATTTTTGACCTGATGGCTTTGTGGGGTCTGCACCACACTCAAACCTCACAACCTGTTCTTACCAACAGAAATTGGGACTCATCTGTCCAGGCCACAGTTTTCCAGTTATTTAGGGTGCAACTGGTATGGGCATGAGCACAGGAAATGTGCTGCAGGCGATGATGTGCTGTTGACAAAGGCACTCGCGTAGGTCATCTGCTGCCATAGCCCATTAACACCAAATTTTGCAATGCTGTCCTAATGGATACATTTGTCATACATCCCTTATTTATTTCTGCAGTTATTTCACACAGTGTTGCTTATCTATTAGCACTGACAATGGCATTGCCATTAAGTGAAGGCCATCTGCCACTGCATTGTCTGTGATGAGAGGTAATGCCTGAATTTCCTGTTCTCAGCACACACTTGTCACTGCAGAACTCAGAATTTTGATTTCTGAAATGGAATGCCCCTGTGTCTACTGGCAGCTACCATTCTACTTTCAAATTCTGTTAATTCCCACGTGCGGCTATAATCATATCGAAAACCTTTTCACATGAATCACCTGAGTACAAATGAGGGCTCCACCAATGTGCTTCCCCTTGACACGTGTATGCGATACTACTGCCACCTGTGTATAATATGCACATCACTGTCCTATGGCTTGTCACCTCACTGTAGTATTGCAGGATGTATTAGATCAGTTTTCATTGTAGAAGTCTGTCTAATTACTTACCCACCTCTGTTCTACCTTCACACCTTCACATACCGCATGTGTAAAATGTATAGATATTTCTACTTTGGAGCTTGTTCAGGAGACGATCATAGTGCTAACAAAAACATGCTCTATAGTGTGTAGATGATGATGTACTTAATTTACATATGAAGTACAAAAAAATAAAATATTACTTTAAATACAATAAAACCTTTAGTAGTCATCCACTTGAGAAGCACAACAAGTATTTGGACGTATAAGGTATTTTTTTTTCTTTTAATATTTGTGCTAAAATAGTTGTTAACCTGGATTTGAACTTGCTGGCACATACACAACATGATATTTAAGAACATGTGGGGATTGACTTCTGTGACAATAAAAAACAAGCAAAAAGCTTGAAAATTCAAGATATTCACTTTTAGTTGGAAAAACCAGCACACAGAACTGAAGAGCATATGTACATTGTGCCAGACTATGCATGCACTGTTTATTCTCCACAATTACTCTTTGGAATTATTTTATTAATTCTACCAGATTCAGTGTCTCCATTGCTGATATTTGCTGCAGGTCTCTGGAAGTGGCTTTGATAGATTATTTTAAAATATGATTTCTCTTAATAGTGATTTAAGATAACCCAGAAATTTAAAACACATTTACATCAGGAGACTGCTGAATGTTTTAAAGGAACTACATTATAGTATTTGTGGCAATATGCGTAGCACCATTGTCTGAAACCTAGTTTTTCATACTTGAGCAACTAATGTCCATACATTATGGTTGGAATTACTGAAGATGTGTCAAGGTAATTATTAAATAACATTTGAGATAGAACAAATTATATGAGGCATGTTTTTTAAGTAAGTACCATTTTGAAATTAAAAGAAGACGTGCTAAGATATCTCAATAATTTTATTTTTACATGAAAGCCTGTGCCAGAATCTACTTTTCTACATAATTTCCGTCAATATTGAGGCACTTGTCATAACGTTGTACCAGTTTTTGAATACCCTCCTCATAGAAATCTGCTGCCTGACTTGTTAACCACTGCATCACCACTGTTTTGACTTTTTCATCGTCTTGAAGACGCTGACCATCCAGATGTTTCTTCAAGTGCAGGAACAGATGGTAGTCACTGGGCGCAAGATTGGGGCTGTATGGAGGACGATCTAGAGTTTCCCATCGAAAAGATGTGATGAGATCTTTGGTCTGATTTGCCACATGCGGACGGACATTGTCTTGCAGCAAAACGATGTCCTTGCTCAACTTGCCACGTCTTTTGTTCTGAATAGAACGCCGCAGATTGTGCAATGTCTTACAGTAAGCTGCTGCATTGATTGTCTCATTACGAGGCAGAAATTCCACAAGCAATACCTCTTTTCTGTCTCAAAAAACTATGCACATGATTTTCCGGGCAGAAATTGTTTGCTTAAACTTCACTTTTCTGGGTGAATCTGAATGCCACCATTCCATGGACTGTTGCTTTGATTCTGGTGTGACATAGGCCACCAATGTTTCATCGCCCGTAACAATTTGGCTTAACAAATCATCACAGTCATTGTGGTACCGCTCAAGGAAAGTCAATGCACTGTCTAAACATTTGGTTTTGTGCACATCCTTCAACATTTTCGGTACCCAACGTGCGCACAGTTTTCGGTAATTCAAGTGCTTGGTCACAATGCCATACAAAACACTATGAGAAAAAATGAAGAAAGTCATCCTGCAGGGAGGAAATTGTAAAGCGTCTGTTTTCTCTCACCTTATTGTCCACTTCCTGTACCAAACTTTCATTAATGACCGAAGGACGCCCAGTCCTTTGTTCATCATGCACATTTGTGCGGCCATCTTTAAATGCTCTCACCCACTTTCTTACCATTCCATCACTAAAAATGTTTTCTCCATAAACTGCACAGATCTCACGATGAATACCCATCACTTTTAGGCCTTTAGAACTAAGACATCTTATAACAGCCTGTATTTCACAGGTGACGGGACTCACAATTATCGGAGGCATCTTAAACACTCAGTATGCAACATAAACAAGGAAGAATCAGACCATAATGGCGTCAGTGCATAGACAACAGATGTAGGTACACAGTGCACATGCGCAGAACGCTGACCGCAGCGCTGTGGCCGCGGTGTGGCAAAACGGTACTTACTTAAAAAACACGCTTCGTAGTACAAGCTGGACAAATTATTGTGTTCTTCAGTCTGAAGGCTGGTTTGATTCAGCTCCTCAAGGTAGTCTCTCTTGTTAAAGTCTCTTCCTCTCTATGTAACTGTTGTACCGTACCTCCACCTGAGCCTGATTAACGTAAAACCATGGCCATAGTGACTCAGCTATTTCAACAGATAGAAGAATCTTTTAATGCACATACTTATAAGCACATTGCATTCCTGTTGCTAACCACACCAAGGGACAAGTGACAAGCACAGAGACATGGAGCTCACAAATTCAAAAGGTTACTGAACTAATTGAGATTCCTTTGCAACAACGAAACTTTTATACTTTGTTGAACATATCGTGGATAAGTTCGGCAAGGTATCTGTGTTGAAAAAAATGGGAAATGGACCCCTGATTTTCAGAACATGAGCAGCTGTTCTTTGGGTTAATTAGTTTCAAATGGATACAAGGTGCAATAGCTATACAGAGATGAAGCACTCCTGAAATGTGACAAACTATCTCAGTATGACCAATGTCTTATGTGCCACCAAGACCTGATATTTAAAATCTACAAATTGCAAGCCGATCTAGCAAGAGTCCATTTCCTCCACTGAATCCAGAAAGCTCCAAAAGACAACAGAATTGACGCTTGTGCCTCTGTCCTTGGTTCTGAAGGGAACATGTTGCCTGAAAAGTTAAAGTTATAATTCACATAGGCAGTGGTGAATGGTACATTCGCCCACTGATGAGATGATTTCAGTGCCAATTCTACAGGCACATCTCCTCTGCTGCACCGCTGAGTCCCTCTGTAGGAAGTGCAGAAGGGCTTTGCATGTGAACCAACGTGCAAACAACCTCACATGGTACCTGTTCAAACCATTATCCTCCGTGTTCGTCAGACTGTCTCATGATCAAAAAAAGAGAGGGAGATCCAAGAATATAAAACACTAGAACATTACCTTATTTTGAGACCAGAAAGAAGTATGAAAGTCTGCATGCTATCAACATGGTTACAAATTTCACAAGTGGTGTTCAGTCTTCTAACTAATATGCCTTCTAGCCACGACCATAGAAATCACTCATCAATCAATCCACCTTCTGAAGAAGAGGCCACAAACTACGTCAGTCTGCAAACCTACAGCACCAGCTAGGCGTTTATTATGCTGGTGCATCCAGGAACACTTCAACTGTCTTTCACACTAACAGAGAGGAGAGCACTATCCAAAGTGCCCCCTCCCTACAAGAGCAGAGACATGACCTCAAACAAGTCAGTGGATGAAAGAGCCACAGGCACTGAGTCGCAGAGAGCTTAAAAGCATGAAAATCACACAAACTCAAACCACATCTCCCAGTAAACAAAAGAAAAAGCCCGAACCAAAAAAGGTCCAGCAATTCTGACCAAACTGGACTCATCCACCCTCCTTACATACAGAAGAATGCGCAGAAGACACTAGACCAACTAACACTATAGAATCTGCAATCATTCACCCTTACTGCCTTTGCTTCTCCTCTTTTATGTCATTAAAATGGTATTGTAATGGTTGCTACCACAACCTCGTAGAGATTCATCAACTGATGGCCAACTATCCCACAATATGCCTTGCTCAAACTTCTGAGGTATGAAATTTTCTCTTCCCTCATTGTCTATAAATGAGCCAGCATATGTACATTTAATTTTATTATAATTTTAATGGCAAGTAAAAGGGATTAGTATGTAGGTACTCCTTTGGCAGCATTTAGCACATGGAGTTTGACTACAGAAACATCTACATCACAGCAGGTAAGTGCTGCATGGAGCTACCAGTACCATATGGAAAGCCAAGGAGCACCTCAGAGTACGACATCACGATGTAGTTCGGTGAAGATGTAAGACAAGAATACTAACAAAAACAATTGTGCGCCTTATTTAAAGCTTTTAGTTTAGTATGAGGTTCGCTACTGCTCAAACCACATCCCTGTACTCAAATATGTAATAAAAGTTAATTGTTACTTGAGGCAAATAGCAACTGAAGAATAAGAAATCAATAAATCAAGATCAAAATGAAATCACACATTAGAAGTGTTGAAAAGTGGAAGTGCAATATCAGAGTAATGTAATAAAGAAAGGGGTAGTAGTTTGCCTTGGACAATTGCTGAGGACCTGACTTTGATATATAGACGTGAAGGTTAAAGATGTAAATGTTAATAAAGTTTGTTTTATTTAAAAATCATTCAGAGGCTTAACTTTTCAGCACACCCTCGTACCTTCTGTGAGCAGTTGTAGCCATATGATCCACACGCTACACATAGAACCGACAATGTACGTAGTGTAGAAGTAGCACTGGAATAATGATTTGCACTTTAAGCGAGAACACTTGGCGTGGTTGAAATATATTAACAGGTTTTGTTTTTTGATTGCACTATAGCGCAAAGTGCAGACACTAAACTAGCAGTCAACTGTGAATTTAAACAAACTTGAATTTTGACCTCCAAAGGAGTAAGAAAAGGTGCAGGGAAACAAGCCGTTTCGCATCCAGCCTGCACCTTTGTTCTGCATTTGTCTTGACACATAGTCATAGGGTTCATCAGTCTCTTCTGGTAGTCTCCTGCCGCCACATGGTGAGTAGATTTTTTATCTATCCATTTATATTACATCTGATGATCATAATATAACTCGGTGATGGATCAGTATTAGTTTCTTCATCTGTTTCAAAATAGAATACAATGAACGAAATACAACACAAAGCTTTTAGTAATGGTTACCATGTAATTATTTGCTGGCAGTATCATAAACGAGGTAGTTCAGACCTGACATCTACCAGTATTTGACACAACCGCAGTTCAAACTGCTCACCACCTATAACTGCCACATTAAAACATTCACAATATAACAACTTCTGAGATTTAGCTAGCACAGAAATGTACGAGTTTCTTTGTTCTAAGATGCTGATCATCAAGCGCACATCTGTTTTGGAAATGCTTTCTTACCCACATTATCTTCAGAAATTGGACTTCACTAGATGACGTGCAATACAAGTAATTGAAAACTGAGTACACTCGTATCCAGAAAATAAAGCTACTTCAAACTATCTCTGATAAAATAGTTCCTCTGGATATAATTCACTATGACAAAGTATTTACTAGGTAATTTTGAGTTTTCCCAATTTGAGGCAGAGTTCGCCTCTACGTTTGCATTTATTGCAAACTTTTTGGGTCCCTACTTATTGAAATGTAAATCCTAATCATTTAAATGTCCACTCGAATCCTGTCAGAATTGCACCTATAAATGTGTTGCAATACAGGAATCGCATTTCTTAGATGATTATGTCCCTGATTTTAGCCATTATCACGGTCAACGCAGAGAGTTTGGAGGCGTATGTACACTAATGCGCTCCAAGATGTAGAGAAAACTACTCCTTTTAATAACAGAAAATATGCAATAGCTATCCATATTCAAAGGGGAGGGGGGGGGGGGGGTTGTTATAGGTAGAGGCAAGGATAATTTCGGGAATGGAGAATATGTTTTGAGGATAACTTGCAGCCATACAGTTCAGAAAAGCTGATGGTGGAGGGAAGGATCCAGATGTCCTGGGTTATGAAAAAGCCATTACAATCAAGCATGATGTGTTCAGCTGCATTTTGAGTTACAGGGTGGTCCACTTTGGTCTTTGCCACAGTTTGGCAGTGGCCATTCATCCTAGTAGACAGCTGGTTGGTAGTCATATCAATATAAAAAGCTGTGCAGTGGTTGCAGCAGAGCTGGTACATGACACGGCTGCTTTCACAGTTGGCTCAGCTTTAGATGGTGTAGGACAAGCCTATGACAGCACTGGGATAGGAAGTGCTGTGTGGGTGGATTGGGCAGGTCTTGCACCTGAACCATCCACAGGGATATGATCCCTGTGGCAAGGGGGTAGGATTGGGAGTGGCACAGAGATAGACTAGGATGTTCTGGAGGTTGGGTGGGTGACAGAACAAACTTTAGGAGGGGTGGGAAGGATCTCGGGTAGAATCTCCCTCATTTCAGGGCATAAATGACAGATAATCAAAGCCCTGATGGTGGTACAGCTGTTCCAGTTCGAGGTGGTATTGGGTGACAAGGGGTCACTCCTTTGTAGCTGGTTCTAGGGGTGGTGGGATATGGAATGGGAAATCTCTTTGTGGACTAGGGGATAATGCCCGTCTGTGAGGGCCTCTGTGAGACCTTCAGAATACTGAGCAAGGAAGTTCTCATCACTACAGATATGCCGTATCCGGGTGGCCAGGTGATATGGGAAGGATTTTTTGGTGAATAAAGAATGGCAGCTGTTAGAATGTAGGTACCATGATTTTGGTGGGTTTAATGTGGATACAGGTGTGGATGGAGTCTTCAGAGAGGAGATGGTCAAAGTACAGGAAGGTGGAATGCTGGGCTGAGAAGTGGCAGGTGCAGCTGATGGGAGAGTAGGTGTTGAGGTTGTGAAGGAATGAGAATAGGGTTTCTTGGCAGTGTACATCTTGAAGATATCATCTATGAACCCGACCAGACTAAGGGTTTGGGATTTTGGGAGACTGGATGGTTTCCTCTAGATGGTCCATAAACAGGTTGGCATAGCAGGATGCCATGGGGGTGCCCATGGTTGTGCTGCAGATTTGTTTGTACACCTTCCCTTCATAGGAGAAGTTGTATATTACCATACAGCTAGTAAGATGTATGAGGAATGAGGCAGTGGGTCTGGAGTGTAAAGGGCGTTGGGAGAGGTAGTGTGCAATAGCAGCATGAGGGATGGTGGTGTATAGGAAAAGGCATCAAAAGTGACGAGTAGAGATCCAGGAGGTAAAGGTATGAGGGTGGTGAAGAGTCAGTGGGGCCACCAAAACCATCTAAAATGGGGCATCCAGGATTGTTGGGTTTGTGGACTTTACAGAGCATGTAGAAGGTGGGTGTGCAGGGTGTCTTTGGGGTAAAGAGGGAAATGGATTCTGGGGAAAGTTTCTAAGAAGTGCCTAAGTCTTTGAGCAGGGTGGATGTTATGTTGGACTTCTCGGATGGGATCATTCTAGCAGAGTTTATAGGTGGAGCAGTCAGACAATTGGTAAAGGTCTTCTGCCAGGTAATCCATGCGATTCATAACATACGGTAGAGGAACCTTTGTTTGCAGGTAGGGTGATCAAGTGAGGAACTGTTTTGAGGTTGTGTATGGCTGTTCTTTTTTCTGCTGAGAGGTTGGTGCTTTTAGGATGGGAGTTGAGGAAGGATAGTGACACGCAGTTGGATGGATGTAATTCCTGGAAGAAGGAGACCATGAGGGAGGGAGTGGGGGGGGGGGGGGGGGAGATAATGATAGGATGGTGTTATGAGCTGGAAAGGGTTCAATGTTGGGATTAGAGGCAAAGAAGTGTTTCAGGGAGAAGGAGAGTATGCCTTTGACAAATACAACATTGTTAAACTTGTGTGTAGGGCTGAAGGTGAGGCAGATCTAGTCTCCAAACAGATTTTCCATGCTGTATCCCCAAACACCATCAATCCTCCCACCATCCCTCAGAAACAAATACAAAGGACCACTCCCTTCATCACCCAATACCAAACCGGAAATGTAACAACTGAACCACAGTCTTCATCAGAGTTTTATCTATCATCATGCCCTGAAATGTGGGACATCCTTCCCTTGCCACAGGAATCATACCCTGTGGAAGAGCCAGATGCAATACCTGTCCAATCCACCCACCCTGCACTTCCTATTCCAGTACTGTCACAGATTTGTCCCACCCCATCAGAGGACAGGCCACCTGTCAAAGCAGCCATGTCGTGTACCAGCTCTGCTGCAACCATTTCACAGATTTTTGTATTGATACGACAAACAACCAGCTGTCTAACAGGATGAATCACCACCGCCAAACTGTGGCCAAGAACAAAGTGGACGGTGCTGTGACATGGATCTAACAATATGCAGCTCAAAAAACCATGCTCAATTTTAATGGCTGCTTCACAACCCAGACCATCTGGATCCTCCCCTCCACCACCAGCTTTTCTGAACTGCACAGATGAGAGTTATCCTTACACCCAACAGTTTCTGCTCCTCTGTCCTATAAACACCTTCTAATTCACATCCCCTCACCCTTATTGTGCCAGCTCTCTGCCAACACACCCACCAGTCTTTTTCCCACTCTCCATTCCCTTCCCTCCCCCCTCCCCTCCTCCGCCACAGCCTCCCCATGCTGCCCAATCCTTGTCCTGCCACCTTCTACAGTAGTTGCTGCTCACTCTACCAGACAGGGCTCTTCTCTCCCCCAACCACACTCTGCTATCCCTCCTTCCCTGCCCCACTCCTGATTGCTGCTTTCATTCAATGCAACTGTCGCAGTCTGACTAAAGTGGCCAGAGATAGCAGTCATATGTGTGAGGTGTGCATGCTTGTGTGTTATCCTTTCTTTGCTGATCAAGGCTTTGACCGAAAGCTTAGGGTCCATCAGTATCTTCGCTGTACTTGTCTGCAACTCAATGTATCATCTGAACGGTTAGGTGCCAATGTATTTATATCAACCTGCACTTTCCATTGTTCAAATTATATTTAAATTATACAGAACGAAGGCATGGTGTTTAAGAAACAATCACAAGTATTTGTGGTCATCAACTACGCCCAGGAATATCTAGAATTTCTCCTAAGTGAGATGATATAACTGAATCTCCAGACATTACAGAAAGTTCTGCAGCCTGTAATTATCACTCTACCTTTATAAATTACCGACACCTAGTGGACCACAGCACTTGATCTTTCCATACCCTACACCAAGAAACTTACAATACTCCTTTCTTAAGGAATGGAAACTCAAAAGCACTTTAGTGTCTCATCAAGATATGTCCCCAGATTTCAACAAGATACCCAGTTGCTTCAATACCTGAACAGTAGCAGCCAAGGACTATCCTGGAGATTTTGAATCAACTATCGTGAGAGGGAGTTCTCTCCTCCATGTGGATAGGGAATATTGTAGTCCCTATCCTGAAACCTGAAAAATATGCACACAACCTAGGTAATTACAGACTATTTGTCTAAGAGCTACTTTAAGTAAATTATTACAGAGAATAGTTTACTGGTGACTGTGGATGCTTAGAATCCAAATGAGTACTTTCTAAATTGCAATGTGGTTTCCTGATTCTCTGCCTACCACTGATTAAATTCTGAAAATAGCATTTGCAGTCAGAGATGCTTTTGCACACCACTGACACCTGATTGCCATAGCCTCTTGATTTAAAGGGCTTATCACATGACACACCAAACATATACAGGTTTGCACCAACGCCCCAAGCGTACAAGTCTGGAACTGCTAACCTTTTCATTAGCCTGTTACATGACACACTTAATGTGTAGTCTGCACCAGCACTCCAAGGGGACAAATTCGAAACCACATGCTTGTTTATGTCATCAGAACTTCTGAGAGGTCTAACTTTGTATGTATTAACCAGTTATTGTTATCTTGTCCAGCTATAATGAAATCATGTTTTGATTATTCAAAATTATGGAGAATGTGTTCGTTTTATGCTATACTGGTATAAGCGAATGATTGCCTGTGTTCATGTTTCAAAGCATTTTAGACATGACTACACAGTTATCTGCACAGCATTTGTCAAGGCAGTGTCTGCCTTAGCCATTAGGAGAAAGGCAGGACAACAACAACAACATAATGCCAGATGCAGGAATTGGGTTCGACTCTGGCTGGAAAGAAGGGATGAAGGCAGGGCATATAACTCTATTGGTTGATTGACTGGTTGGTTTGGAGAGTAAAGGGACTAAACACCAGGGTCATCAGACCCCTTTTCCTCTTTCAAACATGTCTCAGATTAAAACCATTCCCCAAAAAAATCATGTTCTGATATCGGGGGAAAGAAAAAAGTTGTAAAACTAACTGGAAAGCACATTGAAAGAGAAAATGAAAGAATTAAATCAAAAGTGAAGACATTAAGCAAAAGGAATAAAGCAGTAGAAGGTGTTAAAACAATATAACAAATGGCCTAGGCTGGTTGATCGCAAGGATAAAAAAGGAAAAAAGGATGAGCCAGCCACTCTGCACTACACTAAAATCTCCAGCCTAAAAGCACAAGGCAGGAGAAAAATAGATGGTAAAAGGATAAACATGAAGTCGAACAGACAGCATCAGAGGGAGCTAGGTAGAGTTAAAATTTATGTAGACAAGGCCTTTGAGAAAAGACTACATGCCCATCCTTAGATTGAGTGATAACACCCCCCCCCCCCCCCCACACTCTCTCGAATAAAACTTAAAACTAGATCAGCCGTTGAGTCATTGTCACCTAACACCATAGGTAGTGTGTCCAAAAAGTTGAAAGACAGCCTCAGGGCAGCTAAATTGGGACAGTCCAACAAAATGTGGATTACCGTCAATCAAGAGCCACAGCGTCACTGGTGTGGGTGCAATGGAGGAGGCGACTGTGAGTCAGCCAAGTACGGCTGATAGGGGCCGGCAAAGGACAATGGAGTCCCTGTGGATGGCTGGCATGGATGACCTCCACACATTTGTCATCTCCTTTATAGCAAGTAATTTTTGTTGTACTTCAGGCATGCCATTCGGTATTCCAGGTCCTGAAAACTTTACAGCCTAAGATTGATCGGAGATCACTCTGTGATGGACTGATCTCTAGAGCTGGTTTATCAGTAGCGTGTTTGGCCGTCCTGTCAGCAAGTTCATTTCCTGGGATTCTGACATGTCCTAGGGTCCAGACGAAGGCCACTGAATGTCCATAGTTTTCAAGGGCATAAATAGACTCCTGGATAGTCATTGTCAGAGGATGGCAAGGGAAGCAGTGGCCAAGTGCTTGTAGGCTGCTTGAGGAGTCACTACAGATGACAAAGGACTCACCTGTGCAGGAGCGGATATGCTCAAGAGCACAAAAGGTGGCTACCAATTCTGCAGCGAACAACACTGTAGCCATCCAGCAAGGTGCGCTGTTCAGTACGTCCAGCAAGAGAATAAGCGAAGCTAATGTGAGCATCGAGCCTTCAGTGTAGACTATTTCTGAGCCCTTGAACTCACCGAGAATAGCAAAAAATTGGCAGCGGTTGGCCTCAGGAGGTCCAGACAAAGCTGTGGCCGAGGCATGGACCACAGAGGTGTACATGAGTGGACCCGGAGAAATGGTGGTAAAGGAAAAGACTTGAGTTCACTGAAAAGGGACCAGACATGGACTGCAATTGTAATCCTCGATCTGGGCCACCGATGGAGTGCCGTGTTAGGGAAAAGGAGACGGTAATGGATTATGAGGTGAGCTGCGAATGTGCACGATGTAATTTGCAAGCACTTGTTCCTGCCTGCTGTACAATGAAAGAACCCCAGCTTCCACGAGGACACTGTTCACTGGGCTCCTTGGGAAAGCTCCTGTCACAAGTCGAACTCCAGAGTGGTTCAGCATCCGCAATGCTGAGGGCAATGCTCAATCATACTCCAGGCTCCCATAGTCAAGAAGGGACTGTACCAGTTCTTTGTGTCTGTGATTGTGTCTGGTTCAGTATATACAGCTCCATGTGTGGAAATTCCAGATATACCTGCAGGGATCTGATATCCTTAAAGGCGTCTGAACTTAGTCCAAACCTAACAAGAAGATTTTTGTGTTCCAATGTGGAGATCTATCATTCCCATCACTCCTGGTTCTGTCATTTGATGAGTTGGTGGACTCGGCCACAGAGCTGTTTGAAGGCAATGAGGTGCTCCAGGGACGGGTGCCGCTTATGGTGTTGAAGGACCAGCCTACAGTCTCTAATGTACGCTGTGATTTCTGGCAACCACCGAGGCACCATATTCCAGCGGGGGCAATCTGAGGAACAAGGTATTGCCATTTCAGCTACAGAAACAATGGTAGCAGCAATTTTTTGGATCATCTCACCAATGCCATCATGCAGTGGAGGTCCAACAGTTGTAGCAGAGGTGGAAGCATCCCAGTCAGCTTTGATAAGAGCCCATCAGGGCGAATGTCCAGGCAAATGATGCTGGGGGAAGAGCAGAAAGTGGTCACTTTTACACAAGTCATCATGAGCTTTCCAGTGGATAGACGGTAGAAGACCAGGACTACAAACTGAGAGATCAATGGCCAAGTATGTGCCATGTGCCACACTGAAATGAGTAGGGCACCAGTATTTAAGAGGCAAAGGTTGAGTTAAGTTAGCAGATGTTTGACATCTTTATCAGGAACAGTAATATTCATTCCACCCCACAAAGGGTTATAGGTGTTAAAATCACCCAGAAGTGGAAAAGGTGGTGGGAGTTGGAAAATTAGTGCAGCCAATACATGGTGTGGCATGCCACCATCTGGAAGATGGTAGATGTTGCAGATGGTAATTGCTTGTATCATCCTCGCCCTGACAGCCACAGTTTCTAAAGGTATTTGAAGGGTCACAGGTTCACTATATACAGAAGTGAGGACATATATTCGTACTCCACCAAACATCCTGTTATAGTCAGTACGATTTTTTTAATACCCCAATAACCATGAAGAGCAGGGGTCTGCATTGCTGGAAACCAGGTTACTTGAAGGGCAATGCAGAAAGCAGGTGTACTGCTTAAGAGCTGTTGCAGCTCAGCCTGTTGGTGGAAAAAACTGCTGTGATTCCATTGGAGGATGATGCTTACTGTGGTTCGGGAAGGCATGAGGGGACCAAGCAGGCAGGTTATGCCTCGGGGTGACCTGCTGCCACCGACTGAATATGTATATCCATTTCCATTGCAGCTGAGGTGCCAGCAAGGTCTAGGTCCTCCAGGGACGCCAGAATCTCCATCTTGTCCTCAGAAGGGAGAGGTAGTGTGGGGGCCACAGGAGTCTCATGTTTCTTAACCAATTTGTTCATCAGTTTGCCACCTCATTGCTCTTTACGGGCTTGCTGAGAGGGCTTCCCTATAGTTGCTTCCACGACAGAGAAAGAGTGTGAAGTCCTTTGACCAGCAGCTTGTGACTCCTTCAGCCACTGGCTGGTGTCCACTTTTTGAAGGATCCCTTCTGTGCGAGAGGAGCCTGTTGCTTCTCCAGCTGGGGCAGGGGGGGGGGGGGGGGGGGGACCGACCGATGTCTCCGGTGTGTGGGGAGGTGGGAGGTGTTGCCCCCAAAGTAGAAGGTGGGGCAGAGGGGGGGTGGGGGTGTAGTTGGGTGGCCCTGAGGGCCCACTGGTAGAGGCAGAGATGAGGAGACTACTGTTGCCAATGAGGGTGATGTCGTCATAGCTGCAGCATATGAATACGTCAAGTGAAAGGAATGCAACCTTTCATATTTCCATTTGGCCTCTTGGTAAGTCAGTCGGTCCAGGTCTTATGCTCCATAATCTCTCTCTCCTTGTGAAGAACCATGCAGTCTGGTGAGCAGTAGGAGTGGTGCTTTCCACAGTTAACACAGGTGGGGGTGAGACATGTGAATTATTTGGATGCAATGTACATCCCAGTCTTGGCATGTGGCATCAGAACTGTACCAGAAAGACATGTGCCTGAATTTCCAGCACGTAGCATCGTATAGGAGGAGGGGGGGGGGGGAGGACATATGCATCTTGACCTTTTCAGGTAACGAATCACCCTCAAAGGCAAAGATGAAGGCACCAGTAGCAACCCTGTTGTCTTCCAATCCCTTGCAGACATGCCAGAAGAAGTGAACCCCCCTTCATTCTAAATTCACACGTAGCTCATCGTCGAACTGCAACATGAGGTCACAATGAGAAATAGTCCCCTGGACTATGTTTAGGCTTTTACGGGGAGTGACAGGAATATTACTCAGCTTGTCACAGGTGAGCAACGCCCATGTTTGGGCTGGGGATGCTGTTTGAATTGCGACAGACCCATTCTGCGTTTTTGACAATGCCGCCACTTCCCCAAAGTTATCCTTTAGGTTGTCAACAAAAAAAATAGAGGCTTTGTAGTCAGAATGAAGTCCCCATCAGTTCTGCTTCAGACTAAATAATGAGGGGAATATGGCTCTTTCTTTCTGTAGCCATATGTTCCTCCCATCATGCAGCTAGGGAGGGGAGTGACTTGGGGTCATACTGCCCAGTGTTGAATTCCAGCCTTCCCTTCTTAGAGACTGCTTGGACTGGCAAGAGATGACTTGGCCCCTTCATTGTGGGCCATCCACCCTGATGCTACCCACACCAATCAGGGTCTCTCTCCACAGGCGCCACCCACCTGCAGCAAAGGCCACCTGGGGTAATGGCTGTTGTTGGCCGTCCTGATGCTCCAAGAAGACAGGCATCTACACCTTGGCAAACATGGGGAGTTTGCAGTTCAGGCATCAGCAGTGCAATCCCTGAGTATTGTAGGGCTACAACTAAGAGGGTACGTCACGATCCCTCCACGTCACAGTGGCTACCGTACTGGATATTGGGCACCAAAACATCCATCATTATCATTGCTGCAGGAGAGGACAGTGGACAATAGAGGGAGAAGGTACCCCCATAAGGTATCCTCACCCAAAAAGCTGGATTATTGGTGCAGTTGCAGAGCCATGACATCAGTGGGTGAAGGAGGTCTCAGCACACGATGGATGTATGACGCACCCTGTAAGGTGTCCTTCCGTAATTGGCCTGCACTTCTGTAGAATTTGGAAAGATGGATGTCAAACCCTAAAAAGGGACCATAACTTAGTAAGCTGAAAGGTTGTAAACTTCTTTTAGTCAACTCTTACAACAGCAGCAATACCTCGGGTCTATTCTAACCCCCGAACCCGCAGGGGGTACACCACATGTTAACAAAGGAGTTAAGCCAAAAGATTCACAGGAATTTAGGAACTTCATCAGAATGGATGTGCCTTCTTGATGGCATCCGCACAAGTGACAGAGCAATGAAGGAAGCTTTTTCATCCAACCACGAACATGCACGACGACATTTCCAGTCCTCAGTGGTCGTGCCCGGCACGACTGCTCTGATTCTCGTGGTGCGGCTTTTCGCACAACACTACCCTTCCTGGCATGCTAAAATAGCGCAAAAGATGCAAGCAAATCAAATAAATGCTGCAATTTCACCAATTAAGGCAATATGCACACATCTGAAATAAAATTAGATGAACATTTACATGAAACATGTAAACTCGGAATTGAACACGTGTCGACATATTTTATTGCAATACAATGTATCTAGAGGATCACACAGACACCTTTCCTTACCATATGTCTCTATAACAGTGATCTGTGCTCTATAAGCAAGCTTATAATATCTTTGTTTCATTTCATTTCTGCAATAAGAAGCAATCATTATATGTACAGCTTTTGTCAATGGCAACTAAAAAGAAGAGAACTCTCATTCTCATTTGTTTTATTACTGTATCAATAAACGTTACTTAGTGAAAAATGTGTAGA
The DNA here is from genome assembly GCF_023864345.2 of Schistocerca serialis cubense. Taxonomy (NCBI): domain Eukaryota; kingdom Metazoa; phylum Arthropoda; class Insecta; order Orthoptera; family Acrididae; genus Schistocerca; species Schistocerca serialis. Next base: position 548,841,998 of record NC_064641.1, read on the forward strand.
ATATTCCGTGCAATAACCAGAAAGAGTCCTCAAGAGCTTACATATTTCTTGTCTGCTGACCACGTGACAGCAATAACAAGAAGAAAGCCTGCTGGAAATGCTGCATTCTGCAAATGCATGGAAACACCACCTCTACTGTGCATGTGCGGATACATTGCAGAATAGAACCACCCATACTTCTGCCCGGTGGATGAACCGTGTGTTAAAATCATATCGTCACCCATTCTGTCGCTAGGTGGCAGGTCAGCTACCCCTAACTTGTACACCTTAGGTGTGTTGTCTAATAAGTGCTTTACAGAAGGATTACAGTACTACATGGCACTATTACTACGTTTTGTCTACATTGCATAAACAGAGTTTTGGGAGTTTCCTATAGTTTTATGCACAATTTTACCACACATACTGTCTCTGGTAGGAGTTGGCACGCCATGTGGCATCCAATATTTCCAGGAGCACAGAGCTCCACAGCGACTGGTGTTGAGTGCTACTCTCTTTGCTATTGCAATCAACAATAAAGTAACCACTGTGGGTACTACGATATCATCTGCATCAAATGTGGACAACTTCTATATACTATAGCTCTCCTAACTCCATATTGTAGAATGGTAACTTCAAAGTGCTAAACGAGGTTGGGACTAGATTTGTAGGTACTGCTTTTCACCAACAAAATTTTGTGTCGTGGGTCTTTCCAGACTTCATTCTTTACATTCTATATACTTATTTAGGTGAGAAGGTACTAGATGTAATTACCAATTCTGCTTTTTAGGATTATTATTTAATATACAATAAGGAAGATACAGTATTAGAGTTAGAGCTCTGAAAAACTGGAGATTAAATAAGGCAGCACGGATACATAACACTCCATCAGAATTTCTAATATCATTGGGGGGAAATGGCAATCAAACAACTGTTCAAGTTAGTGTGCAGGATCTATGAGACTCGGACTTTTGGAAAAATATCATCCAAACAATTCCGAAGAGAGCAAGGGCAGACGGATGTGAAAACTATTGCACAATCAGCTTAACACTGCATGCATCCATGCTGCTGACAAGAACAATAAACAGAAGAATAGAAAATAAAACTGAGGATCTATTACAGACTATCAGTTAAGCTTTAGGAAACGTAAAGGCAGTTCTGACTTTGCACTTGATTGCAGAAGCAATAGTGAAGAAAAACGAAGATACATGCATAGGATTTGTCGATCCACGAAATGCTTCCAACAATATGAAACAGTGCAAGATATTTGAAATTCTGATAAAAAATATGAGTAAATTACAGGGAAAGATGGGCGATACACAAAATGTACAAGAAGCAAGAAGGAACGATAATACTGAAAGACCAACAACGAAATTCTCAAATCAAAAAGGGTGTAAGAGTCAGTGATGCAGCCATTCGCCCTTACTGTTCAATCTACATTTTGAAGAAGGAGCGACAGAAATAAAAGAAAGGTCCAAGAGTTGAATTTAAATTCAGGGTAAAGGGATATCAATGATAAGATTTATTGATATTACCACATTCAGTAAAAATGAAGAGGAACCACAGGATCTGTTGAATAGAATGAAAAGGCTAATGAGTGCAGACTATGTATTGACGGTGAAATGAGTACGAAAGTAATGAGAAGTAGCAGAAATGAAAACAGCAAGAAACTTAACAGCAAAACTGGTGATCATGACGTTAAGGAATTCTGCTATCCTGGAAGCAGAATAACCAATGACTGGCGATTCAAAGAGGGCATAAAAAGCAGACTAGCACAGGCAAGGAGGGCATTTCTGGCCAAAAGAAGTCTACTAGCATCAAACAAAGGCCTCATTTCAGGAAGAACTGCCTGAGAATGAACGTTTGGAGCACAGAATTTTATGGTATAAAATCATGGGCTATAGGAACACCGAGAAAAGAGACATTCTAAGTGTTTGAGATGTATGTTGAAAATTACATGGACTGATAAGATAAGGAATGAGGAGGTACTCAGCTGAATCGGCAAAGAAAAAAAGATGTGAAAAACACTGACAAGAAGGCAGGTCAGGATGATAGGGCACATTTTAAAACATCAGGGAATAAATTCCACAGTACTAGAGGGAGTCATAGACGGTAAAAACTGCCAGGGAAAAAGAGAGATTGGGATATATCCAACAAATAAATGAAGCTGTAGGACCCAAGAGGCTGGTAAAGATAGGAGTACGTAGTGGGCTGCATCAAACCAGTCAGAAGACTGATGATTTAAATCAGTACCTCTTCATTAGTTATTCACCCTACCCATCTAATACTCAGAGGAGTTCTGTGGTGGTACTAAATTTCAAAAGAGTATCTTCCATGTTGCATTCACTATATTGATATACAGGGTGTTACAAAAAGGTATGGCCAAACTTTCAGGAAAGCAGAATAACACACAAAGAAAGAAAATATGTTATGTGGACATGTGTCCGGAAACGCTTACTTTCCATGTTAGAGCTCATTTTATTACTTCTCTTCAAATCACATTAATCATGGAATGGAAACACACAGCAACAGAACGTACCAGCGTGACGTCAAACATTTTGTTGCAGGAAATGTTCAAAATGCCCTCCGTTAGTGAGGATACATGCATCCACCCTCCATTGCATGGAATCCCTGATGCAGCCCTGGAGAATGGCATATTGTATCACAGCCGACCACAATACGAGCACGAAGAGTCTCTACATTTGGTACCGGGGTTGGGTAGACAAGAGCTTTCAAATGCCCCCATAAATGAAAGTCCAGAGGGTTGAGGTTAGGAGAGCGTGGAGGCCATGGAATTGGTCCGCTTATACCAATCCATCAGTCACCGAATCTGTTATTGAGAAGCATACGAACACTTCGACTGAAATGTGCAGAAGCTCCATCGTGCATGAACCACATGCTGTGTCGTACTTGTAAAGGAACATGTTCTAGCAGCACAGGTAGAGTATCCCATATGAAATCATGATAACGTGCTCCATTGAGTGTAGGTGGAAGAACAAAACTAAAATGAGCTCTAACATGGAAATCTAAGCGTTTCCGGACACATGTCCACATAACATATTTTCTTTATTTGTGTGTGAGGAATGTTTCCTGAAAGTTTGGCCATACCTTTTTGTAACACCCTGTATATACATATTTTGTTTTGTCTTACTGAGCATAGTAAAAAAATTAGTTACTACTCTTAGTACTTATGATTTTGGATACAAAGTTTAGAATTAAGACAAATGATAGGGTTATTAAATGGAAGAGCAAATACAACTTTATACAGTGGAAAAAAAAAAAAATGCGTTTCTGAACACCATCCCGACTTGTTTCCCTCCTACCTCATCTCCTTTTGTAAAGAAACTTGTTTCCGTATTAAGGTAGAGGAGGTGTCCCAGCACATCAACCCAATGATAAAGCTGTGCATCGACTGAACACAACTGCCACACAGCTAGTGTGTTTTGTACGTCTTGCAAAACCTCATTGACCACAGCTGGTCAATACACAACTTAACCTGATAGATGCACTACTAGGCAATACAACTTACACTACCGTTTGTGTCATGTAAGGCGGCGCCCCAATTTTCAGCCGTTCTCTGCATCCCCATCCACTAGCCACTGGCGGCCAATAACATTCATTCACTTTCCAAGCGGCTAGAAGAGAGTTCAAGAATCTCGCTCCTACATGCTAAACTGTTGCCGCACTTCGCAACAACCGAATTATTCATTCAACTATCAATTTTTTTGTTTCCTTTTTTTTTTCTTGCAGCAGTATAGCTGTGAATGTGTATCTTGTAAATGTTTAAGTGTGATTAAAAAAAAGTCAGGCGGCAGCAATAAACGTGAAGTGCTTCAGAAGCAGGAGAGGTGGATTATTTACCGCATTTATAACTTCTTCAAGACTTATCTTAGAAAATAGATTAAGGAAAGGCAAAACTACGTTTCTAGCATTTGTAGACTTAGAGGAAGCTTTTAACAATGTTGACTGGAATACTCTCTTTCAAATTCTGAAGGTGCCAGGGGTAAAATACAGGGAGCGAAAGGCTATTTACAATTTTTACAGAAACCAGATGGCAGTTATAAGAGTCGAGGGGCATGAAAGGAAAACAGTGGTTGGGAAGGGAGTGAGACAGGGTTGTAGCCTATCCCCGATGTTATTCAATCTGTATATTGAGCAAGCAGTAGAGGAAACATAAGAAAAATTCAGAGTAGGAATTAAAATCCATGGAGAAGAAATAAAAACGTTGAGGTTCGCTAACGACATTGTAATTCTGTCAGAGACAGCAAAGGACCTGAAAGAGCAGCTGAACGGAATGGACAGTGTCTTGAAAGGAGGATATAAGATGAACATCAACAAAAACAAAACGAGGATAATGGGATGTAGTTGAATTAAATCAGGTGATGCTGTGGGAATTAGATTAAAAAATGAGACGCTTAAAGTAGTAAATGAGTGTTGCTATTTGGGGAGCAAAATAACTGATGATGGTCGAAGTACAGAGGATATAAAATGTAGACTGTCAATCGCAAGGAAAGCGTTTCTGAAGAAGAGAAATTTGTTAACATTGAGTATAGATTTAAGTGTCAGGAAATCGTTTCTGAAAGTATTTGTATGGAGTGTAGCCATTTATGGAAGTGAAACGTGGACGATAAATAGTTTAGACAAGAAGAGAATAGAAGCTTTCGAAATGTCGAAATGTGGTGCTACAGAAGAATGCTGAAGATTAGATGGGTAGATCACATAACTAATGAGAAGGTATTGAATAGAATTGGAGAGAAGAGAAATTTGTGGCACAACTTGACTAGAAGAAGGGATCAGTTTTGCATTTACCCATGTGTCACCCATGGTAGGGCATATTCTGAGGCATCAAAGGATCACCAATTTAGTATTGGAGGGCAGTGTGGAGGGTAAAAATCGTAGAGGGAGACCAAGAGATGAATACACTAAATAGATTCAGAAGGATGTAGGTTGCAGTTGGTACTGGGAGATGAAGAAGCTTGCACAGGATAGAGTAGCATGGAGAGCTGCATCAAACCAGTCTCTGGACTGAAGACCACAACAACAACAACTTCTTCAAATATGAACTTAAAAGCAGGTCTCCTGCTGTTGACATTGGAAAACACAAGAATTGACTCCAGAACCATGTGGTGTTGACCAAGAGAATTGTATAGGAAAGTGTCAGAGCTGTAGGCACCATAGAAACAGTTGGTTTCGTGTCACCTGGAAAGAATCAAAATAGCAAGGAACTTGTAACACAAATGGATAGTTTTAACAACTACGTTTTAAAGTGCTCCATGTTAATGACGAATGCCCGACATAACAAAAACGTGTTACAGTTATGCAGCTAAGAAGAGAGTTTTCAGTTCAAAGAAGTGACCTACATGCAGCACGAACTGTGTCGCATATTCATGATACAAGAGGAGGTGGTAGTTCAACAGTGTATTACCTTGATGAAACATGGGGCAATTAGTATCATTCCAAGAAGATCTGCTGGAAAATGAGTGATGGTACTTACGGTTTTGAAGTTCTCATAGCAATAGGTTCGCAGATAATTATTCTGCATGCTGACTCTTCTTCTGGTTTTATTTGTGAGAATAAACTTGTATTTATGTGCAAGAACAACAGCAGTGATTACCATTTGGCAATGAACACTTTCAATCTGATTCACAATTCTTGTCACACCTTGCTTTGAAGTCTGTTATTGCCAGTTATAAAACAACTCTTATGGAGAAAAAAAAAATCAAGTACAAACACCAGGAAAGTGGATATTTTTCCCTGGCCTAAAAATAAAAATATTAAGCATCATATAAACCAGACTCCTGCCGATCTTCTGGAGCTCATTAATTTATACTGTACAAGTCAAGTGACAAAACGTACAAACTTGACTTCCTTGCGCATGAATGGGGTCACACAATTTTGCATTTACCCATGTGTCACCCATGGAATTAACTTGGGCAAGGGGTTTTAAGGCTATCTGGGAGAAAAAAACAAAACATTGAAGATAACATACAGTGAATCACTTGTGCGTGAAGCAATAGACAATGAGACAACAGACAACATCCCACCTGTAGCATGGGCACAGGCTGTGTGGCACGCTGAAAAGCTTCAGAAAGAAGAATTTGACAGGGAAGTGATGATGGATAGAGGCCTTGAACTTATCATCGTAAATTTAAAATCAGATTGTTTGCAAACAGTCAAATAGAAGTGACGATGGAATTACGATGTAGACTTTGGAACAAAGTAACAATATTTCTTAGTTTTAAAGTCTCATGGTTTAAAAAATGTGCATACACACACACATTTTTAAAAATTCTATTGAGCAGAAGCAGTTGTTAAGCAAATATAATGATTTCGGTTTGTACTTGAAGCTAATTTTGTTGTATATTAAGTTTTTACTTATAATGCAGTTCAAATCACAATAATTGGTAATTATTGCAAGCAGTTTCAATGTTGTTTTGAGAAAAATTGTACTTCATGTCTTCAAAATGTTGTGTCAGCTGCTCTCACCTCCCGACGTCACGCAAAGTAAATGTTTGGAGCAGTGGCCATGAATTAATGATGTGAATTAATATTTCTCTCATGACGATTGATCGAAATTGGTTTCAATATTAATTATACCCCTCATAGATTTGAACGTATAATACAATGTACCGTATGCAAAATAGCCTGACTGTTATCCACAGCAATGTTGTTTGGCAATGTGGACTTCGTTTGCCCACTCTCTGCTGTCGCGCATGGGCAGTTCTCATCCCCCCACCCTCCCTCTCCGCTACGGCTCTATGTGCGGAAGCGCCGTCCCAAGTGACACGAGCTTTAACAGTACATCAATTTACATACCAGTCGAGAGAAATGGCTAGAAAATGTTTAGCAAAAGCAGCTTCACACAGATGATAAGAAATAATAAGTTCCTTTGCATGTCAGCATAAACTGAGACAAGAACACATCAAAAATAAACGCTAAAAAGTATTTCCTGCTGTCAGCAGTGAGCCAAATAATGAAGATGAACCAGTGAGTAAGAAACGCGGACAGTAGTGTAGTGTGCCAAAATGCAAAAACAAGACAACAAACAGATGTGTGGCACCAACGTGTGAAAAATTTATGGAAGTAACAATTTTCTTTCCTGTTTTAGTCTAATCTTAAAAGTAATCCAATGACTAGTGGGTGTGATAACTATAAATTAAAATAATCTACATCAGTTTCAATGTCCAAATCTTTGGCAATTAAGGTGTTAAAATTGAAGAAAAAAGAACTGTAGCTCTGCCACTGTGAACTATTAGACCACTTCCATCATTTTATATATACATAAAGAGGTCCACAGTTTCAGTGTTATAACAGATTTGTATCAGCTGAATCTGACACACTTGATTTAACTTTTCAAATAAGGCCTGTACATTCATTGTCTTCTGAAACTCCACCATGTTTGGGCAGAGTGGAGCAACACTCATTAATAAGCAATCCTGAAGGAGATGCGAGCTCAGATTATATAAATTTCACATACAGAAATGTTTAAGGTGGTAACTGGAATAATGTTCTTATGTATTACAGTTTACTGCCAAAATCCAAGAGATTACAAAATCTTTACTTTACACACTAAAAATGTTGCATAGTACATGCAATATTCCAAATTATTTCTGTAATAAATACTCAGAAAAAAACTATCTGGTGGTTAGCAATGGCAGTCGGTGTGTACCACTTCTGTACCATATTTATAGCCAAGTATTAATACATACTTTGCACAAAGCACCCACTAATATTTAATATGGAGGATTGCGCTTCCATGCTCCGTGCAAAATCATTCTGTTCTCCATTCTTTCTATTACTATGGCAGTAATGCTTGATATTTATTGGGTACAAATATTAAGAATGCACAGCACAAACATTAACACACAAATTTTTTTTATTTGCATTGCATAATGCATCTTGAGCACACTATTTGCACATAGTCATTTAAGGTGTATATAAAATCTGTGCACAAGATACAGCTTACATATCTGACTTCATTCATCTTGACTGTTCAGCTTAACTAAGGTGCTTTTGTTTATATCACTTTGACTCAAACTTCATGTGCAGGTATCAAAATGAAAATCCATTAAAGTATGTCTATTGCTTTTTGGTTGTTTGGCAGCCCATGTTACACTCGAATCCTCTGATTTTTATGCATGGACGCTTCCATTATTATTATTATTATTATTATTATTAAATTTATTTTTATTTTTATTTTTTTTTTTTTTGCAAAATCATAAGGATGACTCAGGATCTTTATTTGATCAAAAACAGCATCTTCAATACATTTCCTCTAATCACTGTGTCCATGTAACAGCATTAAGTAGAAATCTGTATCTCCATTAATAGCACTTCAGTTGAATGAGCCGTAGAGCAACATGACTTACGGTAAACTTTCATACTTTAATTCACTCCCAAGTAAGATGCGTTCAGATAGATAACACAAGTGTTGTAAGACAGAACAGGTTATTCAAACACTGCTCCATGTGGTGTGGGCACTCCCTAGCATCCTTCAGCTTGCTTGCAGGCTGGCGTTGTTAGTACAGGTTACCACGAGACAGTCCATTGCACTCACTCTGTGCATACACAAGGTAACTGACCACATCTGCCCACATGCTCACAGCCAGTGCACTGTGCTACTAGTCTAGCACCTGACTGCTGTACATCAGCTGTTTGCACACCCTTTGCCACCCGTGCTGTGGGAACCCAGTTGCTAGTCAGTGGTCACACGAATTAGAATAGCCTGAGAGAGAGAGAGAGAGAGAGAGAGAGAGAGAGAGAGAGAGAGAGAGAGAGAGAGAGAGAGAGAGAGAGAAAAGAAGAAGATCGCTGAGCTAACAATTTAATTCTTTAACTCAGCATTTTTTTCTGCTAATCAGCACATTGTATGATATTTTAATTATCCATTCAGTCACCCCTGAAGGCAGTAATTACATTTTTGCTATCAGCGGTCTTGGAAAAATGCTTGCTTTTAGGATTTCTGAAAGCATACCTTTTTGTGTCTCCAGTATGGACTGCAAACGATGAGAAGTAAAATTCAGTGAGACAATCATTCACACACACACACACACACACACACACACACACACACACACACACTTCAAAAATTTCCAGCTTCTTTGATATGAATATCAGATGATGTGTACAGGTGAAAAAAAGGTGGTAATTAAATGGTTGGAACTAGCAAATTTCATTTCAAAGTATCTTGTGAACAAGCTTCATAACTACATAAAGTTACACGCTTTTATAAAGTTCATAACAAAATGTATTTTTGTATTTCATAGCAACATCATATTCTCGGCAACAGCAAGATTGAAAAGAAAATTGTCCAATGCTTGTGGAAAATTCTTCTCACGGAGTGTTTCAACTGAGACCATCATCTTCCCATCTGGTGTAGTTACAGTTGCCAGTGATCTGCAACAACACAAAAATGTCAAGCACAGGAAAAAAAATTTCTTCCCTGTCACATGCTTAGCAACAGCCTAGCTTGATGTTACTACACTGAGTGAAACTGCAAGCGGGCTCTGTTCACACACAAATTTAGCTAACATGTAGACTGTGTGTTAAACATGATCGACAAAAATTCACAAAATATAAGTTTTTTTCTGTTCTGTAGGTTTTTCCATTTTTAAGTGAATTGTAATTTATACCCCAATGAAAAATTAAAATAATATGCTTCTAGTGAAAGTTAAGTGTTTCAATCTCATTTGTATTGTACCTTAGATTCTGTAGAAGATCTCTCGTCTTTTCAGCAAGCTCTCTGATCATCTGTGCTTCTGTAATATTAGGCTGGTCTGCCAGCTGTACCATGAAGACTGCTATGTCTTTGTGTGTTTTAGTCATAGCCATACTTTCTGTAACAATTATTTAAAACAGAAAACTTGATACCATGATTAACGATATCATGAAGAATTGAGTAATTACTAGAGGACATAAAACTGATGACACTATTCATCTAATATAACAACTTAGCAATGAAAATAATTTTTAACAAATCTACTCACCAAGCAGTGGCTGGAGAAAACAGACACATATGCAAGGATTCGGAGCCAGTGACTCCTCTTGGCAGAAGGGTTGCAGAGGAAGGAAGAAGGGTGAAGGAAAAGAACTGGAGAGGTTTAGGAAAAGGAGTCTTTCCTTCTCATCCGATCCAGTTAGTCTCACCTGATCTGGTGTTTTGGGTGACTTTCCCAAACACTAACCCTTTTAATAAAGCTCACTAGTCCTTTTCCTTCACCCCTCTTCCTTCCCCTTCAAGCCTTCTGCCAGAAGAAGGGGCCACTGACTCCGAAAGCTTGCATACATAAAACCTTTTTTTGTGTGTGTGCTCTCTCATCATCACTTGGTGAGTAGATACGTTATGTAATGTAATTGGATAAATAAACAAACAGTTTGATATTTTAAAAAGGAAATCAACATAACTACAGCATCACTCATTCTGTCATCAGCACTAATAATAAAACTGTGAAAATGTCATGTCTGTCTGAAGACACAAAACTACTCATGAATTTTCATGAGGTTTTCGCAGGCAACTTCAGCGTACCTTGGGGCACTGTACAGGCCTTATTTCACAAAAATCTGATCATGGAAAAAAGATATATTAGTTGAAAGTTTTAGTTTTATCCTTACTAATATTAAAAATGTGAAAGGAACTTTGTCTGTTATGTTTTCAAGATCGACTTGCTGAAACGATTTTGATGAAATTTGGAATGGAAATAGCTTGAATCACGAGGAAGAATATACGCTACTTTATGAGGTGTGTAGTACAAGATATTTATTGATTTGAAGAATATTACCTAAATTAGTGAAAGAAATTTACTCGTTCAAATAGCTATTTACACTTTGACTTTTGATCTTTCTCATATTTGTGAAAATGCTTTTATTGGTTGATATGTGCTATGTGATACGATTCAAAGTAATGAATACAATTCCCCTACAATCTTCAATGTGTTTAATCCATACTTCCATACAATTTGTTCCATAATGTACGAGGGTAATCCCAAAAGTAAGGTCTCCTATTTTTTTTATAAGTACATAAACCTGTTTATTTCTACAATGGTTTACATCAGTTTACAGCTTGAACATTTAGCTACTTTTCGACATAATCACCACTTCTGTCGATGCATTTTTGTAGACGCTGTGGCAGTTTTTGTATGCCCATGTCATACCAACTCGCCGCCATGCTGTTCAGAAAGTTATGAACCTCTTCTTTCCCCTTGTCATCGGAGCTGAATCGCTGGGACCACAATTAATGCTGACAGGTATGTGAGACTGAAAAACCTCAAACGGGCAATTTTCTCTCTCTCTCTCTCTCTCTCTCTCTCTCTCTCTCTCTCAGGCTATTCTAATTCGTGTGACCACTGTTAAAACAAGTCAGATGTGGTTGCAGGTCATGCAAAAAGTTGTGCTCCGCTCTCAACTTTGCTCACAAATTATAATGGTGACAACCAGCCATGAAAGCACTACTATTCTGTATCAAAGGTGGGAACATATCCCACTTATGTGACACCAGTTTGTGCAGGATGGCGGGAGTGGGTTAGATGTGGGGTGTCCAGATCAGTAGGGTTCCTCGAAGTAACCAAGTTGTAGATTCAAACAACAATGCCAGAGGGTTTATTCATGATAAAAGGGGTCCAACGGAGGTGTCTGGGGAAGCAATCAACAACTTGGAAAAGTGGCCACTATAGCCAAAGTCCCGGGATGGCATGGGAGTGTGGAAGAGGACCATGTTAGCATGTCAGAGGCTGGTGTGGTTGAGAATGAAGTGATCATGTTATATCCCCTGGCTATCCACATCCGGCCCATCATGTGATTTCCCTCTCACACATCTATTGGCCAGGGAGTGTGAATGACATCCACCTAATGCACACCCCAATCAGAAATCCTTACCATGTGAGCAACAACAGGTCAGCAGCATGTGCTGAAGCCATGGGTGGACTGTGAACAGTTTCCACAGCATCTCAACTTGAAGTAAAGGAATGTTGAGCAACGGTGTGCACATTCTCTGTGACAACACTTGCCCACAGATCGCTTGGCAAACCGTTGCGCTTCTGCAACAGTTTCAGTGGAACATAATCACCCACCCGCCCACCCTATAGTCCTGACTTGGCACCCAGTGACTATAACCTGTTCCCTAGATTAAAAGAACATTTGGCTGGAAAGCGATTCAGCTCCGACAACAAGGTGAAAGAAGAGGTTCCTAGCTTTCTGAACAGCATGGCAGCAAGCTGGTATGACATGGGCATACAAAAATTGGCACAACGTCTACAAAAATGGTGATTATGTTGAAAAATACCTAAATGTTCAAGCTGCAAACTGATGTAAACCATTGTAGAAATAAACAGGTCTATGTACTTACAACAACAACAACAACAACAACAACAACAACAACAACAAAATAAATAAATAAATAAAAAAAATTGACATTACTTTTGGGATTACCCTCGTACATGTTGCGTACTGTATAGCTCCTGCTATAGTACAATGCATAGATGCGCGCTCCTGTCCATGCCCCTCTGTGTACTCTCTGCTCAGCAGCGACTCTGCACATCATGAGCTATACTTACCCGACTAGGCATGCACGCATGCACAATCATCACAAAATATTGTATGGGTGCCCTTGATTAACATAATATCAGACTGATCAAACATTTAGAAGAAACCTGTTGCATTTTGCTCTCACACAGGAAGCAATGAAAGTGAAGTTATAGACTCACCTTTTGCATGAGGCGCTACTGTAATCTCTCTAGCTGGGAGATTCACTAACAAATCAAACAAATCCAGTCGGGAACATACAGCACTATCTTTGCATCCAGCTATATAGTAAGTGTTACTCTGCAAGATAATAAAAGTGCATACTTTATTATTCTGGGAGAGAATCCAGTTCCGAATTCATAAAACTGATGTGCTACAAAAATTAATGCAGATTTTGTGAAACTGAGTTTAACTATGAGCACATAAGAGATTTCACCCATTTATGTATCATTTGCACTATGCATTAACATTTATATTTATATCCAATAACTCATCCTAAAATGTGTACAATTTTGTATTTGCGATAATCATGAGAAATGCTGGCTGCAAGAAGAAGAAAAATGTGATCAACAATTATATTTGCAAAGAGGCTGCCAACAGTCAGCTGAACAGGAATTAAAATAATAGCCAATCTTTAATAATAACCACTAATTCACACATCCAATACAATTACCATGCAGGAATTACAGACACACATCTGCCAACAAAAATACATGTACGTTGTTAGTGTAATTGGAAACAAAACAAAAAAAACTCTGTTCTGGCCCACAAAGTGCAAACCCAAGTAATATCAATGTAATCAGTGTCATCTGCTTTGGAGCTCAAAGTATGCATTAGTAAAGTGTTGTAACTTACAAATTCTGTAATTTATTCTGACAAAATTCTCAAGTAATTTAATCCCTGCTGACTGCACAACATGTTGGGCAGGAATTCAGATGATTAATAAGCAGCAATTTTTAGTTTTCTTGATCAGATAAATGCCTTTAAATGCAGATCTTTCCACTTTTCGAGTTACCTACATGATTAGACTCTGTATATCATACATCATATACATATATCATATACTGCAATTGTTCGTTTCTGACACGTCACTTCTTCTGTTATCGATGGTTTTCTCAATTATAAATTAGCACATTTTTCACTTCCAGTCTGGCATTAAAGCAATGCTTGTTGTATCCATAAAATTTGCAAGTTCTGAGTTACTACATGTTTTATATTGATGCATCATCCACTATATTACAAATCACAAGTGAAGTCATGTCATGATCTACTCAAATGAAGTCAATATTAAGGAGGATGTTCACTTAATAGTGCAAAAGTTACTCACCAACACAACATGCATTATTACACCTGGTATTTCACAGGAAAGAAATGTTCCAAAGGCTCATTGATACTGTACTACCAATGCCTTATTTTTTAAATATCAAATCTGCTTGCAACTTCATTGTAACAAATGTAAACTTAGTCTTGCATTAATAGCAAACTTACCACACACAGGGAAGCCAGTAAAATTAGGATTTAATGCTCTATCAACAAGGTCATTGGAACAAAGCACTGTACAGGAGCCACCTGCCTGGAAGGGGTAGTGGAAGAAAAAAAAAAAAAAACACTGAAAACTTTCATTCCTTTACTTCAAGTTGAGATGCTGTGGAAACTGTTCACAGTCCACCCATGGCTTCAGCACATGCTGCTGACCTGTTGTTGCTCACATGGTAAGGATTTCTGATTGGGGTGTGCATTAGGTGGATGTCATTCACACTCCCTGGCCAATAGATGTGTGAGAGGGAAATCACATGATGGGCCGGATGTGGATAGCCAGGGGATATAACATGATCACTTCATTCTCAACCACACCAGCCTCTGACATGCTAACATGGTCCTCTTCCACACTCCCATGCCATCCCGGGACTTTGGCTATAGTGGCCACTTTTCCAAGTTGTTGATTGCTTCCCCAGACACCTCCGTTGGACCCCTTTTATCATGAATAAACCCTCTGGCATTGTTGTTTGAATCTACAACTTGGTTACTTCGAGGAACCCTACTGATCTGGACACCCCACATCTAACCCACTCCCGCCATCCTGCACAAACTGGTGTCACATAAGTGGGATATGTTCCCACCTTTGATACAGAATAGTAGTGCTTTCATGGCTGGTTGTCACCATTATAATTTGTGAGCAAAGTTGAGAGCGGAGCACAACTTTTTGCATGACCTGCAACCACATCTGACTTGTTTTAACAAGTGCTGAGAAATGTGTGGGCCCTGTCCACACATGAAGTGGATTCCACCAACACTGCACATTCAGCACATACGTGTGCTAACACGCACATCAAATGTGTATGAGCTGTCTCTGGCCTGCGCTTGTTCCCTGCAAATAGTAGCCACCACACTGCTGCCAGGCCAACACTGCCCACCATAACATTGCCTGTTGCTGCTGTTCCACTGCCCAATAAAAGGCTGCATCCAGTACTGTTGTTGCCTGGCCTTGCCATGGCCATTAGGGGCTAGGTGATGGTATGAGCTTTGTCACCATCCCATCACCACTGTCTAAAAGTCATGGTGTCCATGCCATCATGATGCACCACCACCATCTTCACATGACGCTACTAATGTGAATGTTATTAGCCACTGCTTTTGCATCCTGTCACTGATCTTCCGCTGAATTGACATTGAATGTTCTCCCTGTAAGGTTTGTTTTTCATCTCTTGCTTTGCAGACATGCTTGTGTGTGTATGTGCGGATGGATATGTGTGTGTGTGTGTGTGTGTGTGTGTGTGTGTGTGTGTGTGTGTGCGTGTGCGTGTGCGTGTGCGAGCGCGAGAGTGTATACCTGTCCTTTTTTTCCCCCTAAGGTAAGTCTTTCCGCTCCCAGGATTGGAATGACTCCTTACCCTCTCCCTTAAAACCCACATCCTTTCGTCTTTCCCTCTCCTTCCCTCTTTCCTGATGAAGCAACCGTTGGTTGCGAAAGCTGGAATTTTGTGTGTATGTGTGTCTATCGACCTGCCAGCACTTTTGCTTGGTAAGTCACATCATCTTTGTTTTTAGATATATTTTTCCCACGTGTAACGTTTCCCTCTATTATATTCATTTTTCATATTAGGTGCATTGTGCTGCCACCTACTGCCAGTTACTCCATATCAGCGACTCAGTAGATGTTAGACATCATGAGAGGGCAGAATGGGGTGCTCCATGGAACTCACGGACTTCGAACGCGGTCAGGTGATTGGGTGTCATTTGTCATGCATCTGTACGCAAGATTTCCACACTGTTAAACATCCCTAAGTCCATTGTTTCCAATGTGATAGTGAAGTGGAAATGAGAAGGGACACACACAGCAAAAAAGCATACAGGTTGACCTCATCTGTTGATTGAAAGACCGCCGACAGGCATCCACTTCTCTCCATCATGAATTTCTGTATTTCCGAAAGTGAAATTCTGTATTCATTATGTCACACGTTGCCACGACATAACCTCTTCCCCACACAGCGGTACTGACTGAAAAAATTTAATTCCTTGGTACAGCTACAGCCACTGTAACCTCCATTTCCAGATATCCCTTGCAAAGGTGCCTTTGTAAACTGCCTCAACAAATTTTACCCGAGTGTTGGCCAAAAGGCAACTACAGCAAACAGCAATCAATGAGCATGTGCCCGTGCCCCTGCCCCTGACCCCCCCCCCCCCCCCCCAGATATTTACACGCAGTTATAGCATTATTCGTATGACTTTCAACTATGAATGATGAATGTAAATTGAAGGTGAGTGTATTAGCGATTTTCAATCTAGAGAAGCAATTACTTCAAGAAAATACAATTGTACAAACCACTATACTTGTCAATGTTTGTATCAAAGTGAACTTTCCTTAATGGATCTGTTAGGTTTTATATGAGTAATTTTGTTCCTAGTGAATAAATAAGTGCTGGACAGAGTGTTGCAGTGAATAAGGAGTAGTTTCAAATACAAATGGCAAGGGATAGCTCAAGCCTAAATGACCTTTAGCCACAGTGTCACAACTTGCAGTGGAAAGGGGTAGAACTAATTTAAATCCCCATAACTTACGGTTATAGTCAAAATAAAACATTATTAAACCTCTCTTTTACTATGTGAACATTTCTCCTGGGCTCCCACTAATAAGTGCTGGACAGAATGTTGCAGTTAGAGAGACCTCCCATGGGGTGATACCAACAGGGCATACACCACCAGTCACCAAACCACTGTTGCATAGCTAAACCCTGCAGCCATACACAGTGGTGGGCCCTGCGCCACTTGCCACCAATGCATTGCAACTTTCATCCCAAATGCAATATTCAGCCCACTGCTGCAACCCACTGCACCTCCTCCCTGTCAACCAGTTCATTCATTGTATATTTTGAGTCAGGAAAATTTTTGTCAGCAACACTACCTTTAAATGATTCAAATATGTGTGATACATAAACACATTGAAACATATAACAAATCTGTACATCTACCCCTGAAACTCAATTGGATATTACACTCCCTCTGCCCCCAGCTTGTAGGGTCCACCTTCTACAAAATGGATTTCCAAACTGCAAATATGTTGCAATATCAGCTGTACGTTGTAATGTAATATACAAACACTATAGAAACATAAACATAACGTGAACCATTGGTAATCTATCTTATTTTTATTGGTAGTGGTTGTCTTAAGTAATCTATCTTATTTTTATTGGTAGTGGTTGTCTTAACTATCACTTATATTTAAAACTATTGTTCATACCCAAGATTTTCCATTATCGTATCAAACAAACACTAAGTTCTCTTCACTTCAAGACATTTAGTATAACTCCTGTTCTAGAAAAGTTTTACTATTAAAATTCAGTTTCCATAAGTGATCACAGTAGTTAAAGCATTTACCTTCAGATCAAGAATTTCTTCAGGGGTGTTATCAACCCATGGATGGAGTATATCATTTGATTTTCGATGCCACATCATAGCAGGGAAAGTACGGATCCACTGCAGCACAAAAAGAAAAATCATATACACAAAGTGTTTCTGCACAGCAGTTATGCACATGCGTGCGTGCGCGTGCACACACACACACGCACACACGCACACGCCAGAGAGAGAGAGAGAGAGCACACTTGGATGATGGGAAAAATCACATAGCAATGCATGGTCAGAAACGCTTTCCTGGTGTGGAACTGACCACACAAAACGCAAGAAAGGAAGGACATTGACAGGGTGAGAAAACTTATTTATTATGCTTAGTACAGTAGAGACCAAGCAATAAGAACCAAAATAAACTGTGGTTGCCATCAAAGAAGGTGTTCAAAGTTACAAGTACAGATCTTTATGTAGGCCTCACATCACCAGTGGGTGGAAGATCTGATGTTCTGGAAAATACCACGCATGTTCCACACTCGCCTAGCAGCTCACGGTGTGTGCAACAAGTTCCTCGGCACTGTTAATAGGGGTTTTGTACACCAGGGTCTTGACATTTCCCTAGACAAATTAGTCAAGTCCAAGTGAGGTCTGGCAATCTCACTGGCCAATGCACCAGACCACCCTGCCCAATCCAATGTTGTCAGTAAATTGCATTCAGATGGTGACTCACATCATGCCTGTAATGTGAAGGGCCTCCATAATGCTGAAACCATATAGTATATGGCATCTCAGTGGGAACATGTGCATCGTAAAATAGCTGTGGCAATACAGTGTGTTTATAAATTATAAATTAAACAATGGAAAATCTAAGATGATACAATGACAATATTATGAAAAGGATACACTGCTACTTGCCATACAGTGAAGATGTTGAGACACAGACATGCGTAACAAAAAAAGCTACTAAACACACAAGCTTTCGACCAGAAGGCCTTCTTTTTCAATAAAAAACAGACACACACACACATTCATGCAAACGCAGCTCAGCACACATGACCACTGCTTCTGGCTTTTCATAACATTGTGTGTACAAATTAGTTATACAAAAGTAACCTTTAATTGTGAAAAGGGTAAATAACTTACAGAAATGTTTGATACAGCACTCAATGCAGCACACCAAGTTTTATTCCTGCCTAACAGTCAGTTCCCAACATTCCCGCTACATGGCAAAGGTGAACGAGTTATTCCAACAATCATGGAGTCGTATAATGGTGCACAGTATGTGCAGTGCTGTTTGCGGTTTCATGAATCCAAATTTACTACTACAGCCTAGAGACAATTCAGGACTAAATATGGCAAGCCACCTCAAATAGAAACTGTTTCACTGAAATTGGCTGTGTGCCACACACAACGATGGGTCAAGGTCAGCCAGTAGTCTCTGAACCTGGGTTATTACAACACATTCGCATTTTGATCATGCAACACCAAAGGCCTCAACTTTTCCCTCAACGCTGTCATTTAGCAGAGAGACATTGTAAGACACATGATGCAATTAAATCTGGCCTGGAGGGTTGCAAACATAAACTCGCCACATTGTCTAAAATACACATTAGTTCCCTATTAAATTTATTCTTCTACTTTATGCCTAGGATACTAACAGCTGCACAGTATGAATGTCTGGATTGGACATTGGAATCTACCCCTGTTGATTCCCTTAATCCTCAGTACTCTGTAATTAAAGGCTTCGCACCCCTACGGTTCTTAGTAGTCAGCATTTGCAGGATAGTACAATTTAAAATCCATCACTATCGTCTGCCCATTCTCATTCCCATGAACTCACACATTCACAAAAAACCCTCAAATAACAAAACTGAATCTACTGTAATTGTACAAAATGTGTTGTTAAGATTCAAGGAAAATAACAATGCAGTTGCTCAAATACTGCGAGATAAAATATGTACAAAGTTCATCACATCACCACTAATGGTACAGCAGCTGGAAAATTTATTGATGGCTCTTCATGACCTTATTTGTACCATACAGATATTACTACAACACAGCACTGCTCATTGGTGGACACAATTTTTAAAAATCTGAAACCTGTGTATTGTAAAATATGTTCCTGACAAGCTGATGCATAACATTAGTGTCTTAAAATGTGACAGTCTCTCAAATGGACAGACCGGCAAACATACACTTACAATGAGCATAAGCCAACTGCACGAGTCTTTAATGAAAGAAATTCTCTCCCTATTTTTATTCAAATATCAAATCATTCATTTTAGAACTTCACAGGTTAACAGGTTGAGTTTCAAAGTGATTACAAGAGTGTCGATTATTTTTTTTTTTTTTTTTTTTTTGGGGGGGGGGGGGGGGTGCGTGCTGTGAAACAATTAGTTAAAATAAGTTGCTACTGTTCATGTTAAAAATTTATTCCTTACTATTGACTTCCAGATTAACTACTTCACAGAAGTTAGAAATGTACCAATAGTGTTGGCAATTTTTGCATTACGTGCTGCAGTTGACAACTATTTATGTGGTGAATGATAGGAAGTAAACACAATGAATTATGAGATGAACAATTAGACAAGACGGATGAACCAATGAGAAAGTAGTGTTGAATAAAGATCATCATCATAATGGGCAGAGTATGAAATAACATGGCAGCATAATGGAATATACTGTGCAGAAGGTTGTCATATAAAATAGACTATTCCATCAAATTTGAACTGCACTCTTAGTTCATGGATAACCACAATCTTGGAAGTTTGGACATTTCAAAAGAACCTCCACAAAGTTTTCTGAAACCTCATTGGGCTATGCAACAGATCAGTCCATTTCCACAGCCACTTTTCCTCCAGTCACATTTGCTGGCATCACCAACCCAGAACCAAACAATAACATTGGAATATGAAATAATATCCCAAGGAACATACAATACACGCAATACACGTGAAAACCAGTTATCAACTTTATAACCATAATAGCCACATCAAAAACCGACAGTCTCATGCTACACATGTCAAAAACAAAAGTAATCATGGCTTGGTGAGTAGATTTTTTTATGTATCCAATTATATATGATAGTTTCAAAAGTAATCAGTTCGTATCTTCTATCTAAATAAGTCATTAGATTCAGAAACTCCTGGTCTACTCCATAGTATCACCTGGTTTGCTATGACCAACAGGAACAAATTACCAATAGTAGCATGCAATGCAAGAGCCGCTGACACTGTAAGTGGACTTTGACCTCACAGAACACCTGCTGATTTTGACTTACCTTCAACAGTGCTTCCAAGCTGTGATGGTAAACAATGATCCTCTTCTTCAGCAGCAGGCCAGTATATATTAATATTGATTCTAAACCAAATGTCTGTATCAGCTCTGCAATTGAGAGAGGTAATTACAAGTTAGTGAGCACACTGTGAAAATTATTTTACTCTCATTGCAGGTCACTAAGTGTATACACAGAATGTACCAGAACCCTACCGATAAACTTTCAGAGCTTGTTCAGGGTCATCTACTAAGTGTTTTGGTACAAGGAACAAATGGTGACTGGTGGTCTCTTACATAGTAATTACATTTTGTTTGGCTTCTTGCCCCAGTTAGCTTTGAACATGTATTGCACTGAAAACAGCGCATAACATTGCAAACGCCGACGGTATGCACTATGTGTCAAGTTTACATTCACTCACAGTACCTGATGTTGACAACAATGTAGCGCTTCTATTTGAGCACAAGTTTGCATCAATTACTGCTCAGTTCTGTTGGGGATTTTGTCTTCTGGTGGTGTTAGTTGTGCATTAACAGTTATACACAGCAATATTATGGACAGGCTTACTGATGAAGAGTGGTCCGAAATGCAGCTCTTGCATGGGTTCACTGTAAACAATGGAAAAGCAGCACACCAACAATACACTGAACTGTCCCTGGATTGACAGCAACCACATCACAGTAATTTTGCATATGTATGTAGGTGCCTATGAGGAACTGGAACTTTCCACTTTAGAATGTAAGTTGCTGGCTATGTGAGGTACGCTAGAACACAACACCTAATATAGAAGAGAATGTGTTACACACAATTGGTGAGACTCCTGCCTCTAGTAGCCAGCATGTTGCATGAGCTCTGAATAAAAGCCGATAAACTGTATTGAAAGTCTGCATCTGTATCATCCACATATACATCATACAGTCTAACAGTGTGTGGCAGAGGGTATTCCTAGTACCACAAACTGATCCCCCCTTCCTTGTTCCACTCACTAATGGCATGTGGGAAGAATGACTGTTAGCAAGACTCTGTATTAGCTCTAATTTATTGAATTTTCTTGTCATGGCCATTTCACAAGGTATTTGTGGGAGGAAGTAATATGTTGTCTGACCCTTCCCTTTTTTGTGATTTTAGGTTGCACAACTATAGTGGTCATTAGCGCCCAGACTAAATTATGAATGCACTGCGAGACACAATGTTAAAACAGCAACTAAAAAGGACAACACTATAAAAGGCACATTAACAGGCAAGGGATTAAAAGAAAACAGCATAATCAAATGTCCTTAGACAGGTTTGTCAAGTGGATAAAACGAAGAACGTGAGTAGCCGCTCCTGGGTCATCCGCTAAAACTTCATACAGAGTACATGGCAGGCCAAGATCAATGCGCAGCGTATTAAAATTTGGACAGGACATTAAAATGTGGCGTACCGTCAGCAATTGCCCACATGGATAGAACGGCACCAGTGCAGCCGTCAGCAGATGGTGGTGGCTGAACTGGCAGTGTCCAATCCGTAACAGGGCCGAAACGACCTCCTCCTGCCGAGAAGGGCGTGAAGAGGTCGTCCAAGCCATGGGGAGAGGTTTCAAGGCCCGAAGCTTGTTTTCAGTAAGTGTAGACCAATCAACATGCCACAGTGATAAAATGCACTGACAAATGACCCTGTTAAAATCAGATGAAGGCACACAACAAGAAGCTGTCCGAGGCTGGAGGACCACAGCCTTGGCCGCAGCATCTGCAGATTCGTTTCCAGGGATACCGACATGGCCAGGAACCCACAGAAAGGTAACCGGAGAACTGTCATCCGCCAGCTGCTGAAGAGAGCATTGGATACGGTGCACAAAAGGGTGAACCGGATACGAATCACTGAGGCTCTGGATGGCGTTCAGGGAATCAGAGTAGATGACATAAGCAGAATGTCGGTGGCGGCAGATGTAAAGAACAGCCTGATAGAGGGCCAATAGCTCAGCTGTGAAGACCGAACAATGGCCATGGAGCCAGTATTTGAAACTGTGTGCCCTGACAATAAAAGAACACCCGACACAGTCAATGGTCTTAGAGCCATCTGTATAAATGAAGATCATATTAATGAACTGCGAATGAAGTTTGACAAACTGCGAGCGGTATACCGAAGCTGGGGTAACCTCCTTTGCTAGCGAGCTGAGTTCAAGGTGAACGTGAACCTGAGCCTGGAGCCAAGGTGGAGTCTGGCTCTCGCCCACTCTAAAGGTTGCAGGGAGCGGAAAATCAAGTTGCTGAAGGAGGCGGCGAAAGTGAACTCCAGGGGGTAGCAGGGCAGATACATACAACCCGTATTGACAGTCGAGAGAGTCGTCAAAAAAGGAACGATAAGACGGGTGGTCGGGCATTGACAATAGCCGACAGGTATACCGACAAAGCAGTATATTGCGCCAGTAGGTTAGTGGCAATTCACTGGCTTCAGCATGAAGAATCTCGAAGGGACTAGTATAGAACGCTCCGATATGACCCTTCCCGAAAAGCGTTCTCTAGACATTTCAATAGTAAATCTCTCCGTGATGCATAACACCTCTCTTGTTATGTCTGCTACTGTAGTTTGCTGACCATCTCTGCAATGTTCTCGCAATGAGTAAACAATCATGTGATGAAACGTGCAACTCTTTACTGCATCATCTCTCCCCCTCTCTCTCTCTCTCTCTCTCTCTCTCTCTCTCTCTATCCCCCATATTAGCCCTACTCAGTACGGATCCCAGACTGATGGAAATTACTCAAGAATCAATTGAACAAGACCTCATAAGCCACTTCCTTCAAGAATGAGTTACATTTCCTTAAGGTTCTCCCTATGAATCTCAGCTTAACACCTGCTTTTCCTAATATTTGTTTTATGTGGTCATTCAACTTCAGGTCATTCTGGATAGTTACTCCATGAGGTTTTAGGGCAGATGCTGTTTCCAACAATTTGTCTGCAATAGCATTTTTGTGCAGTAGTGGATTTCTTTTCCTACATGTGTGTGTATATATGTTATATTTATTTACGTTCAGGGTCAACTGCCAAGACTGCGCCATTCATTAATCCTTTGTAGGTCATTTTGCAAACTGATATTGTCTTCTGGTGTTTCTACTTTCTTATAGACTACTGCATCATCTGTGAACAGTCTTAAGGAATTCCAACATTTCTACTAGATAATTTAAATACATTACAAACAGTAATGGTTCTATCACACTTCCTCAGGATACTCCTGAAATTACTTTTACATCTGTCTATTCCATTCCATTAAGAGTGACATGTTGAGTTCTATTTGCAAGGAACTCATGAACCAAGTCACAAATCTGGTCCAATACTCAGAAAGACAGTATTTTTGTTTTTACTAAATAGCTGTGTGGGATGGTAACAAGTGCCTTCCTGAAGTCTAGGAACACAGCATCAACCTCATCACCACTGTCTACAGCGCTACGAATATCACGGAGGAGCAAAGCAAGTTGACTTTAATAAGATCTCTGTTTGCAGAATCCATGCTCATTTTTATAGAGGAGATCTTATTTTTCCAAAACAAAAGTCATAATTCTTGAGCATAATATTTGTTCCATAACTCTACAACATATAGATTTTAATGATAAAGGTGTATAATTGTGTCCATCTGTCCTACAACCCTTCTTTGAGATGGGAATGACCTGTACTTTTCTTCCAGTTGCTACGTACATATCCAGTGATCTACAATAAACTGCTGCTAGAAGGGGAGCAAGTTATTTTGCGAAATCTTTGTAGAAACTTATAGTTGTCACATGTGGACATGATGCCTTTCCACTACTCATTGTAGTTGCTTTTCCACTGTGCAATCGGTTATCTCAGTATCTACCATTTTGACTTTAGTACGATGAGTATAAGGCAGGACCATATCATGACCTTCTGCAGTGGAAGACTGAATTCAGCAGTTCGGCCTTCTCCTGTAATCTTCCATTTCTGTACCAGTTTGGTCACTGAGTGAATGAACAGACGATTTCGAACCACTTACAGATTTTATGTAAGACCAAAACCTCTTAGGGTTTTTAATTGTATCAGTTGAAAATTGTACTTTCAAAGTCATTGATTACTTCTCTCACTGCTCTCCTCCTGCTCATTTTCACTTCACTCAGCTTTTGTTCATCAGCTAGGTTTTGACTTCTCTTGAATCTGTGATCAAGTCCTCTTTCTTCATTTAGCAGTTTTCTAGCATGGTGGGCCTTCCCCAAACCCTAAGACCTTGCTCAGCCCCATACCCTAAGACCTTGCTCGGACCATACCTGTCTAAGGCGTACTGAATGATGCTTTTCAATTTTATTACATTTGTGCTCTACATATCCTCAGTGTTGAATATTTTATACTGACTACTCAGAATCTCTGAAATTTTTGCCTTGTCACTCTCACTAAGCAAAAGCATCTTCCTACCTTTCTTAACATTCCTTGTTAAACCTGTAAAGTTGCTATCACAGGTGATCCCTGATCCCTTCCTCTATGTTAACTGACTTTATA
The DNA here is from genome assembly GCF_023864345.2 of Schistocerca serialis cubense. Classification (NCBI taxonomy): domain Eukaryota; kingdom Metazoa; phylum Arthropoda; class Insecta; order Orthoptera; family Acrididae; genus Schistocerca; species Schistocerca serialis. The sequence continues at coordinate 548,867,091 of NC_064641.1, forward strand.
AGTTCAAGTCTGTCAGTTGCTAGGAGATCCAAGACAGTACCTTCATGAGTTGGTTCTCTAAGAATTTGCATGAAGTAATTTTCGAGAAGGAAATTCAAAATAATATCACACAAATCCCTGTCCCTGGCACCAGTTTTGAAAGCTCGACTCTTTCAATCTATACCGGGCAAGTTGAAGTCACCTGCTATTACAATGGCATGATCAGAAAAGTTATTAATGATATTCTGCACGTTCCCTCTGAAGAGACTACAGATCCTGACCCAGGAGATCTATAAAAGCATCTGATTACCATTTTTGACCAACCTTTGACACTTAACCTCATCCAGATTAATTCACATTTGGAATCCGTGATAGCCTCGCTAAATATTATCAATTTTTTTACTGCAATAATTATGCCGTTATCACTGGCTACTAACCTATCCTTATGACAAATATTCCAATCTGAACTTAGGATTTCATTGCTATTTACTTCCATTTTAAATTAACTTTCTGTTCCTAATGCTGTCTGGGCATTATAACCTTCAATACATGATACTAACCCACTGACCTGTCCTTTGACACTCTTGCAGTTTACTACCATATTAAACTTTCCCATACCTGATCCGCAAGGACGAGCATTTTCCGAGAACTATGTGGCTGATGTCTCTTTGGTTTTGGCAGACAACTCATTGCAGATTCCAAGAAGGGTTCCTCCAACCTAAAAAAGGCCCACATGCTTGCCACATGAAGTCAGCTACCCTAGAAGCTGCTTCCTGTGTGTAGTGCACGCCTGACCTATTAACGGAAAGGGAGGTCCAGCAATTTTCATCTGATACTGTCACAGAGTCACTTGAGCTTCTGGTTTAGACCTTCCATTTTGCTACAAATCAGAGAAGATCCAAACCTTGCAGCCAGTGAACTTCCCATTTTGGGTGGAGTTTGCAAATTGGTTCTTACTGAAACCCCCAGTTTCCCTGCTTCCATGTTATTTACAGACGAGGCCGTGTTTACAAGAGAGGGTATGTCTCACAGTATGAATAGCCCTGTATGGGACGGCGAAAATCCACATGCATTGGTGTTTCAATTCTATCAAAAGATGTTTGCTGTGAATGTATAAGTTAGCTAAAGTGTTGTATTGGAACCCCCAGAAATCTTGCTCGCAATGACACACGGATCTGTAACACAGCCCAAGGTCTAGGTTAGGTTGAGAGATGATACCTTGGTTGTGTTAACAGGTTGACCTGTAGCACATCCAAATGTTTATTTTTCATGCAATATTGAAATTAATTTGACATATTTAATGCAGTTTCTGTTAAAAAACTAAAGATGCATGGAAAATTCAGGAAATTTGTACCAAATAATGGACAACTCTCTGATGAGTATTTTGATGCCTATTGTGTACATATACCTTATATAAACTAAGAAAAACGCAAAAAAAGGGGGGGGGGGAGTCCATTATATAACTTTTATGATACAGACCTTTACTGTAAACAATTTTGTGACTGGACCTTAACTACTTCCAGACACAATGAACAGATTTATGTACAAAACATTCCTTCAACATGTTCTCCCTCAATTCCTAGGTGTGCCACTCAGAATTCATCAGCTCACGTGATTTCAACATGATGGAGCACCAGCACACTTTGCGCTCAATGTTATGAACCACACTGAAGTACATTTTGGATGACAATGAATTTGTCGTGATGGTTCGTGTGTGAAGGTCGGCTCGGTCACCCGACATGATGCCAATGGACTACTTCTGGGGGCATGTTTATGAGAATCTGGTCGATACTATGACAGATCTGGTTGTTAGGATTATTTGCAACCACAGAGGTAGTACGCCACACTCCTAGAATTCTTGAGCACATAAGACATTCAATAGTGTGTCACTGTACACTGCTGTGATCATGGTGGACGGCATTTTTAACAATACATGTAAGGGAACAGTTAAGCATTTGTTGCCTGCCGTAGAGTACACCAACAGACTAGATTGTACACACTGTAATAAAAGCGTATATGTTTCGTCTGAGGATTGTTGCAGTGCCCTGTGTTGTACATTTTGGTTATTGCATATCACAGGTTTCTTCGCTGTCCTTAACGTCGTTTCACAGAAACCAGGTTGATTGTGTTAACATACTCAATAAATCACGTACATTATTACTGTGTAAGGAGACAACGGAGACTGTGGAAGCCTTACAACAAAATACTCAGAAGGTAGACCTGAATCACCTCTGAAAGATGGTCAATGGAGCTCTGGCTGACCCTGAATAAAAACATAATTGCAATTGAAATGAGACTTTTTCGGTCTGCTCACACATGCCCAATAGCTACAACAGCAATTTTCAAAGTAGAAAATAAAACACTAGTTTCCAGTAACACTTCGTCCAGCTTATTCATAGTGAGACATAACTGATGGGGCTAAATGCACAATGACCAACAGTTAACAATCTAAAATACTGGCACTACGTTTCTTGTGTATAGGTATTATCTCTTTCCAGCACCAGAATGAAAATAATGCTTTGGGATAACATAAGTACATTAATCAAGATTTCTACAAGATATAAATATATAAGCAGGGCTGGTTCGAAAACATTGTTGCACACACGTGATATATCAGTTGGTAACCCCCCATCCATTTTTCTCCACAAGCGACATATCATTTGGTGCGTCCCTTCTTTCCTTCCTCTCTCATTAGTTGCCTTTTCTTGACCTCTTAGTACGGTTGTCAAAAATAAATTCAAGTTTTGCGAGTGTGGAGATGGGTTGTCTGTGCGACCAATTATGATACACCTTGTATATGAGTTTTGTTCCACAGATGCCTCTGGCACCCCCACTTGCTTGGGGCTCCAAGTGCTCACTTGTGTCTCTTGGGCCTTAAACTGGTCCAGCTCACAAGAGTTTTCACTAACAAGTGCATCTCTAATTGCTAAATACAACAGGATTAGTTAATAGTGTGGAGCATTATTTTATGAATGTATAAAGAAAGTGTCTTGGGGAACTCTTGATAGAAGTTGTTACTACTGTATTTTGTAAGACACAGTTCACATCAAGATGATACAATATGCGATATGACACATTGCAATAAAGGTCGTACAATGCAACACTTATCATTGTGACTCATTTTCTCACTGGAATGATACAATATGACAATGCGACTCACCATACCGTAAGCTACATGATAGCATGAATCACATATCACATTTCTATTTCAGCTACAATTGCGATCATGAGCTCTTCTTCAGTGGACATTATTGCGGCTTATTATTCAGAACTCAAAACTGTAAAAATAAAGGATATACTGGGTGCATTAGTTCAGTGCTATATACATCAAAACATTGTTCAGCTGTAGTTTCTTGTGGGGTCTCTCAACATGAATAATTCCACAAATTCTACAGAATGGGTCCAGACTTTCCACCTTTTTGGAGCAACTAGTATCAGTTACCCTGAAAGAGACAAATTTTCAACTTGCTATTTCTCCTGCAGAGGGGTATTCACAGCAATAGGCTAAGTTGGCAGAAGTGTGAATGGTGATAAAAATGCCATATGAAAAGTTAAACTTTTGTAAGATAATCTATTATGGTGCTTCATTCAATGTGGTGCATATGTAAACAATGACAACAAATTAATAAAACTATAACAGTATTTTTATAAATGTTCAGTTTCACAAAGTAGTATATAATTCAGTTTGAGGAGTATTGAGGAGAAACATTGCTGGATTTGAAGAGAGAGCAGTCAACCTCAACTAGGTAGCAGTGAGGGGTAGACAAAGTATGTGAAAAAATAGAAGCCCATGATAAGAAAAATCCCAGTGTCCTCCTGAGCTTCACTTAGTTGCTCTTTCAGAAGTAATAGGAGCTTGGCTGTCAGTTCTCTCTTACACAGGAAGCATTAAAAAAAAAAAAAAAACAGGGACCATCATCAGCTGATGACTCCCAGTGCATTTTCATAAGTTTTTGATTTAAGGTTTTGTTATGTTAGTTAATTTTGTATGTAGCATCCTATTACCTAAAACTCACCAAACATAAACTAGCCTGCAACTGCATTTTCACTGCAGACTTTTCAAAATATGACCAGTGGTTTACTACTTTGTGAAGGCTCATGATAACTATGTATAATAACCATAAGAAATCAGTGCATTATCAAGCTGTGATATCAGATTATGATAAAGATTGCATAATGGAGAACATGCATAAATCCCAAACAGTGATTACTAATCTTTCACTCAAAAAGGAAAAGTTATCCTTAGAAATTAACTACAGAGACAGATGTACCTCTGCTTCACTACACAAAACATTTTTTTAAGCACACTGAATGAGATGAAATTTACCTTATCGTGTACTGTACGATGACTTGCGTGGAGGAAACAGCATTGCGTATTGCACTGGGTGTCACGATAGAGGTACATGGCTATATCATATCACTGTCATCCTGATGTGCACCAGTTAAGTCACTTACGTGTATCCCTAGGCACTCTGCCAACATGGGTTGCTTCTGTGTTGTATCATAAGTCGCATTACATATTGAACCACATATTGTATCACCTCAGTGTGAACCAGAGCTCAGGCAATGTTGGGAGCACTTCGTGAAAGATGGAATGGGAACAGAAGGTGTGTCATCAGCTAGTTTTAAGTACCCAGTATGAGAATATCAGATATAATGTTTCTTATGATAAATTTATCTAATCCCATGTATCCCAACCATAATGCATCTGGAAACAAAATGGTCAGCAATATGTGACAGCTGCTGTAGAACTGTAAAACACAGTAGCTTTGGTGGCAAAAAGCTAAGTAAATTTCTCATGTTCAAGCCTCACAACTAACTCAAGATGCAAGTGTGTTTTGTAGTTCTTTGCTAGCTGTTCAATTTAAACTTTGCTTCCACAATTTCATGTAACCACTATCTCTGGCTGTGTAATATATTGAAAGGAATCGTGAAGAATAAGAAACAAACTGCTACCAACACTGAAAGCTTTGACATTCAGTACCGAAAACAAGTAGGCTAGTCAGTTTTTTTGTCTCTAACACACCTACACTGATGCACTGCCAATCTAAAGGAAGAAAATAATTATGTTTAACACTGTCTTTACACATAACTTTAGTCATGCTGTGAGCTTCTGACATTCTACTTATACTCCACAGCACTACTATAGACACTATCTCAAGCTATGAAGCAAATGTCATCCGTATGTATAACTCCGAACCAACTGAACCTATCAACCAGATAAACAGGGTACTTATAATAAAAGTGCAGCTATTTATGGAGGTCCAGTGGGGGCTTTAATTATTGTAAGGCAGCAAAACTTGGTAGATATGCTAATGAATTTTATGCAGAACCTACACTGGAAAAAAATTTGTTTCAATGTTTGCCGCCAGATGCAAATCTGGTGTTGTACACTGTATGAAGGTATGATATCGACACTGTCATTTGACAAGCCATAACATGAGTGAATGGTATGGCTTTCGAGAAGAGAGACCGTGTGAAACTGTTTTATGTGAATGGCGGCAATTACAATGCTGCAGTGAGAGTATCACCAACTGAATGTCTGAGGAGACACCAGATGTCATTAAATGACTTAAAGATGATAATGAAATTCAAAAACACAGCTGAGCTTGGTGTGGCACCTGGAACAGGGAGCTGTGCTATCGCGGTGGAAGTTAATGACTAGGTTGCTATTGCTGTAACTGACCATACAACACGTACCCTGTGTGTGCTAGTGCTTGCAGTGTCACGAGGACTGTTCATCCACTGATCAACAGTACAGAAAGTTTTGTGGTCTATTTAACCTCTACAAAATCCAAAAGCTGCAGCAACTGAAACCTCATGATCTGCAGCAACATTCTAAATTTTCTCTTGGTTTCTGGCATGGATCGAAATTGATGACGTGGCCATTCAATATCCTGTCGAGGGATGGGGCATACTTTACACTACAAGGTGCAGGGAGTACACAGAACTGCCGAATTTGTGGTACTGTTAAATCGCATGCTGCGTATGAAGATCCATTACACTCACTGTATGTGACTATGTGGTGTGGATTCATAAGAACTGTCTATTCTTCTTTGAAGAGAATACATCCAGGGGGATCTGTCAGGTGTACCGTGACATCTGCACATCACTGAGACCTACTTGTACAGAATGTGATTCCTGCTTTGTAAGAGCAAAACTGAGGAAACCACTGTTTTCATGCAAGATGGGGCAGGCAACACACTGTGTCCCTTGCCTAATGAAAGTTGTACTTACTGCAAACCTTCCATAAACGTTTTGTCTCCATAGGTTTCCCAGATGCATGCATTGCAAGATCACCTCATCTGAAGCCATGTGACTTCTGGCTCTGGGGATATCTAAAAGAATGCATTTACCCATGGCACATTCAATCTCCACCTGGTCTGAAAGCCAGTGTACAGGAACAGGTCGCTTAGATTCAACTGGAACTCCTGCAAGCAACTGCTGATCACATTGTTTTATGGATGGAGCATTTATTTTACCTTTTCTGGCCACGTCCTGTCCCTAATCCATTACGTTTGGAAACATTTATGTATGTCTTTCTTGCATTCACAGAGCCAGATTTGGACGTGGCAGCAAAATTTGGAACTAATTTTTTTTTCCAGCATGTACCATGTCTGCATTAACTCATTAGCATATCCTCCAAGTTTTGCTGCCATACAATAATTGCAGCCAACACTGGAGCTCTAAGAGTAGCTGCACTTCATTTATAACCAGCTAGTAGGTTTCATTCCACGGTAGAATGATGTGGCTTGTGATGCCTATAAGCAAACCAAAAAAAGAACAGAGTATTGATAATATTTTTTCCACCGATATCTTGAAACATAGGTTGTGATGACAGACTGGCATTATAAGAGGTATAGCATAGGCTCACAGATGACAATTTAGTTTTGAGTTGTCAGCGCTAGCGAATGAATACAAAACCTTAGTAGTTGTGAAATATTAATCTGTACTTTATCCCGAGGCCTTCATTAGATTGAAAACTGACAGTCTGATTCTAAGTTGGCGAAGTGGTATTGAAGGCTTTAGTTAATCCTAAGGTCCTTTCCAGCAACACAGCTTATTTGATTCCTCACAACTGTCGACATGGGACTACAGTATTATAACACTACCTCTCTCATGAATTATTTAACACAAAAAGAAATTACATCTTATTCAACATTTATTGTGTAAATAATGTCATTAGAGATTCAGTAAAAGCTGCGAAAGGTCAACCATGGGGAAAAAACACAACTTTGTCCATTTCAAAGTAATCAACCCACCAGTGTCATAGGCAATTTTAAGAAACCGAAATGTGAGTCATCAGACAAATATTTGAACTTCAGTCCTCTTGAATGCTAATCTGCTAACTACAGCATGAGTTGCTTGGTGACATTTTTGAAATGCTTATCTTTAATGAGCAAAGTCTGGGTATATCAATAAACAGTTAGTTGATACAAGTAGCAGCATGGACCTTGGTACAGATGTTGAAAACCATTGGCATTAATGTTCTTTCTTAGAAGTCTGTATATTCGACATTTCTGAAATAGAATACAACAAAATGTGAAGCTGTTCACTGACTTGGATGCCGCAAATACAGGTGGCAAGGTGTGAGTTTGGACAAATGCTCTTTATAATACAGAGTTCTTTCCTGATTTTAGGAGTTTTTGCTCTTATACACACCCATTTTTCTGCATGTATTAAAACAGATGGAGAATCCTGATTACTCTTCTGCAATCCCCAGAGGACAACTGCTATGTTCTACAGCTACATCAACAATAATAAGTATAGCCAAGTCTTGAGTACAGTACACAAAATCAGTGATCCTCAACATTCACTGCAGAACTATTGGCAACCTTGGAAGGGCAGACAACCAAAAGGAACTAATAGTGCAAATGAAAGCCACACTAAGGCAACCAAATGAAAGAAACTGTCTTCAAGATACAATCATGTTAACAAGAGGAAGAAGCCAGCTAAGACACTATATATTAGCTGAATCTATTGTGAACTAATTGAAAATCTTGATCACATATGCACCAGTGTGCTCATGACAAGATTTAATGTGTGCATGTAGTTTCTTTGTTTTCCCTCCCTTATTTGGAGATTGCTCATGTATGTTGTGAAGAACAGATTGTACAATACTTCTCAAACTGTTACACTGAAGAAAAAAATAGTTACAGGAGACATACAAACAAAAACCAATGTATATACTAATTGTTTTACTCTTTGACACATATACATAATTATCACATAATAAAGCTGTCCTTTTAATATCAGTCCTCCCAAACACGCATCAATAATTATTATTTTGCCTGAACCAAAATGAAAAGAAGACTGTAACACCACTGATATTTTCTGTACTTCTGGCAATCACACCTGCTGTGACTGTGCAACAGTATTTGGAGATCTTTGCAATTATGTTTATCACATTGTTATGTAGGTAATTGTTTCCAGATCCACTATATATCAACTACATTTACAGCACTCGTTGTTGCGTCTTATTTTGCTGACAGTGAGTGTTCACTGAAATCGACAAGTCTTTGAAGGGAAGGATCATTAGAGCCTAAAACACAACAACAGCAATGTCATAAGAAACTGAGCTACTACTTGCATTGGAGAAGGAAATTTACCTTGTCCTTTTCATAAGAACTGAAATTTGCTTTGCTGATTTAAAGAAACACTATAAAACACGAATCTGGATGGCTAGGCAGGGTTTCAAATCAATATCCCCAGTGCAGTACCATAATACTGCAAAACCATGATCAGTATAAGATACTGAAAAGTGCTCTTGTGGCCATATAGAATTCCCTTTAAGACATTTATTAAAAACAAAGTTAATGATATTGGAAACAACGCAGTTCTATTCAAATTATATACTAGGCCTATTTTTCTTGCCATCTATGACTAAATAGCTACCAACCTTTAAGCATGGTGTGTGGGATGTTTTTCCTAGATTCAAAATCCTTTGCCAGAAAAGTTCCATTTTCTTCCGTGGTGCAGGATCCTCTCGTGATTACAGACAAATATAGCTGTAACATGACAGCTGGATTTCCAGTCTTGCAGTAGGTTTTACTCAGTATTCTACATAATGTCTCGTATTTCTCCGGATTCAAGTCCTTAGCCCATAAGATTAAGGCAAACTGCTTCAGCTACTGGAAATAAAGAAATGCGTACGTTGATCCACGTCTCTCTGCTGAAGTACAAATAATCATGAAGCATGTTGCTTTCGGATTTTGTACCAGATCTACAAACGTCAATGAGAAAACAGACCCTTGGTAGATTGTCAGACTCGAACACTTCGGTGCAGTTGATATAATACCAGTTCTTCCCGTAACGACCGAATACAAACGGCTGCGGCGATACGTGATCGCCGTCCAGGCCACATTTTCTTATCATCAGCTGTTGCTGATGCGCGTCCGTGATGGACGGATATGTCCATGTCCACAATACATCACCGTTACTATCTCGCTCTGCAGGAAGATAAAACAGCTAAGTAGAATTATTACAGCAACTAATCACTTTATGACCTATTTCCCTCTTTGCCCCGACATCAGCCTGTATATACTTAAATCCATCGCAAAAAAATAAATACCTATAATGTTGCATGCAAGTAAATCCACGATTCCAGTCATGACAGAATAACTCCGATGACCGATACAGTCTTCAACGACACTCCTATTCTCCTACGCCTACCAATTGAGTGTTTAGACTGTTTACTTGCTTCGTATCATGTGGTTTGTGGTTTCGGCCAATCAGTGGTGCAGTATTTGACAGCAAGAAAGGAATAAAAATTACTTTGAATAAATAAATAAATATCTTAGAAATGGAAGTTTGTTTAATGGTGACGTATATATTGGCATTAGGCAAAACTTTTCCTTCTTCCTTTACTGTAGAATGATATTAACGTCCGAGCTTTTGCAACGGCCAATTCACACTGTCCGTCACGTCACGTCACGTCAATCCACTGTAAACACATGCGAACGAGCATACCGCAGAATAATTCGCCAGTGTCCACTACTCTTTACTTTAGTGGTGGGCAGGAAATCGCGTATCTGTTAGAAATCACAGTGACTGAGAAGTCGCAGATATTACAATAACAACTTTACAGAATCTAACTGCGATTTCAGTCACAGTTAGCAGTCGCAAGTAGTATTTCACATTCAAAGATGTGAGCCATCTATTGGTCGAATTTAGCACTGCTTTCTGCGATTTCAGTGACAAGTCGCAAGTAGTAACTAAAAAGCGCGGTTAACAGTGGCATCTGTTGGCCAAAGTTTGTACTACGCTCGTCTCTGCGATTCGCAGTCGAGTCACAGGCGTCTAAAGCTAGCGAAATGAGGGATGCTCAACTACCGGACCTACCGATAGATGGCTCTAGCGCGTGTCGGCAAGAGATTATATCATTGAGTGTCCGCCATATCTGAATTTACAGGCGTCTAAAGCTAGCGAAATGAGGGATGCTCAACTACCGGACCTACCGATAGATGGCTCTACCAGCTGATTACTACCGTCTGTATTGCCCGCCATATTTGAATTTGCCAAGAAGTTTCTCTCGGTCTGTACGGTGTATAAGGAATTAAGGATTATCGAAATGGTGATTTCTTGTTCCGCTTTCAATTGTGCGAAGCGATGGAGTAAGGAAAGTGACTTACCATTTCACAGGTGATAAGACTGCCGATACAATACGACAACAATACAGACTTAGTGCGTTTGCTAATTCGATGTTTTTGAACAGGTTTCCTCTAAAGCACCCAGAGCTGCTAAAGAAGTGGATTACTTCCGTGAAGCGGAAAGATTTTAAACCTAAGTCTTGCAGTTTTCTTTGCGGAAACCTTTTCCCACAAGATGATTACGTAGTGAGCCCTGGAACGTGGAAGAAACGTCTCAGATCCGAAGCAGTGCCATCAACTTTTGACTTTCCGACACATTTGATGCCACCAAATAAGCAGCCACGACGACATTTTAGGATTTTGAGTGACTACGATGCTTCTCCATTTGAGGTAGCTAATTAATTTCCTTGCTATGTGTGTGGTTTTGACTTTTGTGAATTTATTTCGTACGGACACAGATGGGCTACATAGGTCTAAGCAATGTTGTAATACAGTTCCATATTTTTGTTTTTAGCGTTCTGTCCTGGAGTCTGTGCTTCATTTGCCCTCTACAGAAGCTACTGATTGCGTGGGGAATGTTGTCAATGAGAATTCTTCCCTGGAAAGCATGTCCCATTTATCCAATGCAGAAGCTGCGAATTGTGTCGAAAACGTTAGTATAAGGATGTTTTCACATCCCCAAAGTTTTCTTATAATATTTTTCATCAAGCCTTGAGTTATTTCAATCATATATAACGAAATTATTTCTTTATTTCAGAGTGCAGTTGGTTCTCAAGTAATTGATTGTGGTATACAGTCGAAAGTAGAAATGGAAGACAAGGTATCCGAAACTTGCAATTTTTCTCAGACATTGTGCACGAATTAAAACGTAAACTGAAGTGTGTCTGTGAAAAACTTCGAAGAAGAGAGAATAAAGTGTTTTCCATGGATGACATCATAAGTTCATCGAAGGAGAAGGGGCATCTTCCTGAATAGTTACATAACTTCCTCAATCATCAGAAAGGAACATAAGTGGAATTAGTGTGCAATTTAGTGGACAACTCTCTCTCGTCAAAGGGTAATAGATACACAACAAATGTGAAAATGTTTGCGATGACTGTGTACTTTTATTCACCAGCAGCATATGAATACCTGCAAAAATTAATGCCTCTGACCCATAAATCATTGATTCCCAAAAGGGGGGCAAGTGTCGACTGTGAAACTGGCTTCTTAAAAGATGTTTTTAAGTAGGCCTACATTGATTCGAACCCAATTGTAAGGGACCAGTTCAGCAATTCATGTCTAATTGTAGACAGTGTGGCACTTAGGAAGCAAGTAGTTTGGGACCAAGGAACTAAGCAATACACAGGTTTTTTAGAGTTTGGTGGGGAAGTGCCTCAGTCAAAAGAAGTAATAGAGGCATCTGAGGCTCTGGTTTTCATGCTTGTCTCTATTAAAGGCAAATTTATATGCCCGATTGCATATTTCTTTATCAACGGTGTACAGGCAAATAATCAGGCCACACTGATAAAATCCGCTTTAGAGAGGCTGCATAGTTCTGGCATTAGGGTTTGGTGTGTTACATGTGATGGCTGCAAGGTAAATATAAGCACTTTACGTACACTTGGCTGTACTTTAAATTTTTCCAAGGGTGATTTTAAGAGCTACAATGTTTATTGTATCTTGGGCATGTCATATGATTAAGTTTGCCAGAAATGCTCTAGCAGAAGTATCTGCTATTGAGTCTCCAACTGGCATTATTAGATGGCATTTCGTTGAGCAATTGAACAAGGTACATCATCTCCAACTGGCACTATTAGATGGCCTTTCGTTGAGCAATTGAACAAGGTACACCAAGAAGAAGGTATGACATTTGCCAACAAACTATCAGGACAACATATAAGTTATGTAAATAGAAAAATGAATGTTTCATTAGCTCCACAGACTGAGTTCTAGTGTGACAGATAGTATAGAGTGTTTGAGGAGGGTTGGTGATCCAAATATTAAAGGAAGTGAAGCAACAGTAGAATTTTTGTATAATATTGATAGGATTATTGATATTCTGAACTCCAGAAATCCATTAGGTAAAGGGTATAAGAGCCCCCTGAGACTTGACAACAAATCTTATTGGCTTGGTATTTAAAAAAATATTAAATTAAAAAAAAATGGTTCAAATGGCTCTGAGCACTATGGAACTTAACAATTATGGTCAACAGTCCCCTAGAACTTAGAACTACTTAAACTTAACTAACCTAAGGACATCACACAACACCCAGTCAACACGTTGGTATTTTCAGACACACTGAAAATTATATCAAAAGCTTAAAAATCATTGGTGTTCCATTGCTGCTCCATGCAAGAAAAATTTTTGCTTTTGGGATAATTTTCAATGTGCAATCAGTAAGGCACATAGCTCTGACAAGTATGCTTCGTGTTGAATCTCCTTTGAAGTATTTGCTAACATATAAACTGTCACAAGACCACATAGAGCTTTTTTTCCCCTGCATTCGGTCCAGATGTGGTTGGAACAACAATCCAAAAGCATACCAGCTCAAATGTGCCATGAGAAAGTTGCTCTTGGGTAACAGTGTCACTGCAATGAATGGGAATTTCTCAAATTTTAATGTGTGTTGTTTGCCACCTGTTTATGATTTTCATGCAAGAAAGCATGTAGTAGAAAGTGATGAAAGTGCTGCAGAAAATGAAGTAGAGGAGTGGTGTGCACTTCTTGATGATAATATTAAGTTCTCATTTCACAAGTAAGACATACTCAATTATATTGCAGGGTATGTGTCATTGCGCCTTTCAAGGCAGATCACATGCAAAGACTGTCTTCACATACTGAAGCCACCAGTAGTTAAATCTGCATTAGAATGTGATTCTCTCTATGCTTTTCCCAATATGGCCAATAAAAATGCATTTGTAAATTTTGTTAAACGGGGAAAACTGGTTAAAACAAGTGACTGCATGTACTCTGTTGTAGAATACTCAGAAACTCTTTCAGATGATTGTGACTGCTGGGGAAATGTGACAAACATATACAGGCCAAGATTTTGCATTGTGTTAAAAATAAATTTGTAGATTACCCATTTCCTGCTCTTTATGATTACCGTTATGAAATTAGGATTGAGGACTTACATCAGACTCGACTTGTTTGTAAGATTGCATCCCTATACTCCTGCATACGCTTAAAAACATGTGGAAAAAAAGCCTGCTGAGAAAATTTTAAACAACAAATCAAGTAAAAGGCAGAAGTTAAATAAACTCATATTGTTTAATCATGTATAGTGCTCAAATTGGAAAAATTATGTAATGAGACATTCCATGCAGATGGGTGCGACATTTTGACAGATTTTTTAAAACTATTTTGTCCATAGATTTGTTGTTGTGTAATGATGAACTTCAAAAGATGAATCACATTGAAGTAAAATTAAGTCTTTACATCCTGTGTAGATATTGTAACAAAATTATAATTGTTTATTATACAAGCTTATTTTAAGATGTTTGGTGTTACAAAATATGCACTTGCATTAAAAACGGGTGATTTTTGTGAAATTAATGAAAAAAATGTGCTGAGACTTATTTGACAGATGGCTTTCAGTGTGAGAAAATATGTCCCTCAATAACTATGTTAACTTGAATTTTTCACTTTAAGAAAACAGTTTAATCACAGGATGGGTGTGATCTAATGAAGTATGCAGTGGCCCTATGTTTCAAACAGTAATGTTTGTGGATACTCTGCAACTTAAGAGCAATAAAATTGTTACTCTGTTAATTCTTGTTTTAATACTTCCTATAATGAACACAATGTTCCAGTTGATCATAAGCATTCTTATTACTTTATAACCATTCTAGAATAAGGGGACCTGAGTCAGGCAAAACCTAATTTTCTGAATTTTGTCCTTATTTTGTTAGGATGTCTTTCTATTATATTTTCCTGTGGAAAGGAGTGGTGGGGGGGGGGGGGGGAAGAGAATGCAAATAATCATATAGAATTATCTTTCTAGCATTACAAAGTACAGAATACAGTGATTACAGGTACACGTGGAAATCTAGGAAATTTCAGTATTCATGTTACATGCCTAATTTTCATCAACATTTACCTTAATTATACGGTTACACTTTTTACTGATTTGAACTGTGTACTACATGTTAAAAAGATTTTGTTTGGTCATAGTAATAAAAGCATTTCATTTTGTTAGTTCTTATGTCCCATACGGAACTGAAATTATCGAGTTATGATGACAAAGGAAGGAAATAACATTAAGGAATCTTACTTCACAGAAATTATGTAACAATGGTTACACTTTTTGCTTGTTAACTTTAACACAAACCATTTAGTTTTCCATTAAGAGTGAAAGCAGTTGCACGAGTCACATAAAGAACAAAGTTTCCCATAGGGAACTAAAGTATTTTACATTTGAATTATTGCAGACCCAAAGTATTGTGATCTTCATATTTCTATTTAAAAAAGTTTGTAACTCAAATTCACAGACATTTTGGAATCTGTACATACATGTGTGTAGCAAGGTACTTTTCATGTGCTATGTGGAACCTTTAATTTTCTGGCTTAAATATAATTTATTTCATGAATTACCTTTAATACCAGCACTGTCTGAATGCATTATTTACCATTTAGAAGAAGAAATATTAGTGTACAGAATAACAAACCTCATGAAAAATGCGAGAGATTGTTCTGTACAGAACTTGGAATGGCTCGTAATCAATAGCAGGTAAAAAAGAAGGCTTCTATTAAACGTTCAAAGAAACCAGTCAGTACCTCTTAATTCGCCATAGAGGTGATACAGTAATAAAACAATTTACTTTTTCAGAATTTCTGCTAAGTATTAAAAGTGTGAAGACGTATTCAATTAGTATTTGCTTTACCAATAACCTGTAGTACAAGCACACGTATAAGCAGATAATTATGGGAGTCGAGTTATGTTAAAATTAAAGATACTGACTATTATTACTTGCTCACAAAGCATTGTAGTTGCTGTACAATTTATGCTGTATGTGGTGTACCCAATGTGATTCCTGGAGTACATAATATTCTGTTATCCTGTGGGAGTGCACTGGTACCACACCTACTGAAAGTACGTTTTGTTGTGGAATAGTTGTATCAGGTGTCTGTACCACAAAACAGATCTCCACTGTGACACCCTCATGTTCTTGGTATGCTATTAGCTATTATTACAGGAATACTCTTCACATGGAGGAGGAAGCATAGTGAGATTTTCTTTTTCATCATTTCCAACATTGTACACAACTTTCTTGCACTTTTATGTTATCACATTTTTCCTTTGATAATCGAAAAGAGAGAGAGGGGAAAAAAATTTAAGCGAGCTTTCATAACTGAGAACTCTAATTGCGTCATTTGTTATTTTCAAAATGTTACTCTCTTTCCCAATACTGTCCTATTTCTTCAAACCAATTTTGAATTTCTCAGATTATTACATATTATTTACTGTACATTGTCCACTAATACTTCTGTTGTTACCAGATAGTTTGTAATGTGGCACTACCTTTGTGCCACTGGTATTGGCTAGTGTACTTTTGCAGATAAGAAAATCGACTGGACTAGATTGTCCTGTCAGTATAGGACAAATTCAGACAATATGGAACTTTTTACAATAAATTTGCAATATAATGTCACCCTTGTCTCACACAGATTGTAGCAGCCATTGGGGTGCCTGTCTGGCCAGCTTCTGCAGCTTTCACTTTCAGGTTTGTTTTTTGCTTGGGCCGTATACTGACAACCACTCATTCCAGTGATTGACACCATGTCAAAGACTGGAACCAAGATTCACAGAAATAGAATTCTGTGGTTGCAAGTCAAAGTGTAATTAATTTTGCTCACTGACATGTTTTGAATTCAATTTTAAATTTGTTTGGGTGTCAGACTGGAAAATTACAGTTTTAAGACACGCCAACCTTAAAATTAACAGCTGTGATCGAGGTTATTTTCAACAACTTCCTTCACTCCCTACATCATCATGGATCAGTCCAATACAAGTCATGCATTTAAGAGGAGCCTTAATGTTGGGCTTTGAGTTTATCTCATTCAAATGTATTTCTTGTCTCGTATCAAAGACTGAAGCACTGTTAAATACTGGTGCTTCTACCATATCACTCAGTTTAAATACACCGTGTCATGTACAGGCGTTAATAAAATCATGGCATTTAAATTACTGATCAAAGGGAGAGCCAAATTCGTAAGTGCATGTTGCAATTACAGTGTCAGCATGGCAATGCATCACTTCAGATAAAGAAAAATAACATTTTTTTCTGTTTATACATAAGTAATACTTTAATAGTTCAGTTGTAATTTCTGTTGTCAGTAAAGATACCCCTCAGCAAACGATGTCAACTTTTTTTCAAGAGACGTCTTCACTGTTGTCCACACTTGATTTTCCGAATTATACCAGTAGTTAAAAGTTTCGGCAAGTAAGGTAATTTGTTGACCTCCATTGAATCTTAAATAGTGTTTTAAAACGGGCAAATAAGTAAAGCACTCATAAAATGGTAAACAATTTATAGGTCCGCTTGTCGAACTTTCAAAACACACTCGAATTTAGGAATTTCATAGCAGAACTGTCACTGTTTTTTCTCGCTAGATTAGAAACACTTCATTATGTTGATGTGTAGATATCTAGAACATCCAATATAAAATACTTATGAGGGCGCAGAACGAAAAACATTTTCATCCGTGTTTTGACACTTCGTTTGTTTGCCAAATTCAGATATGGCGGACACTCAATTATACAACGTCTTGCCGGCACGCGCTAGAGCCATCTATCGGTAGGTCCGGTAGTTGAGCATCCCTCATTTCGCTAGCTTTAGACGCCTGTTCTGAATTTGGCAAAAAAACGAAGTGTCAAAACACGGATGAAAATGTTTTTCATTCTGCGCTCTCATAAGTATTTTATATTGGATGTTCTAGATATCTACACATCAACATAATGAAGTGTTTCTAATCTAGCGAGAAAAACAGTGACAGTTCTGCTATGAAATTCCTAAATTCGAGTGTGTTTTGAAAGTTTGACAAGCTGACCTATAAATTGTTTACTATTTTATGAGTGCTTTACTTATTTGCCCGTTTTAAAACACTCTTTAAGATTCAATGGAGTTCAACAAATTACCTTACTTGCCGAGGCTTTTAACTACTGGTATAATTCGGAAAATCAAGTGTGGACAACAGTGAAGACGTCTCTTGAAAAAAGTTGACATCGTTTGCTTAGGGGTATCTTTACTGACAACAGAAATTACAACTGAACTATTAAAGTGTTACTTACGTATAAACGGAAAAAAATCGTTATTTTTTCTTTATCTGAAGTGATGCATTACCAATCTGGATATATGCTGACACTGTAATTGCAACATGCACTTACGAATTTGGCTCTCTCTTTGATCAGTAATTTAAATGCCATGATTTTATTAACGCCTGTACATGACGCGGTGTATTTAAACTGAGTGATATGGTAGAAGCACTAGTTTTTAACAGTGCTTCAGTCTTTGATACGAGACAAGAAATACATTTAAATGAGACAAACACAAAGCCCCAACGTTAAGGCGCCTCTTAAATGCATGACTTGTATCATTTGGAAGTTAAGTCTAGTAATAATACTATATTGGACTGATCCATGATGATGTAGTAAGTGAAGGAACTTGTTGAAAATAACCCTGATCACAGCTGTTAATTTTAAGGTTGGGGTGTCTTAAAACTGTAATTTTCCAGTCTGACACCCAAACCATTTTAGAATTGAATTCAAAACATGTCAGTGAGCAAAATTAATTACAGTTTGAATTACAACCATAGAATTCTATTTCTGTGAATCTTGGTTCCAGTCTTTGAGTCTTCAGCAAGGTCCTGGAATCTATCCTCACCCGACGCATCCACCAGCATCTCCGCCAGCACCGCCTCCTTCCCGTTACCCAGTGTGGCTTTCAGCCGTCCTTCTCTTCCGACGACCTTCTCCTTCACCTCACTCATGTCCTTTCCGAAAACCTTAATTCCCGTCGCTTCGCAATCTTCCTCTCCCTGGACCTCGAACGTGCCTATGACCGCGTCTGGCATTCCGGTCTCCTCTTCAAGCTCCAAACCTTCGCCCTTCCCATTAACTACGTCCGTCTGATCGGCTCCTTTCTCTCCCACCGTCCTTCCTACGTCACCATCCATAACACAGATTCCTACACCTTTTTCCCCTCCGCCGGTGTGCCCCAAGGCTCCGTCCTCTCCCCCCTTCTGTACCTTTTGTACACGGCGGACTTGCCGCCTCCGTCACCCCCCGTCCACCTTCTCCAGTTTGCCGATGACACTGCCTTCCTTGCCCTTGCCCCCACCCTGCAGCGCTCCCAACACCTTCTCCAATCCCATCTTGACCAGTTCACCGCTTGGTGCAACCAGTGGTTGCTCAAGGTCAATCCCCTCCAAAACCCAGGCTATCATTGTAGGCAAAACCACCCCCTTCCTTCCGCCTCCTTGATTTCTACATCACCATCAATGGCCGTCCTATCGCCCTCACTCCCACTCTTCAGTACCTTGGCGTCACCCTCGACCGTCGCCTCTCCTGGACTCCCCACCTCCGGACAATCCAAGCCAAGGCACGCTCCCAACTCAGTCTCCTCAAGCTCCTCTCTGGCCGTACGTGGGGTCTGGACTCCTCCTCCATCCTCCACACCTATAAATCCCTCATCCGCCCTATCCTTTGTTATGCCCATCCGGCTTGGATCTCCGCCCCCCCCCCCCCCCCCCCTACCTTTTATAAATCCCTCCAAATCCTTGAACGCCATGCTCTCCGCCTCGCCTATCGCATCCGTCTCCCCTCCCCCACGCGGATCCTATATGATCTCATCCCCTTCCCCCACCTCCTCCTCTTCCTTGAAAGGATACGGATCCTGTACACCTCCCGCAAACTCGATCCTCCTCGTCTGCTTGTCTCACCCATCCTCTCCCACCCCCGCCCGCTGCCACGCCTGTATTCCCACGTCCCACCTGGTCTCCATCTCTCCACCCTCCACACCCTCTCCCAAGGTGGCTTCCGCCAGCTCCCCCTCCCTGATGATGTCCTCCTCCCCTCCTTCTACCCCTCCTATCAACGTTGATCCTCCCCCCCTCTTCCGGTGTCCTTTCCTTTAGGCACCCTCCCTCCTTTCTCTTTCCTTTTCCCCAATCCCCTCCCTCCTTCCCTCTTCCCCCGGGCTTCCCCTCCACCTTCCTCCCTTCCCCCTATCTCCCCTGCCCGTGGCATCTGCTCTCCCCTCTCCCTCTCCCACCCCCCACCCCCTCCTCTCTTGGCAGGTCCCCGGACTCGTACACGGTTAGTGAACATTAGCGCGCCGGAGATCAATGCCTCGTGTTCTGTGTGTGCCGTCGTTTTGTGCTTAAGTGCTTCAGTGTTATTCGTTTTGTGCACCTACGTTCACGTGTGCCAATTTTCGTCTCTGTCTGTGTCCAAGTGTATGCACAATTTTATCTTGGACTCTACGTCCGTGAACGGCACCTTGTATTTTAAAAAGTGTTTGTCTTCGTTTATATGTCCACCCTGTTTATTCTCGAAATGTCTTCATTTGTCTATTTGTGTTTCTCTGCGGCCCAAGAACGGCGTAGTGTGCTGCTGCAGGCCTGCCTTAGTGTAAAAAGTTCCATATTGTCTGAATTTGTCCTATACTATCCATTATAGTCCAGTCGATTTTCTTATCTGCAAAAGTACGCTAGCCAATACCAGTGGCACAAAGGTAGTGCCACATTACAAACTACCTGGTAACAACAGAAGTATTGGTGGACAATGTACAGTAAATAATATGTAATAACCTGAGAAATTCAAAATTGATTTGAAGAAATAGAACAGTATTTGGAAAGGGAGTAACATTTTGAAAATAACAAATGACACAAGTAGAATTTTTAAGTTTTTATGAAAGCTCGCTTAAATTTTTTTTCCCCCTCTCTCTCTTTTCGATTATCAAGGGAAAAATGTGATAACACAAAAGTGCAAGAAAGTTGTGTACAATGTTGGAAATGATGAAAAAGAAAATCTCACTATGCTTCCTCCTCCATGTGAAGAGTATTCCTGTAATAATAGCTAATAGCATACCAAGAACATGAGGGTGTCACAGTGGAGATTTGTTTTCTGGTACAGACATCTGATACAACTATTCCACAGCAAAACGTACTTTCAATAGGTGTGGTACCAGTGCACTCCCATAGGATAACAGAATATTATGTCCTCCAGGAATCACATTGGGTACACCACATACAGCATAAACTGTATAGCAACTACAATGGTTTGTGAGCAAGTAATAACAGTCACTATCTTTAATTTTAACATAACTCTTGACTCCCATAATTATCTGCTTATACGTGTGCTTGTACTACAGGTTATTGGTAAAGCAAATACTAATTGAATAGGTCTCCACACTTTTAATACTTCTGAAAAAAGTAAATTGTTTTATTACTGTATCACCTCTATGGTGAATTAAAGAGGTACTAATTGGTTTCTTTGAACATTTAATAGAAGCCTTCTTTTTTACCTGCTATTGATAAAGAGCCATTACAAGTTCTGTACAGAACAATCTCTCGCATTTTTCATGAGGTTTGTTATTCTGTACACTAATATTTCTTCTTCTAAATGGTAAATAATGCATTCAGACAGTGCTGGTATTAAAGGTAATTCATGAAATAAATTATATTTAAACCAGAAAATTAAAGGTTCCACATGGCACATGAAAAGTACCTTGCTACACACATGTATGTACAGATTCCAAAATGTCTTTGAATTTGAGTTACAAACATTTTTAAATAGAAATATGAAGATCACAATACTTTGGGTCTGCAATAACTCAAACATAAAATACTTTAGTTCACTATGGGAAACTATGTTCTTTATGTGACTCATGCAACTGCTTTCACTCTTAATGGAAAACTAAATGCTTTATGTTAAAGTTAACTAGCAAAAAGTGTAACTATTGTTACATAATTTCTGTAAAGTAAGATTCATTAATGTTATTTCCTTCCTTTGTCATCATAACTCGATAATTTCAGTTCCGTATGGGACATACGAACTAACAAAATGAAATGCTTTTATTACTATGACCAAACAAAATCTTTTTACATGTAGTACACAGTTCAAATCAGCAAAAAGTGTAACCGTATAATTAAGGTAAATGTTGATGAAAATTAGGCATGTAACATGAATACTGATATTTTCTAGATTTCCACGTGTACCTGTAAAGGTACGTTTACACTGGGATACATGTATCGCGACATGTATGAGCGACATGTCAATTTGACGTGTCTCGATACATCACCTCATACAAAAATTCACGGAACTTGTATGCGGACCCTCGAGCTCATACATGTCGCGTATACATTTTGTATATCGCTTTTTGGCCATATACGCGACATGTATGAGCGACATTTGAAGAACTCGCGCATGCGCAGTACTATCATTTCGTGTCGTCTTGTCGCCTGCCGCTTATTTTGACGATTAGCGCATGCGTAGTACCAGGTAGTTTTGGAGGTGCCGACTATCGTTTCGACGTTAATGTATCTGCATAGAACATCAAAAAGTTCCATATGCAACATTATTCTTCGTGTTTGCGAGGCTATTGTGCAAGTTTTATGCCAAGAAGTGAAGGTAAAAGTCTGATATATATCAGAGTATGTAATACATTCTATAATTTTTTCGTGCATTTGGCACGTATATCAATTTTTTGCTATTATTCCGGCGGCCTCGCGTGATAATGTTGACAACGGATGCCGACAATCGTGTGTGAGACGTTGGCATTAGCAATCGCGCGACAGTGCAAATGTTTTGTAATGAAATCTTCGTTTCAAGAGGAATCCCTAATGTCCAAAAAACGGAGTGTTACTGCCAACTGATCCTCTGGTGGAATCGCTTCCCGAAAGTTTGTGTTGGTTTTGGACACAAGAGGAGCCACAAGTGATAACAAACCGCGGAAATCCTCCATACTCATCCTAACATAATTTCTAAAATATGCGCCATCCTTTAGCGTTAATTCGCGAGAAACTCTCTCTGCCACCATCTACGCTTCCTCCGCCTTTTCTTCCTATTATCTTCCAAAAGAGCAAATGTACCAGCACATAAAAATGTGAAATCTTCCAAATCGTCGTCGAAAGCTCTCGCACAGTGATACATATCAACCAGTGTAAACGCACGCTCATACATGTATGAGGTTGATACTTGTCAACTCATACAAGTCGCGATACATGTCGCAAAGTCGCATATACATGTATCTCATACATGTGCCGATACAAATGGCAGTGTAAACGCACCTTAATCACTGTATTCTGTACTTTATAGGGGTCGACAGAAGCGTCCGATCCAACGCGTCGGCTTTGACCCGTGACGTAAGGGTGTTGTCGTGTGTGACATCATGACGGCGCGGAGTTTGGTTTGAGTGTGGCTGTCTCCAGTTCTGTTTTATCTTATTTTATTTACTTTTCTGATCTGTTTGTTCTATCTCGTGAGATTTTTTTTAAAATTTAAAAACACTTATTGCTTATTTTAATAATCTGTTTCCTCAAATTTCTGTTTTAGTTTATTATATTTATCTTTCTGATCTGTTCGTTCTATCCCTTGAGATTTTTTTTTTAAGACAAAAAACACTAATCAGCTACTGAAGCATCTTTATCTTCTATGGGTTGCAGGGGTTACGACCCCTGGGGAGGTGGGTGGGTATTCATGCATGGCTGTCTTCACTTACACGTTGTAGCTACGCAAGGCGTCTAAATTTGTTTATATTTAGTTTGCCCTCCACCCAAAACACCCCATTTCCCGCGCTTGTCCCGTTAGTGTCATTAGGCTTCTTGTGGGAAGTGTGTGTGTTTGTTTTTGTTTCCGCCATATTTGTGACGTCACGGGTCAAAGCAGACGGGTGGGATCAGACGCTTCCGTATTTCCCTTTGTAGTGCTAGAAAGATAATTCTATATGATTATTTGCATTCTCTTCCCCCTCCCCCCTCCCCTCAACACAGGAAAATATAATAGAAAGACATCCTAGCAAAATAAAGACAAGATTCAGAAAATTAGGTTTTGCCTGACTCAGGCCCCCTTATTCTAGAATTGTTATAAAGTAATAAGAATGCTTATGATCAACTGGAACATTGTGTTCATTATAGGAAGAATTAAAACAAGAATTAACAGAGTAACAATTTTATTGCTCTTATGTTGCAGAGTATCCACAAACATTACTGTTTGAAACATAGGGCCACTGCATACTCCATTAGATCACACCCATTCTGTGATTAAACTGTTTTCTTAAAGTGAAAAATTCAAGTTAACATAGTGATTGAGGGAAATATTTTCTCACACTGAAAGCCATCTGTCAAATAAGTCACAGAACATTTTTTTTTCATTAATTTCACACAAATCACCCATTTTTAATGCAAGTGCATATTTTGTAATGCCAAACATCTTAAAACAAGCTTATATAATAAACAATTATAATTTTGTTACAATATCTACACAGGACGTAAAGACTTAATTTTACTTCAGTGTGATTCATCTTTTGAAGTTCATCATTACACAACAACAAATCTATGAACAAAATAGTTTTAAAAAATCTGTCAAAATGTCACACCCATCTGCATGGAATGTCCCATTACATAATTTTTCCAATTTGAGCACTATACATGATTAAACAATATGAGCTTATTTAACTTCTGCCTTATACTTGATTTGTTGTTTAAAATTTTCTCAGCAGGCTTTTTTTTCCACATGTTTTTAAGCGTATGCAGGAGTATAGGGATGCAATCTTACAAACAAGTTGAGTTTGATGTAAGTCCTCAATCCCAATTTCACAATGGTAACCATGACCAAGAGCAGGAGCAGGAGAAGGAGATGGGTAATCTACAAATTTAATTTTAACACAATGCAAAATCTTGGCCTGTATATACACTCCTGGAAATGGAAAAAAGAACACATTGACACCGGTGTGTCAGACCCACCATACTTGCTCCGGACACTGCGAGAGGGCTGTACAAGCAATGATCACACGCACGGCACAGCGGACACACCAGGAACCGCGGTGTTGGCCGTCGAATGGCGCTAGCTGCGCAGCATTTGTGCACAGCCGCCGTCAGTGTCAGCCAGTTTGCCGTGGCATACGGAGCTCCATCGCAGTCTTTAACACTGGTAGCATGCCGCGACAGTGTGGACGTGAACCATATGTGCAGTTGACGGACTTTGAGCGAGGGCGTATAGTGGGCATGCGGGAGGCCGGTGGACGTACCGCCGAATTGCTCAACACGTGGGGCGTGAGGTCTCCACAGTACATCGATGTTGTCGCCAGTGGTCGGCGGAAGGTGCATGTGCCCGTCGACCTGGGACCGGACCGCAGCGACGCACGGATGCACACCAAGACCGTAGGATCCTACGCAGTGCCGTAGGGGACCGCACTGCCACTTCCCAGCAAATTAGGGACACTGTTGCTCCTGGGGTATCGGCGAAGACCATTCGCAACCGTCTCCATGAAGCTGGGCTACGGTCCCGCACACCGTTAGGCCATCTTCCGCTCACGCCCCAACATCGTGCAGCCCGCCTCCAGTGGTGTCGCGACAGGCGTGAATGGAGGGACGAATGGAGACGTGTCGTCTTCAGCGATGAGAGTCGCCCTGCCTTGGTGCCAATGATGGTCGTATGCGTGTTTGGCGCTGTGCAGGTGAGCGCCACAATCAGGACTGCATACGACCGAGGCACACAGGGCCAACACCCGGCATCATGGTGTGGGGAGCGATCTCCTACACTGGCCGTACACCACTGGTGATCGTCGAGGGGACACTGAATAGTGCACAGTACATCCAAACCGTCATCGAACCCATCGTTCTACCATTCCTAGACCGGCAAGGGAACTTGCTGTTCCAACAGGACAATGCACGTCCGCATGTATCCTGTGCCACCCAACGTGCTCTAGAAGGTGTAAGTCAACTACCCTGGCCAGCAAGATCTCCGGATCTGTCCCCCATTGAGCATGTTTGGGACTGGATGAAGCGTCGTCTCACGCGGTCTGCACGTCCAGCACGAACGCTGGTCCAACTGAGGCGCCAGGTGGAAATGGCATGGCAAGCCGTTCCACAGGACTACATCCAGCATCTCTACGATCGTCTCCATGGGAGAATAGCAGCCTGCATTGCTGCGAAAGGTGGATATACACTGTACTAGTGCCGACATTGTGCATGCTCTGTTGCCTGTGTCTATGTGCCTGTGGTTCTGTCAGTGTGATCATGTGATGTATCTGACCCCAGGAATGTGTCAATAAAGTTTCCCCTTCCTGGGACAATGAATTCACGGTGTTCTTATTTCAATTTCCAGGAGTGTATTTCTGTCGCATATCCCCAGCAATCACAAACATCTGAAACAGTTTCTGAGTATTCTACAACAGAGTACACGTAGTCACTTGTTTTAACCAGTTTTCCACAGTTAACAAAATTTACAAATGCAGTTTTATTGGCCATATTGGGAAAAGCATAGAGAGAATCACATTCTAATGCAGATTTAACTACTGGTGGCTTCAGTATGTGAAGACAGTCTTTGCATGTGATCTGCCTTGAAAGGCGCAATGACACATACCCTGCAATATAATTGAGTATGTCTTACTTGTGAAATGAGAACTTAATCTTATCATCATGAAGTGCACACCACTCCTCTACTTCATTTTCTGCAGCACTTTCATCACTTTCTACTACATGCTTTCTTGCATGAAAATCATAAACAGGTGGCAAACAACACACATTAAAATTTGAGAAATTCCCATTCATTGCAGTGACACTGTTACCCAAGAGCAACTTTCTCATGGCACATTTAAACTGGTATGCATTTGGATTGTTGTTCCAACCACATCTGGACCAAATGCAGGGGAAAAAAGGTGTATGTGGTCTTGTGACAGTTAATATGTTAGCAAATACTTCAAAGGAGATTCAACACGAAGCATACTTGTCAGAGCTATGTGCCTTACTGATGGCACATTGAAAATTATCCCCAAAGCAAAAGTATTTCTTGCATGGAGCACCAATGATTTTTAAGCTTTTGATATAATTTTCAGTGTGTCTGAATATACCAACATGTTGACTGGATGTTGTGTGATGTCCTTAGGTTAGTTAGGTTTAAGTAGTTCTAAGTTCTAGGGGACTGATGACCATAGATGTTAAGTCCCATAGTGCTCAGAGCCTTTTTTTTTAAATTTTATTTATTTTTTAATTTTTTTTAAATACCTAGCCAATAAGATTTGTTGTCAAGTCTCAGGGGGCTCTTATACCCTTTACCTAATGGATTTCTGGAGTTCAGAATATCAAAAATCCTATCCATATTATACAAAAATTCTACTGTTGCTTCACTTTCTTTAATATTTGGATCACCAACCCTCCTCAAAAACTCTATACTATCTGCCACACTAGAACCCAAAGTCTGTGGAGCCAATGAAACATTCATTTTTCTATTTACATAACTTATATGTTGTCCTGATAGATTGATGGCAAATGTCATACCTTCTTCTTGCTGTACCTTGTTCAATTCCTCAACGAAATGCCATCTAATAATACCAGTTGGAGACTCAATAGCAGATACTTCTGCTAGAGCATTTCTGGCAAACTTAATCATATGACATTTCCAAGATACAATAAACATTGTAGCTTTTAAAATCACCCTTGGAAAAATTTAAAATACGGCCAAGTGTACGTAAAGTGCTTATATTTACCTTGCAGCCATCACATGTAACACACCAAACCCTAATGCCAGAACTATGCAGCTTCTCTAATGCGGATTTTATCAGTGTGGCCGAGTATTTGCCTGTACACCTTTGATAAAGAAATATGCAATCGGGCATATAAATTTGCCTTTAATAGGGACAGGCATGAAAACCAGAGCCTCAGATGCCTCTATTACTTCTTTTGACTGAGGCACTTCCCCACCAAACTCTAAAAAACCTGTGTATTGCATAGTTCCTTGGTCCCAAACTACTTGCTTCCTAATTGCCACACCATCTCCTATTAGACAAGAATCGCTGAACTGGTCCCTTACAATTGGGTTCGAATCAACGTACTTAAAAACATCTTTTAAGAAGCCAGTTTCACAGTCGACACTTGCCACCCATTTGGAAATCAATGATTTAAGAGGCATTAATTTTTGCATGTATTCATATGCTGCTGGTGAATAAAAGTACACAGTCATCGCAAACATTTTCACATTTGTTGTGTAACTATTACCCTTTGACGAGAGAGAGTTGTCCACTAAATTGCACACTGATTCCACTTGTGTTCCTTTCTGATGATTGAGGAAGTTAAGTAACTTCTCAGGAAGATGCCCCTTCTCCTTCGATGAACTTATGATGTCATCCATGGAAAACACTTTCTTCTCTCTTCTTCGAAGTTTTTCACAGACACACTTCAGTTTACGTTTTAATTCGTGCACAATGTCTGAGAAAAATTGCAAGTTTCGGATACCTTGTCTTCCATTTCTACTTTCGACTGTATACCACAATCAATTACTTGAGAACCAACTGCACTCTGAAATAAAGAAATAATTTCGTTATATATGATTGAAATAACTCAAGGCTTGATGAAAAATATTATAAGAAAACTTTGGGGGTGTGAAAACATCCTTATACTAACATTTTCGACACAATTCGCAGCTTCTGCATTGGATAAATGGGACATGCTTTCCAGGGAAGAATTCTCATTGACAACATTCTCCACGCAATCAGTAGCTTCTGTAGAGGGCAAATGAAGCACAGACTCCAGGACAGAACGCTAAAAACAAAAATATGGAACTGTATTACAACATTGCTTAGACCTATGTAGCCCATTTGTGTCCGTACGAAATAAATTCACAAATGTCAAAACCACACACATAGCAAGGAAATTAATTAGCTACCTCAAATGGAGAAGCATCGTTGTCACTCAAAATCCAAACACGTCGTCGTGGATGTTTATTTGGTGGCATCAAATGTGTCGGAAAGTCAAAAACTGATGGCACTGTTTCGGGTCTGAGACGTTTCTTCCACGTTCCAGGGCTCACTACGTAATCATCTTGTCGGAAAAGGTTTCCACAAAGAAAACTGCAAGACGTAGGTTTAAAATCTTTCCGCTTCACGAAAGTAATCCACTTCTTTAGCAGCTCTGGGTGCTTCAGAGGAAACCTGTTCAAAAACATCGAATTAGCAAACACACTAAGTCTGTATTGTTGTCGTCTTGTATCGGTAATCCTATTACCTGTGAAATGGTAAGTCACTTTCCTTACTCCATCACTTCGTACAATTGAAAGCGGAACAAGAAATCACCATTTCGATAATCCTTAATTCCTTATACACCGTACAGACCGAGAAAAAACTTCGTGGCAAATTCAAATATGGCGGGCAATACAGACGACAGTAATCAGCTGGTACAGCCATCTATCGGTAGGTCCGGTAGTTGAGCATCCCTCATTTCGCTAGCTTTAGACGCCTGTAGTCGAGTCCAACTGCGATTACCATGACAAGTCGCGACTAAGAGTCGCAAGTAGCAACTAAAAAGCGCAGTTAACAGTGCCATCTGTTGGCTAAAGTTCGTACTACGTCTATTCCTGCGATACGATATCGAGTCTGCGATTTCCGTGACAAGTCGCAACTAAGAGTCGCAAGTAGCAATTAAAAAGCGCAGTTAGCAGTGCCATCTGTTGAGCAAAGTTTATACTACGCTATTCGCTACCGAGAAACTGCGATTTCTGTGACAAATCGCAACTAAGAGTCGCAAGTAGCAACTAAAAAGCGCAGTTAACATTCTTTTCCTAGTGCCATCTGTTGACCGACGTACGTACTTCGTTATGAGAGATCGGTGTGCTGTGTGTGCATTTTTGTTCACGTTGAGATACAAAGTCGTAAAGTTAAATGTGCGCTGAAAAATCTGCAGTTGAGATACCAGAAATATTCAAGCATATGGCTTCTTGCTAGAGATGAACCTTTATTTATGTTTGTTTGGATCATTAATTTCAGAAGCATTATAGACAGAAAAGTGGAGGTAATGGACTTGTACCACTATTGAAATAAGCCCTTCACATTATATGACGACGTGCACATTCAGCATCAGTTATGGTTGGTCAAACACAGCTGTGACTCTGAAAGTATTATATTAATAAGAAGCAACATTGCCTTTCTCTCCCGAAAATATCAAGCAACGTAACAAATGTGTTTGATTCTGCTTCCAATATGACAGTTTTGCTTAATACTCCACATGCCTACAGGACTTTGCAATGTTAACACAGAGGAACTCAGACATCTGTATAAGTGTAGTGAAATGAAAACAGTATTATTGGGTCATATGAATGCCTCACTTTTGTTCCGACACAGTTCAAGACTCGGGATAAAAGTTTTACACCTGGTGTTCTACATGGCAACTTCACACACAAGAACTTTTTGCCGACACTACTACCACCTACATAAGTAAGCTTTTCCTGTGTTACTTTCAAGTAATGCACTTAACCTATTCCTGATTTAAATGGAAGATCTGTACTTCCCACTTTCATATCAACAGCCTCAAAATGCATATTGTAGACTTTGGGATATGTTACAGGTCAGTGTCACACCAAGATTGTGGTGACGGGGAGGGGGGGGGGGGGGGGGCAAGATTGTGGCGACGGGGAGGGCGGCATGTCACTCTCCAACTAGTGTTTACCAGTAAATAAGTGGCGGTAAATTACGGGTATAGGACGGCTTAAACATGTGGAAAATGAGATTTTCATTATTCACTCACTGTATTTAACATTTATTATTCCTTTAAAATCGCACAACAACTTCAATAAAACACAGTTTAATCACTCATCTGCACACTTATTTCACAATAATGTCACTTTTAAACTGCAAAATCTTCTAAGAGCTGTCTTGAATCTTCACGAGTCTCTCTCAACAGCCTTGATGTGGATAGATACGTACAGCAACCAGTAATCAGAGTCAGAACTGTGTCTGCAAAATCGCAAGGATTATTAAACAATTTTTGCTGTCACTAATTACAAGTAATATAATTGACAGAGTAGAGTGCTAAAATTTGCTCTAATGAAAGCCACTCAATGGGGTATATTTCACATTTGCAAGAACGATCTCACTGAAGTAATTAAGTCCATCGAAACATTAGAAACTAACCTCTCGTCTGACGAAAACGGTCTAAAGACGCAGTGGCAATTTCTCCAGATCTGTTGACAATGATATTTTGAGTTATCACATTACTGAGTGACTAAAATGTAGTTCGCGTACCTGTGAACATAACAATATGGTAGAATTCATTAATTATGAACACGAACTATTACGCTACTGTATGGCTACTTACATATTAATTACACTATTAATATTTTCACAGTTGTTTCTTCAATACAAAATTAAAGCCAACGGAACAACAAACGTAAAACATACTTACCAATGACAGGTTTGTTGAGATGCAATTTTCTGTGTGGACAGATGTAACTTTTTCATACGGTGGTAAGTCGCAGAAATCGCAGGAGCAACAGAAATCGCAGAAGTAGCGGAAGTCGCAGAAATCGCAGAAGTAGCAGAAATCACAGAAGTCGCAGAAGTAGCGGAAGTCGCAGAAATCGCAGAAGTAGCAGAAATCACAGAAGTCGCAGAAATCCCGGAAGTAGCAGAAATAGCAGTGGCGGAGGGATACACGACCTAGGTTCCTTAACTGCGACAAATCACAGTTGAGAATAACAGATACTGAAAAGTAGCATCCACAGAAATCACTGATATCGGAAAATCGCAGTTTAGCCCATCACTAGTTTGTTGTATGTATGAATCTTTGCTAAATTACTTCAATATCTAGTCCTTAGGATTGCAATACAAACTGTATTTTATCTTGTAAATACCTAAACATGTCCAATATCCTTGTATATATTCTATACATGTAGGATTTGAAGGACTAAAAGGAAACCACTGACAAAATCCACAATATGGTAATGCAAGACCACCGAATAAAAATTCGTGAGATTGCTGAGACGATGTGCATCTCAACTAAGTGAGTACATAGCATCTTGTGCAGAGAATTGGCCATGAAGAAGCTGTGTGGGAGGCAGTCACTGTAATTGCTCACAGTTGACTAGAAGCACATCCAGTACAACAATTCAACATAACGTCTGGCGACATTTAATTTCAACCCACAAGGTTTCTTGCTCCAATTTGTGACTGTCGATGCAACCTGGATCCATCATTACACACCAGAGACAAGCCAGCAGTCAAAACAACGAACAAAGACTGGTGAAAGTGCACCAAAGAAGCCAAATGCCATTTAGTTGGCTGGTAGGGTGATGAATACCACTGTTTTTTAGGAATCCCAAAAAATAATCCTCATACATTACTTGGAAAAGGCAGAACCATAACTGGACACTATTATTCTTTGTGGTTGAATTTCTGATACTTTCGTTGGCAGAAAAAAGAGCAAGTTGGCGCACATAAGAATGTTCTATCACCAACCCACACATCAACTATAACAATAGCGAAAATGCATGAATTGGGCTTTTGATTGGTTCCTCATCCACCCTGTGCCCTAGCTTAAAAGTTTGGCTTGCTGGATAGAAATTTTCATCAAATGAGGAATAAACAGTTGCAGTCAACAAGTATTTTGCAGAGTTTCATAGGACATATTTTTCTGATGAGAGAAAAAGCTGGAGGATTGCTGGACTAAGTGCATATCCCTCAAAGGAGACTATGTCGAGAAGTAAAGTGAGTTGTTATGAAACAAACATTTTTTTTTGCTGTTTTTACCAGCTTATCAAACCACCCTCATAGCTGGTGTGTATCACAATTAGTAGAGAAAATTGATGCAGGTGAAAGTGTGTGAGGGAAAAGGGGGAGGTGGGAGCTTGGGGGGGGGGGGTGAATGGGGATGGGTGAATGATATAATGATATGTTGTTTGTGTGGAAGAATGTTCCCTGACCGGCCCTGCCTTATAGATAAACCGAAAGTAAGCAATGTCAAAATGTACATAACGAGGGTGATGCATGGAGCATCCAACGAATTCTAAAGTAAAATTCTATTAACAGATCTCACAGAAAATCCTGAAAAATTTTAATCTTATGTTGAGTTGACGGTGCATCTAAGCCAACTGTCCAATCACTTAGAGACCATAGTGGCACTGAAACAGAGGATGACAGGAGTACTACTGAAATACTAAATTCTGTTTTCTAAAATTGTTTCACTAAGGAACATTGTTCTGTAGTTCTTTCCTTGAGTTAGGCCACATGAACACCAATATTAGAGACACAGAGATGGTGACAGTGGGATGGCAAATCAATTTAAATCGCTCAACAGGAGAAGATGACTGGATCTGGTGGAACAATTACATAGAGTATGCAAAAGAATCTGTCCCTCATCTAGCAGCAGTTTTATTGTTAAGTCGCTGGAGGAATGAACTAAGCATGTGGCTGGAAAAATGTGCAGGTCATTCCTGTTTACAAGATCTGTCGGCGAACAGATGTACGCATCTATAGGCTTATATTTCTAACGTTGTTCACTTATGATTTTGGACAATGTTTCATACTCACCTATTATGACATTCCTGGGGACTAAAAATCTCCTCTGTAATAATCAACAAGGATCTCGCAAACAATTCTCATCTAAAACCCAGTTCACCCTAGCCATCCATGAGTCCTGTAAGGCAGAAGATATGTCCCCCTACTGGCGCCTAGGTTGGTGTCATGTTCCTGGACTTACGGAAGGCACTCAGTACAATTCCAGAGTGTCATCTAGTGAACAAAATACTACCACACAGAATGTCACAACTGCTTTGTGACTGTGCCAAAGAGTTTCCAGTACAGAGAACACTGTATATAATTCTTAATAGAGCTTCCACCATACCCCATGGGAGTGTCTTAAGGCCATTACTGCTCACAGTGTACCTAAACGACTTATTGGAATTGGATTACATCAGAAGCTGTATGAGGCTGCTTGGTGCTGCTGCTGATGATGATGCATAGAGAAACTGCAATGCCAGAAAATTGTAGCGAAATGCAGGAATGTCTACAGAGCTTCAGTGCTTGCTGCAAGGATTTGCTGCTGACTGTCAACACACAACAAATGTAATACCTTCCGACAAATAGGCTAAAAGATTACATGACTGCCAAACAATTACTGGAAACAGTTGAAACACTTACACATCTGGGTGTTTATGCACAGAGTGAACTGACCACATAAAACTAGCATAGGAAAACCAGATGACAGAATGACATTCATTAGAAGAACCCTTAGTAAGTCTAGTTAACTCATGAATGCGATAGCTCAGGTTGGTTGGTCGGTTGGTTTGAAGATTAAAGGGACCAAACTGCATAGGTCATGGGTCACTGATAGCTCAGGAAAATCCCATGCAACCAGTAGGCTCCACTTGAGTATGGGACTCTTATAAAGTAGGAGTAGTAGAGAGAACAGCCCTACAGAAGAGTGATAGAAAAGGAATGTGTTTCATTACAGGTTCATTTAGTAAGTGTCTAGGTCTCACAGATATGTTTATCCAACTTCAGTGGAAGATGCTACAAGACAGTTGTACATGATCATTTCATTTTCTATTAAATTCCAAGAATGTAGTATGCTCCTAGAAAACCCCACCAACATAAATTTCACAGAATGACCACAAAGGTAAAACCTAAGAGATTCAAGCACACATGAAATGTCACCAATAGTCGTTCTTCCCATGTACCAGTAGCAGCTGGAACAGGAAATGGGAAAGTGACAGCGGTACACAAAATGCCCTCCACTACACACTGTACAGTGTCTTGTGGAGTGTAAATCTAGATGTAAATTGTAGATGTCATGATCGAGAGTGTAATATACAAGGAACTGTGAACTGGTGAATTATATGGGGGAGTTAGAGCACCATATTCACCCACAAACTGACAGGATGTGCCTCAGCATTCCCCTACATTGCAGTTAATGTACATAAAAAAAATCCAGATTAGTTACTTAATACTATGAAACTCCAGCACTACAGGCTTAGAAGATACATTACAGTTTAATTGATCAAGTCATAGGAATGCTACAATATGCAGCTTTGTTGGTAGTAGAATAAGTGACATAACTGCCACCTCAGAATCACAAATGATGAAAGCAGCATATCCTCTTCAACACAGATTCTTTTCAGACTCAGAAACTTGGCTTAGTAGTTAGTGCACTGACTCATGTTCAAGAACAGCATACTTTAAAAGTCTGTCGTGTCATTAAAATCTAAATTTTACACAGTTCCTCTAATCTACTTAAGGTGGAAACAAGGAGAGCTGATTGGGAAAGGACTTCATCAATTTCACTAGATATAAAATGTGGCAACCAACACACATTCTGGAAACACACATTTTGCATGCAGTCCCATTTTATATCTGCTATCAGATGAATTCCAAATCAGCATCTAGCTCCTCGTATTCATTTCGATAGTAATAAAATAAAAACTGAATTTCATAAATAAAAATAAATAAAAACAACAATAAAAGTATATTTTTATCCAAATGTAAATAAAAAATCAGAAAAATAATAAATTTTAATTGAATATGAAAATAAAAGAAAATCAGTTAATCAATAATTTGTGAGAATAAATTTTAACATTTTTATTTTTCTGATATTTCTTTATTATTTGTTATTTTTCTTTTTTCTTTTTATTATTTTACTTTTTAATGAATGTTTTATCTCATAAATTATAACAACTAAGAACATGACTGTTGTGTGTGACAGATTCAAATTTGATGAAAACATCTCTAATAAACCAAAAGAGAAAAACTTAAAGGTAATATAATAAACAATACTTTAAACCATCTTTAATTATAGAATTTGAGATGTAAAAAACATAATGAGGGTATTGATATATAAAAGAATATGGTTATGAATTTATTTTTACTTATAAAGAAAATATTATATATAGTCAGGAAGAAATAGAAAAATCAAATCTCTCTTTCTTTGAGTGGAAAAAAATGTAAATTATCATAAAATAATGATAATTTATTAATACTTCTTTATTGTGATAATTATGATTTACTCAAAAACTGTTGTGATTATTGTAATTTGCCAAATATAATAATAGGTAGATCTTTTAAATTGTCCAGACGAAAGATTAAAGGTAACATTTGCTTCTAAATTTGCTAAATAGGAATCTAACAAATATGGAATTTTTATTTTAACTCCATGAGTAGACAAATGATATTTAGAAAATCTAGATCTTAATCAACTAATTAAAATTAATAAACCAAATAAAATTAAAGATATTTCCATTTTTCGCTTCTCCTTTAGAATCTAAAAAAGTTTGTTATTTTTACAATCATAATAGAGTCGCAAAATGGTTCTGTAACTGGTTTAATTTCTTCCAATATATTTTTTCCTTTTGTGTAGATGATATCTGCTAAATTTTTAATATAATATCTTTATTATTTAAATTTTCTGTTTGGTGATTTGTTTTATTTCCAAGAAGCTCTCTTACCAAATATTTTTTATTTGTAGTACACATAATATTTTTAGCACATTTCGTTTTCAGCTACCATTTAGATTAGAAAAATTTTATTATATTTTTGAAAAAGATTTAGACATAACACAAGATTTTTCATGTATTTCTACTAAAGGGAAAATGTGTGACTAACAAATAATTGTAATTTTTGTATGCAAGGACCATATAAAGAAGAAGTTATTAATAGTTAACAACGACAACACTGGAAGAGACTGTTTAAGATAGATGAATTCTAATTCTAGAGTTGAAATCTACAATAAATTTGCTTGCCAAATAACAAGTCTAAGAGTTAACAAACAACTTGGCCACAATACAAAAGACTATGAAATTATGAGCTATTTTTAATGATAAAATCCCAAGTGATACCTTAGTTTGTATAATTTTTATGGAAAAAAGAGTGTAACTTATGACATTCAATATAGAATATAAATGGAAAATTTTAAAAAAAATCTTCTTTAATTTTTATATTTATTTTTTGAGAAACTTCTAAAAATAATATATACATTTAAATCTTCGATGTGCTCATTCTAGTTCATAGTTCATAATAAGGATCACATTTAACAATAGGCACCGTAATTTCCACATTTTCAATAACATTTTAGGCTTCAATTGGTGTTGTATCTTTTATTTCGACTCCAGCATTATTTTTATCAGGTCATCTAAGAATAACATCTCCAGCACCGGAACCTAAAGTAAAAATAATAGTTAAATCTTTATATTTTTGTGTCAATGTTTTAGGAATTCTACCAGAGGGATTAAATTTTAACATTTCTAACACTACCATAGAAAAATAATCATAGGAAGGACAGGAATCTTTTAGCATTTTATTATTTACAGCCAATCATACATTTCATCAAAGGGCATCTTGGAGACAAACAAAGATTAACAAAGATCAAAGGAAAGTTAACAAAATGTCAAAAGAAAGTCAAATGAAACTTAAACAGAGGGTAAACATTTAAAAACATGGGCGTTAAATGTAAAAAATAATAGAATTTAAATTTTTTAAAAAATTATGTTTAATTTTTATATTAATTTTTCGAAAAACTTCTACAAATAATATATAAACATCTATATAATGTTTTATTATATTTGGCAAACTATAATAAACTCTATATGTTTTGAGTAAATGTCATGAAAAAGAGAGAATTTGGCTTTTCTATTTCTTCCTAAATGTCTATAATATTTTCTTTATAAGTAAAAATAAATTCATAACCGTATTCTTTCATATAATCAATACCCTCCTTTTGTTTTTTACTTATCAAATATTCTATAGTTAAAGATAGTTTACAATACAAATATTACATTCAAATTTTTCTTTCTTGGGTTATTAAAAATATTTTTATCACATTTAAATTTGTCCCACATATAAGTCATGTTTTATTTATTATAATTTACTAGATAAACATTTATTAGAAATAATAAAAAATTAATATAACAAAAAATAAAAATTTATTTGAAAAAGAAAAGTGAAAAAAAATTAAAATTTATTCTCAAGAAATTTTAATTGTTTTTCATGTGCAGGCTTTTTGATTCACTTAAAAATACTTAATTTACTTATTTTCATTTATTTTCGTATTCAGTTAAAATTTATAATTTTTCTGATTTTTTATTATTTTTATATGTGGTTGAAATTTATTTTTGTTTATGAAATTTGTTTTTGATTTTTTTTTTTTGAAATAAGTAAGATGTGCTAGATGTTGATTTGGAATTCGGCTGATAGTACATATAGAATGGAGCCGCACATGGAATGCTTGCTGGAAGATGCATTTTATAACTCCTAATTTCCATCCTCATTCTAGACCACTATGGTGTTTTCCACAGCTAATGATCTCATGAGCTTTGTCAGTCACTTTTTTCATTTCTGTTTTTATATGTATTAGTGAATGAGTAAGCTACTAATGTACTAATATAGTGACTCACTTGAGTGCATCTGTTATGAACGATATTCTTGTTTTTTTCGAGTTGACCCAGATATGAAAAGTCTTGTGCACTGTGAAGGCGTACGCCAAGGTAGTGATGAGGAATACAACTTCTTGCTGGGTCAGTAAGAAAACACCAATGTCATCTCTGAGATGAATGAGATTGCAATCGCAGTCTCATGCCAATCTAGTCATTCAGCTATCAGGTGAGGAAGCCAAGCTCATCCAAATGATAGAGATCTTTGATCTTATCTTGATCATCATGTAATTTGTTCAGAGGTTTTTGCTAATGTCTGATGTATGTTCACTGAACACCTTCCCACCAAAATATAGAACTTCACTTGGACTTTAGAAAAGAGAAGTATACGCACAAACTGATTCTGTGATTTTGTGTTGTGGTTATCTTAAATGCATCTCATTTAAAATTGATATTTATTACCAGCAACAAGTACCAACAGAAAGTAAATGCACTGAAAAGTGAGACTAAGGATTCCAAATCTTTGAAGAGGTCTCGGAAAGAAGTGCAGTTAACTTCTTAAAACAATATTTTTAATGCTCACTTTACTTGAATGAATAATTCTTTCTTTTTACATTTGTGCCATTGTGGCAGAAAACATCCAGACAACAGCAGACACCAATAATATGCTAAATCAGCTAGCATTAAGGCTTGAAATCTATACAGTGAAATACATGGAACTTCTAAGCTCGAAATAGCAATCTTACCTCCCTTAATTAGATTTTTGATATTTTGCTAAGTCAATTTGATGCTTGATACCAGTATTCTGAAGTTCAAAATTTACCTCCAGCCATCTTAAGTTTTGCATGATTTCCCTAAACTTTTTCAGACAAATGTCAAGATGATTACACACTCACAGTAAGAGTCAGTTCCCTCTCTCATTCTTATCCAACAGATCAAAGGCTACATTTCTCAGAAACTTGATGTCCAAAAGAACACAAACTTGTTGTGTTTATATCCTTCCCCATTGCACTGTATTTTCTAGGGAATCACAGTGGATTTAGTAGTACAAATCATAAAAGTAATCTTACTCTCTCCAGAAACTGAATTAGTTTCAGGAAAGACAGAATTCATTTTATTTGTATAATATGATATGTATGCCAAAGTTAGTCAACAGTAATTCATTACTGAAAGAATTACTTTAATCAATATAACAAAGGCTAATGGATAACTAAAGAAATACTGTTTTTTGACTTGTATTACAAATTTTATTATGGATATCAATATAATGGAAGGAAACATTCCACGTGGGAAAAATTATGTATAAAAACAAAGATGAGGTGACTTACCGAACAAAAGCGCTGGCAGGTCGATAGACACACAAACAAACACAAACATACACACAAAATTCAAGCTTTCGCAACAAACTGTTGCCTCATCAGGAAAGAGGGAAGGAGAGGGGAAGACGAAAGGAAGTAGGTTTTAAAGGAGAGGGTAAGGAGTCATTCCAATCCCGGGAGCGGAAAGACTTACCTTAGGGGGAAAAAGGACAGGTATACACTCGCACACACGCACATATCCATCCACACATACAGACACAAGCAGACATATTTTATTATGGTTACTTCACAACCTAGGTTTTTAGTTACAAGCCCATTTTCAAGTACATTACTAATTTAGTTAATTTATAATGTTTCACCAAGAACCTACAGTTGATTCAATGTTAATTCTAATGACTAATTCATTGCATTTTGTGTGATTATCACATTTAATATTAGGGGGTATGATATATTATGTTTATTAACTACCTACTTCAAGCAGAAAATCAGAAGTAATTTATTGGTATCATGACCTCTGCTCTAACAACTTCAACTAAGGCCTGTCTCAGAGACTTAATAACATTTTCATTGCATACTCTTTGCCAATACTTTATGAGATGATGGCTTCATTACCTAAAAACTCTAGAAGATTCATTTTCATTTGAAATTAATTCAGTTTTCTGTAATGAATTGTGTCACATTATGACTTTTTATTCCACTGCCATAAGCTTTTCCATACAATTTTTTCCAATAGCTCAGAAGTTTTTGGGCTATTTTAATTAAATTACAGAAAATACTCTTAGTCCCCTTCTCTGAGGCAAGTAAAATAAAAACAAATTGTGTAATTCAATAGCTGAAGCCCTGTTCTGAATTTCAACTTACTCTGAACATAG
The DNA here is from genome assembly GCF_023864345.2 of Schistocerca serialis cubense. Taxonomy (NCBI): domain Eukaryota; kingdom Metazoa; phylum Arthropoda; class Insecta; order Orthoptera; family Acrididae; genus Schistocerca; species Schistocerca serialis. The sequence goes on from NC_064641.1 coordinate 548,907,179, forward strand.
TGATCCATGTTTATTCACAGATATTTTAAGTGTAGTTACAATAATGCAAGTCCATTTGATGTGCCAAGGTATGGAGAGTCCAGTTTGGAATAACAACAATATTATGAAAAACGTCAAATTGCTGCTCACTATATAGAGGAGATGGTGAACCGCAGACAGGCACAACAAAAAGACTGCAATACATTTAAGCTTCCAGACAAAAGGCCTACCTCTGAAATAGAAAACTCATACATATTTACAGAGTCACAAAACACACACACACACACACACACACACACACACACACACACACACATGACCACTGTCTCTGTCTACTGTGGCCAGACTGATCTGGACCAAGGATAAGGACACCCCATCTTTATTCCCACAGAAACACTTCAATTTGTCCTTCTTAACCCAACATGCTACCTTCCTCAATCTTGACCCCTGTAACGGAACATATTAAAGGCTTTACTTTACTGAAGTATGCGATACCCTCCAAATTCAACCAGTTTAATGAGTATTTATGATAATAGAAAAGTCATTGTGTATGTTAACAATGTCTACATAAACAGTCAATCTGTGGCGGCAGCACCGTCCAACGCACGAAGGGCTGAACTACGGCACTGCCGACACAAGTAGGGGCAGCTGTACCGTTATGCGGAATTTCGGCAACGGTGCGTCGCACACCGGACCGCACGGGAACAAAGCTGCCAGCAGTTCGAGCTAGTCGGCGCGACGCGACACACGTCTCCCCAGTTCTCCCGCCGCGGACCATGTGCGTCGAGTCAACGTGACTCTGCTGTAAATGCGTACGCGCGGTCATAAACGCAGTCGCCGTTAAATTGTCTTTCGCTTCTTCGCGGACGTTACGGCGCCTCCGGTCGCGCCAAGAGCAGAACATTTTGTGACGCGGCCTTTTGTCTCGCTCGGTCCACGCGGTCGCGCCACGGCTCGTCACTGGAGTGTACACCCTCCGGGATCGGTGACCGAGCCGTGCCGCCAGTGCAACGCGCCTATATAGACGGACATAAGCGAAGTATATTATTTGTCATTTATTATTATGGCAGGAAGAATAAATGTGTCCTGTCCAGAAGCCGCTTTAGTCGTTTATTGCCACAAAGCCTCTCCCATGAGCATAGAGCGTGAGTGTGGCGATAAATGCCGGTTCACTGCACATGAGCGACTGTAAGCGGAGATACAACACGTTCCCGCTTCAAATCCATTAAATTATACTGAATAACTGACCCACACAAAAGTTAGTATCACTTGATCACTGATACAGCAAATGTAATCATGTAAAAACACTAAGTTCATCTTAAATAATTAATATGAAGCACGAAAAATAGTGACCAACTGACGTATTTTGGATCTCCTTAAATAGAAATCACCCAGTGAAACCTATTTGTTCACTAGGACCATTTTCACTCAGTATTCACGTAAACACTCCTGTTTTAGACGAAAACCAATGTAATTCTTAATAATTCATGTTATTTACTTATTTATGCAAATTAGAGAAGTCAGTTGACAAACTTCTAAAAAACGGCCTTTTTGTAACAAAGAATTATTCTGTCAAGTCAACAAATCTGTCTGTCATTTTAATAACATGTTAAATTATGTCACTCGATGCAAATTAATAAATTTTCAGCACAAATTATGATAACAGATGTACAAGTGACTTATAAACTATATCTCGTTTTAGTAGTTCTTTGACAATGTTATAAATACCAGCAGCAAGAAGGGTCAGGGGCGCAGTCGGAATGTCACTTTGGCAAAGTGTGTTTGTGTGTTATTGTTTGAGGTGGATAAACAATGCAAAGAACATGTAAAGGAAGTACTACTTTGTGTTGTGTGTGGTCTTTGGTGGACAGTGGAATTAAGATAGCCACCAGAGTAATAAATATTTGAAGTTTACATATTTGTTGGTTTCGCTCATTCTTTATCATCAAAAGCACATAAAAAACACAGGACCTCATGTTTTTAACCCTATACAACCAGATTTAGAGCCAGCATCAGCATCGAGACACAGCAGTGATCCAGCAAGCTGCAGCGATTACCACAATGCATTTTAATGGTGCCAACCTAACATCAAGTGCTAACAAGCTCCGTAAATGGGAGCAATTAGCAATATCTACGACTAGGCGACCATTACACCCCCCATCCTCAAGGATGAGTACATCAGTACCTCCCTCCATATTGAATCTACCAGCCACCAGCAATACCTCCACTTCAACATCTGCCTCCCATTCCATACCAAGAAGTCCATTCCAATTCCAGAGAATAGCCACCTATGGTTGTCATATCTGCAGTGACAGACAGTCCCTCTATAAATACAGTAGTACCCCGGATTTACATAATAGATGGGACAGAACAATAACTGTGTAAGTCTAATTTGCGTAAGTCGGGGCCCAATCTTACATATAAATACATACAAATTATGTTCAATTGTGACCATAGACTAAAGAAAAAAGTTTAATTTAGAGGAAAAAAGTTTAATAAAACGGTCAGCAAAAACAAATTACATTTCAGTACAGAATTATGCCCTGCAATAATATAAACTGAAGTTATTGTGAAGTAGAAGGCTTCATAAAATGTAACAATGTCATCTGACAAATAAATTTTTTTCTTCTCATGTAAAATTTCCTTAAAGCACACTAATAAATCTTTTGCTCCCCATTTTTTAGCAGAAATCTACATTTCATTGCAGTCGATTTTCTCTAAAACTTGTAGACCTTTTTCAATTGAACTGAGGCCTTGTGTCAAGTTTGCAACCATCTCTCATCTTCTGACTGAACTGGGTCTAAAGAAATGGGTTGCTCAATGTTTTGTTCTTGCATATCTGTAAACTCATCAATTGTCAGCTCCCGATTATGTCCATCCAACAGGTCTTGAATGTCATCCCCATCCTCCTATAAAATTTAATTATTTGGCAAGATCAAATACTTCTTCAACCATATTATCAACCTAATCAAGTCTGTGCTGATTCCCCCTGTGTTTCAGTGGCAAAAAAAGGACATAGTTTTTTTGTGAAATTTCATTGCATAATTGCGCAATAGTCCTCAAGACATCTAAAACATTGAATTGCTTCTGAAAGTCTTTTACAGAGAGCTCACTGTTTTGTCTCTTAATTTCATGAGGATGTGCATATGGCCATCTTGTGTAGTAAGCTTTAAATGTTTTAATGACTCCCTAGTCCATTGGTTAAAGAAGGCTGATTGTATTATTGTATTGAGTGGCAAAACTATGACTTTCACACATGGGTTGAAAATAATTGGAGTAACAGGTGGTTGACACAGTGTGTCCTCAATTAATAGCATTACTTTAAATGGGATTTGTATTAATTGACAATAATGTTCATTTTCAGAAATGAAGCAATGATCAAACCAGTCCTCAGAAAGGAAAACTATTACCTAAGTTTTGGATTTCAACTTCCAGATCAAAGGCAACCCAGCTGTAAATATATTTTTAAAACTCTTGGATTTTCTGAGTAAGAAACTAAGAGAAGTTTTAATTTACAATTATCTGATGCATTTGCTCCAACCAACATTGTTAGTCGATCTTCAGCCACTTTAAAACCTGGAAAGATTTTCTCTTCAAGCACCACAAAAGTTCTTTTAGACATCTTCTACCAGATCAGACCAGCTTCATCTACATTGACCATGGTTTGGTTGATATTGACACCTTCTTCCTTCATTGCCTTGAGTTTCTCTGAATAGACCACTTGCTACTTCTCCACTTTCTGGGATGCCAATTACAATGACCTCTGAATTGGATAAATCTACCATTGTTAAGTTTAAACACTTCATTTTTGGCTGCCTCCCCATTTTCTTCTTTCAGTCTCTCAAAAATCAGATTAGCTTGAGAGCACACTATGTTTTGATCAATAGGAGAATTTTTCACTCTTATTTAATTATCATACCATAGTTTTAACATTGTTTGCATGTAAGCGATAATATCATGATGTTAACAAATTATACTGAATTCAAAGCATGAGTATTTCCTCAGCTTCCAGAATTCTGTCTTTACCTTTTATACCTGTTCTGACTGTTAATTCCATTAGAACAAACTTGTTTGCCGATTTATGACTTTTAATTTTTGTACTGAAGTTTTTGATAAATATAAGTCTATGTTCTGAAGGTAGTGATTTTCTTCTCTTGTTTGATACAAATGAATCAGTTATGTTTCATTTGGATGACATAGTTAGAATCTATCAACCAAGGCAGCTCCATGGATAAACGTCTATACTTGACATGAGCCAATCATTATGTGGGCATAGTGGGGAACTAGAGGTGATCAAATAGATGAATCATTTAATTTGTGTAAAACAGTGTAGCATATATCGTGGTATTACTGCATTAACAAGGGTTCACTGAGCCTTTCACAGACTAACACCACTCTCCCTACCTTGTACAGAAACAGATGTCCCATGTTTTGTCCCTCCAGTCACCAACTGCCTCCCACGTACCCACCATCTGGCCATAAACCTATACAATTTCCTTGTCAATCCCTATTCCACACCTGCTCCCAACCCCATACCTTATGGATCATATCCCTGAAATAGACCTAGCTGCAAGACCTGTCCCATGTATCCTCTCACCACCATTTATTCCAGTCCAATCACAGGCATCTCCTAACTCACTAAGGGCAGAGCTACCTGTGAAAGCAGTCATGTGATCTACAAACTGAGCTGTAATCACTGTGCTGCTTTCTGCATGGGCATGAGAACTAAGATGCTGTCTGTCCACATGAATGACCACTGATAAACTGTGGCCAAAAACCAGCTGGACCACCCAGTTGCTGAACATGCTGCTGAACACACTGTGCTTTACTTCAATGACAGCTTCAGAACCTGTGCCATCTGGATCCTTCCCACCACCATCAGTTTTTCTGAACTGCACATTTGGTAACTCTCCCTACAATATATCCTATGTTCCTGTAACCTCCCCAGCCTCAACATTCTCTAGTCCCTGTCCTCCGCCTACCATCCCCTTCCCTTCTCTTACTCAGCACCACACAGTTGTTTATTCCACCAAAGCATCCACCCTCCTCCCCCCCCCCCCCCCCAAACCTCCCAACTGCACCTAGCATCCCTTCCCTGTCCCCACCACGTTCCTGCACGCTCCCACAAGCAGCTCTCCTCCACTCCAGCCCTGCTATACCCCCCCCCCCCCCCCCACCACCACCACACACACCAGACTGCTGGTCCCATAGCATACAGTAGCAGCCCACATTCTGGCAACAGTAGTCAGAGGCAGGTGTCATGTGTGTCTGTGAGATGTGCTTGCATGAACATGAGTATGTTTTCCACTTTGGAAGAAGATCTTTTGGCCAAAATCATGAGTGTATAGCAGTCTTTTCATTGTACCTGTCTGTGACTCACTATCTCTTCTACAAGGTGAGCAGTAATCTATCCATCTGATTTATGTTACTGTTATTAAGGATTGTTTGTTATTAGATAATAATATATCATACATACACAGTTAATAATAGTTGCTATTCTCTACTGTTGTGTTCATTGTTTCATTTCCAATTGCTGAATGTGTTCTCTCATTCTGCAGTCTAAAGATTATTTACGCTAACAGAATAGACGAATCTAATACCAACACCACCAAATCTTATTAATTACCTGAACATTCATATTTTACATTGCAATTGTAGGTTTCGGCTCTGGTTTCCATGGGAAAGATGTAGCAATGTTTTTATAAGAATTGCTTTCACATGCTTTACAATATGTTAGCCTTTTCTTAACTGTTGAACTCTCCCAGTATTTGTTGGCTTGCTTGTTCTGCATGAGTAAGAATCTATAAGGTGAGAAACTTTAGGCTGCTATTAAGCTGTGTCATTACTAATTTTAGAAATGAAACAATAACATGTGCAAAAACATTGTAGTAGCTGTTGTTGATGAATACCATATTTCATTTCATTGTGCCGTGTTCAGGCTCCACGTCCTAGAGTAAGTGATGAAGCAATTTGTGGTCTTTTGTGTGTACTACCTACCACAACTTTGTGCAAAAGGAAGCTCACTATCCACGATGAGGATGAATTCTTGGCAGCAAACAGGAAGTGCAGGACAGAGGCTACTCGGTGTCCAGGAGATGCAGTGTAGCCTGCTCCCTCCACACTACTTTTCTTCCTGTAGCAGTCTATAAGCTGTGGTAGGGCTTACTTCCTTACTTTCTGTGCCCCTTTCAATCTGCAGTCAACTAAAAGTTTACAAATAGAAATTGTTACACCTTGAAATTGTTATATTCTCTCACTTGGTATACTGGTCACTAGAAGGAATATTATTTCTGTGTCAATCTGAAGAGTGATAAATGAGCAACACATTTTTGAAACTATATTCTGACTTTTAAATACTTAAATAATCCTTGATAGTGACGCTGGATGGAACACGTGGTCTGTAACTTGCCTTCAAATGACTTTTCCTTCTTGCCACAAATCTCAAGATTAATTCCTCTGGCCCAGACAAATCCTGATAGGGAACAGTACAACAAAATATTACAAATGTTAATAGTCTAGCAAGACACAAGTTGCCAAGAAATAATGAATATTTTGAGAGGAAAGTGACTAAATCATAAACCATTCCATATGGACAACTTCATGTAAAGACATGCTCTATTTTCAGTGGTTCCTGAGATAACTTCTTTAAAACTGTCAAGAACAATTTCTGCCTAAATCAGCAAATTATTAGACAGTCACTTGTCATGTTTTATCATCAAATTCTATAACTAATAATGTTCAAAAAAATTCATCATAACTTAATTCAGTAGGATTTGCATTTTATGCAGGCAGATGTTGTTTTACTAACTGAGACTCAGTTTTTATCTTTACTGCAAGCATGTCCATTTCAACAGTGTAAGCTACTCTTCCCCTGTTTCTAAACTGCTGTTTAACCTGCTCCAGTGGTGGAGAGGAAGTTTCAAATCAGCACACATTCTGTTGCAGAGAGAAAATCCATTCTGGATTGTTATGGATGATCAAACTACCAGGGTAGGTTTCACTGAGAAACTGCACAACTGATTCTGAGAAATGTGCTGTGGATGTCCTTGGGAGTCCTTGTCCATGTCTATATCAATATCTGTACTCTAGAGGTCAATGTGAAGTGCATGGTGTAGAGAATGTCCCCCTATATTTTTCTGATTCCATTTGCATATGTAGTGTGAGTAGAATGACTGCCTAAATGTCTCTGTGTGCTGTGTAATTCATCAAATCCTATGAGAGATAGGTAGGAAGTTGTAATATGTTTCTAAAATCCTCGCTTAATAGCCCACTCTTCTTGAAACTTTGTAAGTAGGCTTTCATGAGATAGTTGGCACCTACTTTGAAGTGCCTCTCAGTTCAGGTCTTACAGCATCTCAGTAACATTCTGCCGTACCTCAAAGAAACCTGAGTCCATTAGTGCTGCCATTCTGCATACAGATTCAGTATCTACTTTTAGTTCTATTTGGTAAGAGTCTCATACGTTTGACTAACTTTCTAGAAAGAGTCGCAGGAATGTTTGTAAGTAACTTCCTTTGTAAACTCTTGCATTTTCCCAGTATTCTACCACTGAACCAAGGTCTGCCACCTGATCTCCCTATGTGGGTATTCCAATTCACATCTGTACAAACTGTTACAAACAGATATTTGTCTGAGATGACTGGCTCCATCTGCAACTCATTAATACTGTAGTCATAGAAAATTTTGTTTCGGTGTTTGTAGTTTTTTGTATCTGAATGTTTAAAATAAGCTTCCAGTCTTAAAATCACTCTCAAAGCTTATCAAGATCTAATTGAATACTTGTACAGCTGTATTCTGACAGTACTTCATTATACCTAACTGCATCATCTGCAAAAAGTCAGAGTTCACCATTTTGATCAATATGGCGGCAAGTGTACACGTAACTTTAAACCGCTCTGCAGTTTTTGAGGACTTAATTTCAATCAAGTGTATTGTTTGTGACGAAACAGTGCTAAATGGAGTTAGAATATGCGTGTTTAAACATAAATGGTGCCATTCACGCTGTTAGGCTCAAGAAGATTTACAAATACAGTGTAAATGAGACATAGAGTGCAACGGCCGCGAGATCGCTAGTGAAAAGTGCTACGCGGGAATAGAAGACAGCGTGCATGACGAACTTCAAAAAGAACTTGACATTATAAAAAAATATATAAAAACAATAGAAAATTTGATACTAACCATACGGGAACTGTCTGAATCGTCAAGGCAACAAGATCTCATTAATGCTAGCCCTAAAATTCGTAGGTATGCACAGCCAAATGTACAAAGTGTAAACAGTACGACTGTAACTAGAAATATGAATGAACTGATCACTCTAAAAGACACAAGTGAATTAAACGCAAGAAAAGAAAGTGTTAATAGTGCATCTATGGATAAAAATATGAACAAACTACCCACACAAAAATATACAAGTGGATTAAACGGAGAAAAACACAAGGTAAATATTCGTAAGGAAAAAAAAGTAAACAACCACGTTATGCATAAGCAAGGATACAAGCAACAGACATATATTTTTGCAGATAGTCATGGGAGAGGAGTTACGGAAATTATGAGAAGAAATCACCCAGACCTTAATGTAACAGGCATCATCAAACCAGGCGCGCCATTACGCGAAATTCTGAAAAACAGTGACAACATATTAACGACGGGTAACAGCTGCATCATAATAGGAGGCGCAAATGATGTTTACTGTAATGAAACTTGGCGTGCACGAGAATCCCAAAGGAAACAATCAAAAGGATGCCTCGAGTGCATTTCTACATTGTTAGTATCCCCAGGAGGCACGATCTGATGGAAAACTCGTGCGTAAACATCGAGATTGTTACAGCGAACAGGCTATTTGAGAAAATATGTAGAGGTTTCCAGAATACGACTTTCGTAGAGATAAACAGTGTTCAAAGAGAGCACTTCACAAGACATGGTCTCCACATGAACGTAAAAGGGAAAAAGATTATTAGTGCCGAAATACTTAAATTTATTAACGAGTCATCTGTAATGGAAGTGTCTCCAATCCCAATTCCGCCAAAACAAGAGTTGTCTGTAACAGTGGAACCATCATTATCTGCCGCAGAGCTACAACAAACACCAGTAGCAGCAGCAAAGGCTCAGATATTCTCAGCAGCAGTGTCAGATAAACCAATAGCAGCAGAATCACCACAATCATCAGCAGAGCTGTCGTCATCAGCAACAGCATCCAGAACAGCAGACCCCATAATGCTACCTCAAGGCAATGAAAATGCATGTGAGGAAAACATACAAAGGTCATTAGCCGCAGCAGCTAACAAAGAAGGGCAGTCACCAAGTCGGGGAGCACAGGAGCCACCAGCAACAGCAACCACACAGAAGAGGTGCCTGAGGCCTGGGAGATCAACAGCAGAAGAAGCTTCCAATCAAGACAGATGCCTGAGAACTAGGAGACCTGCTACACTAAGTGAGGATTTTTTATGGTACCGAGTAAGCAGAAAGAGAACATGGAAAAAGATGTAAGTAAAACTGTCCATCTTAAATACCAGTGTGACAATAGTGAGAGGAATATAAACACCGGACAAAGATACGATCCAGGTTTAATGACACAAACTGAAAAAAATCACTGCATAGTACCCGAAGCAAAGGGAGCAAGTGAAGTGCTTAGTATATTACAGGAAGGGGAACTATTACATTTAAAGCCAACTGTTAGAATACTTCACCAAAATGTTCAATACATAAACAATAAAACAGAGGAACTAGAGGTAATATTACAGGAGTATAGGCCAAACATTCTAGTAGTTACAGAACATGGGCTAAAAGAAAATCACATAGGAATGTACGACTTGAAGAATTATGTGAAAGTAGCCAGTTTTTGCAGAACTTCCTATAAAGGTGGTGGGGTTGCCATTTTTTCTAACTATAAATCAACTAAAGCCATAAATATAACAAAATATGCTATAGAATTGAGCTTTGAAGCTACAGCACTGGAAACTAAAATTGCTGGGAATTTATATTGTGTATTAGGTTTGTATCGATCACCAAATGGTATAATTAAAACCTTCTTTGAACAGCTGGAAGATATAATCCAACACCTCTCAAAAACATATGCTTATTTGATCATTATAGGAGATCTGAACATAGACACGAGTAAAACTACAGACAATACTAAGACCCTACTGGACTTATTGTGCATATACAATCTAAAAATAAAAATAGATAAACCAACCAGAGTAACAAAGCATAGTTAAACTATTATTGATCATGTAATAACAAATATTCCTACATGCTATTGTGACACACAGGTAATAAACTCCACATTAGCAGACCATTTTGCAATCATGATAGACATAAATATAAAGACTAGTGATTCAGTGCAGAAGATATGGGAGATGAGAAGACAGAACTACCCACATAACATAAATCTGCTAAAACAGATGTTAGAGGCAGAAAACTGGGAAACAATATATGCAGCTAAAGATGCAAACACCAAATGGAACCAGTTTTATTCTTTATTCAATTATTATGATGATGTTACATGTCCTGTTAGTAAAAGGCTTGTCAAACAGCAACAAAAAAAGAAAAGCTGGGTGACTGGAGAAGTAATCCATGCCAGAAATAATCTGAGAGTGTATTATGACCTCTCCAAACAAAAAAATAATGAGGCCTACACCACACTGCATAAAATAAAAAAGAAAGAGTACTGTAGTTTTATCAGAGAAACTAAAGCATCATTCATCAGCATGTCTATAGATAAGGGAAAGAACTACTCAAAAGGTTTATGGTCGTTCATTAATGGAGAGAGAGGAAAAGTAACAAATCGGGCAGAGGACATCTGCCCACTGATGAGTGGGAAAAGCAACGCAAACCCTCTAGAAGTAGCCAATACTTTTAACAGATATTATATTACTGTAGCAGACGAATTAATAAGTCAAAATAAAACAAATGCAGTAAGTAAATTGTTAAACCCCCCACATACAAATGATACTATGGTTTTCATACCTACAACAGATGCAGAAGTGTCAAACCTAATAAAACAACTTAAAATTAAACATTCTTCTGGCTTGGATGGTGTCACATCACATCTCATAAAGGAATGCAGAGAATGTATATTAAAACCATTGACACACATGCTGAATGCTGCGATAGAAGAAGGTATATTTCCAGATTCACTGAAAGTAAGTAAAGTGAAGCCAATATTTAAGAAAGGGAACAGGGATGAATTAGGAAATTACAGGCCTATATCATTGATCTCAACATTTGCTAAAATCTATGAAATGATAATAAAGAATAGAATTGTAAGTTTTATAACAAAGTACAGTATACTGCATTCATCACAACATGGTTTCAGAGAAGGGAAGTCAACAAAAACAGCATCAACAGATATAATTGAGCACATTCTTAATTTACTTGACAGGCAACAAAAGACTTGTGGGATTTTTATGGACCTATCTAAGGCATTTGATTGTGTGAACCGCTCAAAATTAATGATGAAATTATATCAGTATGGAATTAGAGGAAAATGCTATGACATACTTAAATGATACATTACAAATAGGAAACAATGCACAGAAATCAGACATACTAGTGGGGGAAATATAACAAACTACATATCAGAATTACAAACAGTTAAACATGGTGTGCCGCAAGGGTCTGTGCTTGGGCCAATACTATTTATACTCTACGTAAATGACTTCCCTAGCTATATAAATCAGAAACTTATAATGTATGCTGATGACACAACAATCATTTGCTCAGATGACACAAAGGAGGAGCTTGCGAAGGAAGCACTCCTGACTATTGAAAATGCAAATAAATATTTAACACAAAACAACCTGTTTATGAATCAGTCTAAAACAATGAATGTAGTATTTCAGACCAAGCGTAGTGAAAATTATAATATAAATGTTAATATAAATGGAAAGACTACTAAAGAAGTAACCAGCACAAATTTTCTAGGAACTATAATAGACAAACATTTGGCATGGGGGGGAGCACATAGATGCACTGTGTAAAAAGATAAACAAACAGATCTTCATCATGCATAAAACAGCTAAGACTGTGGATGATAAAGTCCTCAGATCAATGTATTATGGACTTGTCTTCCCACATTTGTCTTATTCAGTTCATATATGGGGAAATGCACAAGCTGGCTACCTAAAAAGAATATTCGCAATTCAGAAAAGGGCAGTGAGATGCATTGCAAAAATACCACCAAGACAGACCTGTAGGCAAGCTTTTGTACACTACAATATTATGACAGTATATTCACTGCATATATACCAAAGCATAATGGTGGTCAGGTCAAGTGATAAACACCTCCTAAATAAAGATGTACACAAACACGGTACAAGAGGAAATGAAAATTACTACATGATAAACAGAAATCTAAAACTGTCTATGACTGCCCCAGAAGAAGCAGGCAAAAGGTTTTTTAATAAACTCCCCAAAATCATTAAAAAAGAAACAGATCTAAAATGTTTTAAAAATCATTTGAAACTATATCTCACAGAGAAATGTATATACAGTTTCAGTGAATACTAAGATGGTGTTTAAATATATCATTACTGAAATGTACCTGTAAAAATTATCATTTCTGTATGTTTTTTTTTATTTGTGTGTACGTATAATCTGAAACATGTAAAACCTTTGTATGATTATGGACTATTTCTGTTTAATCATTTGTTTCATTTATATATATATTGAAATTAAGTTTGATGTTAATAGGCTATTGTATGACACACCCAATACTCTCAGCTGGATTTTCAGCTGGAGTCCATGGGCAAAGAATAAATAAATAAATAAATTAATTAATTAATACTGTCTGCTGGGCCATTAATATATAATATTAACAACAAGGGCCCCCAACAAACTTCCCTGGGGCATGATTGAAATTACTTCTAGATCTCTCATTGAGTCTCCAACCAAGATAACAAGCGGTATTCTTCCTACCAGTATTCTCCATCCTGGCAGAAATATTGTTTGATAGCCTGTATGTTCATACTTTCATTAACAGGTGCTGGAGCAGGACTGTGTCAAAAGCTTTTTAGAAATCAAGGAATAAAGCATTTACCTAGCTGCCCTGATCTACAGCTTTCAGGATGTCATGTAAGGAAAGCATAAATTTTGTTTCACATTATTAATGGTTTGGAACCCATGTTGGTAGGTGTTGATGATGTCACACTGTTTGAGATACAGTGGGTGGACAAAAATATGGGAACACCAAAAAAATTACACATTACCATACCTATTATACAGTAGGAAAACTGTCGGCATTCTAAAGAGCCTCCAGTTGTCTTACAAGGGGAGGCCATGACGTTTTGATAACATTTACTTCAAACTTTGTACCCCTTTAGGGGGCCATTAAAAAAGCATAACTTGCAAGTAGTAAGGTGCACTACTCTGGCAATTCAGAGAAAATTGCAAGAGAAGTTTTATACATCTGTTAAGTATGTGATGTATCTGAGCACAGGTGCTTGACACTAGAGTTGATGGTGGTCAAGTGGTTAGTGTTCATAAGATGAGTGTATATCAGGTGATGGTTCAGTTCATGGTAAAACTTAATGTTTAATCTATTTTTTTCATCACTGGTCATATTATTTAATTTATATGACATCTAAGAGGTAATTTAATAAAAAAAAGTGTTTGCACGAAGTTTTAGTGAATTTCTTGTTATTTGACTACTTACTATTTTGAATTAACTTTAATTATTAGAAGAAACATATTTATAACTATCGACAAGCAAAGGAAGAAATGCATAGAGTTTTCCTGAAAGTGTATACCTGTCATGATTTGTGAAATGCTTTATACTTGCAATCTGTTAAGGTACCCAGAACTACTTTGCAACTTGAAGCTTTGAGCTGTGGGCACAGAGGCAGGCCCCATTTGGCAGTAAACCTGTGTAGTGCTGAGACGTTACTAAATTTGCAATAAAAAATAGTGCAGATGCAAATTTTTTGAATATTGTAGAACTTACACTTGTACTACAAAAATGAAGGTTTGATTAGGAGACAAACCATCGCCTCATACATGTTCGTCTTACGAAGCTCGAAGGCTAACTACTTGACCACCATGAACTCTAACACCCAGAACCTATGCGCAAGTACGTAAGCCAAATAATAGATACGTAAAATTTCTCTTGTAATTTTCTTGAAATTGTCAGACTAGTGCACCTTACTACTTGCACATATGTTGTTTTAATGGCCTACTAAAGGTGTAGAAAGTTAGAAGTAAATCTGTGATCCCAATGTTGTGGTCTCCTCTTGTTAGTATGGATAATTACAAGTTCTGTATGGTTTATAACTTTCTTCCTGCATAATAGTAGCTCATTTATGTAATGATGATGAAGATGGATAGTGATCATGCACCCTTCTCTCAAAAGTAGACCACAAACGTTTAATAACTTTGAGATCTGGTGACTGTGGTGGCCAAAATAGATGTGAGAATTCATCATCATGCTTTAAAAACCAGTCCTGGATGTTGGGAGCCATGTGAATAGGAGACCTTTTGTCCTGGAACACAGCAGCACCATTGAGGAACAAACATTTTGCCAGGTAATGGACCTGATCAGCTAAATTAGGCACATAATCCTTGGGAGAAATGAGACCTTGCAGAGTATCCATGAGGTCCATGGAATACCATGATATGGGTACCCCAGACCCTGCCGTGTTTCACTCTTGTGATGTAAATTCAGCAAGAAGTTGAAAACAGCATGAAACAAGACTCATCCAACCAAATGACACTCTTGGCCAGAATTTATAGCTCTGACACCACTCCTTCCTGTTAAAGGAATTTGCATAAATTATAAGCAGTTTTGGAATGATTGCTCATCCTGCAATTCCCAGTTTATGGAGCTCCCTTTCTGTTGATTCGGTGCTGGCAGGATTTGCAAATGTAACATGCAGTTCTGCAGTGACTCTTGCAGCCATAGTCTTCTTATTCTATGTATCAGTTCTCTTCAATGACTGTGTGTCATGGTCACTCAACACACACTGTCATCCACATTGAGAGTTAGTGGATGACATTACTGTGCTTTTCCTGTATGCAGTATAAATCTTCAGTACAGTGCCTCCTGAAATGCCAAACACTTTGGCTCTCTTGGTTACTAATCATCAACCATACAAGCACCAACAATTTGCCCATGTTCAGATTCACTTAGCTTTAGCATAATGTACTTACAACAACACACTACACAGAAAAGTGATCTGACAATGACTGACACTTGCAACATGATGAGGACATTGTTCATGGTCAAAAACAACAGCAAAACCTGCAAGCTTGGATAGCACCTGCATTTCTTGTGGTATTTCCATGTTTCTGTCCAACTGCTGCACCACATTATGTTTGAGCTCAGAATAAGTTCTAAGATTCAACAATAAGTGGATGTCACTGAAATGAGATGGTAGTCCTGAGGATCATTTCTACTGCTTTTCTTGTAGTAGAATGTAATCCATGCTTTCTTCTTAATGCTGTACAAGCTATTGAGTATTAGTACATCTTTCAGTTCTCTTTTAAATTATTTAAGTTTGGTATTCTTAAGGTATTACTTAGCAATGCTTTGTAGAGAACTTTTGCTTTTTATAATCCACAGCCCTGATATATTGACTTTGTGTGTACATCTCTATGAAAGTCATCCTTGTTTAATGCTTATTTATCTAACTGTTCAGAGCTGAAAACTGTTGATGTGTCTTAATGAAACAGGTACTTTCAAAAATAAATATTAATGACAGGGTCATGATTTTTAGTTCTTAAAATACTTCTACTAGACCTCTGCAAGCAACACTTTTTACTAATCTTACTGCTTTCATTTAGAGTTCAAAAGACTGCTGTGCAAAAATGGCATTTTTTCCCAGAATAGTATACCATATCTCAGTAGGCTACACACATAGGCTTAATAAACACTTAACACTGTCCCAGTATTGCAACAATCTTTGAGCATTCTTAGTATGTGCCAGAATTTGCATAACCTTTTGTTAAGCATTTATACAAGTTTTTCCCATGTTGGATATTCATCCACCCATAATCTGAAAATTTTGTATGATTCTTTCGCTAAATGTGGCTATTCTCCAATGTAAAATTTACATTGATTTTACTTTTATATCTGATGTAGCTGAAGTTCATCCATACAGTTTTCTTTTCATTAACACTTATCTTTAAACCATTTTTCTACTACTTCTACTGTTTTGTCAGTTTCTGCTGCCACTCATAAGCATTCTTTCCTTTCATGAAGAAGCTTATATCATCAGAAAATAATCCAGCATTTGCTGTTGAAATCTGTTGTGGTAGATTGTCAATAAAAAAACATCAATGGGGCCCATACTGAACCCTAGAGCACCCCATAATCAATTTTTTTATATTCAGAATGGTACACTTTACCTTCCTGAAAAATTTATGCTCTTTTTTTCCCTATCAGATAAATAATAGGAAACACCAAAATGGTTTTAACAGTAGTAGATCATGATTTATAAGGTCAAAAGTTCAAAAGTTCATATGTGGGTTGCAGTGGTTTGCTTACCACAACATTACACAATAGCACATGTGAACAGTTGGCTAAATCTACGAAGACAAAAGTGCAGCATCTGGTGTGTACCTGAGGATATGCTGAACGAAACTAATGTATGTGGGATTTCAACTTGGAAGCAAAGTCTGATGCTTGATGGTTTCATCTCCCATATCATGGATGAACTCTCCAGGCAGATGTAATGACTGACCGTACACCAACTCTGCCACTGTGGCTTGGAGGTCACACTTGAAAGCTGTTCACAATACTAGTAAAACAGTCCATGTTTGTGCCTCGTATCGTCACTCTTTGTAGTTGGACACCTGATTTTTGTGCAAGCAATATATGCAGCTCCCCATCATCTTCTTGTGTCCATGCCATGGCTCCAAAATCAATGGCCAAAATCTATGGCCTTAATGTGTGGTAATATATGCTCATTCCAAGAGAGTGCGTCAGCACCTATATTAAGCTTCCCTTGCACATATATGATGTTGGTTTCAAATTGGCCAATGTAATTAATATGACTTAGCTGTCTTGGTGATGCCTTACTTGCCTTCACTCTGAAGGCATAAATTAACGACTTGTGGTCTGCAAAGATACTGAAATTGTGGCCTTCCGAAGAACACTTGAATTTTTTTACTACAGCATAGGTTATGTACAGCTCACAACCATATGTCACCCACTTCTCTTGCAAAGCTGACAGCTTTTGGTTAAAGAAAGCAAGTGGTTGCCAACTCTGGTTTATTGTCTGCTGCAGCACTGCTCCAACTGTGCTAGCAAAAGCATTGATCACTAATGTTAACGGCGTGTTTCCTACAGGGTGTGGTAGTAGAGCTGCATCTACTATTGCTGTTTTGATAACATTGAAACTGGAGTCTGCCTCACATGTCCATTGAAGTCTTATCATTTGGCCTACATGCACCCTTCCAGAGTCCATTCAATGGTGCTATTATTGATGCATGATGCAACACAAGCTACTGGTAGAAATTTATTACACCAAGATAATGTCACAACTGCTAGATTGTAACTGGCTGTAAGTACAAATGTATGGCTTCCACCTTGTCTTTCAGTGGCCAAATGCCATATGCATTCACTGTGTAGCCAAGACAATGGACTTCCTTGATGCCAAAAATACGTTTTGATGGGTTCACTACTAGTCCTTGTGTGTGCAAGTGTTCAAACAACTTAATCAAATACAACACATGTTCCTCTTCAGATGCAGACAAAATGAGGACATCATTTATACAGACACAATAAAATTCTAGATCATGTATTATCTCATCCACGAATCACTGAAAAGTCTGTGATACATTATAAAGCCCTAATATCATTCATGTGAACTCAAAGGAGCCAAACAGCATGTTGACAGCTGTCTTGGGAATGTCTTCAGGAGCAACCAGAACCTGATAGTATACTTTGACCAAATCCATTGTTGAAAATATCTTTTTACCTTGTACCCCAGCAGAGAAATCCTCTGTATGTGGCACGGGATATGTGTCCAGAATGGTTCTCGCATTAGTTGGCAGTAATCACTGGAGAGGTGCCAACTGTCTTCTTTTTGGGTATCTCATGAAGAGTAGCAAATACCTTCAGCTAACATGTTGTGAAACTCTTGTCTGATAATTTGTAATTTGTCTGGTGCTAAACATCAAGGGTGTGCATAAGTTGACGGGCCTGGGGTAGTGAGGATATGATAAACCATCAAATGTTTGACACGTGCTAATGTTACTGACTGCCATGTAATCTCTGGGAAATTTTTTAGTAGTTGTGTGTATTTTGTGTCTCCCGCAATCATTCTGATTGTTGTAGTAATAGTACAGTTCACCTTACCTTGTGCAGTTTTGTTTGTTGTTGTGTTGCTTAATCACTGCCAACATAGGTCCAATGCAGACTGTAGAATGCCAGGAAGTTTGCTCCAAGTATGGAATGCGATACATCAGCCACACTAAACTGCCACTCAAAGGTACAATGCAGTCTATGGTTGAGTTGTAAAGTGACGTGTCCATGTGTTGTAATCTTTGTATCATTTACAGCATACAGGCAAGCATAATTGTGGCTGTGATGTCATAACCTGGTTGCAGGGTACATTGATATTTCTGCTCTGGTGTCTATCAGGTTCTGCACTTACATGTAGTGATCTGTAATAAACACACATTGTGTCTTGCTGGTATACATCATTGTAACTGCTCCTGTATCAGCATCACGATTCACTTTACATGGTGGTATACACATCTGTGCATCTTCACCATATTTTCTTTAGTACCAACATATGTTGTGTGTCACTGGCAAATTATTTCAACTACTTGATCATCAATGTGTGCATTGCCTTTTGTGCACTTTTTATAGTGTGGTCACTTGTATTGTAAGCTCAGCTAGATGATACTCTAGTGACAACAAAGTCACCGATGTTGTGGTATCTTATGCAGCAGTGAACATCATGACACTTGTCACCTGATACATTTGCATGATCTGGTCAGCTGTTTGTGCTAATGTGTTCAAACATCTGAGAAATACTTAAAATCTTCTGTGCATCCACTGGTAGTCAGGATAGCCATATATTGCATAATATATCATCACTGATACTATTTAAAAATCTCAGTATACTGCCTCTTCCTTGCTTATATATGTATGAAATATTAAATTTCACAAAAGGACATATTTTAAAAGATGGAAATATCTGCAAGTATAACTGTGATTACCACCCCCATGATACTAGGCAGAAACATTACTTGCATGTCAATACAGTAAGTACAAACATTTGTAAGAGAGGAGTGTATCATACTGGCATAATGCTGTACAATCACATGCCATCCTATTTGAAACATATGCAAGATTTGCAAAAGTTTAAAGTGAAACTGAAAGAGTACTTGCTTGACCACTGCTTCTATTCTGTTTCCGAGTTTTTAGAGTACCATAAAAGTGTAGTGTAATTGCTCAAATATTCTTAATAAGTCTATCATTTTATTTTATTATATTAAATTTGTCATCAATATTCAACATGTATTGAATAATTTTTAATTATTTATCCTTTCAAAATAACAATGTGTATGATGATGTATATACTGTACCAACCTGACTTGTCCTACATTGTTTGTGCAAAATATGTACCTAAACACGATTTACAGGACCAATAAAGAAATACAAATACAAATACAAATACAAATATTACTTGCAAGAGTATGCAGGCAATGAAACAGGTGGGACAGAGTTTTGTTGTCTACTTCCTTTGTTTGCAAAAGCTTGTCCAGCTTCAGACTGGGGCAGTTGCATAATTAATGCATTCTTTATGGCAGCATATCATTCAGTTTCTGGAGGCATAGCCAGAATGTCTTGGACTTCTGTGGCAAGGTCTACCATTAATGCAGCCACCACTTAACTATATTTCATTTCATCTGCCATAATATGTGCTAAGATGATTTGGCTCTCTAATTGTGCAATCCAAAGCAAGGGGTTATAGTGCCAAGAAGGCAGTGGTCTGATTACGACCCTGCTGATAACTCCATTACTTGAGGCTGGCTTGATAGGCTTTTGTGTGGAATTCATCTTTGTGCTGAATGGAAAACTGATGTGGCAGGCACAGGAATAACAGTTATAATTTTGATGTGGTGTGTTTCATGGAAGCTGGCATGGAAGTACTGCAATGTGTGATCATATCTGAAAGTACCTATTACATGTGGTTAACTTGTGAAAAGATTTATTTCTACATATAAATTAATTACACAGACATAAGCAGTTTGCTCAACATTCAGTGTCAACAAGACAAAACAAGGAATAACAATACAATCAAGAGAAAGAATAAACACATTGTGGCATGGAACCATGAAACTCTCACCCAGCCTACACAACTGTACTATGGAATGTCTATGGGGGAGTCACTATATCATTAGATTTACTGGTCATTTTATTCTTTAAGTTACTGATAGCCATTTGTACTTCTTTGGATGTTAGTTGATGTAGATGCATTGTTATTTCACTTATTAGAATTTCTACCTTTGTGCTTGGATTATATTTGCTTATGATCAGCTTTTGAGCTAAATTAAAATATTGACCATTAAATACATACATCAAAAAAAGTTTTATATCACCTCGGTTCCAAAAATTCCAGAACCTGTGCAGAAAATTGGAATAGAGATCAACATAAGCATCATTTCTGCCCTTTTTATTGCTCATGAAAACCACACATTGCATGTTGTACCACCATACAGCGAGACCTTCAGAGGTGATGGTTCAGACTGCTGTACACAGCGACTACCTCTAACACCTGGTAGCATGTCCTTTTGCATTGATGCATGCCCGTATTACTTGTGGCATACTATCCACAAGTTCATCAAGGCACTGTTGGTCTGGATTGTCCCACTCCTCAATGACGATTCAGTGTAGATCCCTCAGAGTGGTTGGTGGGTCATGTCGTCCATAAACAGCCCTTTTCAATCCATCCCAGGCATTTTCAATAGGATTTATGTCTAGAGAACATGATGGCCGCTCTAGTCAAGTGATGTCATTATCCTGAAGGAAGTCATTCACAAGATGCGCACGATGGGGGCGCAAATTGTCATCCATGAAGATGGATTCCTCATCAATATGCTGCCAATATGGTTGCATTATTGGTTGGAGGATAGCATTCACATATCGTACAGCCATCATGGCACCATCCATGACCACCAGTGGCATACATCGGCCCCACATAATGCCGCCCCAAAAGAACAGGGAACCTCCACCTAGCTGCACTCGCTGGGCAGTGTGTCTAAGGCATTCAGCCTGACCAGGTTGCCTCCAAACATGTCTCTGACATTTGTCTGGTTAAAGGCATATGTCACACTCTATGATGAAGAGAATGTGATGCCAGTCCTGAGCAGTCCATTCGCCATGTTGTTGGGCCCATCTGTACCACGCTGCATGGAGTCATGGTTGCAAAGATGGACCTCATCATGGACAGTGAGAGTAAAGTTTCGCATCACGCAGCCTATTGCGCACAGTTTGAGTCATAACATGATGTCCTGTGGTTGCACGAAAAGCATTATTCAACATGGTGGCATCGCTGTCAGGGTTCCTTCAAGCCACAATCCATAGGTAGCAGTCATCCACTGCAGTAGTAGCTCTTGGGCAGCCAGAGTGAGACATGTCATAGACAGTTCCTGTCTCTCTGTATCTCCTCCATGTCTGAACAACATCACTTTGGTTCACTCTGAGACACCTGGACACTTCCTTTGTTGAGAGCCCTTCCTGGCACAAAGTAACAATGCGGATGCAATTGAAGTGCAGCATTGACCGTCTAGGCATGGTTGAACTAAAGACAACACGAGCCGTGTACCTCCTTCCTAGTGGAATGACTCGAACTGATTGGCTGTTGGACCCCCTACTACGTGCTGCTATTGCATGGCTGTTTACATCTTTGGATGGATTTAGTGACATCTCTGAACAGTGAAAGGGACTGTGTCTGTGATATAATATCCACAGTCAACATCTGTCTTCAGGAGTTCTGGGAACTGGGGTGATGCAAAACTTTTTTTGATGTGTGTATATTGGCCATTAGAAGCAGGTAATCCACAATTTTATTTCTGTGTCTTACAGTGAATTTATTACTTGCTATATCATGTTTACCTACAACTTTATTAATAACTTTCCAAATTGATTTTGTTTTCTTGCTCCCCTTTCTGATGTATCAATTATTTATTGCCTTTTTTCAATTAATACACCTTTCCTGTATTATTCCCTACATCACTTTGTATGTGATTTCAAAGCGATATCTTGATTTTCATATTTGTATAGCATTCAGAGACTTTCCTGAGATTTTTAATTGGTATTTTCTGTGGCTTGTCAAAAGCATTTTTTTGTGCAATACACACTGGTCTCCTGGAGAAACTCAAAGATCACAGTATCAAAGATCTTGCTGGTAACTGGTTTACATAATTTCTGTCTTCATGGATGCAGAAAGTTGTATTAAGAAACTCAAGAAATGTACACAACGGAACAGCATCTTCAGAATAGGGAATAATAACTACATGTGTATCATGGGGATCAATAGCAGGTCCACTCGAGTTCTTGTTTTATGTTAATGATCTTCCATCATATGCCCAAGAAGCTGAAATATTTCTCTTTGCAATTATTATAATCTGGCTTAATGGTGTAACTTCAACACTTAAAAATGTAAATTATATTTTATTGAGAATCAATAACTGGTTCTCTGCAAATGGGCATTCACTGAATTTAAATAAAACACAATACCAGCACATAAAATTCAGTGCTGCACAAGGCCTGACCACACCATTAGAAATAATTCATGTGAGAGAATCAATAAATAAAATGGACTACTTTTAATTGTTACGTGTCAATATTGATAAGAACCTCAACTGGAAGTCATATGTTGCAGGTCTTAAATGTATAAGTTCTGCAGCTTTTGCATTATGGATATCATCAGAGTTTGGATCTAAAAATATCGAAAACTGGACTAAGTTTCCTATTTTCACTCAGTAATGTCTTTTGGCATCATATTCTGTGGTAACTCACCACTGATGTAAAGGCTATGTATTGAACAGAAGTGTCTAGTTAGGATAGTATGTAATGTCCATTCTACAACCTCATGTAGACAGACAGCTCTTTGATCACCTGGATAACTGACAACAGCCTCACAGTGTATTTACTCCCTTATGAGGTATGTTATCAACAAACAATCACACTATGAAAACAACAGAAAGATTCATTTGCAAATATAATACTAGAAGGAAAAATGATTTACACTGTCCATCACTCAGTCTTAGTGTTGAAGGGAAAGTAATTGAGTACTTAGCTATAAAAATATTTGGACACTTAACCAGTGATGGAAGGAATTTAATAGATAATATTATTAAATCCAACGAAAAACTGAAATCAATCTGCTTGACAATTTCTTCTATTGTAAAGAAGAATTTCTGGATGTATAGTAGTATTGAGTGTATGTGTTTAAAAGAGGGAGAGGGGGGGAGAGAGGGGGGGAGGGAGGGAGGGGGAGGGAGGGAGAGGGAGAGAGAGAGAGAGAGAGAGAGAGAGAGAGAGAGAGAGAGAGAGAGGGAGGGAGAGAGAGAGAGAGAGAGAGAGAGAGAGAGAGAGAGAGAGAGACAATCTGACTGTAGTTAAGTATGAATTGCTGTTTTTATGTAAAAAGAATCCATAACATAAGAAGAAATCATGTGAATGATCAAAATTTTGACATATTTAATTCCGAGAAAGTGTAATACGTTTCTAAAACTGACTCTTTTTACAACATAGAAAGAGATCACAATTATGACCTGTGCAAAAATACAAATAACCAACTAACTACCCGCTATGATGTTTCACCAGGAGACCAATTCACACATCAGCTCATAATGGATGTTTGTTTCCTTCTGAAATTGCTTGATTAGCATTGACAAACATAAACAAGATATTTAGTTAACTTTCAATCCAACAAGCTTTCTTTTTATATTACTTGCGACAACATCAATTTTACACAAATGTTCGAAAAGGTATAAATAAATACTGCAAAAGATCTGGTTTCTGTGACATGCATGAGAGAGAGTCTCTTCAGAAGTAGTTCTGCCAATTGATGCTTCCACAACTATGTGGCAATAAGTATTTTAAAACTTATTTTTATTGACCAAGTTAAAATATTTATGAATAAATTGGATATCCTCATAAATTTTGGTAAATACGCAGTGTATAAATAATTATTCACAACACTTCAAAGCAATTTCTTGGAGGAGGAGGGATTTTTGTCTGGTACTAAATCTCTCCTTGTAAAAGAAATGCCACATAGATCACTTTAGAACACTGGTAAACATAGATAACAAAATAAGGAAGCTAGGCCATGCATAACTTGGAAGATCATTTAGTAGTTGGAGATACACTTATACAGAACTGATATCAATGTACTGGCTGAGGTGGAGATGCATGAACTTTGAATTATAAAATCAAGAATCACTTGTTTAGCATTTAATTACTATTGCCATCTGATAATATGGACAGGGCTGAAAAGTCTGAAACAACAGATCAGCATACATTTAGATATATGGCAATTTTTATAGATACATTCAGTGTGACTATACATTAACAGTCTTGTAAATGGCCAGCAGATTTTAACATAATTCATTCCAATAATTTCAAAAGACCCACAAGGATAGCTGAGTACACTGAAGCAGCCACTTCCAGGAAAGAGAGGCACACTGGTTCCAGATCGAATCCACCTCATGGGGTAATGATAGGAGCCAGCCTGGATGTGGTTTTTAGGTGGTTTCCACATCTATCTTGGTAAATACTGGGCTGGTTCCCACATCACATCTCAGATACATGATTGGCAAACACTTTGAAAACTGATGTCACATTTCCACACGCGGCGGCACTAGATGCAGACACAAAGAGTACACAGTTTCCTCCACAGGGAGTAGCTTGCAGTCTCCATTGGGAATGCATAGCCTACACGTGGATATGACTGGTTTTCCATAAAATTGAAGTATTGTCATACCAGTTCCAACCTGGCTTTGGCATGATAAAGGGCACTAGGAAGGAAGAAAGAAACTCAAGCAAAGACTATCCACTAAGCTATTGTAGGTATCTGATCTGTATACATATTCCTCTTCTCTCAGTACCATCGTAAACTGCAAATATAAAGACTGTATAGTAAAGGTGAGGATATAAAATGTAGACTGGCAATGGCAAGGAAAGTGTTTCTGAAGAAGATAAATTTGTTTACATCGAGTATAGATTTGAGTGTCAGGAAGTCATTTCTGAAAGTATTTGTATGGAGTGTACCCATGTATGGAAGTGAAATGTGGACGATAAATAGTCTGGACAAGAAGAGAATAGAAGCTTTCAAAATGTGGTGCTACAGAAGAATGCTGAAGATTAGATGGGTAGATCACATAACTGATGATGAAGTATTGAATAGAATTGGGGAGAAGAGGAGTATGTGGCACAACTTGATAAAAAGAAGGGACTGGTTGGTAGGACATGTTCTGAGGCATCAAGGGATCACAAATTTAGCATTGGAGGGCAGCGTGGAGGGTAAAAATCGTAGAGGGAGACCAAGAGATGAATACACCAAGCAAATTCAGAAGGATGTGGGTTGCAGTAAGTACTGGGAGATGAAGAAGCTTGCACAGGATGTGGTAGCATGGAGAGCTGCATTAAACCAGTCTCATGACTGAAGACCACAACAACAACAACAACATAGTAAAGGTTGGCTTCTGTTCCGATACTGACCAAAGTTTCATTGCAGACATCTGCTACAGACAACTGCAGGTGGCATCGAGGATGGCATCCATCAGAAACACCTACCTATACTACTGGAGGGAGCACTAAGAAAGCATCATGGAGAAGCTGTTGCCACTTTATTTATTTATTTATCTCTTGTTCTGGTGATCCATGTTGTGACACTATCACAGGATATGGAACGTGTCAATTTTACAAGCTTTTGGCCAGAATTTATGGTAATACATAAAACAAAACAAAAAGTAGTAAACAGTAACTTAGGTCCCACTACAAAAAAATACATTTTAGAGATAGATAGAGATTACAAAGCAAAAACAGTAAACAGTAACTTATGTCCCACTACAAAAAATACATTTTAAAGATAGATAAAGATTACAAAATAATAAGTGTTACAGAGAAATAAATATTGCAAAATATATGTTTACAATAACAATCTTTGGTATTACAAATTCAAATTTGCAATTTACAATACAAGAAATGCTCAACACTGTAGTTCAGGAACTCTTCTATTGTATAAAATGATCCTTGTAATAGGAACTGCCTTAAGGTTTTTTTAAACAAGAGATCATCATCTACCAAACACTTAATTCTTGAAGGGAGGGCATTAAAAATCTTACAGCCACTCAAATGGACACCTTTCTGCTGTTCATAGTGGATATCATGTTTCCTTCTAGTATTGTGACTGTGATATGCACTATTCCCACTGCAACTGAATTCCTGATTGACAACCCAGAGGTTCTGCTTTCCCAGTAAGTGAAGTCTGTGTGAGTGAAGTCTGTATCCATGTTATTTCATCTAACAAGAGCTTCTGTCTGTTTTCACTATTGGCTCTTGTTCAGTACATAGAAATCTGCATTATTTCTCTCATATGTATAACAGAGAATGCCCAACTGCTCTTATTTATACAGGAGCCTATAACAATATGGAAAATAATAATCAAGGGAAAATGAATATGAAGGATTCCTCCCTCCAAACAATAACAGAAATAAGCACTAATCATTCAGGAGACAAGCAAAAAAATGTTTTAAGGCCATCTACTCTTCTTCTTTGATTCAGTTTTTGCTTGCGTGTCAGTAGGCATGTTTCATATGTAGAATGGCAAGAAATAACTGTTAATACCATAAATGCTTTAGAACCTGTACAATCCATTATCATAGAAAGAATGTGTCACTGAAAAGCCTTAATGCAAATTTCGTAACTCATCTTTAATTTCTGTGGATACTTAAACAGTTAGGAAGCTGGGAAAAAATGTGCTGGGTCACCTACTCATTTAAAACTTTCTGGTACTTACATAGGCACAATTTCATCTCATTTTCATTCAAGTTCCCTACAAAAAATGCTGTGAGTGTCTCTCTTTACATCATCATAAATATAAGCTGACAAAAGTTAGACTTTTTTGTTTTGAAGAATAATGGCTATTTTTTCAACAAGTCTGCTAAATAAAAACCTGTCGGGTATGATATATTATAAAAGAAACATATTAGCTGTAATGTGAATATTTAAATGTTTTTCACCTTGAGCGATTTCCTCCCCATTTCCAAAATGTACAAGAGAAGAGGGTAGGGAGTTGCCAAGGAAAAGGATAACACTGTTTGAGAGTAATTCTGGGTGTTTCAATTACTGCACAGGCACTGTTATTCTAACATCTCACCATGTGATCAACATTTTGGTGAACTGAAGCTTTGTAAAGGTGAGTGACACATGAGCTAGTGGGGACTCACCCCAGTTTATCTACAAGAAAAGATATAAAGGGTGACCTAAAACTCCATTAAAATTTGAAAATGCATGACTTCTTCATTGTTGCTATTAATGATTTACCTAAAAATATAGCTCACCCTGTTGTGTGTTATGCTCATGATACAACACTACGTACCACACATCAGAACATTTCAGATCTGAATAACCTAACAAAAGAAACACTAGATAAGGCCCTGGACTGGTTTGCAGCCAATAAGCTCCTATGCAACCCTGACAAAACACAACTTTTAATGGGAACATCAAATGAAGTAGGCAATAAGTTGGTAAAACTCTTAGGTATTCACATTGACTCAAAACTATATTGGGAGGAACATGTCAATCATGTACGTGAAAAAATATCTCGGGTGGCATACCTTCTCTTGAAACTAAGGGAGGTAGTGAGCTTGGAGTACCTCAGGGTGACATACTTTGGGCTATTCCAGTCACATATTTCATATGGTCTGATTATATGGGGGCACTCCCCTCACATCAAAAACGTATTGAAATTACAAAAAAAAGTCATACGTATAATATGTAAAAGAGGTCATAGGGAGCACTGTCGTCCTCTTTTTTCCAGACTCAGAATACTTACAATTATAAATCTATACATCTATGTGTCTGTACTCTATATTAAAAATAATATTTCAGAATTTATTGCCAGAAGGGAAATACACGAACACAACACCAGGGCTAACGGTAATTTAGACATACCGCGCCACAGATTAGTGAGAACAGGAAATTTCCACAAAGTTAACCCACTCAAAATGTTCAATAAACTGCCAGTTCATGTTCAGTCCATGGATACAAATTCTTTTAAAATTAAGTGGTACAGCTGGCTGTCAGATCATCCATTCTATGATATTAAAGAATTCTTTGAGATGCCTGAGGAGAATATAAGCATTTAAAAGTTGTCTGTAGTTAAACATATTATTTTGTGCTGTGGTTAATCATGTGTAATTACAAAGTTTATACTATTAACAATAAAATACCATATTATATTAGATTATAAGATAGCTTGTTGTGTTAACTTTTAAAAGCTATCCTTTGTAATTTGGTACACTGCCATACTTCATATGTATTCTGTAATATATTGACAGAAGTTTATTTTATTATTCTGTATGTACTAGTACATCTTGTATGACGAAGCCAATATCATTGTAAAATGATCTATGGTGAATAAAATTCTTGAGTCTTGATATTGTAAATAGAGAGGTAAAACTTGAAACACATGTTTGGGATGACATGACGTTTTGCAAAAACTGGCCAACAGGTGGCACTGAGCAGCTACATGTCAGTAACACCACATGATAATTTTGTATAAAATGAGCTGTAGTGAGAGACGTAACTGGATGCACCAGCAATAATGACATGTTGACTTTACCAGAAAAAGCACTGTTAGTCAAGCTTTGCACCTGGATCTTCCACAGGGATATGATCCTGTAGCAAGGTGTTAGGGCTGGGAGTGGCATTGGGTGGCCTAGGATGTTGTGGAGGTTTTGTGGAGATGGAACACCACTTTAGGAGGGGTGGAAAGCCCCTTAGATTGGATGTCCCTCATTCAGGGCATGCCAATAGAAAATCAAAGACCTGACAAAGGAAATGATTCAATTTTTCCAGTCCAGAATGATACTGGGTGACAAAGGGTGCACTCCATTGTAGCACGGAAATTTTGTATGCAGGTTAGGTCTGAGGGTGGTGCCTTCTGCAAAGGCCTTCGTGAGACCTTCCACATACAGGACAAGGAAGTGCATCCCCAGGCAGCCAGGTTGTATGGGAGGAATTTTTTGTGTGGAAGGGATCGGAGCTATCAAAATGCAGCTGCTGTTGGTGGTTGTTGGCTTTAATATGGACAGAGGTGTGGGTGGAGCTACAAGAGAGGAGGAGTCAATGTCCAGGAAGGTGGCACACTCAGTTAAGGAGGACCAGGCAAAGCAGAAATGAGAGAAGGTGTTGAATTGTGAAGGAATGAGGAAAGGGTGTCTTGCCCCTGAGTCCAGATCATAAAGATATCATAAATGGACTTGAACCAGACCAGGGATTTGGGCTCTTGGGAGACTATGAAGGTTTCTTCCAGGTGGCCCATAAACAGGTTGGCATAGGAGGGTGCCATGTGTGTGCCCATGATTGTACCTTCCCTTCAAAGTAGTAGTACTTGTATGTTAGGATATAATTAGTAAAATCAAACAATGGAAAATCCAGGACGAATTGTAAGAAAATAATGAAAAGAATAGTTGCTACTCACCATATAGCGGAGATGATAAGTTGCAGAAAGGCACAACGAAAGTTCGAAAGTTAGCTTTATGCCAACAAGGCTTTTGTCAAAAGTTGACAACATACACTCACACAAATCCAACTGGTACACACATGTGTGTGTGAAAGTTGAATTTACATGTGTGTGTGTGTGTGTGTGTGTGTGTGTGTGAGAGAGAGAGAGGGAGAGAGGGAGAGAGAGAGAGAATGAAAGCTGCATTTGTGTGAGTGTATGCATGTGTGTACGTTGTCTATTTTTGACAAAGGCCTTGTAGGCCAAAAACAAACTTTCCAACAGTCTTTTTGTAGTGCCTTTCTGAGATTCAGCGTCTCTGATTTAATTAGTAAGGTGTATGAGGAATGAGGTAGTGTCTTTGGAATCTAGAAGACGTTGGAAGAAGTAGTGTTCAATAGTGGCAAGACCACAGGCATTAGGGATGTTGATTTATAGGGAAGTGGCATCAACAGTGATGGGTAGGGAAGCAGGAGGTAAAGAGATGGGGATGCTGGAAAGTCAGTGAAAGAAGTGATCAGTATCTTTGATGTGAGAGGCTGGCAAAGAAATGTTTCCAGTGCAGGCATCAGGAAAAGTAGATCTCTCTCAAGTCCAGCATGATTACATTTGGATGGAAGGCTGAAGATGAGGCCTTTCGATAAGACTGAAACTTCTTTGGAGCTCAAGATTTTGGTAGAAAGGTCAACAACAATATTCTGGGATAGTTTCAACTCTAGATTTAGTGGAGTATCAGTAGAGAGTTTTGGGGCATGTGGGAAGCTGAAAAGTTCATATAGGCAGACTGGGTGCTATGAGGAGCTGACGTGGAGGAACACTGTGGTTAGGATATGGGTTGGGTAGTGGTGCTCCAAGGCAGCAGCAGCAGGATGTCAGCAGGTTGGATAACCTATGGAGGTTGTGTCTGGAATGCTCTCCCAGGTGCTGGGATGAATGTTCTTCCAGGTGCTGGGATGCAAGGAATTTAATTTCAGAGATGTGATGTATGTAGTAGGGATTTCACAGTAGTAGTATCTTGCAGAGGTAGCAGGGGTGGTCTTGGGATGCCTGTGCCATGGAAATATGTTTTTGCAGTACCAGGTTTGTGAGGGACAAGACTAATATAATCTGAAAGGTGAATGTCATTGTGTACTGAGGTGTGGGATCGAGAGAAAGGAATTTTTATGGTTAGGCTTTGGGAATGGAGGGCAGAGTCATTTTTCCATGGTTTCGGCAGAATTTAAGGAACAGGATGTAGGACTGGGTTTTCTGCTGCTTACCATTAAATGGAGCTGGGTTAAAGACTTCATGTCTTAAACTCTCTTGAATGGCTTCTGACCATACTTGTCTAAGAAACATATTCAAACTGTTCATAACTGTGACAACGTTCTGCCATTTCAGTGGCCCACAAAAGCACGTCACCTTGGGTGTAACCAGCAACAAATCTTTTGAGCCTCTGTCCAGTTATGTGGAAGTAGGTTGCAGAATGCACCAATAAACCTACCGGGTTCATCCGCTTTCCATGTGTCGAACACATGGGAAACTGCCTGTGTTAAAGCAACCCTTCATCAGTGAAGCTTGTATGTTAAACATGCAGCATTATCTGACATTGGTGTGTTGTTACAAGTGTGTAGAGCACTGTGTGGCAATTGTGCATGTGCTGTAGATACTGCTGTAGGTAAATTATAAATTACGAATTTTGCAATCTTCACTTGCACTTGCTATTGGTCTTGTGACAAGTTGTGGATAACTATTACACGCATTTGCCTTGGGTACAGGTAGTTGAATATTAACAACCCGACCTGCTTCACTTGGTGATTACGTTTTCCTTTCCTTCATGGCCTCTTCTACGAAGTCCACATATACTTTGCATTCAGATACTTCCTTCTGTGCTAATTGATCTAAGGTATCTACTGCTGTTCTTTTGGCTGTATCGTCTTAATTTTTCCCTGTCTGAGTTCTTTCTCTTTTGGCACATTCAGACCCTAATTCCAAGCATTCTACTCGTACTTAATGTTAGCTCCTCTATTGCCAATGGTAAACCTTCATAGTCCTTTTGTAGCTTGTTGGCAGCAGTGGTCACTTTCTTTATAGTATTACACATTTGGTTTTGATTTTTTCATATACTATTATATGTGTCCATTATTCTCTTTAAATCACTTTCTACGTGTTCTTGATTGTCACTAATTGAACTATTTGTTCAAAACATCAATACTTTCCTTAACGTCAGAAATAACCCCCCATTTTGTTTTTTCATTTCTTAAAATTTTCAGATATCTCTGCGTGTAGATTTTCTGTCAGATCATTGAATTTTTGTGTGATACTGTTTTGGAAATCCTCCAACACCTGTTTTTGTTCTGTTCTCAAATCTGAAAACCTTGTGACAAAGTGTTACATTTTGTGTTCATGTTACTGAGCGGTTGCGTAACTGCATTGAATTTCGTGTTCATATATTGGAATTTAATATTCACAGTTGTCAGTATTTGCTGTAACAGCATATTGATGGTACTATTATCATTGCTATCGGCTGTATTTTGCATGTTAATATTCGGATTCCCGATAATCAGTGTCAGTCCTAGGTTGTTTCGATCAGCAGCGATATATCGCTTCAGAAGATGCATGAAACAGTCTCATTGATAGTCATCATGGTATTGTCATAGTTCAGTAATCTCTATACTACTAGTAAAGAGATCACTGTCATAGTTTGTCTGTGCCTCTGTGCTGTCATTTGTTACATCTGTGATACCTATCTCTGATTTATATTAGCTTTCTGCTATCTGCGTGGTTGGCGCATCGTTTTCATTAATCTGTGTTGGAATTATGTAATACATTTATATCGGATATGAGAAAGTTCCAGAATATCGTTCTAGAATAAGTTATATCGAGTATGTTCGAGAAGTATCGATTGTGGTGACAGCTATGTTTGTGTATATATGCGTGAGTGATGAGGCGCAATAGATAGTCTTCGTGTGTCTTTTGTAAAGTGAACATATGTATATTTTAATAAAGTATTTTATAAGTAAAAGTGTGAACGTGATTCAAAACATGATAGCAGAGCGTGGTTGAAAAGAAAAGTAGAAGTTAAATATTATATTGTGGCCGTCGCGTGTTATTCAGAAAGTTCGACATGGCTGATATAACTATTCCTGTATTTGATGGCGAGGACTATGGGAACTAGAAGCAGAGGATAATCATGTACCTAAAAATGAAGAAATGCCATACAGTGACTACGAGGGCAAAAGTGAGTTCAGACAACGAAACGTGGGATGAAGAGGACTTGAAGGCTATCAACTATATTTATGGTGCAATCACAAATAAGCAACTAGAATTCATGAGTGACAGAGAAAGTGCTTTCGAGATCATGGAGAAATTTGATGAATTATATTCGAAAGAGTCTACAGCCCTTCAAATATTATGCAGAAACAAGTTGGACAAATTGAGGTTAAGTGATTACAGTGATACGGGGACATTTTTCAGTGCATTTGAAAAAACTGTAAATGAGCTGAAATCTGCAGGCACTAAAGCAACGGAAAAGGAGAAGTTAAATTATATGCTGCGAACGTTACCAGAGTCAATGAGCTATATTGGGGACTTAGTGGACGTCTTGAAGGAAGAGGACCAGACAGTTGAATACGTTAAAAGTAAGATTCAATTACTGAATGCAAAAACTGGAAATGAAGAGGTAAAATCAAATGCATTTCACACAGAAAGAAAATTGAATTCAAGAAATCAGGAGCAAGTATGTTATCAATGCGGCAAAGCAGCTCACTTCAAACGTGATTGTAACCAGGGAAGAACAAGTAACAGAGGCACATGGCATCGTGGAGTACATTTTCAAAGTGGCGACAGAGGTAATGGAAATATGCAGCGTGGAGGCTATAGCAATGTACAGCGTGGAAATTACGGCAACATGCAGCGTGGAGGTTATGGCAGCAGGCAACGTGGTCGAGGAGAGCAGCATGGTTTTAGCAGCGGTCGGCATCACAGCAAGCAAGGTTACCATCAGAGTGATCATGGTATGAGTAGTTTTATAACAGAGGTTAATTCTATGATAGGTCAAAATAGAACAGTAGAGTCAAGTAACAACAATCAAATTCAAATCAATTGGTTATTAGACAGTGGCTGTACTGATCATGTTATTAATAATGAGGAATATTTTTCTAAGAGTATAACTTTAAAACAACCTATAAATGTAAAAATTGCTGATGGAAAAATTTTGCAAGCTACTAAAGTTGGTAATGTAATTAGTAATTTTCCTGTCTATGATCATATGGTTCCAATTAATATGCGAGATGTTTTCTTTGTAAAAGACATAGACAAAAACTTGATCAGTTATGCAAAAATTACAGATAATCACAAAATTGTCTCGGTAGGGAATAATGCAAAAATTTTTGATAAAGCTAATGGATTGATTGCGATTGCATGGAAAGAGAGTAGGTTGTATAAAATGAGTAGTACTATTAATAAAGGAGAAGTTAATATTAATGTTATGAG
The DNA here is from genome assembly GCF_023864345.2 of Schistocerca serialis cubense. Lineage (NCBI taxonomy): Eukaryota > Metazoa > Arthropoda > Insecta > Orthoptera > Acrididae > Schistocerca > Schistocerca serialis. The sequence goes on from NC_064641.1 coordinate 548,941,315, forward strand.
TAAAGACAATAATATGACAACAAAGGAAAAATGGCACCGCATTTTGGGACATGTTAATTTCAATTATCTAAATACTTTATGTAAACATCAATTGTTAGATGGGGTTCGTTCAGAACTAGAATCAGAATTTATGAAATGTAAAATCCGTATCGAAAACAAAATGCATAATGTTCCTTTTAAAAATAATAGAACCAAAGCAAAAGAAATCTTAGAAATTGTTCACACAGATCTAAATGGGCCTCACTCAACTACTGGAATGCATGGGGAAAGATATTTTCTTTCTTTCATTGATGATTACAGTAAGGCAGCTCGTGTTTACACCATAAAATCTAAAGATCAAGTATACAATTGTTTTGTAGAGTATATTAATGAAGTTGAGAATCTCACTGGGAAAACTGTTAAAAAGATAAGATGTGACAATGGGAAGGAATATTTAAATGAAAATGTCTATGAATTTGTGACACAAAATGGTAAACTTTTGCAGTGCAAATAGTCCGGAAAGCTTTGAGGAGGCGATTAACAGCGCCGAATCAAATTATTGGGAAAAAGCGATGAATAAGGAAATTGATTGCTTGAACAAAAACAAAACATGGGAATTAGTAGATAAACCAGTTGATAAAGAAGCCATTGATGTAAAGTGGGTTTTCACAAAGAAATCAGAAAGTGTTTACAAAGCAAGATTAGTTGTCAGGGGGTTTCAACAAAAAGAAGTCGTTGAGGATATTTATTCTCCAGTAACCAATATGCAAACATTAAAGATTTTGTTGTCATACTGATGTCAAGAAGGTTTGGTTATAGAACAAATGGACGTGGAGACTGCGTTTCTAAATTGTAAAGTTTTATCTGAAGTTTATGTAAAGCAGCCAAGAGGATATGATGATGGTACGGATAGAGTCTGTAAATTGTATAAAGCATTGTATGGTTTGCGAGAAAGCTCATGAGCTTGGTACAATTGTCTTGATGAGTTTTTAAGAAGTTTAGGTTTTAAAAGGAGTAAATATGATTATTGTCTTTATGTATTGCGAGATGGAGATGTCTTGATTTATTTGATTATTTTTGTCGACGATTTGCTCATTTGCTGTGTGAGAAAAGAAAAAATTGTTAAGATTAAGAACTTATTGTCAAAACGATTTAATACGAAAGATTTAGGTGAGGTAAAAAGATATCTTGGCATCGATATTAATTATGATTGTGAAACAAGAGTTATGAGTTTGAGTCAAGACAAATATATTGATTCGTTAGCTGTGAAATATAAAATTGAAGATTCGATCTTGTACAAAACTCCAATGGAAGTAAATTTAAAGTTAGAACCAGCGTATGAAGATTGTAATGACGTTAGATATAGAAACTTGATAGGTGCACTCTTGTACGTAAGTTCGGGTACTAGACCAGATATTAGCTATAGTGTGAATTACTTGAGCAGATTCCAAAGTTGTTACAGTTGTACTCATTTTAACTATGCTTTGAGAATTTTGAAATATTCATATTTAACTAAAGATTTGAAATTAAACTATTGTAGGAATGAAAGTGCTGAGATATTAGATTGTTTTGTGGATTCAGATTGGGCAGGTGATAGTGTGGATAGAAAGTCAACTTCTGGTTATGTAATTAGATTATTTGGTAATGTTGTATTTTGGAAGTCAAGAAAACAAGCGAGTGTTACAAAGGCTTCAACTTTCGAAGAATATGTAGCATTGTCTGAAGCTGTAAGCGAGGTGAAACTTGTACATGATATTTTAGACATTTTTAATGTTAAATTTGAAAAACCTATTGTCATATATGAAGATAATTCAGGAGCATTAAATATAGCGAAGTTTGGTAATTTTACAAAGAATTCAAAATACATAGAAGTGCATTACCATTTTGTGAATGAGTATTATTTACAGGGACTCATTGATATTGTTAAAGTAGATTCAAATGAAAATGTTGCAGATATATTCACAAAGTCGTTATGTAAAGAAAAATTCATTAAAATTAGGAATATGTTAAACATTGCGATATAAATGCAAGGAGGTGTGTTGGAATTATGTAATACATTTATATTGGATATGAGAAAGTTCCAGAACATCGTTCTAGAATAAGTTATATCGAGTATGTTCGAGAAGTATCGATTGTGGTAACAGCTATGTTTGTGTATATATGCGTGAGTGATGAGGCGCAATAGATAGTCTTCGTGTGTCTTTTGTAAAGTGAACATATGTATATTTTAATAAAGTATTTTATAAGTAAAAGTGTGAACGTGATTCAAAACAATCTGTTTGTGCAAATCACAATCATCTTGGCCAATTGCACCTTGTGTATTATGATCAACAATGTTAAACTTTTGGTCAGCCATTTTGGTCATGCTAGCAATTACCAAAAAAACTAATAAAAATCAGTAGAAATTTTTTTATGTAAATAAATCTTGCACCTGAAGCCTGCAATTTCCTACGAAATCGCGTTTCGATAAATTCCTCTCAATTTGTCGAAAAGTATTATGACAGAAATGATTGAAATTTATGTAATAATTTATGCTATACTGATAAGTCAAAGTTTGGAATGATTTTCGAGTCCCTTCGAGTAATAAATTTTCTATTAGGGAAACAGGGAGGAAAAATGAAAGAAAGCTAACAACAACAACATAATAATGCAAGCTATTGTGCAAATTTTCTACCTTCTCTGCATGGTCAAGCAACTCACTTACATCTTCCATTGGTGGATAAACTGGTCTTTTTAATTACCTGCTCCTCGTTTTTTATATTATGCTCCTCGTTTTCATATAACGTGGCTTTAGCTGCACTGGTATTCATACAATAAGAAAATAGACAAAAGCTAGTTTTTCTTTTACACAATAATGATAAAATCTTTGCGTATGTTCATTTAACGTTTGCTAGGAAAAGTCTGTTCATGTTTAGCTATGACTTTGTCCTGTCACAGTCGCCAGTCGTATTAGTCTGTTGGTTGGTTTTGGAATAACCGTGCTGAGAGGCAGCCCAACAGCTAACACAAAGAGTACCGTACGAATCGGCATGAAATTTACATAATGAGAGATAATTACTACTTGCAGTACAGGAATTAAAGCATGGATTCGTGTGCAGACTAAACAGTTACCATGAACCGTCTTCCTTGAAGCATAAGAAAAATACAATGCAATGTACAAAAAAATGGTTCAAATGGCTCTGAGCACTATGGGACTCAACTGCTGTGGTCATCAGTCCCCTAGAACTTAGAACTACTTAAACCTAACTAACCTAAGGACATCACACACATCCATGCCCGAGGCAGGATTCGAACCTGCGACCGTAGCAGTCGCACGGTTCCGGACTGCGCGCCTAGAACCGCGAGACCACCGCGGCCGGCGCAATGTACAAATACTGAAGTCACAGAAATGAATAATGTATATAGGATAATTTTTCTTACTCTGTCCGTGGAGATTTTTTAGAATGTCTGATTTTGCAACAAGCTTGGTGCTCGACATAACGTCAGTTGTTCAATTATTACACACACACACACACACACACACACACACACACACACACACACATACACACACAGAGAGATATATATATATATATATATATATATATATATATATATATATATATATATATATATATATATATATATATATATATATATATATATATAATAAAAGTAACTATCAGGTTGCACTGATATAATTAATTTTAATTAAACACAAGTACTCTCAACTGAGATGAAACAAAAGTTGTTACAAAAAAATTGAATATTCTCCAGACATTTCTCTTCTAATACAAAGATAATTTTAAAAGTCTATCTTTGCTGTCTTCTGTGGCAATGTACAAATTTCTTATTACTAATGAGAAAAAGAAAACATTCATACAAATTGATGATGAGAAAAAATAAGAAGGTCTGATATTGGGAGCTAGGTGTTTAGGTATTACACACCTGTTTATGGGCCTTCTAAAGGAAACCTTTAGTACCTACACAGGTGTGATAATAACGCTTCACTATGTTGTCAGCATGGATCCTTTACAGGCTGACAGTGGCTCTACAACAGCCAGGAATAGAACTCCGTGAGAGAGAATCAAACTTGCCCTGTGAGTCAATCTATGGGAAGTAGAAAGTAGCCATGTACAGACAAGTGCAGGAAGAGCTCAGTATATGGCTGGTGTGGATGGCTAATGGTTTAGCTCTCAGCAAGACACACAGCACGATATGCTAGGTGATGTCCATGGTAGTGAAACTATGGGTAAGACCATCCTGCTGCCACCTGGAGGTAAACACCTCCACCAGCACGTTTGCCCATGCTGTGTGTGACGTGCATGCTCCATGGCAGGTTTCTGCATTATCCAACTGCAATACCCATGGCAGGTTTCTTCTTCATGCCTCTGCAATGCCCATCTCAGCTTGTCTACTTCTACTGTGATGTCTACTGGTGGAGATATTAAATTCTTCCCCCCTGCAAAGGCCACATAGGGCCAAAAATGAACATGCCTGGGTTGTGACCTCCAACACAGAACCTGAGTGGCCCTGGAGAACCTGGACCTGGCAGTGGACCAACCACCAAAGGAGGCAACGCCAATGCTGTAGAAGGGCATGGGGGCTGTGGCAAGGAGGATCCACTGGTGACAATGGAGGTGATGTCACCTCCATCAGTGAGAGGAAAGGAGGTAGAGGAGGAGGAGGAGGAGGGTGGATCAAAATCCATGAGTTTCACATTGGCAGGTGCAGGTGTAGGCTTCAGCTGTGGGCAATGGGAGGAAAAGAGAATGTGTAGAGGCGGTGACAATGGGGGAGCCCACCACTGCAAATGGTAGCCCTCCCTCCAAACAATGTTGTGACCCAATCTGCCACCCCACAGCCCAGCAGACCATGGCAGTGATGTCTCAACAAGGGTGAGGGCACAGTTGACTTGCATGGTGGGTCAGCTACTCTCTACCAGCATCCACAACCACAACAATTGCCAACATCTGTGGCCCACCACAACACCTGGCAACTACCCCAGCCACCAGTTGATGGACTGGGGCCAAACTGTAGCCCTGGGAGGAAATTGCAGCAGTCAATGTTGAGCTGTGGCATGTGACTCAGGTTGGAGCAAATCCAGGGGACTCAGCTGCTGGCACCCATGTAAATGTTCCCATGGACTGCATCCAATGACTGGCATTGCCCAGTATGTAGGTGTAAAACTCAATAATGCATTGTCACAGGAAGTGACAGACAAGGACTTCATCATTTGGCTCTCAAATGTACCCATGAAGCACTCCATTTCCAGATTAGAAGCTGGGTGAAGCAGAGTGGCAGTCAGATCCTGGATACCACTGCAAATGCAAAAGTCCTCAAACTCCCAAAACACTAATTGTCGAATGTTGTCAGATACCTCAATGGCAAAAATGAAATGATCGTATGGCATTTTTGGCCGGGATGTCCATTTGAGTTCGGCTGCGAAGTGCAAGTTTTATTTCACTAGGAATCACATGGGGCTACTTGCGGCTGATAATGAGGATGAACTGATGATGAGGAAAATGCAACACCCAGTCCACAAGCAGAGAAATTCTCCATCCTGCCCGGGAATCGAGCCTGGGCTCAGTGCATGGGAGGCAAGCATGTTATCACCCAGCTAAGCAGGTGCACAACTTGGCAGTCATCAACTTGGAGGAAAACTTGGGTATGTACAGGAAACATTAAAATACATGAACCACCAACAAACAACATGCAGCCCAAAACAGGGCCAGCAAAATTGACATACCCCCTGTCGCAATGGTGCTCTGGGACTCATCATGGAAAGAACTAGCATTGCAGTGCAACCTGGTTCTGTGCAAAAGCTCTACAAGAAAGTCTCAGATTTTCAGTGTCGTGATCAATTATTGACCAATAGGTGTCTTTGCACCAATGTCTTCATATGACTCATACCTCAGTGCGACATACATGGCAATTGGAGTATGCAAGGATACAACAATGGGGACTGACCACACAACAGCATGCACTTTCATGGTAAGCGTGAGAACTCCATCGACAACAATCCAACAAAGGAAATTGTATGCCATGCTTGAAACACACCCGAAAAGACATGCTCCAGTCAACTCAACTTGACCATGGGAATTATATACTGCAAAAGCAGGTCAGCAGCCATGGTAATTGTGGCTTCACGTGCCTTCAAAGTCTGACATGGTCCACTGCAAGGCATTATGCAATGAAAATACAGGAACCTCCTGCTGATCGAACTCCAGATCAGGCCCCACCAGTAGCCCCATTAGGCATCACCATTAAAGTGCTGGGCTGTGGACCGGGCAATGAATGTCATAACAATAGCCACTTAGAAAGACACCCCACTGCTGTGACTGATGGGCAGTCCTGTCAGGGAGCTTGGAATAAGGGTCAAATAAGAAACCAACAACTTGTGGTCACTGATGATGAGGATCCTTGCCCTATAGAGGAAGAAGTGAAACTTTTAACCCTGAATATAATAGCTAGCATCTCCTTTCTTTCCTGTGAATAATTATGATGTGCAACACAATCATTTTGATGCATAATTGATGAGTTGTTCGGTTACTGTCTTTGGTACAAGATGGCACCAGTATCATGCTGGCATAAGTCACAAGACAGAGTTAAAGGATTATCTGACGTAAAGGAAGCCACATGGGGTGCAGAACACAAATGCTGCTTGAGAGGCTGAAAGGCCCATTGACAATCTGCAGACCAGATAATCTGTGATGAATGATATTATTTTTTTTCTTCGTTCTTTTCCTTTTATACATGTAAGCTATATATACATAAAGCCAAAGGTAAATTAACAAGTAGATTTGTGGCAGAGATAATGTTTTGATACAAAAAAGAGAAGAGGTACGCTCTTCATTGATTAATTTCTGTATCTTCACCTGTTTGTTTCTATAAGTGGTAGCGGATGGATGCATGACGAGATCCGTCATACCAGTATTGTTTAAAAATGTGTATTTCAAGTGTACATTAAAAGTGTTAGAAAAAATTACTAGAAAAGTAATATTTTTTTAAACATTCACATCGACCACACCTGTCTGTTCATCATTTCGCCTGTGCCGAGATTCCTGCATCCAGACTCTCAGAGCAGACAAGAGGAATTTGCGTGAGCAGCAGAGGAGCAATCCTGGATTGGCATTGTTTTAATCAGGACTACGCACAATGGAATTAATGTGAAGAAGTATGTAACTTAAATGATGAATATTGATCTTAGATGTATTGACATTGAAGGTCTGTTGGTATTAGTACCAGTTAAAGTTCACCCAGGATCTGTGTACCTTCCAATTTCTTTCAATTATTCTCTTGAATTAATTTTTTTAATTATTCAAGCAACAATTATTAATGAGTTTCCATTATTTATCCACTTACCTATATGCCACTATTCAGTGGTGACCATTTAAAGGACAGCGCTGAGCGAAATATGAACAGACATTTCAATCCTTGAGAAAAAAAAAATTTGAGATAAATGATTCATTTAATTGTTACCAGAAACTAATGAAACTTTTGTTGTACTTGTTATATCACCATGAGATTACGAATAAGAAAAACATTGAAGGAGCAAATTAAAATTAAATTCTGCCTACAAATGAGATGCTTCAGAAATTCTGATTTCAGCGGTAAATATAGGAAGCTGCTACGCTGTATGTTTATGTGGCTGCACTTGGTGCCATCCCTCTGGCAGTAGATAATCTCTTATCCTTCCAATTAATATCCTTCATGGAAAGTGCATTTCTAAAGGAAACATGAAAATTTGTATAAAGTCATCATTAAAGTGCAAGATAAGTCATTGAGTTCTATAAGACTGTGTGACTATAATCAGGTTTATTAGTGAAGACACAGCTAAATTTACTTTAATTGAAAAGTACAGATACAGAAAAAATTTCATGCTTGAAAAATTTTGTTCATTATTTTGTTATAAACTATTCACAATGGAGTCAAAGGAACTGGCCATTGTTGAAAATTCATTACAAAATGCAATATGCTAAGATGTCGGAAATCCGAGCTTGGCAACAGTTGAAGCTAACACGCCAACTTGTGAACTGGCCGGTGGCAACCAGAACAACGAAGTTGGCATCCCACTATCAAAAAATGATGACACTGGTAATAAAACTAATCATGATGTCACTCTTATGATGCTCGATGAGACAATTTCTCAGTTCTCATCCGGAAGCATTTTCCCAATACTGAAACTTAAGCATGCAACAGCGAAAATTCCTTTGATTGTTTGCTTACGACCTTGGGAATGCAAGAACAGGAAATCGTTCATAAAAATAATGTAAGTACTAGTGAGACATACAATCTGATACAACTCATGCAATTAATAACACAAAAGTTCAAACATTAGTTCACAAAAACATCCAGAAATTATAGGACATCAGTTTACACAATAGATCACATAACTTCAGGCTGGCTCTGAGCACTATGGGACTCAACTGCTGAGGTCATTAGTCCCCTAGAACTTAGAACTAGTTAAACCTAACTAACCTAAGGACATCACAAACATCCATGCCCGAGGCAGGATTCGAACCTGCGACCGTAGCGGTCTTGCGGTTCCAGACTGCAGCGCCTTTAACTGCACGGCCACTTCGGCCGGCCATAACTTCAGGAAAATATAGGACAATAGCTTACACAGCAAAGTCAAGCATTTAACGATTTCTAGAATAGTATTAGTCAACAGTTCAGTGATGTCAGTAAAAGTATATGCACTGAATTATCCGACGAGCTATCTGAGAAGTTGACAGAGCTAGGTTGATTGGTTGGCTGATTTGGGGGAGGGGACCAAACAGCGAGATCATCGGTCCCATTGGATTTGGAAAGGATGGGGGAAGGAAGTCGGCCGTACCCTTTCAAAAGAACCATCCTGGCATTTGCCTGAAGCGATTTAGGGAAATCATGGAAAACCTAAATCAGGAAGGCCGCGCGCGGGTTGAAGCGTCGTCCTTCCGAATGCGAGTCCAGTATGTTAACCACTGCGACAGAGCTAGATAAACAACTAAAACAAGGAATAATTACTGATAAATATCGCAATATAAATACGTTAACGGAAAAAGTATCATTTGTAGACGATAAACAGAAACAACTTTCAGGTGAGTTACAAAACCTTAGTGAAGCATACTCTCAAATTCAGGAGACGCAATCCCCTATGGATGCGTCAGTAAAAAATGCGACGAATGCAGTCAGTAAGCTGCAAGATGTATGCAAAAACTTACCCTACAGAAGTACAAAAGTTAAGTCTAAGAGTGGTCAACTTTTAGCTTAAATAGATTCAGGTTTAAAGGAAGCAGAGGAGAGGTTACAAGGCAGTATTGTTAAAACTCCTGATATTCCAAAACAACATTTGACAGAAAACAAACCCAAGCTTTTAGAGAAGTTAGAATCTAAGCCCTGGTTACCCACGATGCGGGGCTGGCCCATCGGAGGAAAATAGCGAAGGTTGCAGAATGCAACAACACTTGCCACCAGCTGTACCTGTCGAGCAAACACAATTGCCATGCGCTACACCGCAAGCCAACACAAACACGCCTGTCACTGACAGCGCAGTGTGTTTGTCAACATTACTTGCAGACGAGGAATTACTTAGGCACCGACAATTTCCAGTATTTACCTCTGAATGGAAAGAACAAACCCCATAGTCTTTATCAGAGCGTTTTTAAATGTTTTGCCTCGTACCTGGACCAAAGTCCAGGAAATTAGAATTGTTGTCAGAACACACAGGCTGGCGTTCTGCTATGGGCTATGGACATGGCGGAATGTTGCCGCTACTACGAACAGTCTGAGAGAGCCTTTCTGGATAAATATTGGCCTGAGGCCGTACAAGAGAGGCTCAGACATGAAGTATTCAACCTAGCTCCATTCAGTAGCAAACATGGAAGCTTAAGAGGCTATTCTGAAAAATATTTGAATAAAACCACATACTGGATGAATCCTGTATCTCAAGTAGACGTGCTGAAAATTTTAAGGAGCCATTTTCCTGACCTCATTAGGGAAAAACTCATTACCATTCCAGAACACGGAACTGAATACTTTGTATCTGTACTGAACTTAATAGATTTGATATACGAAGACAGACCAGTACAGCCCAAGCCTGTTAATATGCAGATAGTACCACAGATATTTATGGACCAATAAGTGAACAACGGATTCGTAGTACAACACAGTTGGCAAGCTTACCCCCCACACACCTATGGTAACGGTAATGGTAATCACAATGGCAATGGAGAAAACCGTAAATTCAAATATGAAAGAAATGGACAAAATTTAACAAAAACATCTTCAACAGGCAAGTAGTGAGTAGCGAGCTTGTACAATATGTGCACACACAAGCTACTGGCAATAATCAGCTGATTGCTTGGCAAACGCAAAACAGTACCAGACAGCTGAATAATCCACAGACAGTGGGATTCTGCCAGAAAAGTAATGCACATGTATCAAATAATGCGCAAAGACAAAAAGAATTTCAGTCGAGAGCCTCCCAGGATAGTAATTGGCGTAATCAAACACCAACAGTCCATACGGTGAAAGTTATGCCTAACCCAGAGACTGATGCCACTGCGACGTCGGAAAATTTGAATCAGTCATGGTAGGCCTCTGATCTGTGACCTTGGAGCAGAGTTGGAGCATGAGCTTGATCGACACTTGCTTTATCAGGTACGATCAAGGTAGTGATGCGAAAGATGATCTGTATCAAAGTAATGAGGATACACAGAAAAACTTGACAGAGAGCAAGGTACAAGCTACTATTAAAGCCAAAATATTTGACCTTGATGTATCCATTGTGCTTGACACAGGTGTTACAACTAATTTGATGTCAGAGGGATCCTTTCAAGAACTGAAGAAACGTGAGTCTGTAATGCCAGTGCAAAATTGCAAGGTACAAACTGCCACTGGTCAGAAAAAGAAAGGAGTCAAAATACAAGCCTTAATTCCTGTAGAATTAGGACAGCTTTTTGTATGATGCAACTTTTTGATAGTAGAGAAATTAATAGTTGATTGTTTAATAAGTAAGGATACTTTTACGACACACCAATTACAAATTGGTATAGGAAACTGCCAATCTCATTTCACAGTAAATAACCAATTATTTGTAATAGACCTAATCAGGGGAAGTACTAACAGACGTAAAACTGAAGTTACTCACAATTTTGAGGTTCAGTTGGTAAATCCCATAATTATGTTTGTCAACACATACAAAAATAACGACCAGTCAGCAGCAGAAGAAGTAAACATCGACACCATAAGCACAAAGGTAAGTGAATCAAAGCGCTTGTCTCAATAACAAGCGGAACTTAGGGAACTGATAATTGCTCATATACGTGCATTTGAAAAAAGACCAGGTATCATTAAGGATTTTGTGTATAAAATGGAAGTATATCCTCATGTTTCTTTTATTCTACTTCATACCCTCTACCACAGACAAAGAGGGATGCACTAAGAAAAGACATTAACAGGATGCTTGAATGGGGCATAACAAAACCATCATTTTCCCCTTATTGTAGTCCTATTTTGGCGGTGAGTAAGCCAGACAGCAAGGTTCACTTGGTCCTCGACGCACGTAACATTAATAAGATTATTGTACCAGTCCAAACACATCCTGCCAATTTAGAGGAACAGCTTATGAAATTCCATGATGCTAAATTTTTTACTATAATCGACCTCCTGTTTTCATGTTGGCAAATAAATGTACATGAAGAAAGTCGGAGGTATACCGCCTTCGTATATGGGGGGCAAGAGCTTCGAATTTCAAGTATTACTGTTTGGATTGAATGCAAGTGAGGGTGTATTTATTTCTGCACTGGACAAAGTGCTAGGGCCTGAACTTTTGAGTGAGGTACCAGTATACGTGGAAGACCTTTCAGTCGCTACATCCACTTGGGTACAACACCGAAGATTAATTGACCAAGTATTGGGCCACTTTTCCGAATATGCAGTAACAGCTAATCTCAAGAAATATAATTTCAGACAAGAAAAGGTAAATTTTTTAGGACACACAATCTCTTTGAATGGCATACTGCCATTAGGAACTGCCCTGTTCCTCAAAACAAGAGGCAATTGAAGGCATACTTAGGCCTAGTCTCATTTTCCAGGAAATTCATCCCTATCCAACTTATGAACATTGATGCTTTACTCAATCTTCTCCAGATAAACAGACCTTGGTTATGGAATGAGTGGTGTCAAAATGATCTCAAGAACATCGAGCAATCCTTATTAAATGCTAATATTGTATCTCAAACAGATATGGAGAAGGATTTTTTAAATGCATCAACGCGTCTTCTCAAGGTCTGGGTGCATGCACTTTTCAAATGGTAGAAGAAGAGGGAAATCTCATCCCTAAAGTAATTAGCTTTACCAGCTGCACCTTATTCGAAGCTGAAAATTCACGTTTAGTTATAGTGTCGCATGGTTTGGCCATAATTTGGTCCTAAAAAAGTCTGAATTTCCTTTGGGGCAAACTCACAAAAGTATACCGAGACCATCAGTCTCTATCATTTTTGTTAACATGTAAATTGCTACACCGATGGATGGCCAGGTGGTGTATGTATCTTCAAGAATTCGATTTCGAAATTGCATACATAAAAGGAAACCAAAACGTAATAGCTGATGCTCCTTCTCGATTACCATAAGACTTACAGGAATTCAAAGATCTTTTAGAGCAGGAAGGTGAAATAAGAGCCATGTTGATGGAGTACAAACCACTCTGACCATACTATGTCTGTGACCATACAAGGAACAATTACAGCCGGAAGACAAACGATAGAGAAGGTAAGAGTGAAAAAATAAAAAATGGCGGTGAAAAGTTAAAAAGGTTATTCGCTATTCACAATGGTGTTCTGTTCCATAGGAACCATACTGAACAAGAACAATGGTGCATGTGTTTGACAGAGGAATATGTGGTTGATTTTATCTTATATACAACAGTACTTGGGGCCATTTTGGCACTGTAAAATGCACTGACAAAATAGGTAAACATCATTACTTCCCCAACTTTAGATGAAGAGTACTGCAGATGGTAAGAAAGTGTAGTGTTTGCCAGAAAGCAAAACATTCTAACATCTCCAAAGAGATGGGACAACATCCCATTGTAGCTAAAACACCTCTAGAAAAAGTATGGTTAGCTGTGGCTGGACCCTATCCGAGAGGTAGGGGAGGAGTAAAATATATAGTAGGTCTGTATATAGGACAGGCCAGAAGTATCTTTAATAAGATGAAAGATGCATTCTGTTCGAGAGACATTTGTTTAAACACAAAAATGAGGTTGCTAAGATGCTATGTATTCTCAAAATTATTATACGGAATGGAAGCGTGGACATTGAAAAAGAAGGACATGAACAGTTTAGAAGCTTTTGAAATGTGGGCATATAGAAGAATACTTAGAATTAGTTGGGTGTCGAGGATTACTAATCAAGATGTCCTAAGAAGAATGGGAAAGGAAAAAGAATTAATTAAAATTATTAAAGTAAGGAAGCTACAATATTTAGGCCATGTTATTAGGGGAGTAAATTACAAAATATTGCAAATAATACTAGAAGGGAAAATTTGTGGGAAGAGAACGAGGGGTAGAAGACGGACATCCTGGATTGACAATTTAAAAAATTGGTACAACTGTTCAACGTCAGAACTCCTTAGATCAGCCAAATCAAGATCAGAAATTGCCATGATGACAGCCAACCTTCTTAGAGGAGACGGCACATGAAGAAGAAGAAGGTCTGTATGATATTTGCGGAAAATATGCAAAACTGTGTGCGGTACAGAACATTACAGCAAGTACAATTATAAGACGAATCAAAGAGGATTATTTTGCAAAAGTAGGAAAACTAGAAGGCAAGTTAATAGATAATGCCTCATATTTTGTCAGATGTAAATGAAAAAAGTTTGTAGATTCCAATCTAATCAAACGCCTTTCAGTATTCAAATTTCATCTCGAAGCATCCTCCACAGCAAGGGTGTTTAAGGAATTCAACAGGTATGTGAGGGCTATAAACCTCACAAACATACCAAGTAGACTGAATATGTTACTCCCTTCTTACAAATTGTTAAGAACCTTCCACATACATCACCTGGATTTACACCAAATGAGCTGATATTCAATTACAGACAAGTAGACGAGTGGGGAAAACCTTTCCCCAAGATACCGATACTGGAATTATCACTGGATGAAAAAATATGACAATCAGCAATCAACATTGAAACCTGGGATAAATATAGGAAAGGAATTTATGACAGTAAATATGAGCAGACAAGAGGAATTTGCGCGAGCAGTGGAGGAGCAATCCTGTATTGGCACTGTTATAATCAGGACTACACACAATAGAATTAATGTGAAGAAGTACATAACTTAAATGATGAATATATATCTTAAAAGCATTGACATTGAAGGACTGTTGATATTAGTACCAGTTATACCTCACCCAGCAAAAGTGTACCTTCCATTTTCTTTCAGTTATTCTTTCCAATTAATTAAAAAAAAATGATTTCCATTATTTATCTGCCCACCTATATTCCACTATTCAACTGTTAATGCCCTTCTGACGATAGAATAGGCTGGAAGATGTGCATGGCCTAGGGAATGAACTGAGAATAATATAAAATCTTACCTGAAAAAGACTGGAGCTCCTTTAGATTCTTGCATACCAGTAGGTGACAGTGGCCCTGATGTGGTCGTCTATAGGGATGAAGGCCATTCTTTAGGAGGCATTGCAAAACTGACCGAAGATTGTGTAAATGCTCTTCCCGATTAGGACCCATGACACAGATGTCATCAAGGTAATTGACACAACAGGGAATGTGCTGAATCAGTTGCTCCAAATACCACTAGTAAATTACTGGCACAGACAAGATCCCAAAAGGTAAGAGATTAAACTGGTAAAGCCTAAAAAGGGGGCACTGAGGACCAGGAAAGTCTGATAAACCACATCCAATGGTAACTATAGGTAAGCATCACACAAGTTGATGCAGGCAAAATAGTCCACCTGACAACTTTACCAACTCTGTCTGCTGTGGAATGAGATACAAATCAGCAACACATTTCACGTTGACCATCTGTTCCAGATCATCACAAATGTGCATGGTGCTATTGGCTTCTGAATCACCATCAAAGGACCTCCATGAAATGGGAGAGACAATGCCCTTATCCTGTTAACACTGCAACTCAGCCTTTACCTTGTCACACATGGTGAAGGAATGGGATGGGTATGACAAAAATTGGATACCACTGACAACTCATAAGAAACAAACCTCAAAATGTGCTGCGTGGCTCAAGGCATTCTCAGCGGGCTGCAGCACAAAATTATGGAGTCCAAATCATGAAAAGTAACAGATTGAGACATTAAATGCACTTTGTCAATGATCTGGAACGAAAAATCAGAAAATGCATCGAGCATATAGATATTTTGCACTAACAATGATTTGATCGCTAACAAGGTAAGTTGCCATTCCACATTCTTATTACACATGTACCACTGTGGAGTTTACTGTAAGATACAACCAAATGGAGTGGTTGTTACAACTCTAGGCAACCCAAGAAGCTGATTGTCACTCCCAAGTTTACCAGGAATTCATCTGGCAGTCTGTCCATTATTAATGTCAGCATATTATGCTGGGGCAACATGTGCAGGGCATAGGATGCAGCCATGGCTTCAATGAAAGTACTAGAGTGTCCAATGGCTGACTAATGGCTCGCTGACTGTCGCAAACAGTTGCTAAATGACCTATCCACTGGCATAACACATGCATGGCCTCCATGAGTGGGCAGTTGTGACAAATATGCAACAAATGTCAGTCAGGGCAGGACCACTTGCTTGCCCAATGAGGAGGTGGAGAATGACACCGAGTACCCAAAAAATGTCACTGGAGGGAATTATGATGCTGCAAGTGGTGCGAACCTGCTGAGCTCGCCATGGGCAGCACCATGACACCACTGCACTGGAATTGTCAACGTTGGCAACACATAGTGACTTTACAGGAGACGAGGTCACCTGGAGTATCCTATAGGGCACCAAGGGCTGTTTACCACGCACACCCAATTGAACATCCCTCCAGTTATCAGAAAGGACACCAATGCCATAAGCTCATGTGCTTCCTCAATTGGGCCATGTTGTGTGCTGCTGCTGCTGCTATTGCAGGTGCTCGTCCTTCTGCAGGTGCAACCTACCCACCACGGTCAATACGCCTGCAGTGGCAAGAATTCCCTTGCCCAGTACGCTTAAGACCTCCTGAAGGCTTTCAAAAACAGGCAATACTCCCTAAAACTAACCCACAAACAGATTTGCAATGCCATTTTCTCACACAGTCCAAATCCTCCCACCAACCCAAATAATCAGCTAAAAAGTGCAGAGGGGTACATCCCCACCCTCAATATCACCCAGGGCTTTGATTATCTCCCATCATACCCTGAAACGAGCGACATCCTAACCAGAATCCTTCCACCCCTCTGTGGTGTTCTGTCAGCCACCCAACTTAATCAACATCCTAGTCCATTCCTGTATCACTGCCACTCCAAGCCCCTTGCCACACAGATCATATCCCTGTGGCAGACCAAGGTGCACAACCTGCCCATACCACCCACCCAACACATCCTATTCCAATTCTGTCATAGGTTTATTCTACCTATCAGAAGCCATGTGATGTACCAGGTATGCTCCAAACACTTCAAAGCTTTTATGTCAGTATGACTACCAACCAGCTGTCCACCAGGATAAATGGCCACTGCCAAACTGTTGCCAAGAACAAAGTTGACCACCTGGTGACACAACATGCAGCTGAGCACAACATGCTCAGTTTCAATAATTTCTTCACAGCCCAGGCCTTTTGAATTCTTCCCTCGACCACCAGATTCTCTGAACTATACAGATGGGAGTTATTCTTACAACACATCCTCCACTCCTGTAATCACGCTGGCCGCAATCTCAGGTAATCCACTACTTCCACTCAACAGTTTCCGCTAACTTCATCCAGTCCCCCTCTCCCAATTCACATCCTCACATCATCTTCAGCATGCACTGCTACTCATTGGCTCCTACAATCATGTATCACATGCCTAGCCTGTATCTACATCTACATCTATTCTCTGCAAATCACCATCAAGTGCATGACAGCTCTACAGACGGCTAATGTTTTCGCTTACAGCCGTTTGCGCATCCCAGTTGAAAACTGTCAAAAGTCCTACCAGGTGTCAGGGATTTTCTTAAGCTGACTCGCCTGCAGGAATGTCTTAGGTGTTGGTAGTAAATAGTAAATGCAATAAAACTTCATCCACGATGCGAAATTTTTTCGCTCATCTTAGTGTTTATGACATCATATCTCTTGAACTATGTGTTGTACAGTGATGTACTTCTGTAGATACATTCAGCGGCATATATGGATACTGCATGCGAAATATGTTGCGAATAGAGTTACTATCCAAGAGGTAATAAATTTAAGCGTCATGTGTGATGCGGCAGTTTTTCCGCGAATCTCATTGTTTGAATCATATCTGCTGAGGAGGAGGAGGAGATTAGTGTTTAACGTCCCCTCGACAACGAGGTCATTAGAGACGGAGCACAAGCTCGGGTTAGGGAAGGATGGGGAAGGAAATCGGCCGTGCCCATTCAAAGGAACCATCCCGGCATTTGCCTGAAGTGATATAGGGAAATCACGGAAAGCCTAAATCAGGATGGCCGGACGCGGGATGGAACCGTCGTCCTTCCGAATGCGAGTCCAGTGTGCTACCCGCTGCGCCACCTCGCTCGGTATCTGCTGATATATGTGTCATACAGTGATATAATTTTGTAGGTACATTCGGCAGCATATGTGGATACTAACGCAAAAGTGTTGCGAATGAAATTAGTAGCAAAGAATTAATACATTTAAAAGTCGTGGACAATACAAGAGTTTTTCACGCATCTCGTTGTTTAGGATGTCATATCTCCTGAACTGTATTACTTAGGTGGTTTTTACCTCCACAGCGATTGTTGCCTGACAGTAAGGGATACGTGTATCACGTTTGGTTGAAATCGGCCTAGTGATTTAGGAGGTGGTGTGGAACATTTACAGTTACATACAACCATTTTTATACAATATGTATCGATCTCTGGTTGAGAAACACGCAGCTACTTGCCAGATCGGTGTTGTAAAAAAAAAGTGAGTAGCATAAAAAGTTTACTCATTTATCGTATTTTGAATACACTTTGTTAAGTCATTCTTCGAGGCGTATGTAAAATGTTAGAGCAGTGATTCTGAATACGAATTCTGAACGAATTTGTTTGTTCTGCGTCCCTGAGCCACACAGAGGCGAAGTTTGTCTGTAATCGGCATAGCGAACCGGATTAAGAAGACCACTAAAAGGTGGGCAAAATATGACATTAATACGTTGGATCTATAACGTCAAGATAAAACGTACTTCTCCAATCTTCCGCCAGCAATAGAAACCGGCAAGAATTTACGGGAACCAGTTATCTTCGGACTTCGTGCTACAAACAGCCTTAAACAATTTCATGATCGTCCGACATAGCTGTTAATCAATTACTTGTACTCACTGTCTACGCTTTGCGTCGATTGACTACAACAAACGCATAAGGTCGTAGCACTGCACACACTGTAAATTACATGTAGCACTGAAGGATCTCTATGTGAGCCTCTTCTAGTGATTTTATTTAAATTAGGCTCAGTTCATTATCTGTGGCGATTCAATTTACGGTGCAGTTAGTAAATTTCCTCCGGTATAAAAAGGGTTAGCGGCTGAGAGCGCTCATATCAGCCACGGCTTACATATTTTTCATATTTTGTACTAAACTTTTCTGCTAATCGTCTAATTCAAATGCACTTGTTCAAAGTGCACTAAGGTTTGCTACTTTTCTGAGCCCCACACACATGTGCCATATTCCACTGCACCTGTCCTTTTTATTGCTTTCTGAAATAATAAAACGAATAACTGTGTGTGTATGTGTGTGTGTAGAATAGTTTGCTGTTGTGACAGATGGCCAACCTTTTAGTACATGCTTGCTGGGTAACAAAGAGGTTTCTCTTTGCCTCGGTAGGACCTTTTGTCTAGGTTGGCACAATACAGTAGGCCTCATCTCTGGTCACTTCCGAAGTTCCGATGGAGAAAAATGAACCCCGGTTTGTGAGAGGAGCTCGTCGTAGTTCGCTTAGAGCTTGGTGAAATAGATTGCTCGTAAGAGCCTCTACTCGGTAGGGTAATTAATTTTCGAATCTGTGTAAGTTTTCAGCCTAAATGAAATCCTAACGCTTTTCTCTTATAGTCTATTAATTCATGTGACGAATTTTATTTTAATATCGCGAGTGCTGAATACCTCGAAATTTAGGAAATTTCTTAGGCTGCTTTTTGATTCAACTAGGTACCTGAACGCTTGGAGGTTTATGGAATGGGTAACGATTCATTTCAATCAGCTTCTCATTTTGCTTACCGCTAATGTGTACACACTATATGATATCATTGTGATTTTGCCACTGATTTCTGTTCCTTCCATTGTTGGGTACGTGCTTTGTTCATTACTATCACGTGTTAGTGTCCATGTTTAAGAGGCTCCAGCTCTTACATCTTGCTACCTGTAATATAAATTTAGTACAATTCTAATCCGGTATATATGAAATTCCTTTTTGTTCGTCACTTACTTTCATTTCGTTACATTCATATGGCGGTGTTCTGGTGTAAGAGCCTTAGGTGCTGTATATCGCCGGCCTTTGTGGCCGAGCGGTTCTAGGCGCTTCAGTCCGAAACCGCGCTGCTGTTGCGGTCGCAGATTCAAATCCTGCCTCGGGCATGGATGTGTGTGATGTCCTTAGGTTAGTTAGGTTTAAGTAATTCTAAGTCTAGGGGACTGATGACCTCAGACGTTAAGTCCCATAGTGCTTAGAGCCATTTGAGCCCTTTTTTTGCTGTACATTCCTTAATCTTACACTGTGCATTTAAATAAATTCTGTTTCTTAGCTCATGTTTTGATCTTCGTTTCGTGTCTTTCAACGGTTACTTTACATGTTCATTCCGCGTATAAAAAAGGTGAGGGAACAGTTTTTGTTCTTTTCTTTTGTCCTCTGTGTAAACCTTGTCAACTGCATGTGTATGCTAGGTGCGTGTATGGTTTAGCTCATCCTTTGTTTACTGTGTTCCATATGCTACGAATTTTATTGCGGACTCTGAACCAATGCTTAAGATTTATCAAGAGTGGAACTTAATAGACATCAGGCACAAGCTCACGTCACATTTAATTATGTTCACAAGTGTTTTAATTAATATTTCGAAGGCAATAAACGTTCATTTTATCTGTCCCCATCCACCATCCACCATCCACCTGTGAACGACTTTGTTATATTTAGAAATGAAGTTGTAATGGGAAATAAATTTGTCTGTTTCACTAAACAATTCACAAATGTCCTTAATTTCATTAATAAGACGCTATTTCTAC
Organism: Schistocerca serialis cubense; assembly: GCF_023864345.2. NCBI lineage: Eukaryota > Metazoa > Arthropoda > Insecta > Orthoptera > Acrididae > Schistocerca > Schistocerca serialis. The sequence goes on from NC_064641.1 coordinate 548,961,669, forward strand.
AATTACAATAGTTCTGTTTGCCTCTACAGGTATGTGTGCTGTCAGAAGTGTACCCCTGTAATCTACAGAAATAACCTCTTCGGTTTCCAATGGCTGGCGATAATGTTTGTAATATTGAACTCTTATACGGAATGGTTTGCATGTATCAACTCACCTTGAAAGTCATCGGCAGTAGCAGATATTTCCAAGAAGTCTGTAAACACGTTTCTCCACACTATGGAAGAACACACTGCAGCAGAGCTATATATTGAATATTGACCTGAGTTACGGTATTTAAAAATAAATACCTGGAGTTAGCTTTTGTCACAATGTAATATCTCAGTCGCAAAGTTACCTAGTTTTATGGCAGTACTAAGGTTGCGCTGACATGGCACAATTATCAATTTACGAACAGAATGAGCTCACTAGGGAAGTCTCGAAACTAATATCTGAGCAGATATTGCGATTGAAAAAACTGTTAGTTGTGAACAGGAAAGAGTGCAATACAGTACGAGAGATTAATAACTGCCTCAAAGTGAATGATGCCAACGCTATTATAGGTGACAAAGACATAACGAAGGATACGAAAAGGAAATGCATCAATTTTTGTTAAAGATTAACGTTACTGAACTTGATAAGGTTCCAAGCAACAAATTTAATGCATTAATCAAGAAGAAACTTTAAAAAAAAAAGGCAGTTCCATTATCACAGAAAAGGAAATTAAAGATTGCGTAGTAATGAATCCCTCTCATACATGAAATCTTAGGAGAGTCGAACTCATGATTCATAAGGAGGAAACACCGATTCGTCCAATTATTAAACGGATAGGAAGCCATACATGTATGTTAAGCAAGAAGAACAATCGTGTAATTAACAAACGGCTTGTATGTTCGCATGAAACTAAATTCATCGTCAGAGACACCCGAGACTTAGCTTAATGACATTAAAAACATTACAATTCCAATAATCAGGTAATTTGTTTCATTTGAGATTATGAGCCTCCATACGACCGTTCCAGTCACAGAGACGATAAACATTCTTAAGAACAACTTATTAAAATACACTAAAACCAGCATGATCGAGACATACGAGTTGACTGAAATACGGCATCTGGTGATACCGTATAATTACATTTCGTTTCACCGAGGGAGGTCATCCAGGTTTATGTTTTCCACAATTGCCCTGAATCGCTCCAGGCAAATGGGCTGGTTTCTTCGAAAGGGGCATGGCCGATTTCCTCCACTTCCACCTCCACCTTCGTCTCTAATGTCCGCGCTGTCAACGGCACGTTAAAGCTTAACCTTCTTTCTTTCTCATTACGTTTCATTTCAACGGGGGAGTACTCACAAAAAGACACCCTAGCGATAGGAGGAGAAACTCAGTGATTGACACCGTTGCTATTATAGTTCATAAAGACATGTGCTGGTGGTCACTCACAAAGAGAAATGAAGAAAAGTTCATAAGTGTTTCTTAAAGACTAGCAGTACTGAATTTGATAGGGTTCAGGCTGATAAACTTAACGCTTTAATTAAGTACAAGCTTAAAAATGCGATTGTTTTCTTGCTGAAAATTAGATGGACTGAGAAGATTAGAAATGGCCCGCCGGAGTGGCCGAGCGGTTCTAGGCGCTTCAGTCTGGAACCGCGCGACCGCTACGGCCGCAGGTTCGAATCCTGCATGAATGTGTGTGATGTCCTTAGGTTTGTTAGGTTTAAGAAGTTCTAAGCTCTAGGGGACTGATGACATTAGAAGTTAAGTCCCATAGTGCTCAGAGCCATTTGAACCATTTGATTAGAAATGAGGATGTTCTCTGCAGGATTGGCGACGATATTATTACATGAAAATATTGACAAGGAGAAGGGACAGGATGATGGGACATGTGTTATGACATCAGGAAATAACTTCCTTGGCAATAGAAGGACCTGTAGGTTAGGTAAAAACTGTAGGTTCAAATGGCTCTGAGCACTATGGGGCTTAACATCTGAGGTCATCAGTCCCCTAGAACTCAGAACTAATTAAACCTAACTAACCTAAGGACATCACACACATCCATGCCCGAGGCAGGATTCGGACCTGCGACCGTAGCAGTCGCCCGGTTCCGGACTGAAGCTCCTAGAACCGCTCGTCCACCACGGCCGGCGTAAAAACGGTAGGGGAAAACCCAGATTGGAATACGAGATCCAAGAAATAACAGAGAACATTGGCTCCATGTGCTACGTTGAGATGAAAAGGTTGGTACAGGAGGGGAGCTCGTGGCGTATCGCATTAACCCTGCCGGAAGATTGATGAACAATAAGTGCGTTTGGCGGCGGCGCTGTACATTCAAAGGGCGAATCTCCGAAATACTAGTAAGGTCTGCTGGAACTTTAGGCTTATTACCAAAAAGCAGAAGCAATGTTATAAAGAAGATGCGTGACTACATATAGACTTACAGTGTCTTACCATCTCCAAAAATGATACAGTTTACTTCATGACAAAAGACTGGATAAAAAGCAGTTTATTCATATTTTAAATCACCACAGTTTCTTACAATTAATCTCGACGTCATGAAGTTTGACTCCGTGCACTCTGTGCCAGAAAAACTGATCGAACATTTTCTGCGCTTGTCTATCAAACTCTTTAATTGTGTTCTTCGGAATAAGCACTTTATGCAGAGGCAAATCTAGGGGGAGGGGTGTGGAGTGAGATGCATCCCCCCTCGGGTCTTGTTCGTTTATTCTAGAGAATGATACAAAATTTTTATGAGCTCAGACCCTCCCTCCTCATCAAAGACCTAAAGCCTGGATTCGACTCTTGACTCTATGACTTGGTTCGTGTCTCAGTTAACCACCTTCAGACACATTTGCAAATCAGGTACGCCTGCAGCAACTCAAAGTGGTTGCCAGCTAGTATAGTAATAGTATAGCAATGGATCGTAGGGCGGCTATCTGCATGAATTGGTCACAAAAAGGAGTTATCGTGGAAAGTTCGACATCGTCAGCACATTGTTTAACTACGGAATGGTTTTAGACACCCAGCTAAGAATGTACGAGGGTGTGCTGAAAAGTAATGCCTCCGAACTTCTAATGCGAAAACTCTTGAAGTTTTTTAAATAAAACGAAACTATTAACATTCCGTATTATTATTCTTCATGTCTATATATTTGCAGCTCCGAATTGTAACGTGTAACTTGGCGATGTGTAACGTAACTATGTTGGTGCCTGAGAAACAGGGAGCTATAACCGAGTTTCGCTTTGGAAGGGTTCGCCCACACATAGAACACTCTCTCCTTCAGTATGGCAATGCTACAACACACACGAGCGTTGTGACACCTGCAACAATCTGCCGCCTTGGGTTCACTGTCATCCATCGTCCTCCATACAGTCCCGACTTGGCTCCAATCGATTTTCATCTGTTTCCAGAACTTAAAGAACATCTTCGAGGACTTCACTTTGATAGCGAAAAAGCGGTTAAGCAGAGGTGAGGTTGCGGCTCCGTCAACAAAGTCAAACATTCTGCAGTGGCGGTATCAATAAATTAATAACGCAAGTTATATTTAAACTGCTTTTATAGTTTTCGCATACAAAAATCGGAGGCATTACTTTTATGAAAGACCTCGAATGTTGTTGCTGTGGTCTTCAGTCCTGAGACTGGTTTGATGCAGCTCTCCATGTTACTCTATCCTGTGCAAGCTTCTTCATCTCCCACTACCTACTGCAACCTACATCCTTCTGAATCTGTTTAGTGTATTCATATCTTGGTCTCCCTCTACGATTTTTACCCTCCACGCTGCCCTCCAATACTAAATTGGTGATCCCTTGATGCCTCAGAACATGCCCTATCAACCGATCCCTTCTTCTAGTCAAGTTGTGCCGCAAACTTCTCTTCTTCCCAATCCAATTCATTACCTCCTCATTAGTTACATGATCTACCCATCTAATCTTCAGCATTCTTCTGTAGCACCACATTTCGAAAGCTTCTATTCTCTTCTTGTCCAAACTAGTTATCGTCCATGTTTCACTTCCATACATGGCTACGCTCCATACAAATACTTTCAGAAAAGACTTCCTGACACTTAAATCTATACTCGATATTAACAATCTTATCTTCTTCAGAAACGCTTTCCTTGTCATTTCCAGTCTACATTTTATATCCTCTCTACTTCGACCATCATCAGTTATTTTGCTTCCCAAACAGCAAAACTCCTTTACTACTTTAAGTGTCTCATTTCCTAATCTAATTCCCTCAGCATCACCCGACTTAATTCGACTACATTCCATTATCCTCGTTTTGCTTTTGTTGATGTTCATCTTATACCCTCCTTTCATGACACTGTCCATTCCGTTCAACTGCTCTTCCAAGTCCTTTGCTGTCTCTGACAGAATTACAATGTCATCGGCGAACCTCAAAGTTTTTATTTCTTCTCCATGGATTTTAATACCTACTCCGAACTTTCCTTTTGTTTCCTTTATTGCTTGCTCAATATACAGATTGAATAGCAACGGGGAGAGGCTACAACCCTGTCTCACTCCCTTCCCAACCACTGCTTCCCTTTCATGTCCGTTGACTCTTATAACTGCCATCTGGTTTCTGTACAAATTGTAAATAGCCTTTCGCTCCCTGTATTTTACCTCTGCCACCTTCAGAATTTGAAAGAGAGTATTCCAGTCAACATTGTCAAAAGCTTTCTCTAAGTCAACAAATGCTAGAAACGTAGGTTTGCCTTTCCTTAATCTAGCTTCTAAAATAAGTCGTAGGGTCAGTATTGACTCACGTGTTCCAACATTTCTACGGAATCCAAACTGATCTTCCCCGAGGTCAGCTTCTACCAGTTTTTCCATTCGTCTGTAGAGAATATGCGTTAGTATTTTGCATCCGTGACTTATTAAACTGATTGTTCGGTAATTTTCACATCTGTCAGCACCTGCTATCTTTGGGATCGGAATTATTATATTCTTTTTGAAGTCTGAGGGTATTTCGCCTGTTTCATACATCTTGCTCACCAGATGGTAGAGTTTTGTCAGGACTGGCTCTCCCAAGGCCGTCAGTAGCTCTAATGGAATGTTGCCTACTCCCGGGGCCTTGTTTCGACTCAGGTCTTTCAGTGCTTTGTCAAACTCTTCACGCAGTATAGTATCTCCCATTTCATCTTCATCTACATCCTCTTCCATTTCCATAATATTGTCCTCAAGTACATTGCCCTTGTATAGGCCCTCTATATACTCCCTCCACCTTTCTGCTTTCCCTTCTTTGCTTAGAACTGGATTTCCATCTGAGCTCTTGATACTCATACAAGTGGTTGAATAAACTGGCGTAATGGACGCAACAGCTAATCTGCATTTACGGGCGACGATCAAGATTTCTCGAGAGATAAGCATGAGCTTCTAAAGTAGCATTCATTCAGGAAGATAACCCAAGGTGACCGTTACACAACTTAAGCTTTTTCCCACATTTACCTTACACTCTCGCACCGACCAGCCTGATAATCATTACACATGCATATTTGGTAATTCCAGAAAGCAATTAAAGATATGTATCTGCTTGTAAAAGAAGTCCATTACCTGTTATTAATTTCGACAGAAACAATGTTTGTACCAAAATATGAGGAGACCTTGGAGCTAGAAAGTAAAAGTGAAGGTCGCAGTACATTGCAAGTTTAAAAATATTGTCAGCTAAAATTAAGAAAAAGTGAGGAACGGAAGATCTACTGGTTCATTTGAGCTATGATTACTCACCTGAGTCGCATCACACATGAGAGGTTAGATCAGCTTACCCCAAGTTAGATCGTATTAGGTTAGCGACAGTATCAGCCAGTGTACGAAGAATTTATTAGTTTCTGTTTATTATTAACGCGTAAACAAGGATCTCTTTGTCAATCAGAGGTACAGTTTCTGTTAGGCGAAAAACGTAAAACAGGTAACACTCAAATAAATTACATGGCTATTCATTCTCCCCCCCCCCCCCCCCCTCCCCTAGGGGGCTAATCACTCTTTGGCAGGTTCATGCTTGGGTACCACAGGGCCCCTGCCTTTGCAGCATCTTTTCCCTTCTGTGCTGCATATCTATACACTTGCTATTCTTTTCCCCTCCCTTGGGGGTCATGTCTAGGGTGTTATTGGGAATGTTCCGCAATGTCCGTCGCTGATGTAAGAACAATCTCACCACTGTTTTTCGTTTCCTGTTCCTTTATTTATTTCCCTCCTACTCTCGTTCCTCCGCCTCAGCGTTTGCCGTTCCTCTTTTCCTTCTTCCTCCCTGTGCGCTCCTGACGGCTGGCGCATGCGTCTGCCGTGTAATAGGTGACTGGGTAACGCGTAATTCTCAGCCCCACGTCGACACGTACCCCCTGGTACAGGCGAGGCCCAGGGAGGGGTGACTGCCTGATCTGCTACCTTCCCAAATTGCTGATTGGTCCCTCTGCCATGTGTTCGGGAGGTGTGACCTCAGGTGCGAACAATCACCTAAGGTGGGTGCGCCCTGTTGTGAAGGGGGCCTCCAGCTAGGAGTGCGCCATCGGAGATGCTGGCAATTACATGGGATTTTCTCACACTGAGCCAATCATCTTCATAATCAACGTCTCTGAAACGTAAATGGAATGAGGCTAACGATTCAAAGACCCTTCCAGGTGCACCACAGTTCCCTGTAGTTTCACATACTGAATACGGTCAGTCCTTCGCAATGGTAAATCCGCTTATTATTCAGAAAGCTGCTGACGCAGTTGCCAGCCCTGTGAAATCCTGCTCTTATTAATGGAATTGCACTTTGCTTTTGGAGACTACTTCTGATTCTCAAGCACAACAACTGCTCGCCACCTCGCTTCTTCATGGCTATCTGTTCGTGTTGAGGCCCATAGAACTCTGAATTCTTCCCGCAGCGTTATTTATGCTAGGCTGCTCGACGGTTTGACCGAGGCTGAAATCCAATCATACCTCTCTGATCAGGGCGTCATCGGCATCCATCAGATGATGGAAAAGGTAGATTCCTCCTTAGTGCCCACCCGCACTCTTTTTCTCATCTTTGACAGAGTGATGCTTGTGTCCAAGATCAAAGCAGGCTATAAAATTATCACAATCCAACTGTACACTCTGAACCCGATGCGCTGCTACCAGTGTCATAATTTCAACCATACTAGAACGTCTTGTCGACACCCAGCCAAATGCATAATCTGTGGTAGGGATGTGCATGAGGGCGATTGTCCACCTCCTTCTACTTGCTGCATCGACTGCAATGGCGGCCATGCCATCTCCTCGTGGGATTGTCCCATGTATCTTGATGAGCAGGCTGTCCAGGAGATCAATGTCAAGGAAGAAGTGCCTTCGCTTGCAAGTTATTGGCTAGTCGCAAACCCTGTGTTCTCCCGTCTGGCACTTATAGTTCTGTTCTTGCTATCTCTCGCTCCATGAAGGATATGGCCATGCAGAAATGCGACTTCAAATTCTGCTCTGAGGTTGTGAAACCGCACAGTGTCAATGTAGCATCACCATCCCCTCGTCCAGCAGTGCAACAAGCCATCAAACCCGCACCTCAAGGGGCGAAGCCAACAGCTACCCAACCGATAGGCTGGAAAGGACAGAAGGAGTACTCCAGTGAAGACTTCCTATGTCCCTCCAGCCAACCAACATCTTCCTCTGGTAACCAGAAAGGCTCGAAGAAGTCCAGCAAAGGCAAAAGGTCTTCTCATTTGCTGACTCAAAGACCCTCTTCGACAATGTTGCCACATGATATCTTAACCCAGCCGGCCTCCGTGTTGCTGGTGTGCAGCACCAACCGTTTTTCTCCATTGGACTCTACAGATCAACAGCATGAGCAAGCCGATGCTTCTGTGGACCTCAAGTAGCAGGATCCTACTGCTTCTGTGGCCTGTAGCAGCTAGTCTTCGCAGGCTGTCTCTCAGCAGCCGCCAAGGTGACACCCCTTCATTTGTTCCTCATCATGGCTCTCCTCAGATGGAACATTCGCAGCCTTCGGTCCCACAAAGAGGATTTACATTATTTTTAGCATCACAGGGTCCCCTTATACTCTGCCTTTGGGAAACAAAATTTCGTCCTCACATCTGCCTTTCGCTTTCACATTTCTTCCTAGTTCGTTTTGACCTTCCGCCTGAGGTCGGCATTCCATCTCATGGGGGCGTCATGCTGCTCATGTGGGATTGATTTTCATATTCAATCCGACTACCCAACTTCAAGCTGTTGCAATTGGCCTTTCCCTTCCTCACATGACTTTTTCCTCCTGTACCATTTATGTCCCTCCATCATACCAGTGTCACCAGGGCAGACTTCCTTTGGCTTACTGGGCAGCTACCTCCCCCATTATGCTACTCAGTGACTTTAATGTGCATCATCCCCTTTGGGGCTCTCCCAGAAACTGTCAGAGAGGTGCCCTCTTGACTGATCTTCTTAATCAACTCAACCTCGTCTGCCTTAACATTGGAGATTCCACATTCCTTTCTGACTCGTGACACACATAATCACATTCGGACCTATCCTTCTGCACTGCCCAGCTTGCCCATCGTCTTGAGTGGTTCATCCTTTCTGACACCTACTCAAGCGATCATTTACCACGTGTTATCTGTTTGCTGACTCCTACCCCACCTGTGTGCACATCCAAATGGCAGCTTACTAAGGCTGACTGGTGGCTTTACTCCTCTCTGGCGACCTTCAAAGAACAATATTTCCCCAGTTGGGATGACCAAGTGGAATATCTCACAAATGTTATCCTTACTGCTGCAGAACGACAGCTGTTGATTTTGCAGTTTTCACAGTAGTATGTACCAACACTAAAGTGGATTCTGTCGTCCTCTGCGACTCCTCAGTAACACTTTGTACGTCACCTCGACTTTGGATCGAACGTAAAACTGCCGATCTCAGCTGTTGAAATTGGTGTTCGTTTTTCACTTGTATTTTTAAAATACGAGAATCTAATTCCTTTAATGGGGCTTTTGTCGTTCTTTTGTATCACGTCGTCTCAGCAATAACATGTTTTGCTTTTGTCGTCGCTTTGATGGCAAAAGCTTCGACTTGTTGTTGAACCTTTATGACATTTTGTTGCGTAACTTCGTGCAACGTAACCATGTCTGTTTTGACAGTGTCAACGTCTGTTCTTAATTGTTTGTGTCCTGTAACGAGCGTTTGAAGCATGATTTACGGTTCCTTATCTTCAGTTCGCATTTGATCTGATTGGCCTTGAATATTGTCACGCGTTTTTTGTATTTCGTTATTCGTTTCTTTCAGCTCCAGTTTTAATTTTTTTTGCTCTTGTGTTAAATGCTGCGATTCCTGATATTGTTGTAATAAACGCTGCAACATCCCAAATATGTTGGCGTTTTCATCTACATCATTTTCGTCTGTTGCCATCTGATGTCACCGTTCCCTATCTCGTTTTTCGTGAACCGTTTGCTTCACTTCTGAACGTAGTGTAGGAGCACTAACACTCGTTCTTTCATGCAATTGCAAGCCTACCTGATTCAATATGATTACGTTTGGTTCAATAAGCTGTATATCTCTATATACAGACTCAGCGTCTGATTCATTAGCAACGCCATTCTCATGTCCATTCTTTGGACCATATTGAACATTATTTGTTGCATTTTCGGTCTCATTTGGTATTTCTGCGCGTTCTGTTTCGTGTTGTTCACGCTGATGTACCTCTTGCGCGTCCAACTCGATCCTATCAATATCTTCCATGACTTCTCTTTGTTTTAATCTATTATTTTCCGTCATTTTTGTGGGTTCCACTATATGTTGCTCTTCGTGAATTTTACGAATCTGACTACACATTAACATCTGATCATATGACTTGATTCTACCCCAAAATACCATCCAAGGTCCTATATTTAATATTTGAACCCGTTTGCACGTCTTTTATTCAGCCTTTTGGTTACTGGAGTTGAATCAGAACTCAACACGACCCAATTCAACGATGTGGTGCACCAGCAAATAAGAAATACATGAATTCAATTCCATCTACACTTACTACACAGTTGGGTCACATTTACACTTACATTTTTTTCCACTTTACGTCATCTTTTTGTTTGGCAGGATTATTTGGTTTGTACCTATCGAAAGCAAACCCTCAATTTATCAGAATGCTGTAATTTCGAACCCTGGAAGGCATCACCATTTGTGAGATGCACAAATGGACAAAACATCTGAAATGTCTTCTAAAGCCCAGGGTGTTAAGCAGATACTCTATAATATATAGATATGAACCTGGCCCTGTAAGGCAGCTAATATTATGTGCGTATCGTAAAAAAATAATTAGAAATACTGCTGTCACTAACTAGAATGCATGAATTAATAAAAGTGAAAGTTTGGGATCTACACTCCTGGAAATTGAAATAAGAACACCGTGAATTCATTGTCCCAGGAAGGGGAAACTTTATTGACACATTCCTGGGGTCAGATACATCACATGATCACACTGACAGAACCACAGGCACATAGACACAGGCAACAGAGCATGCACAATGTCGGCACTAGTACAGTGTATATCCACCTTTCGCAGCAATGCAGGCTGCTATTCTCCCATGGAGACGATCGTAGAGATGCTGGATGTAGTCCTGTGGAACGGCTTGCCATGCCATTTCCACCTGGCGCCTCAGTTCGACCAGCGTTCGTGCTGGACGTGCAGACCGCGTGAGACGACGCTTCATCCAGTCCCAAACATGCTCAATGGGGGACAGATCCGGAGATCTTGCTGACCAGGGTAGTTGACTTACACCTTCTAGAGCACGTTGGGTGGCACGGGATACATGCGGACGTGCATTGTCCTGTTGGAACAGCAAGTTCCCTTGCCGGTCTAGGAATGGTAGAACGATGGGTTCGATGACGGTTTGGATGTACCGTGCACTATTCAGTGTCCCCTCGACGATCACCAGTGGTGTACGGCCAGTGTAGGAGATCGCTCCCCACACCATGATGCTGGGTGTTGGCCCCGTGTGCCTCGGTCGTATGCAGTCCTGATTGTGGCGCTCACCTGCACGGCGCCAAACACGCATACGACCATCATTGGCACCAAGGCAGAAGCGACTCTCATCGCTGAAGACGACACGTCTCCATTCGTCCCTCCATTCACGCCTGTCGCGACACCACTGGAGGCGGGCTGCACGATGTTGGGGCCGTGAGTGGAAGACGGCCTAACGGTGTGCGGGACCGTAGCCCAGCTTCATGGAGACGGTTGCGAATGGTCCTCGCCGATACCCCAGGAGCAACAGTGTCCCTAATTTGCTGGGAAGTGGCGGTGCGGTCCCCTACGGCACTACGTGGGATCCTACGGTCTTGGCGTGCATCCGTGCGTCGTTGCGGTCCGGTCCCAGGTCGACGGGCACGTGCACCTTCCGCCGACCACTGGCGACAACATCGATGTACTGTGGAGACCTCACGCCCCACGTGTTGAGCAATTCGGCGGTACGTCCACCCGGCCTCCCGCATGCCCACTATACGCCCTCGCTCAAAGTCCGTCAACTGCACATACGGTTCACGTCCACGCTGTCGCGGCATGCTACCAGTGTTAAAGACTGCGATGGAGCTCCGTATGCCACGGCAAACTGGCTGACACTGACGGCGGCGGTGCACAAATGCTGCGCAGTTGGCGCCATTCGACGGCCAACACCGCGGTTCCTGGTGTGTCCGCTGTGCCGTGCGTGTGATCATTGCTTGTACAGCCCTCTCGCAGTGTCCGGAGCAAGTATGGTGGGTCTGACACACCGGTGTCAATGTGTTCTTTTTTCCATTTCCGGGAGTGTATTTTAGAAAGACAAAACAGCTATTCCCTTTTTCATTCTACACGGTTTTGCGGTTTCGGACTGACATCCACATGTGTCTTTCCATCTTACATCACATGTACTTTCACGAACCCTTTCATATTGATTTTGGAGTCTTCACAGTAGTATCTACCGACACTAAAGTGGATTCTGTCGTTCCCTGCGACTCATCAGTAACACTTTGTACGTCACCTCTACTTTAGATCGAACGTAAAACTTCAGATCTCAGCTGTTGAAATTGGTGTTCGTTTTTCTCTTGTATTTTTAAAATACGAGCATCTAATTTCTTTAATGCTGCTTTTGTCGTTCTTTTGTATCACGTCGTCTCAGCAATAACATGTTTCGCTTTCGTCGTCGCTTTGATGACAAAAGCTTCGACTTGTTGTTTAACCTTTTTGACACCTTGTTGCGTTACTTCATGCAACATAACCATGTCTGTTTTGACAGTGTCAATGTCTGTTCTCAATTGTTTGCGCCCTGTAACGAGCGTTTGAAGCATGATTTGCGCTTCCTTATCTTCAGTTCCCGTTTGATCTAATTGGCCTTGAATATTGTCACGCATTTTTTGTATTTCGTTGTTGGTTTCTTTCAGCCCCAGTTTTAATTCTTTTTGCCCTTGTTCTATTCGCCCTTCTAAACGCTTTTCTGATTCCTGAGATTGTTGTAATAAACGCTGGGATTCCTGAGATTGTTGTAATAAACACTGCAACATTCCAAATATGTTGGCGCTTTCATCTACATCATTTTCGTCTGTTGCCATCTGATGTCACCGTTCCCTATCTCGTTTTTCATGAACCGTTTGCTTCACTTCTGAACATAGTGTAGGAGCACTAACACTCGTTCTTTCATGCAATTGCAAGCCTACCTGATTCAATATGATTACGTTTGGTTCAATAAGCTGTAAAACTCTATCTACAGACTCAGCGTCTGATTCATAAGCAACGCCATTCTCACGTCCATTCTTTGGACCATATTAAACATCATATGTTGCATTTTCGGTCTCATTTGGTATTTCTACGTGATCTGTTTCGTGTTGTTCACGCTGATGTACCTCTTGCGTGTCCAACTCGATCCCATCAATATCTTCGATGACTTCTCTTTGTTTTAATCTATTATTTTCCGTCATTTTTGTGGGTTCCACTATATGTTGCTCTTCGTGAATTTTACGAATCTGACTACACATTAACATCTGATCATATGACTTGATTCTACCCCAAAATACCATCCAAGGTCCTATATTTAATATTTGAACCCGTTTGCACGTCTTTTATTCAGCCTTTTGGTTACTGGAGTTGAATCAGAACTCAACACGACCCAATTCAACGATGTGGTGCAACAGCAAATAAGAAATACATGAATACAATTCTATCTACACTTACTACATAGTTGAGTCACCTTTACATTTACATTTTTTCCCACTTTGCGTTAGCTTATTTTTTGGGAGGATTATGTGTTTTGTACCTATCAAAAGCAAACCCTCAATTTATCAGGATGCTGTAATTTCGAATCCTGGCAAGCGTCGCCATTTGTGAGATGCGCAAATGGACAAAACATCTGAACTGTCTTCTAAAGCCCAGGGTGTTAAACATAGACTCTATAATATATACACTCCTGGAAATTGAAATAAGAACACCATGAATTCATTGTCCCAGGAAGGGGAAACTTTATTGACACATTCCTGGGGTCAGATACATCACATGATCACACTGACAGAACCACAGGCACATAGACACAGGCAACAGAGCATGCACAATGTCGGCACTAGTACAGTGTATATCCACCTTTCGCAGCAATGCACGCTGCTATTCTCCCATGGAGACGATCGTAGAGATGCTGGATGTAGTCCTGTGGAACGGCTTGCCATGCCATTTCCACCTGGCGCCTCAGTTGGACCAGCGTTCGTGCTGGACGTGCAGACCGCGTGAGACGACGCTTCATCCAGTCCCAAACATGCTCAATGGGGGACAGACCCGGAGATCTTGCTGGCCAGGGTAGTTGACTTACACCTTCTAGAGCACGTTGGGTGGCACGGGATGCATGCGGACGTGCATTGTCCTGTCGGAACAGCAAGTTCCCTTGCCGGTCTAGGAATGGTAGAACGATGGGTTCGATGACGGTTTGGATGTACCGTGCACTATTCAGTGTCCCCTCGACGATCACCAGTGGTGTACGGCCAGTGTAGGAGATCGCTCCCCACACCATGATGCCGGGTGTTGGTCCTGTGTGCCTCGGTCGTATGCAGTCCTGATTGTGGCGCTCACCTGTACGGCGCCAAACACGCATACGACCATCATTGGCACCAAGGCAGAAGCGACTCTCATCGCTGAAGACGACACGTCTCCATTCGTCCCTCCATTCACGCCTGTCGCGACACCACTGGAGGCGGGCTGCACGATTTTGGGGCGTGAGCGGAAGACGGCCTAATGGTGTGCGGGACCGTAGCCCAGCTTCATGGAGACGGTTGCGAATGGTCCTCGCCGATACCCCAGGAGCAACAGTGTCCCTAATTTGCTGGGAAGTGGCGGTGCGGTCCCCTACGGCACTGCGTAGGATCCTACGGTCTTGGCGTGCATCCGTGCGTCGCTGCGGTCCGGTCCCAGGTCGACGGGCACGTGCACCTTCCGCCGACCACTGGCGACAACATCGATGTACTGTGGAGAGCAATTCGGCGGTACGTCCACCCGGCCTCCCGCATGCCCACTATACGCCCTCGCTCAAAGTCCGTCAACTGCACATACGGTTCACGTCCACGCTGTCGCGGCATGCTACCAGAGTTAAAGACTGCGATGAAGCTCCGTATGCCACGGCAAACTGGCTGACACTGACGGCGGCGGTGCACAAATGCTGCGCAGCTAGCGCCATTCGACGGCCAACACCGCGGTCCCTGGTGTGTCCGCTGTGCCGTGCGTGTGATCATTGCTTGTACAGCCCTCTCGCAGTGTCCGGAGCAAGTATGGTGGGTCTGACACACCGGTGTCAATGTGTTCTTTTTTCCATTTCCAGGAGTGTAGATATGAACCTGGCCCTGTAAGGCAGCTCATATTAGATGCAGATCGTAACAAAAATAATTAGAAATGCTGCTGTCACCTAACTAGAATGCATGAATTAGTAAAAGTGAGAGATTGGCATCTATTCTAGAAAGACAAAACAGCTATTCCCTTTTTCATTCTACATATTATTTACCACTGTGCTTTCAGGGGTCAAGTGATACACAACTACCATGTTCAATTAAATATTTAACTCTTGGACAATTAATTGGCGATTATTAAAATCGTTATCTCTACATACGAAAATTTTTATCACAGGGCAGAATGATTAATAATCTTCATCAGCTAACTTACATCTACGATGGCATATCTGGTCAATTCACTGAGTTGGTGGAGATTAATTTTACTTTTTAAACCAATGAAAAACTCTCATGTACTCGATGTGAGGGTACGTTAGTATCGTAGCTTTTGATATTCAATGGTCAAAATATACGCAAGTTAGAGTGATCAAAATCTCGACTCAACATTTATTGGTGTCTAATGCGCAATGGTACTTTACCAAGAGGGATCTGCAATGACATTGCCTCAGTGCTGGATCTGAAACCCAAATCCCTACTCTGGCCTTGACTGAATTCACTCAGTCTCAACTTTCCTGCATTCCGCAGAACGTTAATTTTTCCCTAGCCGAAATAATGGCTGTTGCACACTCGCTAAGGGTTGGAGCGATGTGCACAATTTCTTTGCCCACAAAAATTCCCGCTGGAATAATCAACTATCTCTTTGCTATCTGTCACCACGATACTTGAAATATATCGTCCACACCTCGCAGAAGCAAAGCTCTCAACACCCTTGCTATTTTCCACACATTTGTACCACCCACTTCAGACGAGAGAGATTTCTAGAAATTTTAGCTCTCAAAGTGCTTTTATGTAATGTGGATCTCCCCATCGTGTCGCATCTGCATCGGCCAATGTGGCTTCAGCCAATCGCTGTCTTGTTAGAGTTGAATTTTATTTTTCTTGCTGGGTCGCTGCCTAGCCCTGTTAAAGCCGTCCAGCCATTTACCCTCTGTCCCAGGCATATTTACGTAAAAAGGAACACTGTATTGTTCTGGCCTTATCACTTTCTGTACTGAAGCTCGCCGTTCTCTTGTTGAGTGGACCCAGTTGAACCACTCTGTCAGGAGGGTAAATATGGAGTTGGATCAGTTGCGTAGGGCGGCCACTCTGTCAGACGTTGGATTGGTTCCTGTCGAGGGTATTGATAGGAGGGATTTCACAAGGCGTGGACTACACCTCAATAGGAAAGGGAAGGGTAACCTGGCAGGGTTATTAGTGAAATCCATAACAGGGGACACTACTACTCATGGATGTTCCTCTTTTTTATACTAATATCAGTGTCCAATGAGAAGTTCAGGCAGATAGGTGCTAAAGAAGCCCAAAACTCACAAGATTCTCACAACAGTAAATTAAAAAGTAATATCACCAAAATATTCCAGGATTGAAGAATAAAGTAGATGAGCTCCTGGTTTGTTTAGATGACATGGAATCTGAAAATGTAATAGATATACTATGCCTGTATGAGCATCACATTGTGTCTGATATGGAAAAGGTAAATGCCAGTGGTTATAAACTAGCTGCACATATGAGTAGAGAGAATAATTTGGGAGGAGGAGTTGCCATATGAGTAAAAGTTATCACTGTGTAAAAATGCTTAGATACACAAAAGTTTTGTCTAGAGCAACATATAGAAGCATGTGCCTGTCAACTTAAACTGAAGGAGGGCTCTTTTATAATTGTAACAGTATATAGGTCCCTTCAGGAAACTTTCATTTATTCCTGGAAAACTTGGATGCCTTGTTGTGCTATCTGTCAGATAGGAGAAAGCAAATTATTATTTGTGGGGACTTCAATGTTGATTCACTGAAAGAGTGTAATAGGGAGAATGACCTGGAAATCTTGCTCTGTTCTTTCAGTTTGACATCTGTCATTGATTTTCCAACTCAGGTAGTAAAGGACAGCAGCCCATTGATAGATAACACTTTTATAGACCAAGATAAGTTTAAAAACATAAATTCTTGTCCTGTTGAGAATGGCTTTCTGATCATGGTGCTCAGCTAGTTACAGTATATGACACAACTCCATTCAATAATTCAAAACTACCCTCCAAAGTTGTGCATTCAATTAATGACTTAACAATTAGAAATTTCAGGGAAAATCTTCAGCAGTTAGACTGGGATGAGGTGTACAAGGAAACCAATGCTAATTTAAAATATAACTTATTTCATGATACACTTGTAAGAGAATTTGAAAACTGTTTCCCCAAGAAAGTAGTTAAATCTAATTATAAGAAACCATGCATAAAACCTTGGCTTACTAAAGGAATAAAAATATCTTGTAACCGCAATAGGGAACTGTACCTAACAACAAGAAAGAGTAATGACCCAGAAACAGCCAAGTATTATAAAAACCACTGTGCTACATTAAGAAAGGTTATTAAAAAGTCCAGAAGCATGTGCATCATGTCTGAGATTAATACCTGGGATAACAAAAAGCAAAGCAATTTGGAATATCATTACGAGGGAGACAGGGCAACCAAGAGTACAAGATGATGGCATTACCATCAAAGCGGATGGAAACTTGACAAACAACAAGTCGGAAGTTGAAAACATTTTTTAAATGTTGTAGAGAAAATAGGATCTAAATGTTCTTTAGAAGAAGCTAGGCAGTTAATGGAAGCGGCCTTACCCGCACAATTTGATACAATTGAAATTCCACCTACCTTTCCTGCTGAAATTAGGAAGATAATAAACTCGCTCAAGAATAAACGTTCACATCAAAATTGATGGACTTTCCAGCAGGATAATAAGAGCTTGTTCCCAAGAGACAAGTGGGATTCTTAGCCACATATGTAATAACTCTCTGAAGCAGGGTATTTTCCTAGATAGACTGAGGTATGCCATTGTTAAACCACTGCATAAAAAAGGGGAGAAATTTTTAAAAGTTTTCAAGGTATATGCGGGTTGTGTCAGACACCTTTATCCAGGAAACCGATGTGCCTCAGTTCCATCCTGAGCGTTGTCCACTTTGCTATCGCCATTAACCCTATAATGGCCCGTCTCCCACTAGGAATCTCTGGTTCCTTTTTTGTTCACGATTTTGCCACCTATTGCAGTTCTCCACGGACCTGTCTCACTGAGCAGCGTCTTCAGCGATGTTTTGATCGTCTTTACTCATTGAGCATCGACAACAGATTTCGTTTTTCCACTGACAAAACCGTCTGTATGAATTTCTGGCGGTGCAATTGGTTTCTCCCACCATCTTTACATCTTGGGCCTGTTACTCTTACGTTCATTGCAACTACAAAATTCCTGGGGCTCATGCTCGATGGGAAACTCTCTTGGTCTTCACATGTGTCTTACCTCGCAGCCCACTTTACGCATCCCTTCAATGACCAATGTGTCCTCAGTGGTATTTCCTGGGGTGCAGATCGAACCATCCTCCTCCATTTGTACCAGTGCCTTATTTGTTTGAAACTAGACTATGGATGTTTTGTTTATGCATCTGCACATCCATCCCTCTTACGCCATCTCAACACTAACCACCATCGTGGCATCCATTTGGCCACTGGCACCTTTCACACCAGCTTAGCTGAGAGTCTGTATGCTAAGCTGCTTAACTGCCACTGTCCAACCACCGTGACTTTCTCCTCAGCAGCTATGCATGCCGTCTGTCGGCCATGCGTGGCCACCCATCCTATGCCTCCCTCTTCGATGATTCCTCTGCTTGCCAGTATGGATCACTTCCCTCTTCTCTGTTACTTCCTGGAGTCCGCTTTTAGCACTTGCTGCGGCGGCTTAACTTCACACAAACTGCAACTTTCCTGGTGGGTGTGAATCCTTCACCACCTTGGCTTCGTGAAGTGGCTTGTGTTAACCTTGTCCTTCCTAAGGACACTACCCTAGCTGCGCTCTATTGCCTTCAGTTTCACAACCATTGCATGGTGTACACTGATGGCTCTCAGACTGACGGTGGTGTCAGTGTGCCTTCGTCATTGGCATCAAAGTTTTTCGATATCGGCTTCTGGCACACTTCTCAGTTCACTTGCTCACTCCTTGTGGAGCCACTGTGATGTTTATGTGGGTTCCTGGTCATGTCGGTCTGCCAGGAAACGAGGCTGCTGATGCTGCTGCCAAGGCTGCAGTCCTCGTTTCTCAGCCCACTAGTTCCTATATTCCTTCCAATGATCTACGTGTTGCCGTCCGTCAGGAGATAGTGCCACTTTGGCATCGCCATTGGTACTTTCTTCACGGGAATAAGCTCCGTATTATTAAGCCTCTCCCATCGGCTTGGATGACATCCTCTC
This sequence comes from Schistocerca serialis cubense, assembly GCF_023864345.2. Taxonomy (NCBI): domain Eukaryota; kingdom Metazoa; phylum Arthropoda; class Insecta; order Orthoptera; family Acrididae; genus Schistocerca; species Schistocerca serialis. The sequence goes on from NC_064641.1 coordinate 548,980,740, forward strand.
GGCCTTCCGCCAGGAGGAGCTCATGTTAACTAGGTTGCGTATTGGGCCATCGTCATTTGTTAAGCGGCCCTCCCCCACCACTTGGCACACATTTCGCCCAAGTTTTAACTGTTCACCATTTCCTGAATGAATGTCCATTTTTTAAACGGTTATATTTCCGCTTGGGTTTGCTGTCTGAGTTATTGGCCGTTTTAGCAAATGATGCATGGGCTGTTGACCGCGTTTTGCTTTTTATCTGTCGTAGCAGTATGGTGAAGGCCATTTAATTTTTAGTTCTGGACCTACTTTTCTGTATGGTATCTCTTTTTCCACATCCATTTTTTTAGCTGTCTTGTATTACGTCAATTGGGATTGATGTATAGTCGTTTTTTAAGTCCTCTCTGTCTTCGTGTTCTATAGTTTTGACTTGGGCGCATATCAACCCAGTTGTTTTTGCGCCCTAAAACAAAACAAACACTCATTCTACACTTAATATAGCGCCCCATTCGTAGACCAGAAGAGACTTATAACACTGTGGTAATATTACTGTAGTACGAACCCTGTGTGGGAAAATAAAAATGCGACAATATTAAGAAAACTTGTAGTGGACAAAGCTGATGCGACATAAGATATGATGATGGTTGGTTTGTGGGGCGCTCAACTGCATGGTCATCAGCGCCTGTACAAAGTCCCAATTTTTTACACAGTCCGATTTTTACACAGTCCAATCTAGCCACTGTCACGAATGATAATGATGATGATGATGATGCAATGATGAGGACAACACAAACACCCAGCCCCCAGGCAGAGAAAAATCCCCAACCCAGCCGGGAATGGAACCCATGTCCCAGTGGTCCAGAGGCAGCAATGCTAGCTACTAGACCACAAGCTGCGGACAACTTCAGATGTATGAGATACTAACAAACCTGACAATGCTTTGCAATTGCTAAATATGTATGGGAATTGGATATACGTCCTAATCTCCTTCATCCACCCTCTCTCTATCGCACTCCTCCTCCTCTCCCGTACCTTTGTCCACCTCCTCCCCCTCCCCCCCCCATTTCTGCCCACCACCTTCCCCCCACTCCCTGTATCATATCTCACACTCTATCGATCTCCTCCTCCCTCTTCTCTCTGTCCATGTCCTACTTCCTCTTCTTTATATCCATTTCCTTCATTCTTCTCGTATCCATTTCTATCCCCCTTCTCTCCTCATCTCTCCCCCTCTCTCTGACCTTGTTTATTGTTACAGCAAACCGAACATTGATTGAGAATAGAAGTCAAAAGGAGTGGGTAAATCAGTTGGAATCATTAGTACAAAGTGGAGCGTGGTAAATTGCTGATTTGGGAATGAAATTAAACAAATAATGAACACTTAGAAACTTCAATCTTATTATACTCATATTGGACAGCAGTGGAAGATTCTAATTACATGGTTTAAACAGTGTATGCCGCAAGTGTCAACCTTCACAATTCACACACTTCCGCAGTTGTTTTCTAAAATTCTCATGCACTCTTTCAAGCATGTCTGTTGGTATTCTTGCAATTTCAGCCTCAATATTGTTCTGTAGGTCTTTCAGGGTGTTGGGACTAATGCAATACACCTTTGAGTTCAGATAACCCCAAATAAAACAATCGCATGGGGCTAAGCCCCGTGACCGTGCGGGTCAGTTGAGATCCCCCATCCGAGAGATAAGCCTTCCAGGAAATGTTTGCATCAAAAATTCATGGTAATGCCCGCTGTGTGTGCAGTGGCACCGTCTTGTTGAAACCAGGTATCCTGTAATTGCAATACCTGGAAAGCTGGCTGGAAAAACTCTTGCAGCATAGTTAAGTAACGATCCGAATATACAGTTACAGCACGACGATTTTCCCGGAAAAAGCCTACCCGTGATATGGCGCACCTCACAGTGACGCGGTCTGAGTACAGGGGCCTCTGGCAAATTTGCCTGATGTTCGCGTCGCTCCAGTACCGCATATTCTGTTTGTTTACACACTCACTGAGGTGAAAATGTGCCTCATCAGAAAACAACACATTTGCGTTACGGGGCATGGTTGCAAGCATGTCTTCATAAGATGTTCTTCTTGTTACGTAATCCTGTATTGACAACTGCTAGACCACGCACATTTTATACGGGTGAAAATTCAGTTCATTATAAAGAACCCGGTGGAGAGAACGTCTTGAAATGCGAAGACCAAGTGCGTGTTTTCGAGCTGAGCGTTTCGGAGATTGCAGTACTGCTGCTCCAACTAGTTCGACATTTTGTAATGGTGTAACGCTTCTCTGAGGTCCTTTTCGTACAGATCACACACCCCTGTTGTTTTGATTGCATTTGCCTAATTTAAAATCGCCGTCCAGGAACCCGTCCGCGTACTGCAAATCGCAAACGAAAGCGCACTGTGTTGCAATGATCGACTAGGAATTTGAGAAATACACATCAACACAAAATGAGCGCTGCTCACGTGTCCACTGCATTATCGCAACCGAACAACAACTGAATACAAACCTCCCTTCGGTCGTTATAAACCACGCCTACTCTCCCCTCTATTCAACCAACAGTGCCGCCAAAACGTGAATTCTAAAAAGGCAATTTACCGCGCTCCACCCTGGCGTATGAGAGAGATCTTTGAGGATAGGAGCTTTGATGACAGTATTTCATATGGTTTTAATCTGCTTACAGGTAGGATAATAATGTTAGCCATAAACACAGCTTACCTGTTTTCTGTTAAAAATGACTGCGGAAAGGTAAACAAAACGGTACATTTTCACAGCACAGCTTAACGTGTTCTGTCTCGTAGCCGGTGTTTAACAGGAAGTGTTTATTGTATAACTCTTATTCGGTTTGTCTCCAAATGCTGTCTACACTCTTCGTCAGTATCCTTGATTCGACGATCATGTAGTTGGCTTGCGTTGAGCGTACGCCGACCGATATTTCGACGCCTCACTGGATGCATTTTTTTCCAAAGAAATAATCACAAACTAAAATCATCTGAATGTTTGCAGCACATCAAATTACACGAACTGACATCAAGTTAATCTCTGCAACAAAGAAAAGATATAATTATGACCGTTAACAAATGTTTGACGGTCTCTTTTGTTGACGTTCAAAATTATTATGTGCACAAGTTACAACTGAGCATGTCGACCTTGTTTCCGTCGTTCTGGAGACATAATGGAATGAGCTTGAGAAATTTTTATTCGATTTGCCTCCAAACGCTCTCTACGCTCTTACATCAGTCTCCCTGATTAGACGACCATGTTGGGCTGCAATGCGCGTGTGCCGATCGATATTTCGACGCTTCATTGGTGACAGTTTTTGCAAAGAAATAAACCACGAACTGAAATCAATTGAAAGTTTGCAACACACCAAATTACCATTAAGTGACATCAATTCAATTTTCATAGCACACCAAAAATGTGATCACTACCGACAACACTTTCAAATATATTCAGTTGTATTCAATGCGGAATTCGTTGTTATTATGAAGACATACCGACCGCCACATTTCCGACTTTTCCGGTGCATTTCCCAACTCTTTTTTTATGCAAGTCTTGTCCTGACAATAACGAGCGCAACCAAAAGTAACCAGCCAAATCCGTCGAACCGTTCACAAGTGATGATCTCTCGTATATGCGGTAACTGATTTTTATTTACACACACGAAAAAAAGTTTTGCATCACTCTGGTTCCCAGAACTTTTGGAGATAGATGTTGACTGTGTATATTCTATCACAGACACAGACCCTTTGACTGTTCAGAGATAACCCGCACAAATATGTGAAAAATCGTGCATGAGCAGCACCTATTAGACGGAGGGGGTCCGACAGCCGATGTTTTCCAGTCATTCCACCAGGAAGGATGTACACAGCTCGTGTTGTCTGTAGCTCAACCACGCCTAGACGGTCAATACCGCGGTTCGATAGCGTCCGCATTGTTTCTTTGTGCCAGGAAGGGCTCTCAAGAAGAGAAGTGTCCAGGCGTCTCGGAGTGACAGGAAGTGATGTTCGGACATGGAGGAGATACAGTCAGACAGCAACTGTCGATGACAAGCCTCGCTCAGGCCGCCCAAGGGCTACTACTGCATTGGATGACCGCTACCTACGGATTATGCTCGGAAGGACTCTGACAGCAACACCACCCTGTTGAATAATGCTTTTCGTGCAACCACTGAACGTCGTGTTACGACTCAAACTGTGCGCAATAGGTTGCATAATGCGCGACTTCACTCCCGACGTCCATGGTGAGGTCCACCTTTGCAACCATGACACCATGCAGCGCGGTACAGATGGGCCCAACAATATATCGTATGGACCGTTCAGGATTGTCATCACGTTCTCTTCACTGATGAGCGTCGCATATGCCTTCAACCAGACAATCGTCGGAGACGTGTTTGGAGGCAACCTGGTCAGGCTGAAGCCTTAGACACACTGTCCAGCGAGTGCATTATGGTGGAGGTTTCCTGCTGTTTTGGGGTAACATTATGCAGGGCCGACGTACGCCGCTGGTGGTCATGGAAGGCGCCGTAACGGCTGTACGGTACGTGAATGCCATCCTCCGACCGATAGTGCAGCCATATCGGCAGCATATTGGCGAGGCATTCGTATTCATGGACGACAATTCGCGCCCCCATCGTGCACATCTTGTGAATGACTTCCTTCATGATAACGACATCGCTCGACTAGCGTGGCCAGCATGTTCTCCAGACATGAACCTATCGAACATGCCTGGGGTGGATCGAAAAGAGCTGTTTATGGATGACGTGACCCACCAACCACTCTGAGGGATCTATGCCGAATCGCCGTTGAGGGGTGGGACAATCTGAACCAACAGTGCCTTGATCAACTTGTGGATTGCATGCCACGACTAATACTGGCATGCATCAATGCAAGAGGACGTGCTACTGGGTATGAGAGATACCGTCGTGTACAGCAATCTGGACCACCACCTCTGAAGTTCACGCTGTATGGTGGTACAACATGCAATGTGTGGTTTCCATGAGCAATAAAAAGGGTGGAAATGATGTTTATGTTGATCTCTATTCCAATTTTCTGTACAGGTTCCGGAACTCTCGGAACCTAGGTGAAGCATAACTTTCTTTGATGTGTGTATATAGATTTACTATTTTAAGATACTTGAGTGTGGGTGTCATGAAATGCTTTGAACAAGGTCGCTTGAAATAGCAGGAGGAAAATTAAGAGTTGAATATCATGTCCAAATTACACCTTCGGCCAGCGTTACCACAAGGATAGGGTAGTTGTCTTAGTTTAAATTTGCAAATGATGTTCAAACAGTACTTGCTGATCTTGAATTCTTTCACGAGAAAAGTCTCGCAAAAATTGTTGTTTGTTGAAATTTGTAGGCAAGGAGATGGTTTCTCTTCCTAGACGGAGGTGACATTAATCAATAAGATTTTGCCTTATGTCGATACAGGTTACTCATAAATTATATCAAGTATTAACTTGATCTATAGGGCATGCGTGTGATATTCTGCAGTATATGTCGAGATGTTCACTGACTTCAATGTCACATTCAATAAAACATAGTCATACACTAGCTGGATTATCATTGTTTTCGTCTGCGGCGTAAATAACGGAGGTCAAGGATGTATCGGACCGCAAACAGGTCGCCCTTCCTTGAAATATGGTTAGATTTTATGAGGTCTTCTGCTTCACTTTTAAGAGTTCGGAAATAATTGATTGAAGTTGGGCGTCGGTGTAGTTTTCTTGTAAAGAATCCGTGGAAAGGACGTCTCCGAATTCCAGTCTCAGTGCATAATTTGTGTTGAGTGACTGGCGATTGAAGGTGTATGTTACAGCTCACAGCGTAAGCATATCAGAAGAAAAATTACGGTACAGTATACACGGACAGTTTTTGTGCAAGACAGGTACAGCATTTGTTGAACGCTAATTACTTAGTTATTTACATGTTTGATATATCATTTGAATGATTCTTTTATCGAAATGATGTAGAGTGAGTGAGTTTACTGGGTACACATATATTTTTTGAGTTAACATTAATGAACATATTTTTTGTCCTACTCATACAGCTACACTTAAAACTATTTTTTCAGGCTAACGGTTTTTAATAGAAATTCGTCCAGAATAAATGATTTTAGGTTGGATTTAAAATTTGCTTTGCTACCTTTCAGACGTTTCATGTTACTGGGCAAATAACCTGACAGCTTTAGTAATGAGTAATATAGGTCATTTTTCTCTCTAGTGTTCTAGGTTTGGACACACTGTTCTTCTAATATTGTGTTGGATTAGTTACGACGAATTCCATTTGCAAATAAGCTCGGTGAACAAACAATTAATCACACCTAGAGAAATCATTACAAACATCATTAAACCATGTAATCCACCCCTCAACTTGAAAACCGTCTGGATTGTGTTAGGAAGTGAGTCCACAAGGTTGTGCAGGTACGTCGCATCTAGGTTAAGCCACTCAGTGAGGATGTGAATACGCAATACCACCAAATGACAATTCCCGCTGTTACAACACGCCCCACAGTTTACTACGGGGTTCAAGTCAGGGGGTTTTGCAGGCCAGGCGAGATGTGAAGGCAGGAGAGTGTTCAGAATACCAGTTACACGTTCTTCCAGCCCGAAAAACTTTACTGTTATAGTCTTGAAAAATAGGGGTATCAATAAGATAATCATCATGCAGATGTTAACTGAAGAGCAACACGTGATCGTCCAGAATGTTTAAATAAACATGCTGGTTCATGTTAGTGGTCACCTGAGTGAGCGGGCCCAGTTCAGTGATAAGAAAAACATCCCACAATATCACAGACCCACCCCAGCTTGAACCTGACCTTGGACAGATTCGGGATGAAATGCTTCATTTGGCCTTCCGTGCACTTGACAACTTGCGTAATTATAAGAAAGGCAAAAACATGATTCGTCAGGCCACATTACATTCTGCCAGTTAGCTACTGTCCACGCTCGACTGTCCACATTCGATGACATCTAGCCCACGGGAAAAGCGCAGCTTTATGTGCCTGGGCGAGCCGTGGCCTGTTGCGAGGTGACAGACTCCCAATGTTCGTTGCGTGCAGTTCCGGGCGCAGTGTTCTCTCGCTAACTGTTTAGGGTGGACCTTCATTCACTGCCTGCAGCATTTCCTGACAGATGTGGAATCACTCTGATTCACAAGCCGTGATACGCATCTCCGGTTCCACTTAGTCATGATATTTTTCCGACCACAGTCCCGAGGTCGTGTTTTATGGCCTCGCGTGTTACGCCACTACTTTTAGATACGTTGAACACTCCGCTGCGAAACACCAAAAAATCCAATGGTGCGAACGCGATTGAGCAATGCGGCACCTGTAAAGGATTAACGATTCATCTGCGCATGCGTACTGGGGCGACTTTTTCTTTTCTCTCGCGAGCTTGTATGTATTGTGATGGCGCAGTTAAAATGTCTTTAACTCCTTGAAGAGATACTTACTTGACGTCTGTGTGTGAACACCACGTATTATTCTTACTGCTTGCTTTTGTGCAATCAATACTTTTTCTCTAAGTGGTAAGTTAGCACAGAAAATTACTCAATAATTATTCCACTCACTAAAATTTTCTACCTTTCCGACAGTGTTTGAGTTATTCAGCACAACGCTTAGGATTATGTTTGTTAAGAATGATTCAAACCAGCTGTGCGTAAAGTCATCACATCCATAAAATCTGAGGTTTCCTAAGAGTGTAAAATAATCTTCACAATCGAACGGTTTGAAAAGCTCGCAAAAAACATCAAACGGCGATATTTAAGGCCTGCGCTGTTTGATGAGTAAATGGATAATACAGCATTCTCAACCGAGCAACCCTTTTGGAATCCAAACTGTGATGTTCTAAGTCAATTGTTTCTACTTAAGTGTGCGTACATACGAAATCGCAAGTCCTCAGTAACATATGGGTCTTTTGTACAAAATCTAACCAATGTTGTACAAGGATTTGTTATCTTGGATGAAACTTAGATCTAGCACTTCATTAAGATACGAAATAGCGTCCAAAGTAGCGGCAAGTGTTTCCTAGGATACAAAACGAGTTATTCTTATAGTTTACCTTCCCAACCGTATAACACTTACGGATTCTACAGTACTGTTTTGGGCCAATTAAACAGAAAATGTATGGAAACTGTTGTTGATATTGTCAGAGCTAGCGCCTCGAACGTTCCTGCAGGTGCCGCGAGGGGCGCTTTTAAACATCACTGCCAATGAAGAACCTCCAGGACGCCTACCAATGAAGACTGCCAGGATGGTGTTATAAGCGGCGGTCACCTGGGCACCACTCTTCTACTTCTGCTTGTAGCTCCGTGCTTCTGGTGAGAGTTCCGCGTTGCTAGTTGGTGCCGAACATTACTCCAAGCTGTCGATAGCTCTACCGGCAAACATTCAGTGTATGTAAACGCACGCCCGTGTCAGGCCTCCGCTTGTTGCTTACCATGGCTGTAGCAGGTTCTCAACATTGTAGCAGTTCTATATTTATGCAGACTGCATTTGTGTCAACTAATCTTTTGCTTGATTATCCAGATTCCTGCGGCGACGTAACCTTTGGCCACCTTCCATCTATTCGTCATTAGCAACGTGGGAATAACGGTTCCGACACGCAACGCAACAGAAACAAGTTGATGTTGTCCCAGTCTTCAGTGTGAAGACGGGTTTGAAGCAGCTCTCCATGCTAATCGTTCCTCTGCGAGCCGCTTTATCTACGAATAACTACTGCTACCTACATCCTTCTGAATCTGCTTACTATATTCATCTCTTAGTCTCTCACGATGACTTCCCCCCCCCCCCCCTCCCTGCAAACACACACACACACACACACACACACACACACACACACACACTTCCCTTCACTACTAAAACGCCGATCCATTGCTGACGCAGAATGTGTCCTATCAACCGATCCCTTCTTTGGTCTAGTTGTGCTACAAATTTTTTGTCTCCCCGATTCTACTCAGTGCCTCCTCATTAGTTACATAATTTACCCATCTAATTTTCAACATTGTTCTGTAACACCACATTTCCAAAGTTTCTATTCTCTTTTGTCAAAACTGTTTATCGGCCATATTTCACTTCCGAAAATGGCGACATTCCAGACAAATGCGTAAAAAAAAAAAAAAAAAAAAACCTTCCTAACAGTTAAATCTATATTCGACGTTACTGAATTACTCTTCTTCAGAAATGATTTTCTTGCCATTGTCAGTGTACATTTTATATCCTCTCTACTTCGGCCATCATCAGTTATTTTACTGCACAGATAACACAACACTCATCTACTACTTTAAGTGTCTCGTTTCTTCATCTAATTCCCTTAGCATGACCTGATTTAAATTGCTTGCACTCCATTATTCCTGTTTTACTTTCGTTGATGTTCATCTTATATCCTCCTTTCAAGACACTGCCCATTCCGTTCAACTGCTCTTCTTTGACAGAATTACAATGATATCGGAAAACCTCAATGTTTTTATTTCCTCTCCCTGAGCTTTAATTTCTACTCCAAAGTTTTCTTTGGTTTCCTTTACTGCTTGCTCAGTGTACAGATCATCGGGGATGGGCTACAACCCTGTCTCAGTACCTTCTCAACCATTACTTCCCTTTCATGCCCCTCGATTCTTATAACTGCCGTCTGGTTTCTGTACAAATTGTAAAGAGCCTTTCACTCCCTGTATTTTACCCCTGCTACCTTCATAATTACAAAGAGAGTATTCCAGTCGACATTGTCAAAAGATTTTTCCAAGTCTACAAATGCTATAAACGTAGATTTGCCTTTCTTTAACCTACTTTCTAAGATAAGTCGTATGTTCAGTAATCCCTCGCGTGTTCCTGTATTTCTCCAGAATTCAAACTGATCTTCTCCGAGATCACTTATACCACTTTTCCCATTGCTCTGTAAAGAATTTATGCTAGTATTTTGCAACAGTGACTTATTAACCTGATAGTTCAGTTCTTCTCGCAGTATCGTATCTCCCATCTCATCTTCATCTACATCCACTTATCCCCAAATTGCAGAAGTATATTGCTTTCCTTAAGCACAAAGCGCTTGCCCACAAATGTCCTCTTCCATACTAAAACTGAGAAATATAAAATAGGAATTGGAACATTTACTCTGTTCACCAGATCTGGCACTCACTGACTTCTTCTTGTGCCACTTATAAATAAATTTCTGCCCGAGAGGTAAGATCTCGAAACTGAAACCTTACCCTGAAGTCATTCGTGTTTATGAAAAGTGGTAATGTTTCGCAGCTGTACGTAAATCTTCGCTTTAGGCCGTGAGAATGGTCATGACGATAAATTAAGTGAATGAACAGCAAAAGTATTTCAGAAACTAACAAGGATGGTTGATCCTGTGAATCTGAGGTGACAAACGTTTCACGAAGATATCATTTGCCTTTCCGTTTCCAGAAATTTGACGAAAAATAGTACATGAAATCCCTAGCATAGCATGCAGTGGATTTTTTCGATGACAGTACAAGGAACTGGTGTTACAGTGTGGTAAGTTTCTCGATAATGGAGGCAGTTACATAGAAACGTGTCTGAAGATATTATCTGTATTTCACTTTCTTTTACTTCATATCCAAATTACTCTTCTGGTGATCGTTGTACGAAGACGCGCAGAGCTGAAGAGCGGAGCTGAAAATTCATTTCCGTTGTCTCCCAAGACACTACAAGATGGATGAACATACCTCGTTGATAGGTGGCTACGAGGATTGAAAGAGAGCAAAGTAGTATTTGTGTAAGATGAAATTCAACCTTGCCGGAAAAATGGTTTCATTTATTACATTCATGGTGATTGTTAACCTATTCGGAAAAAAATGGTGCAAAGTAGTGCGTCAGTCGCGAAATTACAACCGGCATGGTGCTTAGTGCTGAATCTGTATGGAAATGACGGTGAGTAGACATTCAGCTCGAGTGCAAGTAGAGTACTGTAACAAGTGCAATTTCCTGTTTCTGTCATCACACTCATCCGTTTCCTAGGTGAGTTTCTTTGCGCGAAATGACCTTTTACGCCTTTCAAGGACCACTTTGGGCATACAGGCAGTAACGCAACGACTGCTAATAAGTCGTCATTTTTTAAACGTCTTTCTCTAATTTTGGGCTACAGTGGTGCAAAGTATACAGGTTGAATCATCTAAAACTTGCACCACACTTTTTGCGGAAATGGGAAGTGCTGATGATGTGCAGTTTTCACATGATGGATTGGTAGTCAGGGGCTCGTATTGTTATTCAATAAACAGATTGTACTACTATTTAGAAAGTATATTTTTTGTGCAAACATACGCTTATAAAGGAATAATAACTATTAACATCAACAAACTAAAAGTTTGTGGTGGTTGCTGCAGTGGTGTTTGCTGCAGGATTCTAGTGCGAGCCGTTTACGAGATATCGTATTCTGAAAAATTTCCACACCGAAACTTATTTGTGCCATTCGACCTGTATAGTTGCTAGGTACGATGTTGTTATGTTTGTTATGGTGTTATGCTTACAGTGTAGTTGTATGTTCCTTGAGTGAACTGCGATTTACTAGTCAGTTAGTGAGTGAGAGTCCAAGCAGTAGGCTGTGAGTGGACAATGGGCTTTACCAATGCAGAAAAAGCCGACATGCTCATGGTGTATGGAGAGTGTAGGTACAACGCACTTCATTCTTGAATAATGTATGCGGCAAGATATACCAATAGATGTCAACCATCTCGGAAACTTTTTATCAGCCTCTTCAACCAGTTACGTGAAAGTGGTAGCTTAAAACATAGACAACGTAACAGGAGGAAACAAGTGATGACGGAAAAGGGGGAAATTAATGCTCTTGCTGGTATAGTAGTTGATTCGCACGTTAGCTGACCCTGTCTACAAGGACATACCAACTACACCCGATGATCTGCAGCGACGTATTACTGCAGCGTGCTCGGACATTTGCGCTGAAATGTTAGGACGAGTGCTGCAGTCGTTCCAAACCAGACTGGAGGCGTGTATTGCCTCCACCGGTGGTCATTTTGAACACAGCCTATGAAGGCAAATTGTCTCGTTAGACATCTAGCATATGCACATGTGTTGTTCTTTAGTGTGTGCTACTAAAGCTATTGTACAAGTGACGGAGTGGGAACTTTTCAAAATACAATATCTTTAAACGACTCCCACTAGAATCCCGCAACGAACACCACTGACATTCTAATATACCCTACTTTTAGTTTATTAACGTCAATAGGCAAGGTTCAATTAAAAAATGTATGTTTTCTCAAAAAATAAACTTCTTAGGTATTATTAAAATCTAGTTTATTGGGTAACGATGCGAGCCTCTGATTACCAAACCGTTCTGTGAAAACTGCACACGAATAGCACTTTTCATTCCTGCAGTATTTGCGGTGTAAGTGTGAGGTGATTCGTCCTGTACATGTGATGTTGTACACACCATCTCTCACTGAACATTACCTGGCGTCCTCCTGAAGAAACGCCTTACAATGAGATTCTGCACCACCATTTGCTATCATGGGGGATTATAGCTATTCTTAGCGACGCAATCTCCATCACAGAGCTTATAAAGCTTCATATGAGCCTTACATTCATTGCTGTGTTGGAAATGTTTTCGAATATGAAGTCAGTAACTTCTTCTGAGTTGTACGCTGAGAGAGAGGTAACTAGCATTGCATCACTAAAAGCAGAATGGAACGCAATAATATTAACGAAAATCAGCACGATATCCAAATACAAAACAGATACAAATAAAAATACACACATCAAAAAACGTTTTGCATTACCCTGTTTCCGAGAACTCCTTAAGACAGACGTTGACTGTGGATATTGTATCACAGGCACAGTCCCTTTGACTGTTCAGAGATGTCACTAAACCCGCTGTTTGAGCAGCGCCTATTAGACGGAGGAGGTCCGACTGCCGATCAGTTCAGTCATTCCACCAGGAAGGAGGAACACGGCTCGTGTTATCTGTAGTTCAACCATGCCTAGACGGTCAATACCGTGGTTCGATCGCGTCCGCTTTCTTACTTTGTGCCAGGAAGGGCTCTCAACAAGGGAAGTGTCCAGGCGTCTCGGAGTGAACCAAAGCGATGTTGTTCGGACATGGAGGAGATACAGTGAGACAGGAACTGTCGATGACAAGCCTCGCTCAGGCCGCCCAAGGGCTACTACTGCAGTGGATGAGAGCTACCTACGGATTATGGGTCGGAGTAACTCTGACAGCAACGTCACCCTGATGAATAATGCTTTTCGTGCAGCCACAGGAAATCGTCATGCAGTCCGATACAGATGGACCCAACAACATTCCGGATGAACCGCTCAGGATTGGCATCACATTCTCTTCATCAATGAGTGTCGCATATGCCTTCAACCAGACAATCGTCGAAGACGTGTTTGGAGGCAACCCAGTCAGGCTGAACGCCTTAGACACACTGTCCAGCGAGTGCAGCAAGGTGGAGGTTCCCTGCTTTTTTGAGTTGGCAATATGTGGGGCCGACGTATACCGCTGGTGGTCATGGAAGGCACCGTAACGGCTGTACGATACGTGAATACCATCCTCCGACCGGTAGTGCAGCCATATCGGCAGCATATTGGCGAGGCATTCGTCTCCATGGAGGACAATTCGCGCCCCCATCTTGCGCATCTTGTGAATGACTTCCTTCAGGAAAACGACATCGCTTGACTAGAGTGGCCAGCATGTTCTCCAGACATGAACCCTATCGAACATGCCTGGAATAGATTGAAAAGGGCTGTTTATGGGCTTTACAGGTTCCAGAACTCTCGGAACCGAGGTGATGCAAAACTTTTTTTGATGTGTGTAGAAGTACGAAACTACGAAACTGAGTTACGTTACACTAGTTCTAATTCTATTATCGACATTCGTGTTTTTCTGCAGTTTTTTTTGCATGATATCTTTTACAGTGTTGATTGCATAGTTCACACACGCAGTCTTCATTCGGCTGGTGGAATCTCTTGTTTTAGCAGAGCTTGTGGTTAACAATGTCTCGAAAGTGGTCATTTTCAATGTAGCCTTTAATGACAAGAGGTTTAGACATTATTGCGGAAGAATTACGGTTATTTGAAAATAGAGTTAATTTGTACCCATTTTCGTATTGTTTTTGCTACGTATTTGTTTCTTCGCCCCCTGTCGCAACGGTAGGGTGGGATTAGGGTCTTAGTGTATACTACAACTACAACTTTTTGTACTGACGACCCACTTCTGAGTATTGCTTATGTCAACATGGCTGGCGACCTGCAACTATTTATTATGTCACAGCGTTGATCTCTTTATGCAGGGAGAATCCCTATAAATGTTTCCGCTCTTATGGACCCCTTGCTTCTCATTGGCCTCTAGAAAGAAGCAATGAGGGAGGATAAAGTTTAAACTTCCCTTTGACGAAAACAAGCTCACTGGACGAAAAAATAGTCACCCCGTCCGCAAGCATAGATGAATCGTTCATTCTTTACAGATGGCGCAGCGATCGAGTCACGAGATCAACCGCGCGCCATCTGCCATTCCTTTAGCATATCAGCATTAAGGCAGTAGCGATCAGTGAGACATATATGTTTCAAGCGGACAATGTACGATAATATGAATAAATGCAATAACTTGACAGTGGCAGAAAGGGGAAATCGTGTTGGGCGATGCCCGTGAAGTTGCTGAATTTGCTGGTGTTTTGCGACGGATTGTTCAACCTTTGTACAACCATGGTGTAACACACATAACCATGAAACATAAAGTCATAATTGTGCTTGGAAAAAAATCCTGACTGAGTGCGACTTGAGACGCTTTAACGGCTTGTGAATCCAAATCGCTTCCAGACCTGACAGGAACAGCTGCAGGCAGTGAATGACAGTCCATGTCAACCTATTGGCTTGAGAACTTTGTGACAGGAAGTGCATGTAATGAACATTTGGAGTCAGTCATCTCACAAGAAGCCATTGCTCACACAGGCACATAAACACAACAGCAAAGGTCATCGGGCTAGAAGAATATGTGACTGATTTTCTGAATACCCCCGCACAGTATTACATTTCAGTTGGCTTGCAAAATCATCTGACATGAACCCAGTAAAAAATTTATGGGACATGTTGCAAAAGTGGTTAAAACGCCGACACCAGCATCCCCACAATTTCGTGAAATTGTGCGATCAAATCTCTCAGCGAGTGGCTTAAGGGGGGACGAAAGGCAATTTTTATCCCTATTCTGCCAATGCTATTTTATCCTTTGAATAGGTACACTTTTCAAAAGAACTGTAAGTGTTCCCGGAACAGTGAAATTTTTACTGAATGTATCTAACATATACGCCTGCACTTAAAAGTAAAATGAACAAAATATCTGTTAGGGATTTCGAGGAAAATGTTTTTTAATCATTCACTGATAAAATTTCACTTTTTATACGTCAGTGATCATAAAACAGTTTCTTTTGTGTTGGTTGTTCTTAATTTACTTTTAATAACTTATTACCGTCCTGAGAACAAATTGACCAAATTTTGTATTTCGAAGCTGTTTATTTCAGAAAATAATGGCACGTAAAAACCATAAAACGTAGTTTTTAGATAATTTAAAATTTAATATTACAATTTTAGTATAGTTAATTATGAGAATTACTTAATATCAATGTTTTCTTGCATCATAGCGAGCTTCATCCGAATCATGTTGATCTTTTCTTCTCTTGCTCCCTCTTCTTTTTTGTCTTGCTTCTTTTGTGCATTATGTTATCAGTTTCTGCTTTGCAGATTCTCTCTTTATCTTCGTGTACCAAGGATTTTGCAGTATTTCCACTAGATTTTCTGCTCAATACTTCAAAAACATCCAGTATTCGTGTAACACTGTAACTGAAGCATAAATTTGCATCATAAACAGCAGATTTGGGGGCTGTAATATGAACAAACACAGTTTTTAGTAACTGGATCCAAATGACAGATTTATATATTCATTTAAACTTTGATTTTCCCCATGGAGGCATTTCTTCAACAAAGTATCTTTACAAAGATCTTTAAATATAGGTTTAATTTCACTCGTTACTGCAATAGGTAAAGAATGTTTGTTGTCATATATTAACTACTCCTGTACTTGCACCAAGTGTCAGGATCATTTGGGCAAAGAAAATGACGAGGATTTTCATTTGTGGAAAGCTTACAGAAAAAGATAGCTCATATAGCTTTCATCATGTTTTCTAAATTCTCAACATTTTTTCTTATGGCCAAGTCGTAATAATTCTGTCACGAGACCTTTACCACCCATCGTCTTAACACCTTACAGTACTATTTTTTACTTTTCTTTTAATGATCTTCTCAACCTGGACTCCATTCTATTCTGCACATTTACCATGCATTTTAATACGGCAATAGTGACTCTAGGACCATAGAGTTGTTCCGTCCATAGCCGCTCATAACATTGCTGTCACCGTCCCCTAAATACTGTGTGTATCTAACACGTCTGTTTGTCACTGAACGATTAAAATCCCTAAGAACTGCTGCTACTTCCATCCAACTCTTGGACTAGCACAATTTTTCTGACAGTTGTTCATCCTCTTTAATTTCACTGTCACAAGTGATACAGTACTCTTTTAGAATCTCTACATCAATTTTCTACCAGTATAAAATGATGCAGTCATCACAACACCATATAGGTTAATCGTGGCCACGTTTCTGCCAGCTGCACAAATATCACTATTTTCACTGTCATCACTTTCCTTGAGTGCTTCTTCAGCTGCTTCCTTTACCAAGAGGATAGAGACTTCAGCAACAGCAATTTCACCAAAATATTTCCAAACAGATGTTGATTTCATAAGCTGAGTGCGAGGAAACCCCTTGAAGATACTGCAGTTTCTTTCTTAAGACACTGATTTACTTTACATCTAACATTCTTGGTTCCTTTAACCCTCCTCATTTCCTCTGAATTTTACTTTAGGCGAGAATTTCTTTATTTGCCACATTTTTATAAAAAACACGTACGAAACCAGAGAAAATATAAATCAACATTTACTTCTCTCGCAATAAACTTCACTAAGTACAAACAATGGCGCTAACAAACAATAACAAATACGATAGAAACGAAGGTAATCGCTAGTAGATACGGAGAAGCAAACCTTGACTCGATAAAACAGTAGAAGCAGCAAATGGCAAGGAATATCCAAATCGGTGTCATTTTCTTTGTATCGCACGAACAAGAAGACGTAGCATTCAAATGCTAGGCTCCCAGAGCATCAGGAAAATGATCATAACTTACGAATGATCTGTAGTATTTATATGTAACAAAAATGGTTTTTCTCAGGGTATAGTAGACTTTGCAAATACGCAAACATCTAAAAAATCTACTTTTTGAACCCGTTTGCCTTTTGTCTCTCCTTAACCTGGAAGCGATGAATCTGCACAACCTTGTGGACTCATTGCCTAACGGAATCCAGGCGGTTATCAACACTGGAGGCAGAATTATACGGTATTAAATGAGACTTGTAATGATTTTTCTAGGGTTGACTAATTTTTTGTGCGGTGAGCTTAGCATTAGAGGCGAATCAGTAACATCCCCACACTTGCCTTAAACGATTTAGGAAACTACCGTAAACCTAATGTGAATGGAAAAACGGATACCTGACCACTGTGCCGACTCGCTCTGTTCGGCTACCTGACAAATGATTTACCATTTTATATATTTTTTTTATTTGTCCTCGTGAGATTAGGCCCCCGGCAGGCCCTCCCTTATATATAACCAGGTATTCTACACACATTATATACGTAACGATACGTGTTTCATATAAAAAAGGCCACTTAATACGGGATACAAAACTTAGAAATTACTATAAAATAAATATTGCAGAAGAGTAGTAGCTATAGTAGTAAAAAGCACAGTTTATACTAGTATATGAAAAGTAAATCAACAGATGATGATTATGATGATGATGATGATGATCGTACGGCATTGATGGCCGAGAGCCCCCACCTCGGGAATCGGCCGCCGAGTTGCAAGTCTTTTCTGTTGCCGTCATTATGGGAGTGTCGATGATGATGAAACGATGATGAAAACAACATAACACGAGGTTACCGAACGGAAAAAATTCCCAGCTCAGTCGGGACTCGAAGCCAGACCCGCTGCATGGCAATCAGACACTCTGGGCACTTTTTTTTTCTTTCTTTAAGTCTCATTTTGTTCGTTGTATTTCTTCGGAGAGGACGTCCTCTGACACCCGTTGAAGTTCATTGTTGATCCATTCACTCCGTTGTTTTGTTACAGAGGGTAGCTAAATCTCTCTAACCGAACACGCTGAGCTATCGTGCCGGCACCACTCAGCTAAGTTTGCGGACGCTAAATCAACAAAGACAAGCAGATACAAAGTGAGGGCACCGCCAGCAATGGGCCTCAGGGACAGAATGGGAGAGAGAGAGAAAGAGAAATGTGACTGAATAAAGAGAAAGGAGAAACAAAGTGGTAATGATCCAAGAAATGAAAGCAGAAAGAAGCCTCACTGGAAGTACATAGAAGCATTTGCTTTACTGTTTGATAGAAACGGGCCATATACATAGCTTGACAAAAAAGGAGACGCACTCAAAAGACGTGGTCGGATGTCAGTTAACTTCATATACATACGCAAAATCGGCAGGTATGTAGACGATTAGAGTTGCAGTTTTCTGAGACAGATAGTATAGGTAGAACACGCTCTCGGGATCTGTCGACCTGGAAAAAGCGTTCGACGATATAAAATGATGTTCGACGGTGTAAAATCGTGGGTTGGCAGCGGTTTGAATGCAGCAGCAAACTTCAGAAATGACGATGGGTGACATGGTAACTAATGAGACTTATTTCAGTCCGTATCATTATTCAGACGAGGGCAGAATAAACAGCCTGTTAAAGAAACAATGTTGTTCTATGTAATAATATACAGATTCCACTTAAACGTATAACTCTTTCAATATTTGCTTAAAGAATGGAAGTGCACACTAGAATTGATTTGAATGCCATTAATTTTTCATCACAAAACCCATGAAGAAATATGGTTGCTGACAAGAGTTACTGCAGTTTTTGCATGAATGATAGTACACGCAGATTCTACTAAACCACGAAGAGGATTATTTGAATTTTAGATCACTGAAAGATGGAATAAAAATTTATGTCTCTTACAACAGAAATGTGAAGTAAGATAATTTGTTTTCTTTGTGCATCACACACTTTGGCCATTACCATTGTCGAACGGCGTGTTTTCTGCTATTGCAATTGGTAAATTAATTCACACAACAAACTTTATTAAATTTAACCCGAGTACAAAACCATGTTTACTTGCTTCAGTCGTATCAAGCAGGATCGGTTAGAACAGCTCATCTTTCTTTTTAGTCATAAGTCTTCTGCCTGGTTTGACATGGCCACCCACGAATTCGTCTTGTTTCCACCTCTTTATCTCAGAGTAGTACTTGCATCTTCCTTCTTCAATTATTGTCGGATTTATTCCTCCAGTCTCCACCTTCCTCTACAGTTCCTATCCTCTACAGCTCCTTCTGCTACAGTGAAAGGTATTCTCTGATTTAACAGATGTCCTATCATCCTGTCCTGTCTCCTTGTCAATGTTTTCCATATATTCCTTTCTTCACTGATTTTTCGGAGAACCTCCTCATCCCTTATCTTACCATTCCATCCAATTTTGAACATCCTTCAGTAGCAGCATCTCTCTAACCATCAGATTATCTTATTTTCCGGTTTTCCCACACTCCATAACTCAATACCGTACATTCGTGAACTCCAGGCGTACATTATCAGAAACTTCTTCCTCAAATGAACGCCAACGGTCGAAATCAGTAAGCTTCTCTTGGCCAGGAATGCCCTTCCTGCCTAAGCTAGTCTGCTTCGTGCCTTGTGGCTGTTTTTCTTCCATCGTAGTAGAGTTCTTTCACTTTATTTACTTGGGCTCCAGTTTGGAGCTTAAGCGTCTTATTAATCTCATCGTTACTATTCCTCAGTATTTTCGTTTTTCTTGACCTTACTCTCAATCCATATTCTGTACTTATTAGACTATTCGTTCCACTCAACAGTTCCTATAATCCTATTTAACTTTCACACAAGATAGCAATGTCATCAGCGACCCGTATCACTGATATCCTTTCACCCCGAATTTTAATGCCCTTATTGAACCTTACTTTTATTTCTTGCTTCTTCAATGTACAGTTTGAACAGAAGGGGCGAAAGAGAGCAACCATGTTTTATAACCTTTTTAATCCGCGAATTTCGTTCTAGGTTTTCCATTTCTATTTTCGCTCTTGGTTCTTCTACATAAGGCATAATACTGGTCTTTCCCTACAGCTTACTTCTATTTTTCTCAGAATTTCGAACTACTTGCACTCCCTCCGCCACACACCGATGGGTGGTTTCCGGAGTGTAAATGTAGATGTAGATTTTACATTGTCGAAAGCATTTTCTAGGTCGACAGTCTGCATTAAAATCCCCGCGTCACAAAACCGTAGCACGCCACTAGATGAGTCAAAACAAAATGGCACAATATCGAGTGGTAATTCGTTTTCTATATTTCAAGAAGAAAATGGTGCAACTATCCATGCTGAATTGATGGAAGTGATTAGCTATAATGTACCGTCATACGACACAGCGGTACGTAGCACCGATATTTCCAGTGCGGTCAGAAGAGAAAAACAGGAATAAATGACGAACAACAAAGTGCGACCACCTCTCTATGAAGAATCGAGAATCGCAAGACAAGTGGAGTCCCTGGTGCTCGAAGTCCGGCATTTCTCAATAGAAGTAATTGTGAAAAAACCAAAAGCTAGTCATGGATCAGTTTTCGGCATTTTAGACAACAGTTTGAACTTGTAAAAGATCGGAGCCCACTTGGTTCCAGGACTGCACACACACACACACACACACACACACACACACACACACACACAATCAAAAAAGCTTGCCTACCTGAGGCAGCAGTGGGAATGTTGCCATTCTGTGAGTCCAATACAAATAACTTATTTAGCCAGCTAAACACTATGGATGAATGTTGGATGTATCACTGTAACAAAGGGACAACTCTATCAATGTAAACCGGGGTATTCACCACCACCAAAAATGGTGAAGACCAACTACCATCGGGGAAAGTGATACTAAACGTTTTCTGGGTCCGCCATGATGTAGCGTCACAACCCATGCTTTTAGGAAAAGTAATCTGAAATAATGAGAAAGCTGCTGTGAAATATTGCATTAGCAGCACCAGACTGATAACCGCAATGTAGCGACATATGGATCAGAATAACATGCACGTAAGGGGATTGCGAGACGAGGCTAGCTGCACTTGGTGTAAAACTGCACTGCACTGCGGTGATAACAACATCAGAAAATTTAACGTCACCACACCAGAGCACGTCTCTTGTTATGGGCTATGTGACTTGGTGCGAGGTTTCAGCGAAACAAATGCTCGTTGTAGCGATATAAATATGACTGAATTTTTAGGCAGAAGTATGCTCCCTGCCGCCGTTGGATAAGCAGCTGCAGCAGCAAGTCGTATATCCCTAGCTTACTTATTTGTTACATAGTTTAATTCTTAATTTCTTTGCGTGTTTTTGGGTACTTGCATTGTTTAATTCACAAATTTCGGGCGTATTATAGTATTTGAGAGTTGTAGCATCGCGCTTTAGTGTTTACTTCGTAGATTCTTACTTAAATTGCGTGTGAGTTTCGTATAGGAGGTGTAATTTCGAGTTTTAGTTACTATAATCGTAAATTCAGCACAGTCGTTAGGCATTTGTACAGGTTAGTTAATACATTCTTTGCGTGTTTCCCTTGCGTTATCTAGGCACGGACTCGTGTTTCAGTAACTGTTGTTCAACATCGATTAGAATGGATAGGGACTGTGATTGCTGTGTTGGGGTGAGGGCTGAGTTGGCATCCCTTCGCTCACAGCTGCAAGCGGCGCTGACTTCGGTCGCGCAGCTTGAGGCTGTTGCCAATGGGCACCACTGTGGGGAGTCGGACTTGGGTATCACGGGGATGTCAACCTCGTCCCGTCTGTCCCCAGATCGGTCTGCCGCTGTGGTTGCCCCCGTTGCTGCCCGCAGTGGGGCTGAGCCCTCGCCTGTGGTTGATTGAGAGGTCGTTCCAAGGCGTGGCAGGCAGCGAAAGACCTCCCTGGAGGCTGATCAGAAAGCCTCCCCGGTGCGTCTGACAAACAGGTTTCAGGCACTGTCTCTGGCTCAGCCACAGCCAGATGCAGCTGCCTGCCCTGTTTCAGAGGATGATTCTCAGCCTTCAAGGTCCGGGCAATCACAGAGGGTGGGCTTATTGGTAGTTGGGAGCTCCAATGTTAGGCGCGTAATGGGGCCCCTTAGGGATATGGCGGCTAAGGAGGGGAAGAAATCCAGTGTGCACTCCGTGTGCATTCCGGGTGGAGGCATTCCTGATGTGGAAAGGGTCCTTCCGGATGCCATGAAGGGCACAGGGTGCAGCCAGCTGCAGGTGGTGGCACATGTCGTCACTAATGACGTGTGTCGCTTTGGATCTGAGGAAATTCTCTCCGAATTCCAGCGGCTATCTGATTTGGTGAAGGCTGCCGGTCTTGCTTACGAGATGAAGGCAGAGCTCACCATCTGCAGCATCGTTGACAGAACCGACTGCGGACCTTTGGTGCAGAGCCGGGTGGAGGGTCTGAATCAGAGCTCAGACGGTTTTGCGACCGTGCTGGCTGCAGATTCCTTGACTTGCGCCATAGGGTGGTGGGGTTTCGGGTTCCACTGAAAAGGTCAGGAGTTTACTACACTCAGCTGGCGGCTACACGGGTAGCGGAGGCTGTGTGACGTGGACTGAGCGGTTTTTTAGGTTAGGAGGCCTCGGGAAAGTACGGGGTGGGCTGCAATCTCAAAGAGTGCATGGCAAATACAGGACGTGCTTGGATCAAGGAACAGTTGGAATTGTAGTTGTAAATTGTTGTAGTTGTGCTGGGAAAGTCCCTGAGCTTCAAGCGCTAATAGAAAGCACAGAAGCTGAAATCGTTATAGGTACAGAAAGCTGGCTAAAGCCTGAAATAAGTTCTGCAGAAATTAGAAGTCTCAGACGGTGCTCAGGAAAGATAGATTAGGCAGAATTGGTGATGGAGTGTTTGTGTCTGTCAGTAGTGGTTTATCTTGTAGTGAAGTCGAAGTAGATACTCCGTGCGAATTGGTATGGGTGGAGGTTATACTTAACAGCCGAACTAAGTTAATAATTGGCTCTTTCTACCGACCCCCAGACTCCGATGATATAGTTGCGGAACAGTTCAGAGAAAATTTGAGTCTCGTAACAAATAAATACCCCACTCATACGGTTATAGTTGGTGGGGACTTCAACCTTCCCTCGATATGTTGGCAAAAATACTTGTTCAAAACCGGTGGTAGGCAGAAAACATCTTCCGAGATTGTCCTAAATGCTTTCTCGGAAAATTATTTCGAGCAGTTAGTCCACGAACCCACGCGAATTGTAAATGGTTGCAAAAACACACTTGACCTCTTAGCCACAAACAATCCAGAGCTGATAGAGAGCATCAAGACTGATACAGGGATTAGTGATCACAAGGTCGTTGTAGCTAGGCTCAATACCGTTTCTTCCAAATCCACCAGAAACAAACGCAAAGTAATTTTATTTAAAAAAGCGCATAAAGTGTCACTAGAAGCCTTCCTAAGAGACAATCTCCATTCCTTCCGAACTGACTATGCAAATGTAGACGAGATGTGGCTCAAATTCAAAGATATAGTAGCAACAGTAATTGAGAGATTCATACCTCATAAATTGGTAAGAGGTGGAACTGATCCCCCATGGTACACAAAACAGGTCCGAACGCTGTTGCAGAGGCAACGGAAAAAGCATGCGAAGTTCAGAAGAACGCAAAATCCCGAAGATTGGCTAAAATTTACAGACGCGCGAAATTTGGCACGGACTTCAATGCGAGATGCCTTTAATAGGTTCCACAAAGAAACATTGTCTCGAAATTTGGTAGAAAATCCGAAGAAATTCTGGTCGTATGTAAAGTACACAAGCGGCAAGACGCAGTCAATACCTTCGCTGCGCAGTGCCGATGGTACTGTTACCGACGACTGTGCCGCTAAAGCGGAGTTATTGAACGCAGTTTTCCGAAATTCCTTCACCAGGGAAGACGAATGGAATATTCCAGAATTTGGAACACGAACAGCTGCTAGCATGAGTTTCTTAGAAGTAGATACCTTAGGGGTTGCGAAGCAACTCAAATCGCTTGATACGGGCAAGTCTTCAGGTCCAGATTGTATACCGATTAGGTTCCTTTCAGATTACGCTGATACAATAGCTCCCTACTTAGCACTCATATACAACCGCTCGCTCACCGATAGATCTGTACCTACAGATTGGAAAATAGCGCATGTCGCACCAGTGTTTAAGAAGGGTAGTAGGAGTAATCCATCGAACTACACACCTATATCATTGACGTCGGTTTGCAGTAGGGTTTTCGAGCATATACTGTATTCAAACATTATGAATCACCTCGAAGGGAACGATCTATTGATACGTAATCAGCATGGTTTCAGAAAACATCGTTCTTGTGAAACGCAGCTAGCTCTTTACTCGCACGAAGTAATGGCCGCTATCGACAGGGGATCTCAAGCTGATTCCGTATTTCTAGATTTCCGGAAAGCTTTTGACACCGTTCCTCACAAGCGACTTCTAATCAAGCTGTGGGCCTATGGGGTATCGTCTCAGTTGTGCGACTAGATTCGTGATTTCCTGTCAGGAAGGTCGCAGTTCGTAGTAACAGACGGCAAATCATCGAGTAAAACTGAAGTGATATCAGGTGTTGCCCAGGGAAGCGTCCTGGGACCTCTGCTGTTCCTGATCTATATAAATGACCTGGGTGACAATCTGAGCAGTTCTCTTAGGTTGTTCGCAGATGATGCTGTAATTTACCATCTAGTAAGGTCTTCCGAAGACCAGTATCGGTTGCAAAGCGATTTAGAAAAGATTGCTGTATGGTGTGGCAGGAGGCAGTTGACGCTAAATAACGAAGAGTGTGAGGTAATCCACATGAGTTCCAAAAGAAATCCGTTGGAATTCGATTACTCGATAAATAGTACAATTCTCAAGGCTGTCAATTCAACTAAGTACCTGTGTGTTAAAATTACGAACAACTTCAGTTGAAAAGACCACATAGATAATATTGTGGGGAAGGCGAGCAAAAGGTTGCGTTTCATTGGCAGGACACATAGAAGATGCAACAAGTCCACTAAAGAGACAGCTTACACTACACTCGTTCGTCCTCTGTTAGAATATTGCTGCGCGGTGTGTGATCCTTACCAGGTGGCATTGACGGAGGACATCGAAAGGGTGCAAAAAAGGGCAGCTCGTTTTGTATTATCACGTAATAGGGGAGAGAGTGTGACAGATATGATACGCGAGTTGGAATGGAAGTCAATTCAGCAAAGACGTTTTTCGTCGCAGCGAGATCTATTTACGAAATTTCAGTCACCAACTTTCTCTTCCGAATGCGAAAATATTTTGTTGAGCCCAACCTAAATAGGTAGGAGTGATCATCAAAATAAAATAAGGGAAACCAGAGCTCGAACAGAAAGGTTTAGGTGTTCGTTTTTCCCGCGCGCTGTTCGGGAGTGGAATGGTAGAGAGATAGTATGATTGTGGTTCGATGAAGCCTCTGCCAAGCACTTAAGTGTGAATTGCAGAGTAGTCATGTAGATGTAGATGTATTCTTGACACCAGAGTCCAGCAGCATCACCACAACTCCAGTGCCATGCCGGACATAGAGGCTTGGCATTGCCAGCAGCAGCCATTGATTCGAGTCCGCACTGCGGCTGTCATCGCCCGCACTAAGTTCCTCACGGGACTTAAAATGCCATAACACCGTCAAGCTGGCATCCGTACCAGGTTTGGCCAGCACTGAGTTGCTCTCCCCCACCCAGCACTCCTACCCTCCTCCTCCCCCCCCCCCTCACCCAGACTTTGTGTCATAGTTCCAGCAGCCGTGTGACCCTGTAAGAGGACAGCTGACCGAATCCTACACACAACAGTCTCTGCCCCGCCGCAGTGAATGCATGCAGAGCTGAGGCGCCGTTCCAGGTACCATCGCCAACAGAGGAGTAGTACCTCACTGATGTTGCGACCATGGCCTTCCAAGGCTGCCCCCAGGCCTGCTGTCACCAATGCAGTGTGCCTATGCAGCATCCTCTCAAAGGGGCGGAAGCCGCAGCATGTACGTCAGCCCCAGCCAGAGTCAACAGAGTGAGATGTGTCCTGCCTCGTCGAGCCACGATGAAGCATGTACCAAGATTTAATCAACTCTTGCTTATTGTCAGCAATGTTTGCACTGGGCCCTCCAGCCCATCACCAGCACTACTTTGCCCCCCCCCCCTTCCCCCCCCCCTCCTCAGTGCACTGTGTTCTTGCAAATAGTCACAGGAGTGCGCACTACTGAAGTACCCTGACAAGCTTATAGGAAGCTGTAGAGACGCTAATATCACAAGTTGCTATCAGTGGGCTATTTTGGCCCTACGACAATGCCCAAGCTCATTCTGCACAGGAAAACAGATGCTAGTTGTTAGGGTTATCATATTTTGCCTCAACCCCCTTTCCTACCACCCATTTTCATCCTGTCATCACATCCACTAGCTTTCTATCGAACCATCGTGTGATGGCAAAAACAATGACAAGGAGAATCTAGAGGTGGAATGTTTCCTGAACATCCAGAACACAGGCTTTTAGAATATCATCTTCGCCAAGTCTTCCATCGTTGAGAGAAATATGTCGCACGGAAAGGTGAATATGTAGAGGGAGACTAACACCAAGCGTCATGATTGCAACTTGATGTTTTGAGAAACTAATTGAAACTGTACATCGTAATAGTTATTGGGGTATAGCACTGTTCTCGCCGTGATGGCCGTGACGAGCAACTGAAGGCTCAGAGGAATCACCCTTTACAAAACTGCTGCCAACAACAAACGAAACAGTCTCATGTGAAGGCGTCACTGGTGTATGCAGTAGGACTAGCGTCACGTGCTCTTGCCGGCTGCAAAGCATTCCAATACTATTTTGGAGTGATGGATTGTCTTGCAAGTTGCACAGGTGCTGTGGCGTGCAGTAGGCAGGAGGCAGTTCTACTCTAGCAGAACGAATATTCACTTTGCAGCGGAGTGTGCACTGCTATGAAACTTCCTGACAGATTAAAATTGCGTGTTCCTTAGCGAGATGGTGGTTCTGTGTTGTAAGTCCTCTCTCTGGCGGTTGTTATTGACCATTGAATTGCTGATTGATTTGCTGCAGTGTGGCCCATCCATACACAGTTAAGAATCCACAGTGGCGGCAGTCGACTCCAGTCGCCAAGTCGTTGTGCCCACTCAGTGGCGGCAGCTTACCTCAATCAAGATAGGCACACCAGTACCTTACGATCTTGTAGGTGAAGTGTACCATACAGCGCGTACTCAGAATGCTGCCACAAGCGAATGTAATGTTTCCCTATACTGAGCTCAGTTCAAGGTCTGACAACATACTGGATGTAAGGCACACAAACTTACGCATTTGCCATGGTGACTGTAGGGCATTCTCTCCAATATAGAAGCTGTTTTAATTCAGTTGCTCATGATGTGAGTTGTCGGTTGGACAATTTACATATCCTAAGATGCTACAGGTCCAACCTCAGTTACCTACAAGGAGGGAAACCTCCACATAAGATTATCCAAACTTAAGAGAAACATTGTAGTCCAGTGTATTAAAAGAAAATTAGTAGAGGTGTCCTAATTAAGCATATCGTACCTCACACAGACATATTAACGAAAGGATTCGTCAGACTACAAAAGGAAACCAGCGGTCACTATTATAGTTTGGTTTAGTGCCATAAGACATCAAACAAATTGATTTACTCATTGAAGCAAGCAAATAAACATTTGAGAAGTGGACAAGAGATTGCAAATATGGACTGTAGCGTTGGCACATGTTAGTGGACACATGAAAGCGTTATTTGAAACTATTTCGTGGATACGGCCAATGAGTGCGAAAATGGTTAGTTACTTTACCAAAGATCCCCAGAAAAGCAAGAACAAACAGCAATACTTCCGCCAAAGTACATGGTCGGTGCAACTAGCTGGGCCGGCTTGTGTGGCCGAGCGGTTCTAGGCGCTACAATCTGGAACCGCACGACCGCTACGGTCGCAGGTTCGAATCCTGCCTCGGGTATGGATGTGTGTGATGCCCTTAGGTTAGCTAGGTTTAAGTAGTTCTAAGTTCTAGGGGACTGATGACCTCAGAAGTTAAGTCCCATAGTGCTCAGAGCCATTTGAACCATTTTGAACCAACTAGCTGGCTGTGAATGTTAAATCTGTGCAATGAATCCCTGATGCAAATTAACCAGACTCGCATCCCCCTCGCCTTGGTGACTGCACTGACTGCACCATTTATGGTGCGAGCTGCAGTAGTGTTGGGGATTCCGAGTCCAGTTCAGCCTCTGAACTTTGCTCTAAATTGGAGACATCTCTCAGTGATTATCTCCTAAAGCTGCCTAAGAAGTGCATTCTTGATTATGTCTCTGAAGCAAGAGCCTTCAGGATTTACTCCACGGAACTTTCTGCCAGTGTTGGAATATCGCCGACCAGTTGCAGAAGTCCTCAAGAGTTTCGACAGATAATAATTTGTTAAACAAGTTTAACAATCTCCTGCTCTTGCGAGTTTTTTGATGGTTAACCAATAAGGTAGCAAGCGAGAAAGAGAGAAGAAAATCTTTCCCACTACATGAAAGATTTCCAACCAACGCCAAACGAAATCTGTGCGCATAGACATGTGCGCAAAATAGCCTCTTCTACCGAAATAATTGCTGGGAGCCAGTCACAGAACCTCTCACTAGGATTTGAACAAACGATCCTGCATGGCACAGCAACCTCCAATAGCTACTTTTTGACGTGGCCTTCAGATATCAGCTAGCTACAAATAATTTCTTTTAGCATCTCACACAATACAGTTTTTATGGAACGCAGCCCAGCCTCTCCTACACTCCTGCTATGTAGACAGGGCAAACTGCCAGTTCCTTGTTCTGTAATTGCTCAGAGATGCCTTTCAGCGCCAAACAAGTTTACAATATTCTGGCCACCCTAAGTTAATTCTCCTGTCATGAGCCAGCTAAAAAAAGCCCCAAAGGCTGCTGAAATTAAACGTCTCCCTCAACAATTAAGAGGAGATGAGATAAAGAAGTAATTAGCAGGTAATAATATCCAAGTGTGAATATTGTCTGTAATTTTCATGCAGCATTAAGAATTGACTATACTTACTAATATGCAGATTACATTATAAAAATAGATTACGTGGAGTTTGGACATAGACTAACATGTAACAATGAGTGTATAAGAATCGTCAGTCCCATGTGAAAGTAAGTTGATATTACAAACATTTCCATTTTATATTCTTGAATTTGAATTCGAATTTTAAAAATGTCCCCACGTACAATATTCAAATAGCAGTAGAGACTTCTTCCCCTCCTGAACTCCGATAGAAATGTTAGTATTCTGTGGGTCATGCAAGAAATATAAGCATCCCAACAAAAAGCGATGGAAACCCGTGCACCTGATAGTAATATGAATTCTACGTACTAAGCATAAACAAATACGCCGAGAACCCAGCACTGTGCCGTTGTCGAACAAAGTGGTGGAGAGGTTCATCCTACTAGATTTCTAATGTGGAAAAAATAACTATCTAACCAACCAAATTTAGGTATTCTATTGTTTCCTAGTATTACGTAGGATGAATCCAGGATAGTTCCCTGAAACAAGGCACGGTCAGTTTACATAACCAACCGTATGTAACTGAGCTAGTCCTCTTTGTGATGATTTCGTGTTGACGAGAAATTAAAGTCTTCTATCGTGCAGGATTTCAGTGGGAGTGGAATTTGGATGGGGAATGCGCAGGCGTGGGCTCTTCAGCAACTGTAATTTAATTTTGACGGTGTGAACCTTATAATTACCAGATTACATACATAAGACAAAAAAAGAGGAGTTCGTGCTAAATTTTCAACATGACTTAAGACCTGTTATGTTAACATAATAATTCAGAGAAATTAACTGCCACCCCACAATACTAAAAATAGGTTAACTAGGAACCAATGAACATACAATCGGGAAATCTTGACCTAATATATTTATTTCATACAGTATAAATACTTTGCCCTACCACGTTAATTTAACAAAGAGGAGCACAATAGTCAACAAGTTACTACAAGTAGATCTTACTATGAGCTATACCCTAAGCAAACATGGACAGATAATGCAAATAACATACTCAACCAAACGTACATCAGTTATCAAGGCACATAGAAAGGCAAATTGAATCCATAGAACATTATCATTAAAATAAGGTTCCACACATAATTCACTGCTTTATAATATTTAAGCCACACAAGGGCTCCCTGCGTTCCGTCAAAATAAAAGTACACTTACATAAGGCACTGCTCCTCAAATTACAGATCTAATAATGGTTCCACCATTTTATCAGTTCACAATTTCAGCAGTATACCAATTACACGACAAACTCAAAGATCAACAAACAGCACTTGGCACTCATGTACACAGCCTTCCACCCATGATAACAGAAATCTTTGTTCCAAAAATGCTTCTTGGGTTCAAGCTGCCATATTCTTTGGACGTATGGAGGGAAATGCCGTTCGCTGCTCCATCCAAACAACGCCTCGTCTTATCTGCAGGTCACACCAAGTGCTGACGGTCTGCAAGCCTGCCTTGCTATCTCCACGGTATCTGCTCCGACTCCAGGCAGCATTTTGGAGCGTCCTCGAGAATGTACGCACTGTCACCAGCAGATTCTAACTCTCGCTGGCACCAACTCAAAGCTGTCCGAACTGTGTGCACAGTTGTAACTCCCTGAGCCAGCCATGCAAAAAAAAAAAAAAAAAAAAAAAAAAAAAAAAAAAAAAAAAAAAAAAAAAAAAAAAAAGTTTAGCGAGTGTGCTATTCGAGGTCCCAGCGCCGCACAAAGAGTTATCAGCCGCTACTCTCATCGGCCTGGCGCTAGCTTTCAGTCCAGTTTACCAGTCCAATTTCATACTTCGAGCTCTTGCTGTCGTCTGCATACAGTGCATCTGCACTGCAGCTCTACCCCGCACCATGATGACCACACCCGTCCACACGCCGAGGGCAGCTACTAAAGACTTCTCGCTGCCAACTGCCAGCCACGTGTCCACGCCACCGTCTAGCGGCCAACTGTCAGAGCCAGCGACTCGGAAAGGTAGACAGGCCCAGGCGGCACGGCACGCAAGGGCTGGGCTGCACTCAAGGACTTGTCCGTCGGTGCTGCCTACCACATCAGTGCTGGCTACAAGTTGTCGCTGTTTCCCGGTCGTACCACAGAGAGCCACCGCAGCTAACATCGGCGTGGCGCTGCCTCACCAACAAACGCTCTCTGGCGCGACTGGAGCGTCTGACATCGCACTGCCGCTAACTTCTGGGTGAGGTGGGAAAACAAGCATGCAGTGTATAAGCTTATTCGTGGCACATTACCCGTCCTTCTTTATGGTCGTAGTTTGAAAGGAACAATGAAGGACGATGTGAACTGTACTGAAAAACTATTAACAATAGAGTTTCAGCATGATACATACACTTTGAAACATTTTAAATAATTTTCTCCATTACTGACATCTAGACAATATTAGTCAGCGCCACAGAAATTGATTTAAACGTGTGTTCGCTTTCGCTAATGCTATATTAGCAGGAGAAAGTCTGAGCATAGTGAATACACTAACAGATGAGGTAAGAGAAGTTTGGTTGGTATTCTGCCAACGGAGACCTGAAGTACATCCAAATACGAAGGCAAGAAGGTGAAAAAGGTGACACATTGGCAGTGTAGGATACAACGTTTTAAATGTAGAATTCATTCAAGTGCCTAGATACAGTAGTAAGTTGGAATAACAGTGAGGATAAAAGATCTAGTATTGAGGAAGTCCGCAGGGAATTGCCTTTACGCTTTGCAGAGAATGTACGGTAATAATCTGCTAGTGGGGAAAAGAAGAACAAGAACGTATAACACAGTGATCAGGCTCACACTGTTACTAGACAACACATAAGAAAATGGATGGCATTTGAAAACACATTCAGGGGAGGAGTTTTTGGACCGACAGAGGAAGATCGACAGTACAGGAAGAGGAAGGACAAAAAGATATACAGTATTTATCGAATTATTTAGATCTGGTAGCAGTTAGTAAGGCCAGGGGGATACAGTGACTGGGGCACATATATAGACAACAAGAAGGAATCGGCAAAAGTAGGTTAGCCGAGAGCGCTAATGCGCTGCTTCCTGTACTCGGGTAGGCGCGCCGGCCCAGGATCGAATCCGCCCAGCGGATTACCGACGTGGGGAGTGCGTCGTCCATCTTGGATGTGGTTTTTAGGCGGTTTTCCACATCCCGCTAGGTGAATACCGAGCTGGTCCCTACATCCTGCCTCAGTTACAAGACACGCAGACATTTGTAACACTTCCGCACTATTTCATCGTTTACACTAGATGCAGACAGTTGGGGGGTACACTGATTCCGTCCTTGGGATATGGGGTGGCGGCAGGAAGGTCGTCTGCCCCCCCCCCCTTTAAATCAACCTTTCCAAATCCATTGTAACCACGCAGACCCTGCGCACATTGCGGGACAAAGGCGCAAGTGAAAGAAAGAAAGGAATCGGCAAAAGTGCTTACAGAATAGTACCAAAGAACCAAACTTCTGTGGAAAGATGGAATGAAGAACGGCCTTATGCTGGGAAAATAGAAAGACATTGTATGAGACAGAGGAAAATGGAGGATGCTGAAGGGCGATGTTATGCACCATCTTCGCACTGAATGATTGATGATGCAGGTGTGGAAACTCTTTACTGATGTGTTTACTGTCAGTGTGTGGGTTACCTTTTCCACATGTCCTTGCGACCCCCCCCCTCCACCCCGAAACTATCACCACCAGCGGCCCTTTCTAACGGAGGATTTAATGCTGCAGCTACTGATTTTGAAGATGATAATTCTAATATACGGCCATCAGCGGGATGGAGAAAATAAGTCAGATTTCTGAAGTACAGAAAATGGTTTGCTTTCTGTGTCTCAAGCTTTTATTTTTACCGTTGGAGATTTTGTGTGAACCTTCTACAATTCAAGCTCTCGCTGTAGATTCCATATTCTCTTTCCTCCTTCGTGATTGTTTCTTATTGGGAACTCATCTCAACATGATTTTTATCCCCTACCTTCGGCTATTTGTAAATAAAACTTGCTGTGTGATTCGTCATTCGCATTGCTACCGTACCTTGACGTGCTGCTGTTATTAGGAGCCTGTGTTATGTGTAGCCTCGTTGGTTTAATGAGCCATTACCCAGCGGGGTGTCAGTAGGGCTCTTGAAAAATACCGTGTTCTCCTTGGAAACAGGCGCATTTCTCTTGCTGTTAACAGCCTTTGCCAGCGTACGAACTCTAGTATTAGTACGCTGCAGTGGATGAAGCTCACTTCGAGAAAATCTTATCGAATGTTCCCTCAACTTCGAGTGGTCTGATGAATAATTACATGTGTCTATGTGTTGTCTTCTAACGTTTACTGAAAATTCACTAGTGATAAAGCACTCAGTTTCACAAGTAAGCCCAAATCCTTATTGTTCTCCTGGTTATTTCTTTCTGTGTCCCTCTGGTTGTTGTTTACATTGATTGAAATTGCATTTATTATTTAATAACATCATCGCTATTATTCACTGTCTTAGTTTTAGTTTTACTATTATTAAATTCGGATGCCCATTATAACACTTAATCTGCTGAGATTCTCTGCTGTTGGAAAAACTGAAAACATGTTATTTAAAAACCGAAAATCATTCAGTTGTATTGATATTCATACAAGTTCATTGTTCTGAATGTTTCTTGCAGGAGAAATGGTTAAATGGAATCACATTGTTTAACCTGAGCTTCATTAATAATTTTTCTGACATGTGATACAAACTAAATGAAATGTAACTTTACTAGAGATGTGCCTTAAGAGCATACGTAGAGCAAAACTGCTAAAAAAATTCCAATTTTTCATTATGTAATTTATTAGATTGATTCTTTAAGAATAATATGGGAAAGTTTCATAATCGAATTCTGGCTAGAAATATGTTTTTAAAATTTTTTTTTGGCGTCTAAGCACGCCACCCCCCTTTTCCTACGCTGTGAGCCACACCTTCTCTAAGTTAGAAATTATTTGTGCGTGAATTTTAATTCACACAATCGAAACGAACTGCAGGTGAGTCTAGAAGGATGTGTTGCTTATTCCTTTGTTTACAATGTGACTTTTTTTAGTAGTATGTGCTACAAACCTATTTTAGTTTTTGGTTTTACATGTATCAACCAGTTTTTCTCGAAATGGGTCGTAATAGTGGACGCATATTCAAAAAAGTGAGGAAATGTCGAATTTCGCATGTAGTAACAATGTTACAGATGCTACTTCTAAGTCTGAAGAACAATTTCGGCAAAATCACTGAATTCAACGAAGAAGAAAATTAGTGAAGGAGCTGATGGTGCTGTGTACAGTGCCAAAGACGAGTTTTCCAGTGGATTTAGGTTAGGTGACTATGAAATACTTGCCCATATGATTAATGTTTTATGTGTATGCGGTAATTGTGGGTCAAAGGGCCTTAGACTGTATGATGGCAGTGACAGAGCTGGCATTGTAAGTTATATACATATTTTGTGTAACGTTGGTAAATATGATGATCAGTTCAAGGCTTCTGCTCTCCATGGGAAGATGTATGAGGCGAATATAGGATTGTGTCACACCATGAGATGCTTACGCGAAGGCAGAGAAGGTACAAATTTCTTTTCTGGTTCGATGAACATGGCTGCACCAGTGACTAGATTTAGTGATTACAAGAGAACACTCCTCAGTGCTCTTGATGTTGAGTGCAAGGAGAACATGAAAGCAGCTGTTAAGGAAGATGTAGATATAAACAATGAAGGGGAAGAAGGACTCTGTGTAGTGAAGACAGATCTGTGTGTCTCTTGTGATGGAACCTGCATAAAGAGGGGCCATACATCACTTTATGGCGTATCATCTGTCATTAATGTGAATACAGGAAAAATCTTAGACTTCCAAACAATGAGCAAGTATTGCTCTCACTTGAAACAAGAGAGAACAATGATGCTAGTGAAGAAGAAAGGTGGCAGCAGGAACACAAGAAACAGTGCAGCAAGAATTACCAGGGGTCAATTGGTGGGATGGAAGCAGCTGGGACGAAACAAAGGTCAGATGAACAATATGGTGCTAGGTATGTGAAGTATCTAGGTGATGGAGATTTAAGACTGTTTTAGAGAGCAATCCCTACGGCTCGCAAACTAAAATTGAGAGACTGGAATGTGTGGGATACGTTCAAAAGCGAATGGTAGGTAGGCTTCTCAGATTGAAGAACGAAATGAAAGGTAGGAAATTAGAAGATGGAAAGTCACTGGGAGGTGTTAACAGAAAATTCACACTTTACAAATATATTATGGAGACGCTATCAGGGATAACTTATATAGTGTGAAAACAATGCAGCAATATTCTTTCACAAACTTTCCACTGATGATAAACCTCAATATTGTCTTTGTGACATATCATGGCGCAAAGATCTTGTGGCAGAAACTAGTGTAAAGCCATACACCCACAAATATGGTTTGCCACTTGCTGTTTTAGATGTTATAAAACCAACTTTCAGGTACCTAACAAATCCTGAAGTGCTGAAAAATTGTGTACATAGGAAAACACAGAATAAAAATGAGTGCTACAATCACATTATATGGATGCTTTGTCCAAAAAAGTATTTGTGTCCTCAACTGTTGTGAAGATAGCAGCGTGATAGCTGTCTAATGTTCAATAGTGGAAATGTAGATAGGCTTAAGTGCCTGCAGAGACTAGGCTTCCATCCAGGTACATTCCCACTGAAGATACTCAGAAGCATCGATGAAGTGCGACTGGACAAAGCTCGGGCAGCAAAAGAAAAAAATATAAAAGCTCACTAGGCAAAGGACTCAAGGGAAGAGGACACTCCAGGAGGACGAGGAAGAGAATAAGGATTACGGATACGGAAAGCATTAGTCAGTAAGGGTATAGCAATACTGTCAAAAATTGTAATAAAAACTTTAAATGCGAATTGATATAAAGAGAGTTTTTTAGCTATAATGTATGTTGTCTCACAAACTGTAATACCTAACATCTTGAAACTTGAAATAGTTCTTAAGAATTACTTACTAGTCAATCCTGTGCAGCACTTTTCCTTTATCTTTTATCTCAGAAATATTCTCCTTCAACATCTGAGAAAAATAGAGCAAGGAAAGTAAAAACTGGAAAATTAATTTCAAAGCAACAATGACCTTAAACTAAAATCCGTGCCACACGTTTTATTAGTCCCTTATGCAGATATAAACTGTGAAATTCCAGTTTTATTGCTTGATTAGTTTACAAGAAACAATGGTAATTTTCAAATCCTTATAAAATGTATGTCGATGCGCATTTTCAGACAAAAATTGCGCAGAATATCAAGTATTATGTTGTACATAATAGTCTCAAGTTTTACTATTTCAGCAGTAATATGTTTGGAGAGATGTATGTTTATGAGCAAGAATGCATTTTGCCCTGCGTCTGTCGTTAATGAAATGATATCGTAATAACAATAATATGTCAATTTCAACTTTCGCTGTGATTTCTCTCTAACTTTATTCCTCCTATTTTTCAGAAAACCATTGTGAATCTTCGTCTAAAATATGGGCTTCCATAGGAATTAATATGGAAACTACTGTTCCAGCGAACGAATGGTCTGTGTCTTCCATGATATGACTTGTAAGGTTGTTACCTCGTCAGCGACGCGATAGGAATAACGTTTGCGATCTCTTTGGGCTCCTTGCATAGATACATGGGTATACAGGGGATCGGCAAAAATATTAAAACGCTGCGAGAAATGCATACTTGAATATAAATGCAGATTCTCGCTAAGCCTGCAGGTTGCGTTGTTGTGTTTCATCACTAACGGCATCTGCGCAATGACCTCAACACGTTGCAATTGTCAGTCGTCGTCATAACACTGCTCTGTATAATTGTGAATGCATTATATCCGAGCTAAGGAATTCAGACGTAGGCAAACTGTTGGTGCTCATATGGTGTGTGCTTTCTGCACCAAGACAGCTGAAGTGTTTGATGTGTCAAGGGGCACTGTGTCGAAGATTTATACCACATACAAGGAAAACGAAAAACATCATCCAATAAGTCACAAAGCGGATGACAGTGTGTTGAGTGATCGTGACTGATCCTCGTTGAAGAGGACTATTAGAAAAATAAGAGGACGGCAGCTGCAAAAGTCACTGCAATACTAAATGTCTCACCTGCGAATACTACCAGCACGAGCCGGAACTGCAAAACCACTCATCCACTCATCAGTGATGCAAATTCTCGTAACATGAAAACGTGCTGCCGAAGCCATAGAACGTGGACCACGGAGCAATGGGAGAACGTCATTTAGTCACATGAGTCTTGTTTCACACTGTTTACCACATCTGACCGACTTAACGTCGCAAGAGTGAAACATGGCGGTGGTGCAGTGGTGATTTAGGTAGCCACGTTGTGATGTTCTATAGGCCCCATGAGTACACTGCAAGACTGTATTACTACCAAGGATTGTGTGACCATTTTAGTTGATCAGATCCACCTCAAGGTACAATATTTGTTTCTAAATGGTGCTACTGTGCTCCAAGACATCAGCCTCCTGTTCACACAGCTCACATCGTCCAGCATTGGTTTTGTGAACGCAAGGATGAAATGTCGCATCTCCTCTGACCACTCCAGTGACGAGATCTCAATGTTACTGAGCCTGTAGGTCTACTTTGGAGAGATGGGTGCATGATTGTTATCGACCTGCTTCACCGTTACCTAAACATGCCACTGTCTTGCAGGAATAATGATACAAGATTCCCTTGAAAACCATACAGTATCTGTATTTATCCATTCCGAGAAGACTGTAAACGATTTTGAATGCCAACGGTTTTCCTACACTGTATTAGGCATGTTAATGTGCTATGTTTTTGATGTTTCTATATTTTTGTCCACCCCTGTAGTTCATGGGTAGTTGTAACATTGTGTAAGCGCTCAGAATAGCCCAATTTTCTGAGTAGTTTGCCAGAAACAGGTGTTCTCCATCACGTTTAAAATTTAGTCGCTACTGTTACTGTCTGATTAGGACGATGTTATCATTAGATCGATCAATAAAGTTTTTTATCAACAGTTACTGATAAGGTATTTCACAAATCTTATTTCAACTGGATGTAATCCAGATCGCTTTTTTTGTGGATTAATCTTGGTTGCCACACGTAACACTAGAGCTCTGTGGCCTTGTAAGTACACCAGAGGAAATGATCGGCTGCTGATAGCGAGTAATGTCGTGTTGTGAGTGATAATGTACTTTATTCGACTGTTGTATTAATGGATTTAATGTAGGCCGTCATCTGACTGGCGGGAGGACACTTAGGTAAGGTTGGGCCATACTGTTTTGTCACAAGTTGACTTCTTATCGATGTCAAGTGCAATCTCTTTGTGTATCACGGCACTTGACCGTGATCAATGTAGGGCGTGTTTTGACCAGTGAGTGATAGGTGTCTTCTCACAGGGGATAAAAAAGTGGCCTGAAACGGATGAAGGCTCATTCGTTCAGTGTGCAGACAATAGCAAAGGTGAGTTCCATCTTTAGAAACTGAAGATCTCAGTAGTGTTCGGGTCTTCCTGAAGTGTATCTTAGAATTTCATTTTCATCCAATCCGGCCGCTATCAGCATTTACGTCCATTTGTCTATCGCCATTCACAGTGCCATAATCAAGAGCTGATGAAACGTTTTCATCTATAATCTGCTAAGATAGGGCGCGAATTTTGCTTTACGTCTTAGACAAACAAAGGCAATTTGGCTTGCTGAAGCGACGCCGTAAAGTTGAGCGAACCCCACTTTTAAATTTGAATTTATTCTACATTAACAATTTCATAATTTGTTTATTCATAAAAATGCTTTTAATAGAGCGCCCTCCACTACTCTATATGAGAATACTACCAAATATATCCATCATTTTATGCAAATATTTTTTAAGTTTTTGAAATATCTTAAGCGTTTACCTTGACTCATAGCCTCTTCTTATTCGATATGTACTTTTTATCGTACAACACAGATTTTTACTGAGTCACGTTAGACGTACTTACAGCAGACTTAACATAATTATGGGTTTCAGTCTTATCTATTTGTTCTGTTATTTTATTTTGCAGTTTGCTTTAAGTCATCACTTGTTCGGAAAGTGATAGTTTTGCCATGAGCTAAACTGAATAATGTTCAAGTAGTGCTCCTGAAACAATAAGAACGCGTGTCTCTGGCAACAAACGAACATTAGGGAACAGCAAAATCCTAGCTTATATAAAACATAAAAACTTTTCTGATACTTCATGACCCAAGCCTCAGACAGACAGAATGTAATGCTACGTACATCATTGTACAACTGCTATCGAAACCATATGACACGACTCCACTTACATGCCTTTCGTACATATTTTAAAAAATGCGTAACACTGTGTTGTCTGTAATAATGTTATTTTTATTTTGCTACCTGTTTCGGTTCTGAACCATCAAGGTGTCAATGTACCATCATATTTTAATCTTGTAACAGTTTATAATTTTTCTTGGCGGTTATGGTTTTCTGTGATAACTTATGTTAAAGCATGTGTGACATGCGATACATCTGTGATAATTTTCCTGCTGTTGATGATGGTTCAGAACCGAAATGAGTTACAAAATAAAAAATAACATTATTGCAGACAGCACAGTGCTACGCATTTTTTATGTTTGCGCATACTGTTGACCGTCGCCTTAGCAACCTGCTTATGTATATAATTTGTATACAATACTACATTTCGGATGAGATTTAATAATAAAAATTAATATATTAGTCTTTCTAACACTAATCGTTCTATTAGTGAAACATGTTTAAAATAACCAACAAAAAATAATATTTTAGTTATTTAATGCTGAACATGATAATGGAATGGTATTGAACTGAACAACAGTAGCAAACAAAAATATCTTCCACGCTACAGTTTCTACTCGTTTTTTAATTAAAAACATCTGTAGAGAATATAAAAACACTGCCTGGAAAGAAATTTATTTTCATTAAATAATTGTTAGATGCTTTATATTTTTAGGCAAATGATCAGTTGTTAGTACACATTGAACATCTTTCTCAGCTTACTGTACTTTTACTGGTATTGATTGAAGATAGTTTTTGAGCAGACTTCGTTCTCACTACTTGCTTTGTGCGATAAACATCTTATTTATATCATTTTTGAGTTTCTCCCGGCGTATTTGATAATCAAAATATCCACGGGTGTGCTGCCGGTCTATAGTGTCCAACGGGCACTATAGACCGGCAGCACACCCGTGGATATTTTGATTATCTTATTTATAGGTTGCACTCTACCATGAGACAAATGTTGGTGGAAACATGAGCTAATTTTTATTTGTTTGTTTCCTGAGTAACAGTGACCCAAAAATCATGAGTCGGTGAACTTAGCTGTTTGAGAAGCTTAATACTACGTTCCTTCCAGTTCATTCATCAATATGTAGGTCAAAAACGTTTGAAACTTATTGAATTATTCACAGGGTCAGTTTCTTGTGCCAAATTAATTGTAGATGTTCTTTCATTTGTAGTACATAACTGAATATCCTATTTTACTTGAAAATTAAGGAAGATTTGATTGCATAGCGACTATATGATTATTTGCTAAATAACATTGACAGTTTCTTTCAGCGCTGTTCCTATAACAGAGTTATTTTTTGTGTCATCCGCAAACAGTACTATCTCGGCCCGATGTTCTTTGAATGGAGGGTCATTCACAGTCGAGGGTACTTCAGATATTAAGTTTTACTTTATTATGGCAGGCCAAATGACTTTCATCGAATGCTACATCAGAGTGACACAGATACATAACACTATTTTCGAACATAGTCACCATCTCTCTGTAAACAACGGTCGGAACGTTTGATCAACCGTTCAGTGTCTCATAGAAAACCATTCTTTGGTCGCGGACCCGTTCGAGAACCGCTGTGGGAACATACTCATATTTGGAAAAATCTATTTTTTTCCTCCCAGACGTTATTTCAGCTTACAGAAAAGATGGAAATCGCGTGGCACGAGGTCTGGACTACCCGATCAGCAACACCCACGTCTGGGTCAAATGCACCAGTGCACTACAGCCGGACGCGACATTGCTTTACGTCCATATACCGCAGAATTCCACAGCGAGTCTATTTGCCATAATTGTACTGCCTTGCAGACTTCAACTACGAAGTACGTTTTCAGTCGCCGCGCTATTTCGATCGCACACTTTGATGCACCTGTTACCCGCACCGCGACTAAAGTATGCCTGCAAGAAACGCGGAACACCTACTCCCTCCTGAGAACG
Source organism: Schistocerca serialis cubense (assembly GCF_023864345.2). NCBI lineage: Eukaryota > Metazoa > Arthropoda > Insecta > Orthoptera > Acrididae > Schistocerca > Schistocerca serialis. Next base: position 549,022,117 of record NC_064641.1, read on the forward strand.
CGTCACTTTCTTGGAACAGTGGCTTTAGCCTAGGGCAACATACGTAACATACACTGATAGTCTAAACATTACGACCACTGCCCACCCCGACGTTGGATGCCGCCTGGTGCCGTTGCGGGATAGTGGCGTGGTAACGAAAGGATGTAAGCGAAACAGACATGGACAGGGGATCATCCTGGCGAAGATAAGGGCTGCAAATGGGGAAATCCATTGAGATAAGCGACTTTCTCAAAGAGAAGCCTGTGAACGAATATCTCGAAAACGGCGAAGCTGGTCGGTTGTTCACGTGCTACTATCGTGAGCATCTACGGACAGAGGCGCTAAATGGTCGGACGTCAATGACTCTTCACAGACCGTGGGTTTCGGAGGTTTGTCTGCTCTGTGAAGCCGCATAGAATCTCTGCCAAAAGAGCACAATGCTGGTGCACGCACAAGTGTTTCTGAGCACACCGTTCATCGTACATTGTTTGAACATGGAGCTCTGCAGCAGATCACCCCTACATGTTTACATGTTGACCCGACGACGTTGTCAGTTATGACTGCAATGGGCACGAAACCATCGGTAGCCGACCGTCGATCAATGGAAACATGTCGGTTCTTCGGGTGAACCACATTTTTACTATACTAGGTCGATGGTCGTCTCCACAAACGCCCTCATCGAGGTGAACGACACCTCGAAACGTGCACGCGGTCGCATTCTCTCTTCCCGTTCACGGGGTTCTGGGTTCGATTCCCAGAGGGGTCACGGATTTTCACCTGCCTCGAGATGACTGGGTGTTTGTGTTGTCCTCATCATTCCTTCATCATTCATGAAAGTGGCGAGTTTGGACCGAGCAAAGGTTGGGAACTTGTACGGGCGCTGATAACCGCGCACTTGAACGCCCGACAAACCAATCATCATCATCATCATCATCATCATCGAAAAGTGCAGCGCGCTAAGGACTAAGGCTGGTGGGAGCGGTGTTGTTCTATGGGAGACATTCTGTTGCTGACGGCTGCAAACCACCTGCATCCCTTCATGCTTGATGTCTTCCCCGACGGCGATGTCATCTTTCAGCGGTATAAATGTCCGTGTCTCGGAACCAGAACCGTGCTACCGTGGTTTGAGGAGCATTACAGTGAACTCACGTTGATGTCCCGGCGATCAGATTCGCCTGATGTAAATGCTATGCAACCCGTCTGGATCGCCATCGGGCGCCATCGTCGCGTACTCAAATCAGTGGCCCGTTATTTACACGAATTACATGACCTGTGCGCACACATCTAATGCCATATATCTCCAAAAACCTACCAACAAACTGTCGGATCCCTGATACGCAGAATCAGTGATGTATTTCGTTCCAAAGACGGATAAACACGCTATTAAGTAGGTAGTCATAATGTTTTGCTCATCAGTGTTCTTTCTGAAGTTACTGCATAAGAAAAGGAGTAGATTCAAAACTGAGACACTGGTTGCATACAAGGCAAGGCCTCATGGTACATATATTGAAGGTAAACGCTGGTGGCACCCACGGCAGGGTGAGCGGCTTTTATCGCTCTGCTCCCGTCTCGCGGTCGTTCGGTTTTATTATACTGTTTCACAACAGAGATCGAAATTACCTAATACAAAACGTCATTCCTTCGTGTGGGCTACCACAGCCCTTAAATTTTTAAAGGACACTTTGAAGTTTTCCACCTTGGCTGTTTTTTGCAAGTATTCAGTATACTATATCTCGTACGATTGGCCGAGTTCGGCCTTATAGAACATTTTCGAGGCAATCTACTAGGAAACAGGTCGGAGATAAAACAACTAAAAGTTTCTCTACTGACAAACAAAGATAATATTTTACAACAGACAGCCTAAAACAGCTCTTCCAGGTGTCGGTGTGCTGTACAATTATCCTGTCGTTAAGCTGGTAGCCTTCTCTGAATCCATGAAAAATAGGTGATTTTCGAGTTTTTTCAAGTAAAATGTAAATTTATGCTAAATCTAATAATATAGTTTTATTTCTCTCATTATTATCCTTAAGCAATCATTTTTGTGTCCACACTGGATGCTCCCTGGATATAACCGCTGCACCAGTTGGTAGGATGCCTTGCTGCCGGAACATTAGTCACCGACGGGAATTCCTGAAGCCCACCTCTTGAACCTGTAGCGAAATAATTTTGTTTAAGTCGTTTTCAATATTATTTTCTATCAATATACATAGGATATTTAAAAACATTAACTTTTGACAAAAAGGTGACGTGTTGAAACAAATGTAATTTTCTTCGTCCTCAAAACCGAGACGAAAGCGTGTATCGAAAACAGACTTTTGAAGTTATCACAAAATGGCTTCCTACGCTGAAAGAGAATTCAATTTAGGATTCCGGTATCAAACTTCGATCAAAATCTTATGTACCGTTCTCAAGTTATGTTTCCCGCCAATTTGAGAATTACGGTTTCTGGAAGAAAGCGTTAAGTTGAACGTACAGTGATCCCTGTACCATACAGCAATCGCTCGATACGTTTTTCATTCACTTTTGAGTAGAAGCTATGACAGGCTGGCTAGCCCGATTTCAAGTTAGAGCACAATTCATATTTTCAGTAATGCCTGTTACGCTCTCGTTAAATTTACATGCTGTCACACTGGCTTCAACGTCGACTATTTTTGTCCTCTGTGAATAGTTTTCGGCGACACTTTTTCACAGATCGCTCTGTAACTCAATAGTAGAGTTTCTAGGGACCTTGGGACGAACACTACATTAAAACAGACATCCCAGAGAACATTTTATGTAAAAATAATTTGAAATTTTCAAAGAGGTATATCCTGTAAACGACGAATATAGCCGATCTGAAAGTGAACGCACATGTATCTTTGACCTGTTTCATTTAGACTGCGCTGGAAAATGTCCTGTAAGGCTGAAATTAGCCTGTTGTGCAAAATATAATAAATTGAATACTTGTGAAAAGCAGCCTTGGTGGAAAACTTCAAAATGTCCTTTAGCACAAAATACTTCGTCATAACACTCTCATACTTACACACACACACACACACACACACACACACACACACATCCGGCAACCACATATACCACATTTTAATTTTTGCCAGGGACAATTGTAACATTGTCCTGGAAGTAAATTAAAACAGTTACTACCTCCGGTTCCGACCAAGATTTTCGGGAGATTTCTCTTGGTTAGCTGGTAAATGCCGGAACTGCAAGTCAAAACTGGGAGTCCCTCTGCCTCACTACAAGCCTGCTGGGACGTTTGGTTGAAAAGAAATGCAACCCCTTGAAGGGCCTATCCCAAAGTGGTCGCTCTGTTCTTTAGAGGAAAAAAGTCAGTTAAGTGGCCTGCAATCGACAGCGTCATAGAGTACGCTACAAACGTCTTCGTGAACTCAGCGCCTTAGCACAGCTTTGAAGAGGTCACGCTTCGAGTCGAGAAGCGAGGCGGCAGGTTCGTAAATTAAATTCGACTGGTGTAACTGTATTTATGATATAAAATATAAAATTAAACACAATTTGTGTGGTTTCGCATTGCCAATACTTTAAAATATTGTTAACTGATTTACATTAATAACGTAAAATTACAATAACAGGCATTACACTGCAGTGTGTTTGTCGTACATAGGATACGCGTATATTACATTAAACTACTTTATAATTAGTTTTCGTGTTAGTATACGATTTAATATTGCGTACATACATACGCATGGTGAAAAGAAATGGTAAAATTCACATGAAAAGACAAGTTATACAATTTACAGAACATTGTTAAAAGTTGTAGGACGACAGGTAAAAGACAAATATGTCAGTAGCGCAATTTTTCAGGAAAGACTAGTAAGCATTTATTTGTATCGTTAGATGAAAAATTTATTTGCGATTATTCTAGCAGCGTACTAACGGAAGTTAGTAATACGAGTACAAGTACTTCCAAGATAAGAGATGTGGCAACAAACGTTTTGGGTAGCATTTTAACATAAAATTAGGCCCATTACATATGACGTATTCGTAGCTGTTGTGAACTAACAGAGAGTTGTGCCACATGATTCCATCAGTAACCTAAGTTTCAAATCAGTATTGGTACCTACATAAAGAGACAAATAAACGGTTTTTACTTGTTCTCACATTTTTCTTTCGACTGTGTACTAAAAAAAAATCAGGAGAGCACAAAAACGCAGGTCAATTTGGGAATAAGCATGGAACAGCATTACTTTACTAACCCAACATTGTACGAGGGAGTACTACTGCAAAACCCAAAAAAGAAAAAGAATAAGCCTATCTTCAATATCAATATCCATGCTTGTTGTACCTCTATAAAACATTTGGGAGGCTAGGCATCTATTAATAGTTACCTACCATTGGACACGTTGCTCTGATTTCCCGAATAATTTGATCTTCAAGAAATTGTAGGAGGCAAACTGCTGTGTTCTTTATAATTTCCAAACTTTCCTTGTTTTTTCGCGTCTTCCTCTATCCCGCATCAGAAGGAAAGCAAAAATTGGCACAGATTCTCCTTTATAATAAGTAGATTTGCAGCCGGCTTCTAGGTATTATACTAATGAAAGAACACTAAATCTTTTAGAAATTCACGCTATTTAGCAAAATCCACCGACTCAATGGAACAGCTAAGGCCTGTATATACCGCGGAGACAGTGACACTACTCGCGTCGAGCAATTAGTCGACTGTACTCTGTACCCTCACTAACAATTATATGTTGACGTACACCAGGCTTTCTTTTTCTGATCAGAGACGTACTGTCCCAGAATCGAGTTGAAAAATAAATATGTTCTACGAAAAATAAATAAAAATTAAGAAAACTACGTACCACTAGGGAGTTATGCAAATTGGTCACAGATTAATACTCATGCGGGTGTCGATGGCAAATACAAAGTTGTAAAGTTTGTCGGCCGATGGATGAAAATGTGTCGCTGACGAGCTAGCAAGGATGGTACACAGGGGACATATCGATACTAGGGTATAAAGTCTTTGCAAACTTCATTCCGTGTACTCAGTTGGACAATAACTATGTCTCGCATATAGGTGCTTGAGTAATTAACGCAAACGTCAGCATCTGAGAGATGTGGAATAGGGCTCAAAAAAGTCGGGTGGAGTAGTCGGCGAATCGCCCTACATTTGAATAGGAGCGATGCCACTATTTGACGAAGTCAGGAATGGGTGAACCACGGCCACACACATTTCCAAGAAGGAACCGGTCGACCTAGAGAGACGACAGAATGTGAGGACCGAGCAGTCGTCAGAGAGGTACTCACAACCTCGCATCCACCATTATCATCGATTCGATGTGCAACTGGTGCCTCAGTGACCATAAGGACTATTAGGGGCTGAGCTTGCGCCGACTCCGTTCACTATTGTACACCAACAGGCCAGTCTGCGGTGGTGTCGGCCACAGTAGGACTGGAATCTAATTGACTGGAATACAATTGTTTTCGGTGACGAGTCCCGTTTCCAACCTAGCCCCGATATCCAGTAAAGACGTGTCTGTAGAAGTCCAAGACAATGTCGGGATACCAGCTCTACTGTCGCCCGCCGTACGCTCCGACAACAAGAAGTGACGGTTAGGATGTCACTTCATTTCATAGCAGGACCCCTCTACTTGTCATCTGCGGACGTTTACAACACAGCGGTACGTCGACGATATTCTACGTACCGTTTCGTTGTCCTTCATGGCAAGTCATGCTAGGCTTACGTTTCAGCAAGGTGATGCCCACCCGCATATGGCGACATTTTCTACTGCTTGTCTTCGAGCTTCCCAAACCATGCCAAGGCCAGCAAGATTGGCGGATCTTTCCCCAGTTGAGAACGTTTGCAGCATTATGGGCAGTCCCCTACAGCCAGCTCAGGACACTTTTACAGAATTTGGCACGATATCACTGAGGAGGACATCCAACAACCAATCAATGGTAAACCGAATAACTGCTTGCATAATGGTCAAAGGTGGACCAACGCGTTTTCACTTTCCCAATTTCTGAAGTTATTTCTCTTGAAAAAAATCATCCAATTTTTCTGAACCTATAATCATTTGTCGATTTCCACCCCATTGGAAAAATTCCTTCGTGGTGCGTTCATTCTTTTATGTGAGGATGTATATTCCATCTCCTGATTCTGGCCAAGGTTTTCGGGAGGCTTCCCTTGGATGTAAGGCAAATTCTTGGACTGGGAATCCCATCCCAAATAATTCCACTTGGGACTGGCGCTGCCCCACAACCACTTCGCTTGGCGATTGGCTGAATGGTACCTGGCTGCACATGAGCCATTAAACGGACAGTCAGTTCTATCTCCAGACCGAGCGAGGTGGCGCAGTGGCTAGCACACTGGACTCGCATTCGGGAGGACGACGGTTCAATCCCGCGTCCGGCCATCCTGATTTAGGTTTTCCGTGATTTCCCTAAATCGCTCCAGGCAAATGCCGGGATGGTTCCTTTGAAAGGGCATGGCCGACTTCCTTCCTCATCCTTCCCTAATCCGATGAGACCGATGACCTCGCTGTCTGGTCTCCTTCCCCAAACAACCCAACCCAACTCTATCTCCAGCATGATATCTATACGAAAACAAAAGAAAGTCGATTAAAAATTTGTCTATTCTCCCTTTTCTGATCAATGTCTATGAGAAAATACTCTTGGCTGTAACCGAAATATCGGGATTGGTAATCAGCTCTTAAATATTCCCGATTGGGAGCCCTTCTGTCTCATATTAAAATAACTTCAAACCTCGCAAATGCCACAATTCGAAGCGCCCGATTGCATTTTCGCAAAACGGCGTAGCTTTACAATAAATATTTCCTGTTTTCACTCACGCAAAAATTACACATATCTTTACCGCAAAATATTAGGTATCAGCACCACAAATATAAAGTGTATAACAGCTTACCTTTAAAACTAGTAGCGCAGCACATTGCTTGGCACAATGAAACACTTGTTCTTGTCTGGGATAGCCTGGAACTGAGCTACAATTCTTTTTGAGTACTCCAGTAACGATATTTCACTACGCTGATATTTCTCCCTCAATTCGGTAGCAAAACGATAATTTTCATGGTTACGTCTATTTATTTATCTTTTCTAATGAACTGTGTTAAAGCACAGATAAGTTTCGCTTTTCAGTTGCTTTAAACTTTCCAGCCGCCGCGGTGGCCGTGCGGTTCTAGGCGCTGCAGTCCGGAACCGCGGGACTGCTACGGTCGCAGGTTCGAATCCTGCCTCGGATATGGATGTGTGTCATGTCCTTAGGTTAGTTAGGTTTAAGTAGTTCTAAGTTCTAGGAGACTGATGACATAGGACGTTAAGTCCCATAGTGCTCAGAGCCATTTGAACCATTTAAAGTTTCCATAAACTCATGGGCAGAAGGATGGGATTTGTAAAATGTCGCCATGCCTTATTTTATCCTTCTTTCTGTATTTAAAACTGTCTTTAATAATGAATCCATTCCACGATTTATAGAAGAGTTTATGAAATCCATTCTTTAAACGCTTAACGTGACAAGAGAAAGATAAATGCACTTCGACATCACTGTCGAGACTTCGAGTAAGTGAAACAGTAACTTTCAAATGGCTCTGAGCACTATGGGACTTAACTGCTGAGGTCATCAGTCCCCTAGAACTTAGAACTACTTAAACCTAAATAACCTAAGGACATCACACACATCCATGCCCGAGGCAGGATTCGAACCTGCGACCGTAGCGGTCGTGATGTTCCGGACTGAAGCACCTAGAACCGCTCGGCCACACCGGCCGCCGTACCATATGCCCAGCGGTCCTACATCAAGTGCTGGATCAGCACAAACGGACCAGATGTGTCATGGGTTTTCTATGTGCTTTGCTAACCCATCTACATCTACATCTACATTTATACTCCGCAAGCCACCCAACGGTGTGTGGCGGAGGGCACTTTACGTGCCACTGTCGTTACCTCCCTTTCCTGTTCCAGTCGTGTATGGTTCGCGGGAAGAACGACTGTCTGAAAGCCTCCGTGCACGTTCTAATCTCTCTAATTTTACATTCGTGATCTCCTCGGGAGGTATAAGTAGGGGGAAGCAATATATTCGATACCTCATCCAGAAACGCACCCTCTCGAAACCTGGCGAGCAAGCTACACCGCGATGCAGAGCGCCTCTCTTGCAGGGTCTGCCACTTGAGTTTATTAAACATCTCCGTAACGCTATCACGGTTACCAAATAACCCTGTTATTGTGTTATCAACACCTCACTGAATTGAGCGAGGTCGTTAAATACGCCTAGGAGAAGCTGTATGTTCTTTCTGTCATATTGCAGAAAGACTTGTCAGGAATGTAGCCTCAGTACATGATTGGTGACAGCTATGGTCACAAGAATGTATGGTCGCAAGAAGACCGAGCAGCGGTTGACCACGTGGTACTGACAAGGGGGAAGACCACCGTGTTCGGCGCACGGCTCTTGCGCATCACACTACATCTGCGGAGCAGTTGTCACACAGTGACACAACGACCTGTTACAAATCGGTTGCATCAACGAGAGCTCCGAACCAGAAGCTTTGTAGCGTACATTCCACTGACACCAGACCACAGCCATTTGCGACTTCAGCGGTGTCAAGCGGGAGCTCATTGGAGCGCATGGTGGAAGTCTGCTGCGTATTCTGATGAAGCTGGTTCTGTCTTGGTGCCAGTGATGGTGATGTCTTGGTTAGAAGAAGGTCAGTTGACAGCCTACAACCAACCTGTCTGCGTGCTAGACACACTAACCCTACAACTGGAGTTTCGGAGGACTAATGACCTCAGATGTTAAGTACCATAGTGCTCAGAGCCATTTGAACCAATTTTTTGGAGTTTCGGTGTGGGGTGCGATTTTGTATTACAACAGGAGAGCTCTCGTGGTTATCCCAAGCACCCTGACTGCAATCTGGTGGTTCGACTTGTTGTTCTGCCATTCATGAGCAGCATGTTCCACGGAGTATCGATATGTTGCCTTGGCCTGTATCACCAGATCTGTCTCCAAACGAGCATGTGTGGCACATCACCGGAAGACAACTCCAGGGTCATTCACAACCAGCACAGTCTGCATTGACCGACTAAGTGCAACAGGCGTGGAACTCCATCCCACAAACAGGCATCCGGTACCTGTACAACACACTGCATGAACGTTTGCATACTTGCGTTCAATATTCTGGCGGTTACACTAGTTATTAATGCACCAACATTTCACATTTGCAATGGCTTACCCTGTCATTACGTCAACCTGTGAGCTTGCAATGTTTATCGCTCAAATATGTTACCTAGACAAATGTCGTCTCGGAATTTAATTACTCTGCATTAATTTTTTTTTTTTTTGGTGTTGTGATTCTTTTTCTTCAGTGTGTATTGTAGCCATGCGTTTTTTGCCATCAAAGGAAGCCATAACTGTGTGGGAGGCTCTGCCAGCAGTTTTGAAAAAAGAGCATACCTTCATATTTTATCCAGACTTAGGACTGGCTACGCACACAGTATGTAGGCCGGTTTAAATTTTTTGCCATTTTTCATTTTTTAAAATTTTTGATTATTTTATGTCTACAACATTACTGCAGAAAATGATTAGATTTCTTGTTTTATTTTGTGAATATTAATTTCTCACACATTTTTTGAACGAAAGCCGTAAAGTTTAAACGTCGTAAGTCCCCTGAGTCGTTATACAGTGAGTTGCTAACTATTGCCACCTAGAATAACTACGAAAGTATGATAGTAGCTGAAAAGTTTGTGGGACAAATGTTGCATGGGACAACGGGGTCCATAATATGACGTTGGGTTTTTGTTGCTTGGTGGGGTCGCTTCAGAGATATGAAGGTCAACTTTGTTGTTTTAAATGGGATGCTATAGTTTGGTACTTATTTTCTGATAGCGGCTATCGAGACGAATCCAGTGATGTGTAACAGTAAGGCCTTTGAAGGTCAACGAAGGTCACAAAGGGGCATGAACTTCGATTTACAGAAGGTGTTCGAAGTGATGACCATTGCTGTCAGTGCAGTGCTGCAATCCTCTTATCATGGATTGAATGCTATTCCTTATCACATCGGGACTTATCGAAGCGCATGCTCTGACAATTCTCTCTCATATATCGTGCAAATAGCATATATTCCCCGAATACGGCGTATCCATCTAACGTCCCATTGACATGCAAACACCATTCGAAGGTTTCGCAATACACCTTAAAACGAACGGTAAGACTAGTATCGGCGAATGAAGCGAATGTGAATGATGTATTCCTTCGAAGAACAAGTCGATATGCTTCTCATTTACGGGGAATGCCACCAAAATTCAGTGAGACCTGAGACTTTTATGCTGAAGAATATTCTCAACGTACTCACCCTACACGTCGTACATTTAAATATGTGTATGATAAATTGAGAACAACTGCATCTTTAACGCGCAGGTAACATATCCGGCAAAGGAAAGTTACTAACGAGGAAACGGAAATTGGAACTCTTGCTGCTGTGATCGAGGTCCTTGTGTTAGTTCGCGTCAAATCGCAAGGGAATATGGCTTGAGTTAGAGTAGTGTTGTTCGTGTTCTGCATCGCCATAAATATCATCCTTACCATATCAGTCTCCACCAAGAATTAACCGGTACAGATTGCATGCGTCGCACTGAACTCTGCCGATGGGCTGAACTTCAGATTCAGAGGGATGACACATTTATTAATTAGGTTTTATTTACTGACGAGGCACCATTCACGAACCATGGAAATGTTAATTTGCATAACATGCATTATTGGGCAACTGAAAATCCGTGTTGGCTGCTGCAAGTTGCATACCAAAAACCGTGGTCATTGAATGTAGGGTGTGATTCTGGAGGACAGAATTACAGGCCCCTATTTCATCGAACGAAATCTTAAGGCAGGAAGTACATCACATCCCTGCAAGAAACATTAGGCCTGTTATTGGAAGAAATGCCTTTAGGAACAAGGAACAGTATGTGGTATCAATACGATGGGTGTCCGGCACGTTTTTCGCTGATGGCTAGATATAAGTTGCAGAGACAATTTCCAAATCGTTGGATTGGAGATGTGTCGTGGCCGGCTCGTTCGCCAGAATTGACGCCTCTGGATTTTTTCTTGTGGGGATTCGTAAATGACATTGGTTATAAAGACGTTCCAACTACACCTGAAGATACGCGAGAGAGAATAGTCAGAGCATGTGCTTCGATAAATGCCGAAGTGATAAGGAATACCATTCAACCCATGATAAGAGGATTGCAGCACTGCATTGGTACCAATGGTCATCACTTCGAACACCTTCTGCAAATGGACGTTCATGTCACCTTTATAGCCCTCGTTGACTTTCGAAGACCTTACTGTTACACATCATTGGATTCGTCTCGATAGCCGCTATCAGAAAATAAGTACCATACTATAGCATCCCATTAAAAAAAACCCGAAGTTGACCTTCATATGTCTGAAGCGACCCCGCATATCAACAAAAAACCAAAGTCATATTGTGGCCCCCGTTGTCCCATGCAACATTTGTCTCACAAACGCATCAGCTCTTATCATACTTTCGGAGTTATTCCAGGTGACAATAGTTAGTGACTCACCCTGTATATTATTAATGGCTACAGCGTCTGAGTTGATGCAGTACCTGCCCATTATCACAATGTATATCCTTCACACATGCATGCATCAAAAATGACAATACAAAGAAACAACACCAGTCTTTCTATGCCTAGTTTCAAGCATGTACAACCGTATGGATTGTAACAGTGTGACATAAGGGAGTTTGGACCAGCATTTGGCAAGTGCTCGGATAGCGGAAGTTGTTAAAGCGACCTCTAATGACAAACGGGAAATCTGGGTTCAGCACAAATTTTCAATTGTCACAAGTAGCTGACACTAAAATGTATTCAACATATGTGAATTTATTTCAACGTTACGTAATGTTGTAATGTCTTTTACCCTTTTGTCAATATCTATGAATATTTTTCTTCTTTTATGAAGAGTAAGGTGAATGTGAAGACATCGAAAAAGATATGATTATCGGAAGGACAGACTCAGCATATAGGAAAGTCAAAACAACCTTTGGTGACATTAAAAGCAACGGTGGTAACATTAAGAGTGCAACGGGAATTCCACTGTTAAATGCAGAGGAGAGAGCAGATAGGTGGAAAGAATACATTGAAAGCCTCTATGAGGGTGAAGATTTGTCTGATGTGATAGAAGAAGAAACAGGAGTCGATTTAGAAGAGATAGGGGATCCAGTATTAGAATCGGAATTTAAAAGAGCTTTGGAGGACTTACGGTCAAATAAGGCAGAAGGGATAGATAACATTCCATAAGAATTTCTAAAATCATTGGGGGAAGTGGCAACAAAACGACTATTCACGTTGCTGTGTAGAATATATGAGTCTGGCGATATACCCTCTGACTTTCGGAAAAGCATCATCCACACAATTCCGAAGACGGCAATATCTGACAAGTGCGAGAATTATCGCACAATCAGCTTAACACCTCATGCATCGAAGCTGCTTACAAGAATAATATACAGAAGAATGGAAAAGAAAATTGAGAATGCGCTGGGTGACGATCAGTTTGGCTTTAGGAAAAGTAAAGGGACGAGAGAGGCAATTCTGACGTTACGGCTAATAATGGAAGCAAGGCTACAGAAAAATGAAGACACTTTCATAGGATTTGTCGACCTGGAAAAAGCGTTCGACAATATAAAATGGTGCAAGCTGTTCGAGATTCTGAAAAAAGTAGGGGTAAGCTATAGGGAAAGACGGGTCATATACAATATGTACAACAACCAAGAGGGAATAATAAGAGTGGACGATCAAGAACGAAGTGCTCGTATTAAGAAGGGTGTAAGACAAGGCTGTAGCCTTTCGCCCCTACTCTTCATTCTGTACGTCGAGGAAGCAATGATGGAAATAAAAGAAAGGTTCAGGAGTGGAATTAAAATAAAAGGTGAAAGGATATCAATGATACGATTCGCTGATGACATTGCTATCCTGAGTGAAAGTGAAGAAGAATTAAATGATCTGCTGAACGGAATGAACAGTCTAATGAGTACACAGTATGGTTTGAGAGTAAATCGGAGAAAGACGAACGTAATGAGAAGTAGTAGAAATGAGAACAGCGAGAAACTTAACATCAGGATTGATAGTCACGAAGTCAATGAAGTTAAGGAATTCTGCTACCTGGGCAGTAAAATAACCAATGACGGTCGGAGCAAGGAGGACATCAAAAGCAGACTCGCTATGGCAAAAAAAGGCATTTCTGGCCAAGAGAAGTCTATTAATATCAAATACTGGCCTTAATTTGAGGAAGAAATTTCTGAGGATGTACGTCTGGAGTACAGCATTGTATGGTAGTGAAACATGGACTGTGGGAAAACCGGAACAGAAGAGAATCGAAGCATTCGAGATGTGGTGCTATAGACGAATGTTGAAAATTAGGTGGACTGATAAGGTAAGGAATGAGGAGGTTCTACGCAGAATCGGAGAGGAAAGGAATATGTGGAAAAGACTGATAAGGAGAAGGGACATCTGCTAATACATGAGGGAATGACTTCCATGATACTAGAGGGAGCTGTAGAGGGCAAAAACTGTAGAGGAAGACAGAGATTGGAATACGTCAAGCAAATAATTGAGGACGTAGGTTGCAAGTGCTACTCTGAGATGAAGAGGTTAGCACAGGAAAGGAAATCGTGGCGGGCCGCATCAAACCAGTCAGTAGACTGATGACCAAAAAAAAAAAAAAAAAAAAAAACGATTCACTGAGGTGTTTAGTTTCCTATGCCAACTTCGGCAGCGCTCGTGGTCCTGCGCCGCCAGTTAGAAAAATTCCACATTTCAATTGGTACTCTAGGATTTTCCATCTATTGATCACACGGTCTGCGGATTTCATCTTTTCTCCATTACTACCATCCACACTTCATCAACAGTGTTCGGTGGAAGATAGACCACTGCACCACACGCGCGGCAAAACAATCGGACTTCTTCTCTATCCCCCTATTCCTTCGTTGATCCCAGTTCCTATGTTTTCTTCCACAGTCGTCGATCGAAATGCAAATTGCAACCAGGAGAAGATTTTTAGGGGAACACTATTTTTACAGTTTTAATTGTAGCCATTTCAAAGTCTAGCACTGCCGTTTTCGGCGACCACCCAGGCATCTTATTTGTCAATGCAGAAAGCAGTCTTTAATATGTGTTTTGACTTTCGCGTGGAACCAAAACAAATAAGAGAGGAAACACCTCTCCGATATCAATATGTACGGTGTACAGTTGTTTGAATTGTTTCGAACAACTGCCAGATATCCCGTCCATTAGAATACTTGTTTTCCCACAGGATTTTCTCCGCTTCTTAACAACCGAACACCGGAATCATTTTGTCAGGAGCAGATTGCATTGTTAGTTACTTAAAAGAAAACTGTTAGCTTTAGTTACTTTCAAAATGTCTTCGCTCAGCGCTTAGCTGAATGTCCGAACTAGCTGAAGGGTTCTGGGTCATCCCATTAGCTTCCTTTCTTGCTCTACACAATGCAGTCTTGAAGTTCTCATATTCTAGAATATTTATAACGAAATCGATACCTCTGTCTTTGAAATTTAGAAACTCCTCTTTAAAAATAAGGAAAACAGACACTGTCTTTCCTTAATGGGTTCTTTTCCTGTATTTATGTATTCGTTTCTTAACCTGCATTTTGCTTCATTAGATGGGCAAGAATGTTGCTGTTCAGCCCTGGTTCAGCCATTTGCAATTTTTAAACGGGCCCGGCACCTACTCCGTTTGGACCGCTCTTACTCCTTTCGGAATTCACCAGTTGGCGTACTCATCACATTTTCTGTACACGCAGTAGCGATGGCCATTCTTGAGAAGACGCGACTTCCCTTCTGTTGTTGTAACTACATTTTCATTACTCACAGCATATAGAACTCAAGTAATTTAGGCCTACGAAACTATAAGGAAAGAAAGGCTGTTGGGGGAGGCACTGGTTGACTGGAGCATCCAATGCTGGTGAACGACTAGCGTAATTCGACAGTGGGGGAGGCTGCAGTCGGAAAACCTACGGTGCCAAATTGTCTGGTCGGTACCTGTGGCACCTACAAAAGGCCGGAAACTCCACGGTCGATAAGTTCACGAAGCCAGCCAAGTGTTGCTCAAGCCAAGTCGCAGAGAGGAGCAGATGTGCGCTGAGCCCCAACACCCGAGACCACGAGGTAGGGTGTAGACGGCTAGGCGTAGGCGAGCAGCAGCTCGGCGGCAAGTCAGGTGCAGGTGCGAATCCTGGGGCCCAGGGTAGGGATCCTGCAGTTGGTTGAAGTCCGCTAGCAGATGGCCTCCTGCTTGAACGTACTACTTCAGTTCCAGGCAGAATAAGCCCACAGACCAATAGTAAGCGGAAGTAGCGTCTAGTAGCAATGGGCTGGATGATCCACACCAGTTCGTGGATTGTCGCGGACTACCTCTGGCTAAGGGCGACGACAGAAAACCCATTGCTGGGGCGGCTGGCATTTGTGGTCGCTCGACGCGGCCCTGCTGTGAGGAGGCACCATTCCTGATCACGTAATCCCAATGTGCATTGCCACATTGGGACGTGGTGTAATCCACGTCATCGCTGTGATGGTGTGGTTCTCGTACTGAGTCGACAGAGTTCCAGCCCTCGCACCGACTACCGGCTCTGAACCCGTGGAGACCAGTCTCGCTGTAGTACCAGGGCGGAGCCTTTCCTTAGCTCGACACCTCTACGGTTCTTGCATCCAGATCAAGACTTGATAGAGAAATACATGACACGCATCAGAATATAGATAGTACAAATGATATGTACCAGGTAAATGTAAATGCTGTGTGGCCAGGGCGTCCCGTCGGGTAGACCGTTCGCCTGGTGCAAGTCTTTCGAGTTGACGCCACTGCGGCGGCTTGCGTGTCGATGGGGATGAAATGATGATGATAAGGACAACACAACACCCAGTCCCTCAGCGGAGGAAATCTCCGACCCAGCCGGGAATCGAACCCGGGCCGGTAGGAATGACATTCCGTCGCGCTAACCACTCAGCTAGCACGGGAGGACATGTACCAGGTAACAAAGATGATGAAATAATTTTAAACACATTTAATGCGGCAGGTATAAAATCACAATTGTAAACTACTAGCGCCAAGTGAACATGAGCAATGTGAATATGTCAATACGGATTTGAAGGTAATACTTCCTCCAAAAGTAAGACTACCAACCACTCACACCAGTTGGCGCTGCGTAATCCCATGGAAGAAAGTTTTATTTTTGTTTAGATTTACGCGTTACATTTGATTGCAGAATGCCCTGATTAATTACGAAGAGAGAACCACACAAGGGTAATTGGCAAACAACTGATAGAAAAATAACAACAGTGGTAAACGCACTGACATATAAGCCACTACTAGATGAAGTTAAAACCAAATGACCAAATATAAAATGCAAAAATTTTATGTAAAAATACACGGCAATGTGATGAAAAGCCATAAACCGATAAAACAACATGATTCTGCTAAACACAAACGCACACAGTCGTGTGTTGCCTCTGCATATGCATGGAGATGAACTACAGCTCAACAGAACGGAAAGATTAATAAAGCTAAACAGCTGAGGCATGATGCACATCAGAATAACAGAAACAATAGCGATTGACGCAAGTGGATACCAAAAGGAATACTAGTAACAACAAAAGCAATAAATTACCAAACAGGATAGATAAACTGGGTAGATATCCTTTTATTAAACTTAGAAAATGCTTTTAAATGACAGAATCATGGCTGAACAGCAACATTCTTGCCCACCTACTGAAGTAAACGTGCAGATTAAGAAACGAATACATAAATACAGGAAAAGAGCTCATTAAGGAAAGATAGTGTTTGTTTTCCATATTGTTAAAGAGGAGTTTCTAGATTACAAAGACAGAGGTATAGATTTCGTTACAAATATTCCAAAATATGAGAACTCTAAGACTGCATTG
Organism: Schistocerca serialis cubense; assembly: GCF_023864345.2. NCBI lineage: Eukaryota > Metazoa > Arthropoda > Insecta > Orthoptera > Acrididae > Schistocerca > Schistocerca serialis. The sequence continues at coordinate 549,039,025 of NC_064641.1, forward strand.
TGTAAAGCAAGGAAGGAAGTTACTGGGATGACCCAGAACCCTACAAGTAGTTCGGACATTCAACAGAACAGAAAGATTAATAAAGATAAAATAAAAATAAAAATTTCTTCCGTGGGATTATGCAGCGGTATTACTCAGCATTCCATCTGTTGTGAGCAGTTCTTACTCTTAATTTTTGGAGGCAATATTTCCTTCAAATATGTATTGACGTTATTCTTGTTAACTTGAGAGTAGTAGCTAACAACAGCGATTTGGTACGTGCACTGTAATGTGTGACGTATATTTCTATATCACATTTGATCTGGAATACCATTTGCTTATGATGGTTGTATAAAATATTTTTTTGACAGGTAATTTGATAACAGGCTAAACCCGAAAAGCCTGATTTAATAAAGAGCTTCAAATAACATATGTTGACTTTTTTAGCCACCTACCAGCATTGGTTATAATTTTCATGTCCTCCAATAGTTGCAGCAGCATATCAGTTAGGTACTGTAGATACCTGCGGCTATTGAGAATTCCATCATTAAAACAGGGGCTAATGACGCGGTTTTTCCAAAGCGCACACCACACTTTCACAGATAGAGGACGTTTCTTTATCAACGTCTCTCAGTCAGAGTGGATTTTGTGCTAAACAGTGCTTATTACTACGATGTGTTTCCCCGTGTTTTCTAACCGATGCTTCACCCGTAAACAAAATCTTACATAAAAACATCTGATCATTTTGTAGTTTTCGTAGACACTATTCCGAGAACTATAACAGATTCTGAAAGTCGTTGCATGGAGTTGCTGATGGAGTGAAACGTGCAGTGGAATGTGGTACTCGCAAACACTTCTTCGGCTGATCTCACTAACACGTTGAGGCTGACTTGTAAAGACATGCCAGTTGTGTGTTACTGCTACTAAAACGTTACTTACGTATCTGTCGTCAGTTGCTGTTCTTTTAAATAGGAGTAAATTATTCTTCATACGTCCAGTTTCTTGAATTTTTCTTTATAATGTTGCAAAGACAGATCACAAGGGCCTCGCTAGACTAGGATGTCTTTGAGCATACAACCGCACCACTGGTCTAAACAGTTAAAATAACCATCTTTACATGCAACATAACTTGCCAACGACTAAAACAGAACTCTGGAAATGGTAATCGCTTTTTTGTCTACGCGTGAGGCCACAACTGATTTTGATAGCCCAGTCCAATACCAGTTCCCCGAGGATCAGTTTTTTTACACAAGTTGTGTCTTACAGCAGCTGCTCTGATTTCATCAGCACGATGAATATTATCAGTACCCTCTTAATACCTTCAGTGCTTTTAATAGAGAGAACAATTGCGATCTCCTTATGGATGTTAGTGACCCCTTAACGAAGAGGTGAGGGAAATTTCTTAAGAAAATTTGTTTAAAAATCTTAACCTCGTCAATTAATGAGTGCGAAGTTGTTTTATTGTAACCACTTTGGCGATTCGTCTTGTGGAAAAAGTATGAAGTGACAGTTGGTTGAACGTTATTACACTCCACCGTTTTTGAGCCCTGGGACGGCCAGAAAATTTCCTAATTACTCTTAACCCTATGCATGTAATTAGCAAATATTTTATCACCAGCTATAGACTGTATCGAGAGTCTTTACCAGTAAAAGTAAGAGCAAGTGTAGCTACATAGAGTATACAGGGTTCTTGCCAGGGAATTCCCTATTTCTTCCCACACCATAAAAAAAAAACACAGGATGTTTATAAATGAATATCGGGGTTTTAACGCTTTGTAATATTTATTACATTAAACTTACAGTTATAAATGATATGTCAAATGAAAGAGTAACTCAAGTTGTGTTTTCTACCAGTGCGCATGCGCAGCGCGCAATCCGCTAGGCAGCAGTAGTAGCGAAGATGGCGACTAGTGAACAGAAAGCATTTTGTGTTTTGTAGTTTGTAAAGATCGAATCTATAGTTACCGTGCAACGTGCGTTCCAGCTGATTCGGTTGTGATCCTCCAAGTGATAATAACATTCATAGATGGTATCATCAATTTGAAGATACTGGCTGCCTTTGTAAAGGGAAGAGTACAGGACGGCCACAAGTTAGTGAAGTGGCTGTTGAGCGAGGGAGAGAGTCATTCAGTCATACCCCAAAGAAATCGGTCCAGAAGGCTACTCGAGAATTACAAGTTCCTGTGTCGGCTGTTTGGAAAGTTTTAAGAAAATGCGTGCAACTACGTCCTTACCGTTTACAGTTATTACAGGCTCTAAAGCCGGCAGACCTTGGATTACGTGCCAACTTCACAAACGAAATTTTGTTTCATGACGACGAAGATTTTCTGGATCATGTTGTCTTCAGTGATGAATCCACCTTTCACCTTAGTGGACATATTAACACTCACAATGTGTGCGTCTGGGGTTCAGAAAATCCTCATGAGGTTTTTATTGTGCCATATCCCGGCGGAAAGTTTGTGGGACTTTCTGTTTTGGTGAACCTACTGTAACTGGCACTTCTTACCTTGATACACTAGAGCAACGGCTCTTCCCTCAGTTGGAAGATGGTAAGAACTTCATTTTCCAGCAAGATGGTGCGCCACCTCACAGGCAAAGTGAATTACTCGATTGGTTGAACTTCACTGTACCCAAGTGCTGGATAGGCCGCAACGGGCCCAATGACAGTGCTTGCTTTGCATGGCCTTCACGTTCACCCGACCTAACGCCATGTGATCTTTTCCTTTTTAGCTTCATCAAGGATAGTGTGTACGTGCCTCCGCTACCAGCAGACCTCCTTGAATTAAGAAACCGGAGTGAAGCAGCTATTGCTACAATCACTGAAGACACACTTATCAATGTTTGGGAAGAACTCAGCTATAGACTTGATGTGTGCTGTGTGACAAATGGTGCTCACATTGGACATTTATAAGGTTCTTGGCGAAACTGTTTGAGCTGCTCTTTCATTTTACATATCACTTATAACTGCAAGTTTAAAATAATAAATATTATAAAGTGTTAAAACCCCAATATTCATTTATAAACACCCTGGCTACACCTCGTCAGTTTATTGAAAGAAATTGTAGCTTCCTGGTAAGTCCAGTACTTGCTCTTGTGCTTTATTCCACACAGACTTACTTCATACACATTAACCACTCTAAACCTGCAACATGACAACCCAACCACGACTCAAATGAAGTCGAGATTTTACATGAACCTGAAAATCGATTGCGGTACATGAGACCCTGCAGACAGAGCTGCATTCCAGTGTCTACGGTATGTTGGATTACATGACCAACCAAACTCGTAATCGTCAAACTGATTTGCAAACTCCGAATTTAAGAGGCCCATAAAGACCCACAAAAATACATAAGTCGTGTTCCACGGATCCCGTGGAGAACAGTATCTGTAACATGGGAAGAAGTCAAGGATGTACATTTTTAGATACTGTACAATGAACTTATTTAACTTCATTTAATATCACAGTACGAGATTGCTAATGTTAATTATATTATTTTAGGAGTTCCTGTGATTATACTCTTTAACGAAATATGAAGAGTTTCTTGTTCTTGTCTCTAGGTAATTTCTCTAATCTTCATTGTTTCGTTGTTTGTTAGAAGCTATTTCTTGTCTGCAAATGCTTATTTATTTGCTTTATTTTCTTTCCTCTAATTTTTATTTTTGCTATTCCTTTTTGGTTTTAGCTTTTATCTGTCATGAAATTAGCCTTGCTTGCATTAAACCTCAATGATACTCTTCTAAAATATTTGACAATTTATTCACCATTTTCTGCAGATGATTTTCGTTGTCAGCAAGGCTGCACCGGGAACACTTTCCCTTTCACTGCATACTCGTCATGAGAGAGCAGACGAAAGGGCAATATTTGATCAATGAAAATGTTGAAATAATCATCCTGGTTCATGTTCACGAGTGAGATGAAGTCCTAGTACAAAAAAAGCATCACAGAATCACCTCCAACTAGAACTACAGTCCTGAAACACTGCAGGTTAAACGCCGCAATAGGACGTTGTGGCGCCTCAAGCCTTATATTACTTGAGAAGCGACAAAATCTTAACTCGCCGAACCACATTACACACGTCCAGTCAGGTACTTTCCAGTTACTGTGTTTGGCCCACTGTGCCGCTGTGAGGAATAGCCTTTAAGGTGTACCGGACTCCAGATGTCCATTGTTGGTAATTCTTTTCACAATGTTCGCTCACGAACTGTTTGAGATGGACCTGCACTCACTGACAGCAACAACTTCTGTCGGACGTGAAACAGGTAGTCATTTACAAGACGTGACACTCAGCTCTGGTTCCAATCCGTCCTTTTCGCTACCACTGCTCTTAATCTGTTTTGCATGACTGCTAGTGATGAACCATTTCTTATAGCCACATGGGAAAGTCCTCGCTGACGCACCAAACTGTCGTTCAACTTCATTCGCAGTGTTGTCATGAACAGGTCAAAACAAGATAGCTCCTTTCTGCCATGTCTGCACGTCGACCCACGTCACTGTTCGGACTCCTTACACTATCTCATCAAAATATCCTGACACCAATGTGTAACGTGGAATTGTCCGCTAGATGTCATGAGAAGCGGAACAGCCAGTATAAAAAGAGGTGTAAATTGTGGTGGAGTCAGCAGAGAAGCAATAACAGCAGGATGGTGGTCGAGAGAGCTCAGTTACGTCGAAAGAGGTGTATGCATTTGATATCGTTTGATTAACGAATCCATCAGGGTTATTTCAACCATTTTAATGCTGCTCAAGTCGACTGTTGATGAGGTGACTGTGAAATGCAAACGCGAAGGAACAACATCAGCTAAACAAAGACCAGGCAGACCTCATATGATGATGGACAGTGACACTGAAGCATTGCGAAGGTTGGTTGAACATGTTGTTGTTGTTGTGGTCTTCAGTCCAGAGTCTGGTTTGATGCAGCTCTCCATGCTACTCTATCCTGTGCAAGCTTCTTCATCTCCCAGTACCTGCTGCAACCTGCATCCTTCTGAATCTGTTTAGTGTATTTATCGCCTGGTCTCTCTCTACGATATTTTACCCTCCAAGAAGCCCTCTAATACTAAATTGGCGATCCCTTGATGCCTCAGAATATGCCCTACCAACCGATCCCTTCTTCTAGTTAAGTTGTGCCACAAATTTCTCTTCTCTCCAATTCTGTTCAATACCTCCTCATTAGTTATGTGATCTACCCATCTAATCTGCAGCATTCTTCTGTAGCACCATGTTTCGAAAGCTTCTATTCTCTTCTTGTCCAAACTATTTATCGTCCACGTTTCACTTCCATACATGGCTACACTCCATACAAATACTTTCAGAAACGACTTCCTGACACTTAAATCTATACTCGATGTTAACAAATTTCTCTTCTTCAGAAACGCTTTTCTTGCCATTGCCAGTCTACATTTTATATCCTCTCTACTTCGACCATCATCAGTTATTTTGCTCCTCAAATAGCAAAATTCATTTACTACTTTAAGCGTCTTATTTCCTAATCTAATTCCCGCAGCATCACCCGATTTAATTCAACTACGTTCCATTATCCTCGTTTTGCTTTTGTTGATGTTAATTTATATCTTCCTTTCAAGACACTGTCCATTCCGTTGAGCTGCTCCTCCAGGTCCTTTGTTGTCTATGACAGAATTACTATGTCATCGGCGGACCTCAAAGTTTTTATTTCTTCTCCTTGGATTTTAATTCCTACTCCGAATTTTTCTTTTGTTTCCTTTACTGCTTGCTCAATATATGGTTGAATATAATCGCATGAAAACAGTATAAGGAATCACTCGTGAGTTCCAAAGTGATACCAGCAGCCCGGCTCACAGGATGGCTGTGCGTTGAGAGATAAAAGAAAGGACTAGAATGGTCGAGCAGCTACTCGTAAGCTACACATTTCTATAGTCAGTGGTAAGTGACGCTAGGGATGACGTAAAGAGCGGCGTTGCTAGACGGTGGGTAACTAAAAGCGAATAATTTGGAGTGAGGAATCATGCTATACTAGAGAATATAGTAGAGAGTAACAATCCAATATAAGGGTTTGGGTTGGCAAATGTCAGGAGAGCGTTACCTGTCATCGTGTGTAGCGCCAACATGAAGTGCGGAGGAGGAGACATTGCAGATGGCGATGTTTTCCGCGGTTACGGTGTGGTCCTCTTATTGCGCTGAAGAAAACTTTAAATGCTGAAGGGTATGAACACATTTTATAGCTTTGTGTGTGTGTACAGTAGAGGAACACTTCGGAAACGCTAACTTTTTGTGCCAGCTTCACAGTGCACCCTGTCGTAAAGCTGCATCTGTGATGCAATGATTTGTGGATACTAACATTCCTGAAATTGACTACCTGCCCAGAGTCCTGGTCTGAATCCAATGGAAAACCTTTGGGACGAGTTAGATCTTCGAGTTCGCTCCAGACCCTAGCGTCCAGCATCACTACTTTCGGTTGTTTTGGCTTTTGAGAAATGAAGGGCTGCCCTTTCTGCACAGACTTTCAAGACAACTCACTGGAAGTGTCCCCAGAACTGTTGAAGCCATCATACCAGTGTGTGGTAGACACATCCCATATCAAGTTCACTAATAGGTGTCAAGATACTTGTGATCAGACAGTGTACACCCCATTTCATTGCCATGACTCACGTGGAATGTCACGCAACCGTCTTATATCAGTTCCAAACTGTCTAGAGCGTTCCTAAGAGATCGAGGTGCTCTTTTGAGGAGTAGCGTAACATTTCGTCTGTAGAGCTTATGGCAAAGAAGAACCTTCGTGCCTTGCCGCCATTCTCATTTTTGCTTTACTTATGCTTTCATTAGTTTACACAGCTATTCCGAGTTTCTACATTACAACTCACTTTGGTGTCCAGATGAAAACCGTAGCAGCAGCAGCTGCCGTGGCGCTGCTGGTGGCGCTGGCGTCGTCGCCGACGGTCGGGCAGAGGCTGCCAGGAGAGAGTTTGCCTCGCTCCTACAAGGTCACGCTGGCGCCCAACCTCAACGAGGGGTAAGTTCTCGGCACTTTCCGTTTGCTTTAAAACTTCCTGACGTGCTGGTTTCGGAGGGAGTGAGCTTCCTGGATAAATTTCACTTTATTGTTTGAGGTGCATATGCGTTTCTCTGCAGCTAATTCACACAAATATTCCATGTTCTCATTAGCTGGAAGCATTTAATTCAAAGAACAGTTTTTCCTCAATTATACTGAGATACACTCTAAGATGAGAAAAACTATTCATCAGGAAGAAAGTAAAATGGGACAGTAATCGGTAGATGTCATGTACATTTAAAAACAAACAGATGATTTCAGTTTACGAAAAATTGGATGGTTTATTGAAGAGAAAAACCTTCGAAAATTGAGCAGTTCAAGAACGTGTTTATCCATCTTTCGCCCTTGTGAATGAATTTATTCTTCCTGGCACTGATTGATAGATTTGTTGACGTCCTTCTGAGGGATACTGTGCCACATTCAGTCCAATTGACGAGTCAGATCGTCAAAATTCCGCGCTGGTTAAAGGGCCCAGTACATAATGCTCCAGTAAACGTTCTAATTGGGGAGAGATGTGGTGACCTTGTTGGCCAAGGTAGGGCTTGGTAAGCATGGAGACAAACAGTAGAAACTCTCGCCATGTGTGGGCAGGCATCATCTTACTGAAATGTAAGTCCAGGAGGGCTTGCTATGAAGGGCAACAAAATGGAGTGTAGAATGTCATCGACATAGCACTGTGCTGTAAGGGTGACGCAGATGACAACCAAGTGGGGCCTGCTATGAAAATAAATGGGACCTTAGACCATCAGTCCTCGCTGTTGAGCAGTATGGTGGCGTATGACAGTCAGATTGGTAAGGTCGGTATCCACCTTTGTTCAGGGCATCTCCAGACGCATCTTTGGCATGGAATCTTACTAAATGGAGTAGAATTGTTTTCAGTGAGGAGTCCCACTTCGAAGTGAGCCCCAATGCCAAGTGATGACGTGTGTGGAGATGCCCCAGATGTGTGTGAGAGTTTTTGTCTGGGATCTCCTCTCAAACCCCTGGATCAACGCAAACCAAATTTGGAACAGAAGTGGGAAGCTATGTGAGGATCGTCACTATGGGACTTCTAATCTCTTAGCTTCAATAGGAGTGGAGATGGACACAGATGTGTTTTATCCAGCGCCTAGCACATAGGCTGTCCTATAGGAGAGGCAGATTGTGCAGCCTGCCTTATCGACCTGCTTTGCAGCACAGCCTGCATGTGATGAGCAAGATACTGTTTTTCCCACTCCCATATGTAGGCTGTCCTGCACGGCATGCATGCTGTGTTGGAGTAGTACTGACCCGTCTTATCGATCTACTTTGCAAGACAGCCTGTATGTTGGTGATAAGAAATGGTTTCAGAGCTCTACATGTAGGAGGGATGTCTAGGGAAAGATAGAGGCAGGAGGGGATGAGTATAGAGAAGGGGAAGAGGGTGGGGATGGAGACAAGGGGAAGAGGAGAACGATGGAGAGTGGAGGAGAAGAACGTGGTCATCACATCATCACAAAGAAGAAGGAAGGGAGACGGACAGAGAGAGGGGTGGAGGAGATAGATAGAGAGAGGGAGTAGGAAGAGACAGATGGGAGGAGGAGACAGACAGAGATGGGTGGACAGTGACATGGAGGGAGAGGTGGAAACAGAGAGGAGTGAGGAGTTCTCGCTGCATTATGGTCGTCAACGATACTCATTCCTGTTCCTATAACATGTTTTCTACTGCCATCCAATCACATTCCATGATTTAACATCTTTTTTCTTGGTATCCAGTAAATGACTTCCTTGGTCCACCCTGCTCCACCTCATTTTCGTTACTTCCATTCCAATCTGTTATCTGATTGATTTCTTGGTTTTATATGATTCTTGATAATTGTCAAAATGTTTCTCACCATTTCTCGGTGAGCAACCAATGATATTTGAGTAGTTTCCGCATTACAAGTCGATGTCTCATTGACGTAAGTCAAATCTTTTAATGCACGCAAATCTCAAATATTATATCCACAAACATTGGAATCTTCCTTTTGAATACTCTATTTAGCTAACCAAAAGTACAGCAAAACAATTTTAGAGTCCCGTTTATTTCTTTTCTTGTCCATCTGGTGATATTCAACTATTCTACACTCCTGGAAATTGAAATAAGAACACCGTGAATTCATTGTCCCAGGAAGGGGAAACTTTATTGACACATTCCTGGGGTCAGATACATCACATGATCACACTGACAGAACCACAGGCACATAGACACAGGCAACAGAGCATGCACAATGTCGGCACTAGTACAGTGTATATCCACCTTTCGCAGCAATGCAGGCTGCTATTCTCCCATGGAGACGATCGTAGAGATGCTGGATGTAGTCCTGTGGAACGGCTTGCCATGCCATTTCCACCTGGCGCCTCAGTTGGACCAGCGTTCGTGCTGGACGTGCAGACCGCGTGAGACGACGCTTCATCCAGTCCCAAACATGCTCAATGGGGGACAGATCCGGAGATCTTGCTGGCCAGGGTAGTTGACTTACACCTTCTAGAGCACGTTGGGTGGCACGGGATACATGCGGACGTGCATTGTCCTGTTGGAACAGCAAGTTCCCTTGCCAGTCTAGGAATGGTAGAACGATGGGTTCGATGACGGTTTGGATGTACCGTGCACTATTCAGTGTCCCCTCGACGATCACCAGCGGTGTACGGCCAGTGTAGGAGATCGCTCCCCACACCATGATGCCGGGTGTTGGCCCTGTGTGCCTCGGTCGTATGCAGTCCTGATTGTGGCGCTCACCTGCACGGCGCCAAACACGCATACGACCATCATTGGCACCAAGGCAGAAGCGACTCTCATCGCTGAAGACGACACGTCTCCATTCGTCCCTCCATTCACGCCTGTCGCGACACCACTGGAGGCGGGCTGCACGATGTTGGGGCGTGAGCGGAAGACGGCCTAACGGTGTGCGGGACCGTAGCCCAGCTTCATGGAGACGGTTGCGAATGGTCCTCGCCGATACCCCAGGAGCAACAGTGTCCCTAATTTGCTGGGAAGTGGCGGTGCGGTCCCCTACGGCACTGCGTAGGATCCTACGGTCTTGGCGTGCATCCGTGCGTCGCTGCGGTCCGGTCCCAGGTCGACGGGCACGTGCACCTTCCGCCGACCACTGGCGACAACATCGATGTACTGTGGAGACCTCACGCCCCACGTGTTGAGCAATTCGGCGGTACGTCCACCCGGCCTCCCGCATGCCCACTATACGCCCTCGCTCAAAGTCCGTCAACTGCACATACGGTTCACGTTCACGCTGTCGCGGCATGCTACCAGTGTTAATGACTGCGATGGAGCTCCGTATGCCACGGCAAACTGGCTGACACTGACGGCGGCGGTGCACAAACGCTGCGCAGCTAGCGCCATTCGACGGCCAACACCGCGGTTCCTGGTGTGTCCGCTGTGCCGTGCGTGTGATCATTGCTTGTACAGCCCTCTCGCAGTGTCCGGAGCAAGTATGGTGGGTCTGACACACCGAAGTCAATGTGTTCTTTTTTCCATTTCCAGGAGTGTAGATACAAAAACTCATCAACATGCGCTGACTTTATTATTAATTTGGGCTATTATCGATGCATTACTTATCAGTTACTTTAATTTTATTTTAATCGATTCTCTGGATTACTTTAAAATTCTCTCTGATAAATACCCCCATTCATTAATGAATGGTGTAAAGCAAAACTTGTGGATCCTGATCCTGAAGATTTGATATCTGTATGATTAACATGTGTTTGGTGTCTGCTATTCATAAAATAGAGTCATAAAAAATGTCTATGGAATTGCATTGAAAAGACGCAAGAGAGTGTTAAAAGAATCATCTCTGCTTTTCAGTGTGATACATGATTGTTGGGAGTAGCATAAGTGGTGAAACATATATCAGTGCTTTGCAAAGAAGAGTACTCAATGCCATAAACAGCATGGGAAGAAAACACACTAATAACCAACCGGTATTAAACACATAAGCACGTTGAGTAAAAGCCTTAAAAGGTATTGAATTGGAAAAACACACAACAGTTTTTGCTGACTAGAAACAATATAAAAAAAACCTACTACGGTGTACATTAACAACCTTTCTTGATTATAGCCAAATATACATAAACACAAATTTATTTAAGTTACAGCTTCCAGATGAGCAGGAATTCGTTATGAATGGATGAGGTCTTAGCGCCTTGTATTTTAAACAGTACAGCCATTGGTGCCTTAGACTTTCACAGACATAGCAGAGGCTAACAGTCAAATAACCCATAGGTAAGCTGGGAGGGGAAAGAAGCAATTCGAACCACAGATTTACTCTGACTCCCCCCCCCACCCCACCAGTCCTCAAAAGGGGACAAACGGACCACCCTTTCTAATATTACCACCATCCTGCGGGTGGGCAGACGAGAATGAATGGTGGGAAACCCCCAAAATATACGGCTGGTATAATTAACAAGAATAAGTAAATTGAATTCAATTAAACTTCATAAAATCTGTTAATGATCAATACTCAACTTCTGGTGCGTTACGACTCCCAGGACTGAACCAACGCAGTACCTCCAAATACTCCGGCGAGTGGCAGCCGTTTCAATGGACACAGGAAGGCGCGCCAATTTTCAGAACCTCCTCACTGGTCGACAGCATACAACCGAACTGCAAATTAGACCCCTCGCGGACCCACGCTCAGGAAGATTCCTTTCGCGACGCGCAGTTAACGCCCCATACCACGGAGCCGCTGCTCGCATCGCTTAAGGCCGGTTCCCACTAGAGCACGGCAGCGCGGCGTGCGGAAACGGCAGTGGCAAGCGTTTCCCGCGTTGACGTGGTGGCTCGCGGAATTGGTGTTCCCATCTGGAAGCGGCAGATGTTAGCGGTAGCCAATGACGGACAACCACTGAGGTACGGGGCAGGACCCACTGAAACGCGCAGTGCGTTTGATTAACTATATCTTACACCTACATGAAGGAAAGACGAAGTTGGGTGAAGACATACCAATTTTTCATTTTCTGTACAATGTGCTCTTTCACATATTTCATTATTCATGTTTTCTCATTTCACCATAAACAGACTACCGTTCACGATTGTTCACTATCTCCTAACACAGTGAAACAATGTACAACAAGAGAGATTATTCAGATAGTTAAGTGAGACAAAAATTTAAAATGTGGTACAGTAGCAGGTACACGAAAACAGTAAGAACACAAAGGCTAGGTGGAAGGGATGAAAGTGGAAGGCACCTGATAGAATTTCCCACAGAGCATAATGTAATCATCGCCAGCACCTTCCTTAAGAATCACGAAAGAATAATATATATTTGGAACAGTTTTCGAAACCAGATTTTAAATTGTAAGGCATTTCCTGATGCAGACGCAAACCTGACTGAAGACTGTCAATAGCAAGAAAAGCGTTCTGAAAAAGAAAATATGTTCACACCGAATATAAATGCTAATGGTTGGATACTATTTTACAAAGGTATTTGTGTGGAGTGCAGCCTTGTATGTAAGTGAAACATGGACGATGAACAGTTCTGTCAAGAAGACAATGGACGCTTTCAAAACGTGGTGATTCATAAGAATGCTGAACATTAGATACGAGGATCGTGTGACTAAAGAAGAGGTACGGAATTAAATAGAGGAGGAAGAGGAAATTACGGCACAACTTTGACAACAATAGGGGCTAGTTGACAGGACGTATTGTGGGGCGTCAAAGAGTGAGGACAAAGGGGTTGGGTGATAGTATTCTGATAATAATCATCTGTTGAAATACTATTCTACTATTTTATCTATTAATGTAAGCAGTGAATTTACTCTTCCATGCACTCCTTAAAACATTTAAACCAAAACTGAAATCAGCTGAACACCAAATCTTTCAACCACTGTCTGACAACTACTGGATTCACTTTCAACTTTCTATAACTATCACTGGCTAGCCACACACACATACAGATATAAGGAGAACAAAAATAAACAAACATTAGTTTTCAGCATATAACTCTGCAGGTTGGCAACATGTACATAAACAAACCAGACAGGAAGGGACATGAGGTGAACACACCGTAGTTACGACTTTAAATCAGAGTTTTCGGTAAAACGTCTATTGCTAGTGACAGAAGAAAAAAGAGCGAACATGAAAATGTGCTTATGTTCCATAATCTAAGTTTTAGTTCAACCTCCAGCATGTGACCAGGTGAGGGGAAACGTATATGTCCGCCAAAAACTCAATTCACTATAAGTAATCAGTCATTCACGTAAGAAAAGATGTGAACTGTTTTATAATCTGCAAGTATCACAGATCAAAACAAAACTGAGTCATTCTAGATTCCACCGAAGATGCCTTAAAGTAAAAGGCGAAACGCGTCTTGAACCAATAACATACACTGGATAAAGAAAAAAACGTTTGTTACTTCCAAAGGAAATAATCAATAGCTGTAGATAATTAGCAAATTACATCTTATGACATACCAGCAAATTAGTCTCGGTTTAACTTCTCATTACACACGCTATTAAATGCTGTTTAAAAAAATTCATCTATCCCTTCCGAAAAAACTGTAGTTTCTTTCATATCTTGGTAGTTAAACAGATTTTGGATATTTATCATGCGACGAAATACATGAGTTTTTACAAGTTATCGTTTGCAAAAAACACGTTTCGATTTCTTGAACCGTTTACGAAATTTGCAGTTGATACAACCACATGGTTTACGACGAGCAGGACGAAAGTATCGGTCGCGTCGCGAGCGACCCGCGCGCGGTCACCGCACAGCCCGTCCGCCGACATATCATTCAATATCTCGAGAACGGTGATAGCTATCGTTCTGCTCTCAGCTTTAAAAACAATTTCGATATGTTGACTAAATTTCATACGCAATAATGTATTACCTAAAATGAACTGTACGCAAAGTCCACGCAATGCGTTTTTACCTCATTCAAATTTCGTGTAAAGGTTTACGTAAATGCGATACAGCAAGTAACCACGATGAATAACGAAAAGAAATTCGGTCCTTTATCGAGAGAAGATATCAGGTTTACGTAATATATCCAGCGGTAACGTTAGGTGACTCACCCTGTATATACATATTTTGTGATTGTGTAGAAAATAACCGCTCCTTTGGTTACACATTACGATTTTCCACCCTTTTTCCATGGTTTCCTCCGTCACAGTGCCAAGCAACATTTTCTGTAACTTGTCATACAACACAGGAAGTGTACATGTGCGTCAGTGAAAAAGACCAATAAAAAGGTGTTAGCATGTGGACGTAATGTGCTGTTCCAGTGTCTTCTGTACCTAAGGTCCACCACCGTTCCCTTTGGGTCCCTACGTAATTCGGTGCTCTCCGATACACACGATCGAACAGCGGAGGAGTGGTACTCAAGCGTCAACTTTAGGTTACAATATCTCCGGATGTAATTAACATTTTACAATGCAACAAAAGGCACTGATTGCGTATTTGTTTATATGTTCAGATGTGCTAACAAAACTAACGGGGGTCCATTTAAAAAAACGTAGGTTTGTGTTAAAAAACATACTTCCGTGCATTTTTTTATGGTTTGTATTAACCAATTACACTAGCCCCTCTCCTCACGTTCGGTCTGTGGAATCGATTCGTCAGTATTTGATGTGGTTTACGAAATACATCCAGCGGTAATGTTAGGTGACTCACCCTGTATACATTCATAACTGTTTTCGGATATACACTGAGATGCCGAAAGCCATGGTATAGCGATATGCACATATACAGATGGCGGTAGTGTCGCGTACACAAGGTATAGAAGGGCAGTGCAATGGCGGAGCTGTCATATGTACTCACGTGATTCACGTGAAAAGGTTTCCGACGTGATTGCGACCGCACAGCGAGAATTAACAGGCTCTGAACGCGAAATGTTAGTTGGAGCCAGACGCATTCTATTTCTGAAATCATTACGGAATTTAATATTCCGAGAACCATAGCGTCAATAGGGCGCCGAGAATACCGCATCCAGGCTATTTCCTCTCACCACAGACAACGCAGCGGCCGACGGCCGTCACTTAGCGAGCGAGAGCAGTGGCATTAGCGTAGAGTGGCCAGTGCTAACAGACAAGCAAAACTGTGTCAAACAACCGCAAAAAAGCATTGTCGGACGTTCGAGGAACGTATCCATTAGGACATTGCGGCGAAATTTTCGTTAATGGGCTATGGCAGCAGACAACCGAAGTGTGTTGCTAACTGCGCGTCATCGCCTGCATCTTCTCTCCTGGGCTATTGACCATATCGATTAAACCCTAGACGACTAGAAAACAGTGGCCTGCTCAGAAGAATCTAGATTTCAATTGGTAAGGATTAATGGTAGGGCTCGAGTGCCCTGCAGACACCATGAAGTCATGAACCCAAGTTGCCAACAAGGCTCTGTGCAAGCTGGTGGTCGCTCGATAATAGCGTGGTCCTCGCGTCGGACTGATCCGGTCATTGACTCGAAATGGTAATGTTCAGCTACTTGGAGGCCATTTGCAACCATTCATTGGCATTATGTTCCCAGACAACGATGGGATTTTTATGGACGACAATTCACCATGTCACATGGCCACAATTGTCCGCGATTGGTTTGAAGAACTTTCTGGACAGTTCAGGCGAATTATTTGGCCACCCAAATCAGCCGACATGGCTCCCACGGAACATTTATAGCGCATAATCGAGAGGTTAGTTCGTGCACAGAATTCTGCTGCGATAACACTTTCGAAATTACGGACGACTGTACGGGCAGCATGATCCAGTATTTCTGCAGGGAACTTACAGCGACTTGTTGAGCCATGCCACGTCGAGTTGCTGCACTGCGCCGGGCAAAAGGAGACCCGACACGATTTTATGAGGTGTCCCACGGCTTTTGACGCCTCATTATACCGGGTGATCAAAAAGTCAGTATAAATTTGAAAACTTAATAAACCACGGAATAATGTAGATAGAGAGGTAAAAATTGACACACATGCTTAAAATGACATGGGGTTTTATTAGAACAAAAAAAAACCAAAGTTCACAAAGTGTCCGACAGATTGCGCTGGACATAAAAACGTCAGTGACTGCGCATGACAATGGTGTCTAAAAGGAGCTGTAATGAGAGAGAGAATCAGTCGCGCCAGCAGTCGCAGTATGTTGACGTTACATGAAAAGGCGCTTATAGTGAAGCTGATTATCAGAATGGGGAATGTGTTAGTTCAGCGTTACGATCCTATCGCCATAGGAAGGGGATTCGAACGGGTAAAGGTCCATTGACAAATGCAGCTGTGGCGAGAATGATTTCGAAGTTCGAAGCCACTGGTTGTTTCGACGATAGACCCCGTAGTGGTCGACCGAGCATAAGGCGTAATGCTGCTGAGACAGTTCAGGAAGAAATAGAGACTGTAGCGGGTTCGTCTATGCACGGGGAAGTCAGCGCTCGTGCAGTCGCACGTCGCACCGGCATTCCATACACTACTGTTTGGTTGGCACTTAGGCGAACCCTCCGATGCTATCCGTACAAAGTCCATCGGCATTATGAACTGTTACCTAGCGATTTAGTGAAGCGTAGGGCATTTGCGGTGTGGGCGTTTCAAAAGATGGCGGAAGATAACGATTGGTTGAGTAACGTGTTGTGGAGCGACGAAGCTCATTTCACGCTCCGAGGGTCTGTCAACGCCCACAACTGCAGAATTTGGGCTACCGAAAATCCTAGAACTGTCGTGGAAACTCCATTGCACGACGAGAAAGTCACGGTATGGGTTGGATTTACCAAATCTACCGTTATCGGGCCTTTTTTCTTCGAGGAAATGCGTGATTCTGGTTTTGTAACTGCTACCGTGACGGGTGAGAGGTACACCGATATGTTACAGAATCGCATCATCCCCAGCCCGGCTGATAAACACCTGCTGGAACGTACGATGTTTATGCAGGATGGCGCTCCACCCCATATTGCTAGACGCGTGAAAGATCTCTTGCGCGCGTCGTTTGGTGATGATCGTGTGCTCAGCCGCCACTTTCGTCATGCTTGGCCTCCCAGGTCCCTAGACCTCAGTCTGGTCCGCAGCTCGTGGTCGTGCGGTAGTGTTCTCGCTTCCCGCGCCCGGGTTCCCGGGTTCGATTCCCGGCGGGGTCAGGGATTTTCTCTGCCTCATGATGACTGGGTGTTGTGTGATGTCCTTAGGTTAGTTAGGTTTAAGTAGTTCTAAGTTCTAGGGGACTGATGACCATAGCTGTTAAGTCCCATAGTGCTCAGAACCATTTGAACCATTTGAACCTCAGTCTGTGCGATTATTGACTTTGGGGTTACCTGAAGTCACAAGTGTATCGTGACCGACCGACATCTCTAGGGATGCTGAAAGACAACATCCGACGCCAATGCCTCACCATAACTCTGGACATGCTTTACAGTGCTGTTCACGACATTATTACTCGACTACAGCTATTGTTGAGGAATGATGGTGGACATATTGAGTATTTCCTGTAGAGAACATCATCATAGCCTTGTCTTACTTTGTGGTCTAGGGGTAGCGTCTTTGATTCATAATCAAAAAGGTCTTCGGTCCTGGGTTCGATCTCCGCCACTGCCTAAATTTTGATAACTAATCAGCATTGGCGGCCGAAGACTTCTGGCATAAGAAGTCAGCCTCATTCTGCCAACGGCCTTGTCAAAGAGGGCGGAGGAGCGGATAGAGGTTCAGGGCACTCTCTTGTCCTAGGGGTGGGAAATTGCCCCTAAAGGCGGAAGAATCAGCAATGATCAACGACATGAGGATGCAGAAGGCAATGGAAACCACAGCATTAAAGACACGTAACGTGTGTCCACAGGACATGTGGCCTGTAATTGAAGAAGTGTCATGATGATCTCTCCATTGGCAAAAGATTCCGGAATAGTCCCCCATTCGGATCTCCGGGAGGGGACTGCCAAGGGGGAGGTTACCATGAGAAAAAGATTGAATAATCAACGAAAGGATAACGTTCTACGAGTCGGGGCGTGGAATGTCAGAAGCTTGAACGTGGTAGGGAAACTAGAAAATCTGAAAAGGGAAATACAAAGGCTCAATCTAGATATAGTAGGGGTCAGTGAAGTGAAGTGAAGTGGAAGGAAGACAAGGATTTCTGGTCAGATGAGTATCGGGTAATATCAACAGCAGCAGAAAATGGTATAACAGGTGTAGGATTCGTTATGAATAGGATGGTAGGGCAGAGGGTGTGTTACTGTGAACAGTTCAGTGACCGGGTTGTTCTGATCAGAATCGACACCAGACCAACACCGAAAACGATTGTTCAGGTATACATGCCGACGTCGCAAGCTGAAGATGAACAAATAGAGAAAGTGTATGAGGATGTTGAGAGTGTAATGCAGTATGTAAAGGGGGACGAAAATCTAATAGTCATGGGCGACTGGAATGCAGTTGTAGGGGAAGGAGTAGAAGAAAAGGTTACAGGAGAATATGGGCTTGGGACAAGGAATGAAAGAGGAGAAAGACTAATTGAGTTCTGTAACAAGTTTCAGCTAGTAATAGCGAATACCCTGTTCAAGAATCACAAGAGGAGGAGGTATACTTGGAAAAGGCCGGGTGATACGGGAAAATTTCAATTAGATTACATCATGGTCAGACAGAGATTCCGAAATCAGATACTGGATTGTAAGGCGTACCCAGGAGCAGATATAGACTCAGATCACAATATAGTAGTGATGAAGAGTAGGCTGAAGTTCAAGACATTAGTCAGGAAGAATCAATACGCAAAGAAGTGGGATACGGAAGTACTAAGGAATGACGAGATACGTTTGAAGTTCTCTAACGGTATAGATACAGCAATAAGGAATAGCGCAGTAGCGAGTACAGTTGAAGAGGAATGGACGTATCTAAAAAGGGCCATCACAGAAGTTGGGAAGGAAAACATAGGTACAAAGAAGATAGCTGCGAAGAAACCATGGGTAACAGAAGAAATACTTCGGTTGATTGATGAAAGGAGGAAGTACAAACATGTTCCGGGAAAATCAGGAATACAGAAGTCGCTGAGGAATGAAATAAATAGGAAGTGCAGGGAAGCTAAGACGAAATGGCTGCAGGAAAAATGCGAAGACATAGAAAAAGATATGATTGTCGGAAGGACAGACTCAGCATACAGAAAGTCAAAACAACCTTTGGTGACATTAAAAGCAACGGTGGTAACATTAAGAGTGCAACGGGAATCCCACTGTTAAATGCAAAGAAGAGAGCAGATAGGTGGAAAGAATACATTGAAAGCCTCTATGAGGGTGAAGATTTGTCTGATGTGATAGAAGAAGAAACAGGAGTGGATTTAGAAGAGATAGGGGATCCAGTATTAGAATCGGAATTTAAAAGAGCTTTGGAGGACTTACGGTCAAATAAGGCTGAAGGGATAGATAACATTCCATCAGAATTTCTAAAATCATTGGGGGAAGTGGCAACAAAACGACTATTCACGTTGCTGTGTAGAATATATGAGTCTGGTGACATACCATCTGACTTTCGGAAAAGCATCATCCACACAATTCCGAAGACGGCAAGAGCTGACTAGTGCGAGAATTATCGCACAATCAGCTTAACACCTCATGCATCGAAGCTGCTTACAAGAATAATATACAGAAGAACGGAAAAGAAAATTGAGAATGCGCTGGGTGACGATCAGTTTGGCTTTAGGAAAAGTAAAGGGACGAGAGAGGCAATTCTGACGTTACGGCTAATAATGGAAGCAAGGCTACAGAAAAATGAAGACACTTTCATAGGATTTGTCGACCGGGAAAAGCGTTCGACAATATAAAATGGTGCAAGCTGTTCGAGATTCTGAAAAAAGTAGGGGTAAGCTATAGGGAGAGACGGGTCATATACAATATGTACGACAACCAAGAGGGAATAATAAGAGTGGACGATCAAGAACGAAGTGCTCGTATTAAGAAGGGTGTAAGACAAGGCTGTAGCCTTTCGCCCCTACTCTTCAATCTGTACATCGAAGAAGCAATGGTGGAAACAAAAGAAAGGTTCAGGAGTGGAATTAAAATAAAAGGTGAAAGGATATCAATGATACGATTCGCTGATGACATTGCTATCCTGAGTGAAAGTGAAGAAGAATTAAATGATCTGCTGAACAGAATGAACAGTGTAATGAGTACACAGTATGGTTTGAGAGTAAGTCGGAGAAAGACGAAGGTAATGAGAAGTAGTAGAAATGAGAACAGCGAGAAACTTAACATTAGGATTGATGGTCACGAAGTCAATGAAGTTAAGGAATTCTGCTACCTAGGCAGTAAAATAACCAATGACGGTCGGAGCAAAGAGGACATCAAAAGCAGACTCGCTATGGCAAAAAAGGCATTTCTGGCCAAGAGAAGTCTATTAATATCAAATACCGGCCTTAATTTGAGGAAGAAATTTCTGAGGATGTACGTCTGGAGTACAGCATTGTATGGTAGTGAAACATGGACTGTGGGAAAACCGGAACAGAAGAGAATCGATGCATTTGAGATGTGGTGCTATAGACGAAAATTGAAAATTAGGTGGACTGATAAGGTAAGAAATGAGGAGGTTCTACGCAGAATCGGAGAGGAAAGGAATATGTGGAAAACACTGATAAGGAGAAGGGACAGGATGATAGGACATCTGCTAATACATGAGGGAATGACTTCCATGGTACTAGAGGGAGCTGTAGAGGGCAAAAACTGTAGAGGAAGACAGAGATTGGAATACGTCAAGCAAATAATTGAGGACGTAGGTTGCAAGTGCTACTCTGAGATGAAGAGGTTAGCACAGGAAAGGAATTCGTGGCGGGCCGCATCAAACCAGTCAGTAGACTGACGAAAAAAAAAAAAAAAAAAAAAAAAAAAAAAAAAAAAGAAAAGAAAAAAAACCAAACATTGTTATACTAATTATTGCTATTCTGAACAGATGAAGCGCCATCTGTCCGATATTTTTGAACTTTTGTATATTTTTGGTTTTAATAAAACCCCATGTCATTCCAAGCATGTGTGTCAATTTGTACCTCTGTATCTACATTATTCCGTGATTTATTCAGTTTTCAAATTTATACTGACTTTTTAATCACCCGGTACTTTGGCGATCTTCAGATCAAATTTGTCACAGGAGGCATTTGGTGAACAATTCATTCACACCAATCGTTGTCATCAGTTGAAAACAACTCTTTAATTGCCAAAAGCCTCCTACAATATATAGAATCTGAAGATGACCAAAATATGACCAAAGCCTGTTATAATTGTAGGCATATTCTGCGACTGTGTCTAAAATGACAATTGCATATAATTCGTCAACCACTTTTCTCCACAGGTAGAACGACATTTTCTTTCCTAAATTGTCTGAGTCGTCATCTTATATGAATGAAATTGAAATTATTTGTGATCGAAGGTGGAGCTTACATGTACTTTCCATTAAATTACCATGCAGTCCATTATTTGTTTCCTACCTGAATCGATCTTGGTTTTAGAGCAACTGTGGTACATGCCCTTCAAAGCACTGAGGATGTCACTACGCTTCCAATAAGAAAGCTTCGATTTTACAGAATGGAGTTCTTTGTCTTTGCCAATTAGCATTTTGTTGCAAGATATGTAATGAAGTGAACAGAATGAGACGCCCGATTTTTTTTTCTTTCTAGGGAAAATCCGTTCAGATTTTACGGCTCTACCTTCATAGAGGTGGAAGTTCTGCGCGACACGACCACACTCACGATGCACGCTGACGTCAGCATAGTCATTTTGTCCGTCATCTTGACCAATGGTACCATCATCGGCGCCAGTCACGAACCGCTGCAGGACGGCAGCAACTTCCTCGTCATCACCCTCCAAGAGCAGGTGAGTGTCTCCACAGAATTTACAAAAACAAACAGCGCTCTAACCTGTATAGTTCAACGAAAATTCAATTCAGTCTAAAAAATATTTGCTACTACGTAATTTTAGTTACTTCTCCAGAACATTAAAAATGTAATTAATTATCGTTTTTCATAACCACCCATTGAGCGTGTTTGATTGACGATCTAGTTTGCGAAATAACGACGTAAGCCAGGCTCAATCGAACACGTGCGTTGAATTCTTTGCCTCTGATATGATAAAGAAACCAGCTGAAACATTCAGTGGAAATTATTTTAAATTATTGTACAAGGACGTACAGTACAACGACGAAATTCAAACTACACACCAAAACGGCTCCCTTCCGCCGTTGGATAAGCACCTGCAGCAGCAAGTCGTATACCCCTAGCTTACTTATTTGTTACATAGTTTAATTCTTAATTTCTCTGCGTGTTTTTGGGTACTTGCATTGTTTAATTCATAAATTTAGGGCGTATTATAGTATTTGAGAGTTGTAGCATCGCGCTTTAGTGTTTACTTTGTAGATTCTTACTTAAATTGCGTATGAGTTTCGTATAGGAGGTGTAATTTCGAGTTTTAGTTACTGTAATCGTAAATTCAGGCAGGTTGTAGCGCAGTCGTTAGGCATTTGTACAGGTTAGTTCATACATTCTTTGCGTGTTTCCCTTGCGTCATCTAGGCACGGACTCATCTTTCAGTAACTGTTGTTCAACATCGATTAGAATGGATAGGGACTGTGATTGCTGTGTTCGGATGAGGGCTGAGTTGGCATCCCTTCGCTCACAGCTGCAAGCGGCGCTGACTTCGGTCGCGCAGCTTGAGGCTGTTACCAATGGGCACCATTGTGGGTATCACGGGGATGTCAACCTCGTCCCGTCTGTCCCCAGATCGGTCTGCCGCTGTGGTTGCCCCGGTTGCTGCCCGCAGTGGGGCTGAGCCCTCGCCTGTGGTTGATTGGGAGGTCGTTCCAAGGCGTGGCAGGCAGTGAAAGACGTCCCCGCAGGGTGATCAGAAAGCCTCCCCGGTGCGTCCGACAAACAGGTTTCAGGGAGTGTCTCTGGCTGAGCCAGATACAGCTGCCTGCCCTGTTTCAGAGGATGATTCTCAGCTTTCAAGGTCCGGGCAATCGCAGAGGGTGGGCTTATTGGTAGTTGGGAGCTCCAATGTTAGGCGCGTAATTTGGCCCCTTAGGGATATGGCGGCTAAGGAGGGGAAGAAATCCAGTGTGCACTCCGTGTGCATTCCGGGTGGAGTCATTCCTGATGTGGAAAGGGTCCTTCCGGATGCCATGAAGAGCACAGGGTGCAATTCCTGATGTGGAAAGGGTCCTTCCGGATGCCATGAAGAGCACAGGGTGCAGCCAGCTGCAGGTGGTGGCACATGTCGGCACTAATGACGTGTGTCGCTTTGGATCTGAGGAAATTCTCTCTGGATTCCAGCGGCTATCTGACTTGGTGAAGGCTGCCGGTCTTGCTTACGAGATGAAGGCAGAGCTCACCATCTGCAGCATCGTTGACAGAACCGACTGCGGACCTTTGGTGCAGAGCCGGGTGGAGGGTCTGAATCAGAGGCTCAGACGGTTTTGCGACCGTGTTGGCTGCAGATTCCTTGTCTTGCGCCATAGGGTGGTGGGGTTTCGGGTTCCGCTGAAAAGGTCAGGAGTTCACTACACTCAGCTGGCGGCTACACGGGTAGCGGAGGCTGTGTGGCGTGGACTGGGCGGTTTTTTAGGTTAGAAGGCCTCGGGAAAGTACGGGGTGGGCTGCAATCTCAAAGGGTGCATGGCAAATACAGGACGTGCTTGGATCAAGGAACAGTCGGAATTGAAGTTGTAAATTGTTGTAGTTGTGCTGGGAAAGCCCCTGAGCTACAAGTGCTAATAGAAAGCACAGAAGCTGAAATCTTTATAGGTACAGAAAGCTGGCTAAAGCCTGAAATAAGTTCTGCAGAAATTTTTACGAAGTCTCAGACGGTGTTCAGGAAAGATAGATTAAGCAGAATTGGTGGTGGAGTGTTTGTGTCTGTCAGTAGTGGTTTATCTTGTAGTGAAGTCGAAGTAGATACTCCGTGCGAATTGGTATGTGTGGAGGTTATACCTAACAGCCGAACTAAGTTAATAATTGGCTCCTTCTACCGACCCCCAGACTCCGGTTCAGAGAAAATTTGAGTCTCGTAACAAATAAATACCCCACTCATACGGTTATAGTTGGTGGGGACTTCAACCTTCCCTCGATATGTTGGCAAAAATACTTGTACAAAACCGGTGGTAGGCAGAAAACATCTTCCGAGATTGTCCTAAATGCTTTCTCCGAAAATTATTTCGAGCAGTTAGTTCACGAACCCACGCGAATTGACCTCTTAGCCACCAACAATCCAGAGCTAATAGAGAGCATCATGACTGATACAGGGATTAGTGATCACAGGGTCGTTGTAGCTAGGCTCAATACCGTTTCTTGCAAATCCACCAGAAACAAACGCAAAATAATTTTATTTAAAAAAGCGGATAAAGTGTCACTAGAAGTCTAAGAGACAATCTCCATTCCTTCCGAACTGACTATGCAAATGTAGACGAGATGTGGCTCAAATTCAAAGATATAGTAGCAACAGCAATTGAGAAATTCATACCTCATAAATTGGTACGAGATGGAACTGATCCCCCATGGTACACAAATCAGGTCCGAACGCTGTTGCAGAGGCAACGGAGAAAGCATGCGAAGTTCAGAAGAACGCGAAATCCCGAAGATTGGCTAAAATTTACAGACGCGCGAAATTTGGCACGGACTTCAATGCGAGATGCCTTTAATAGGTTCCACAACGAAACATTGTCTCGAAATTTGATAGAAAATCCGAAGAAATTCTGGTCGTATGTAAAGTACACGAGCGGCAAGACGCAGTCAATACCTTCGCTGCGCAGTGCCGATGGTACTGTTACCGACGACTGTGCCGCTAAAGTGGAGTTATTGAACGCAGTTTTCCGAAATTCCTTCACCAGGGAAGACGAATGGAATATTCCAGAATTTGAAACACGAACAGCTGCTAGCATGAGTTTCTTAGAAGTAGATACCTTAGGGGTTGCGAAGCAACTCAAACCGCTTGATACGGGTAAGTCTTCAGGTCCAGATTGTATACCGATTAGGTTCCTTTCAGATTACGCTGATACAATAGCTCCCTACTTAGCAATTATATACAACCGCTCGCTCACCGATAGATCTGTACCTACAGATTGGAAAATTGCGCAGGTCGCACCAGTGTTTAAGAAGGGTAGTAGGAGTAATCCATCGAACTACAGACCTATATCATTGACGTCGGTTTACAGTAGGGTTTTGGAGCATATACTGTATTCAAACATCATGAATCACCTGGAAGGGAACGATCTATTGATACGTAATCAGCATGGTTTCAGAAAAAATCGTTCTTGTGCAACGCAGCTAGCTCTTTATTCGCACGAAGTAATGGCCGCTATCGACAGGGGATCTCAGGTTGATTCCGTATTTCTGGATTTTCGGAAGGCTTTTGACACCGTTCCTCACAAGCGACTTCTAATCAAGCTGCTGGCCTATGGGGTATCGTCTCAGTCGTGCGACTGGATTCGTGATTTCCTGTCAGGAAGGTCACAGTTCGTAGTAATAGACGGCAAATCATCGAGTAAAACTGAAGTGATATCAGGTGTTCCCCAGGGAAGCGTCCTGGGACCTCCGCTGTTCCTGATCTATATAAATGACCTGGGTGACGATCTGAGCAGTTCTCTTAGGTTATTCGCAGATGATGCTGTAATTTACCGTGTAGTAAGGTCATCCAACGACCAGTATTAGTTGCAAAGGGATTTAGAAAAGATTGCTGCATGGTGTGGCAGGTGGCAGTTGACGCTAAATAAGGAAAAGTGTGAGGTGATCCACATGAGTTCCAAAAGAAATCCGTTGGAATTCGATTACTCGATAAATAGTACAATTCTCAAGGCTGTCAATTCAACTAAGTACCTGGGTGTTAAAATTACGAACAACTTCAGTTGAAAAGACCACATAGATAATATTGTGGGGAAGGCGAGCCAAAGGTTGCGTTTCATTGGCAGGACACATAGAAGATGCAACAAGTCCACTAAAGAGACAGCTTACACTACACTCGTTCGTCCTCTGCTAGAATATTGCTGCGCGGTGTGGGATCCTTACCAGGTGGGATTGACGGAGGACATCGAAAGGGTGCAAAAAAGGGCAGCGCGTTTTGTATTATCACGTAATAGAGGCGAGAGTGTGGCAGATATGATACGCGAGTTGGGATGGAAGTCATTAAAGCAAAGACGTTTTTCGTTGCGGCGAGATCTATTTACGAAATTTTAGTCACCAACTTTCTCTTCCGAATGCGAAAATATTTTGTTGAGCCCAACCTACATAGGTAGGAATGATCATCAAAATAAAATAATAGAAATCAGAGCTCGGACAGAAAGGTTTAGGTGTTCGTTTTTTCCGCGCGCTGTTCGGGAGTGGAATGGTAGGGAGATAGTATGATTGTGGTTCGATGAACCCTCTGCCAAGCACTTAAATGTGAGTTGCAGAGTAGTCATGTAGATGTAGTTGTAGATGTAGATGACAAAGTGAAGCAAAATCGTACAGCATTAATTGCTGGAAGACCCCGAAGGGCAGGTTCAGCCGCCTAATTGGAATTTTTTTCCCTATCCTTCGCGCACGCTGGCAACTTTCCTTTTTGAAGTATGAGACTGGTGTGCGTACGTGCATCTGTTAAGTGTAGATCACTGTAACGTATGTGTGTGTTTGTGTAGTGTCATGTTCATGCTGGAGAGAAGGGAGAGGCTGAAACCCGGTGCCAGCACATAGTCTACTCCTCTCGAATGGAACCATAGGGGGGAGGGGGGGGGGCGCCTTGTCCCCATCCGGCGGACGGATCATCATCTAGGCCATATACTCTCACTTCATGAGACACTGCGGAGGAGTTAGGCATTTAAACCAGGATGTTGGCCCAACGCCTGGTGACAAGAAACTTCACGCCACCACCTCTACTCCCCCTACCGGCCAAACACTAGCAGTAAAAATTTCTTCCCCCACCAGGATTCGAACCGGCTACCTGTGGCTCGAGCGCCAATGCACAGTCGGGCGTTTGCAACACCGAGCAAGCTGGCGTGTACAACAATAACAATCAAATAGACTTCTCAATGGACGAAATATGCACTGTAATAAAAACTTAAAAACAGAAAATCTCCGTGGGCAGGCGCCAGATTTAATGAATTAATAAGATCCGTGGGCAAGAACTGTATCAATAACTTAGTACTTTATTTAACAATATAACAGCATGAAAGCATTGCAACTGCGATATATGAAAAGGAAGATAAAAAACTATCAGATAATTACCAGGGAATTGCCCTACTAGATACCATCTTAAAACTGTTAACATCACTAATTAGAGACACTTTAGAGAATGACATAGAAGTGAAAGAAGAACAACAAGGTTTCAGGGAAAACAGAAGCACAACAGATGCTATTTACGCGCTAAGACAGATTGTGGGGAAATCCATAGAGTTTAATAACTCTTATTTAAAATCTCGCAAAATCATCACAACGAGAAGATTCGAGAATTTTGAGGAAATACTGAGGTTTACCGACCATCATTCGTCCCACTTGCCATTCGCGACTTTATCTGGGAAGGGGGGATCAGCTAGTGATACTTGAAGTACCCTACGCGACACAGTGTCAGGTGGCACGCAGAGTACTGATGGAGATGTATAATAGTCCAGCCTATCAGTGTTTTCTTGACTAGTCAAAAGCCATTGGTTGGATTGGAAAAAATGATATACCTCACGTCTTAATAGGCAAAACAGTGTCAAAGGGTATGGTCAAAATCACAGAAGATGAAGGTACTGCAATGATAATTAAAACGCACGAGTGATTGACAGCTGAAATTATAATAGCTGAAGGAATCAGGGAAGGAAAGTCATGAAGCCCAATCCAGTTTAATAATAGGCCTTATCATCGATGTCGTAATAGAGAAATCAGAATGTAAAGTGTAGCTATTATATACATTGAAGAGCCTAAGAACCTGGTACACGTGCCTAATATGCGTAGGGCCCCCGCGAGCACGCAGAAGTGCCGCAACACTACGTGACATGATCTCGACTAATGCCTGAAGTAGTGCTGGAGGGAATTGACACCTTGAATCGTGCAGAGCTGTCCATAAATCCGCAAGAGAACGAGAGGGTGGAGATCTCTTCTGAACAGCACGTTGCAGGGCACCCCATATATGCTCAATAATGTTCATGTCTGAGGAGTTTGGTGACCAGCGGAAGTGTTTAATTTTAATTTGTGGTTAGATCTTATGGGACCAAACTGCTTAGGTCATCGGTCCCTAAGCTTACACACTGCTTAATGTAACTTAAACTAACTTACGCTATGTACAACCCACACACCCATGCCCGAGGGAGAACTCGAACCTCCGACGGGGGCGGGGGCGGGGGGGGGGGGGGGGGGCCGCGCAGACCGTGACAAGACGCCCCGCGGAAGTGTTTAAACTCAGAAGAGTCTTCCTGGAGCCACTCTGTAGCAATTCTAGACCTGTGGTGTGTCGCATTGTCCTCCTGGAACTGCCCAAGGCCGCCGGAAAGCACAATGGACATGAGTGGATGCAGGTGATCAGACAGGATGCTTACGTACGTGTCACCTGTCAGAGTCGTATCTAGACGTATCAGGAATCCCATATCACTCCAACTTCACACGGTCCACACTATTGCAGAGCCTCCACCTGCTTGAACAGTCCCCTGCTAACATGCAGTGTCCATGGATTCGAGGGGTTGTCTCCATACCAGCACACGTCGATCCGCTCGATACAATTTGAAACGAGACTCGTCCGACCAGGAAACATGTTTCCAGTCATCAACAGTCCAATGTCGGTTTTAACGTGTCCATGCGAGCCGCAAAGCTTTGTGTTTTGCAGTCATCAAGGGTGTACAAGTGGGCCTTCGGCTCCGAAAGCCCATACCGACGACGTTCCGTGGAATGTTTCAGAAGCTGACACTTACTGGTGGCCCAGTACTGAAATCTGCAGCAGTTTGCAGAAGGGTTGCACTTCTTTCGTGTTGAATGTTCTCTTCAGTCGTCGTTGGTCCCATTCTTGCAGGATCTTTTTCCGGCCGCAGCGATGTCGGAGATTTGATCTTTACCAGATTCGTGATATTCACGATAGACTCTTGAAGTGGTCGTACAGGAAAATTCCCACTTTATCGCTGCCTCATAGATGTTGTGCCCCATCGCTCGACTATAACAACACATTCAAACTCACTTAAATCTTGATAACTTGCCATTGTACCAGCAGTAACCGATCTAACAACTGCGGCAGACACTTGTTGTCTTATATAGGTGTTGCCGACCGCAGCGCCGTATTCTGCCTGTTTACTGATCTCTGTATTTGAGTACTCATGCTTGTACCAGTTTATTTGGCGCTTCAGTGTATTATGCTGATGATGCTGTACTGATAGCAGAGAATATGGATAATTTTCATTGGTTACTTCACCAATTCAGTAAAATAGCTAAGCAGTATAGTCTGGAAATCTCATCTAAAATATCAAAGAGTATGGTATCATCAAAAACATCTGTAGATGCAAATTATAAGTACATGATGTGTCAACTGAATAAGTGATGAGCTTTAATTGTGTAGCGACTGTTACCACCAGCTATAAAGACTTAACCACGAAAGCAAATAACCAAGTGACAGGCAGTAAGGGTGGCTGCATGCCTGCAAAAGTGTTCAAATATGTGTGAATTCCTAAGGGTCCAAACTGTTGAGGTCATCGCTCCCTAGACTTACACACTGTTTAAACTAACTTGCACTAACTTATGCTAAGAACAACACACACACACACACACACACACCCATGCCTGAGGGAGGACTCGAACCTCCGGCGGGAGAGGCCGCGCAATCCGTGATATGGCGCCTCGAACCGCTCGGCCACTCCGCGGATGCCTGCAAAACACTGTACGGAGAAACAAATTTGTGGCAACAGAGGGCAAAATAAAAATATATGAAAACAATGAGGCGTTCTGTTATGACGTTTGCAGAAGAAACTAGAGCGGAAACGATAAGAGTTAACAGCAGGGGAAGTGAAGGTATTACCCAAGGAGTGACCATGTGGGACCATAGAACAAATGTATAGATAAGGGATCAGTTTAAAAAAAATATTAAATGGATGAAAACAAGAATAAGAGATTGGAAGAGGATGGATCCCGCGAAACCAGTTCAAATTTGTACACGTGACGACCGAAGTAGAAACGACTATCCAAACGACCACCCAAAATACGGGACAACAATTCGTCCAACACATTCACGTAATGAGACGGACAAACAAGGGAAACGCTAATCAGCAGAAGGAGATCCTGTTCCGTACTGAATACGCCAAGTGGGTTAACGACGAGTGCTGGTAAGATAGCCAGTCTGGTTATAGTTTATAGGAGGTTTCCCACAACCACCTATGATAATGCCAGGCTAGTACCCACGTCCTACCTCAGTTACACGTTAAGCAAATAACTGGTAAACGTCCGCACACTTGAATTTGAGATTCACTCTAGATGTAAACAGATGGGATACTCAAATTCGTCCCAGGTGGTGAAGAGAGGGGGAGTGGGGGGGGGGGGGGAGTTCCGGCGTTGGGAAGGGCATCTGGACACCAACTACCATTAAGACAGTAACTCATAGCATATAACAAATGCAGGCCCCACTGAAAAACGGGAAAAGATGAGGAAGGGGAAGAAGAAGAAAAATAAAGAAGATTGTCTCATACATGACGCTACTAGACAACAGGAGCAAGTGTTAGGTGTTACGATGAGAAAAAGACTAATCATATGTGATGAATACCATGAGAGCTCACTGCACACGACAACATCCACTTCGTTGTCAGCGTCTTGTCCTACAAAACTTTCGAATAGCGTCTGGTAACCAGTCTCTCGATGAGTCATTAAATTACAACAAAAAAAAGAACTGCGAACTAGAGAAAGATGTATAAAAAGTGCAAGAATTACATAAAAACTTGAAAAAAGAAGAGCTGACCACCGATAAGTTGCAATATGATTTTATTTATTCAGTGAGTAGTTTCGATAGTACTATCATATAATGATAGACGTAATCTAATTATACTGCTTGATAGTACCAGCCATTGTAATCTTATTCTACGATGACAGAGGTTTACCCTAGCGAACTAGTATGATTTGATTTCATTGACCACAAATTAGTCGCTGAATAAGTGAAGTCTTCCCTATTCACGTACTGTGAAGAACCACCTACTTAAAATATATGAAACAAATCACAGTCATAACTGAGACTTACAATCTGGCAAGAAAATTAATTCGAGTGACGAAGCACAAGAATAATAATTTACATCACCCTAAGCCTTAATGATACAGGTAAGTGTACTTGATAAACTTTAAAATAGGTTCCAACTCAGTAACTTTCATTCTAAAAATGAATCTGTTTCTTAACTGTAGACGCTCTCTGTTCTGCACGACACACAAATCGAATACAGCGAAACGCCAGTACTGTGAAGTTGAAATTTCCTAATAATCGTTACCAAAAGAAATGACACAGTCATTAAAACGCTATGGTCGTAACTTGGAAGAGCGTGGTACTAATCACTAGGTATCATTTGTATTTAGGTTTCCTGTGATTTCTTTATATGACCTCGGGAAAATGCTCCGATCTATTGAAATACGCCACAAGTGCTCTTTTAGTCGTTTTCCTCAAGCTGTTCTTTACCTCTAACGGCCACCAGGTCGGCCAGATTTTACACTTATCGTGCCTTCCTTCCCGGAGATTACGGAGTAAGTTAGTTTTTTTGTTGTTGTTCTTGTCGCAGGTTTTTGCCGGTGACCGATTGACTCTGGTCCTGGAATTCGTTGGTGATGTTCGTGAGGGGTTGGACGGCTTCTACCGCAGCTCGTATGAGCAAGATGGAGATACTAGGTGAGTAGCATCTCTGCACAAGTTCTCTGAATGTTACACACTGTTGAGAAACGTAGACGCTGGTGGACAAAGTGTGCTTACAAATAAAACAAGCTCAAGTAACTCCAAATTTATTGGTCGAAATGAATTATTGGAGCACCTAACATATTGTCAGTTGCTGTTATATAGGAATACTTATAGCACATCGTTCAGTAGCTCAAAAGTATCAAAAAATTCTGCTGATTGTCATTGAACATACGATGCTACTATCAGCCTAGTAGCAATTCGTTGTCATGCATCCGAGCATGTGATAATGAGGCAATAATACAAATTTCGAAATGTGGTTTTAAAACTTATGGGGTTCCACGAGGCTCAATCTTAGGTCCTCTATTGTTTCTCTTACTTGTAAACGAACTTCGATCTAATATACAACAAGCAGAATTAGTTCTTTTTGCAGATGACACTAGGATTGTAATCAAGCCTACATTCAACAACAGAAGAAATGGTAAATTATGTTCTTGAAAGCATTATTAATTGGTTTCATGCGAATGGTCACAGTAAACGTCAAAAAGACACTACTTATTCAGTTCTGCTCATGTAGTGAAACAGCGATATTTATTTATTTATCTGAGTCCAAAGGACACTAGAACACAACATAACAAAAACTACAATCACTTTTTATGAGTCCATTGCTTAGCAGCCAAAATGGCACAGTCATTCGTTACAAACAAGTCTTCCATGTCACAGGGTTCGCACAGATTACTGCAAGTCAACAAGGTGACAGAGTCCTGCCTTGCCCCATCATCACAGATTTCATCATACATAGCCCACTTCCTCAAATTAGTCTTGCACCTTGTCACCCCTGTACTCAACCAGTTGAGGGTCTGATGGGTCCAATACTGGAGATGGCAATCTGATGGTAGCTTCTATTTTGCTGTCCATAACCCTCCAGGAGACTTTTCTCCCCACACTGTGGACTTCTGATGAACTTGCAAATGGTGCTGTTGTAAGCAGGAAGCTTTTTCTGGATTTAGTTCGTGATGGATAGGCATTATTTCCAAACAATGGATGCCTTGGATCTGTCTCTTGCGTATTCTATTCTCTACTACTATTTTCTCTTCTTACAACCGGAGGTGCTACCCCCTTGAGTGAAAAGATCTTGTGGGCTGGAGTTGGTCTTAGGCACCACGTGACTATGCAGCCTGCGTCATGAAGAGCCACATCAACTTGTTTAGCTTGTGTGAAGTTCCTTCAGACTGGAGCGGTGTGTGGTGTACTTCTCAGCAGTGAGACACAGAGTAAGAGCAGATGTGTGGAGGACGCTGCGATGCGCTCCCCATGTGGTGTTACTTCCCAGATAATGTTCCTGATGCTTATCTTCTTTCAAGCGTTTGCACATTGTAGTTGAGATAGTAAAGAACTACCAAACTTTAAACCTAGGCTTTGGGGTTGGACACAGTGATTTAGATTGCATCCTTTCCAAGCGATGTTCATCTTTCTTCTCGCCTCCTTATTGTGTACGTGAAACTCACAAACTTGAGTACTATCCGGATGAGTTTCAAGTGGTTGTCGTCAAAGTACATGACAAGGTCTTCGAGAGCAGATTTTAATTTGGATTCTTCTTTTTCTTCAAATGTCGTTCCCTGAGCAGTGACAGCAGATGAAGGACCGCGTTCCAGTGTTGATTGATCATTGGTACATATGTTACATAATATTAGAGCCAGCACACTTCCCAAGGGAAGGCTATTCTCCTGCATTCTCCGTCTGTTATGCAGCACACACTGAATAATTGAGTCAGTCGGTGTTCCTTTGTTGTGTACAGCTTCTACTTTAGTTTTGTACGATTCACGGTCTCATAAGCAAACCTAAGATTGGTAAAGGCAACTCCTGTAATCTTCTTTCTTTCATACCGTTCTTCGATATGCTGTATTGAATGCCGGCCGCGGTGGCCGAGTGGTTCTAGGCGCTTCA
This sequence comes from Schistocerca serialis cubense, assembly GCF_023864345.2. NCBI lineage: Eukaryota > Metazoa > Arthropoda > Insecta > Orthoptera > Acrididae > Schistocerca > Schistocerca serialis. The sequence continues at coordinate 549,072,710 of NC_064641.1, forward strand.
GCCTGGAACCGCACGACTGCTACGGTCACAGGTTCGAATCCTGCCTCGGGCATGGATGTGTGTGATGTCCTTAGGTTAGTTAGGTTTAAGTAATTCTAAGTTCTAGGGCACTGATGACCTCAGATGTTAAGTCCCATAGTGCTCAGAGCCATTTTTTCTGTATTAAATGAAGTATCTGACCAGTACATGTCTTTCCTGGTCTGAAATCTGACTTCTTTATTTACCTTCCTGTTGACAGTCTCAGAAATTCGTTTTAAAATCATTCTCTCCACAACTTTAAACAGATGACACAGAAGTGGTACAGGTCCGAAATTCTTGTGTTATTCCTTCTTTGCCTGCCTGAAGCAAGGGCACTAGTTTTTCTTGCTGCAGATCTTTGGGATTATCATTCTAGCAACACAAGTGTTCATCAAATTCAGGATTCATTCAATGAACAGCAGTTCTCAGTTCTTCAACTGTGAATCGAGTGCCAAGATGATCATTCTTCTCTTCACATCTTTTGAGTTTTGTTACTTTTATGCTTTTGTGGTTTTATCATTCAAAAACAGCTGGTGTGACATTTGATCAGAGGTGACTTTGCTCACTCCTAAGAGAGAAACTGTAGGATCACTTTAAGGTTTCTCAATAATTACCAGGCTTGTCGACTACAACGTTTCATGTCCCAACTTCCGCGTAAATTACGTCATTTTTCTGTGGCATGGATAGTTGTTTGTATTGTCTGTATTGTCTCTTCTGAGAATGGTTCTGTTCGTTTTCGTAGGACTGTTCACACCTCTCAAGGAGCTACACCAGTGGCGAGTGTAACACTTTGTGAAGAAATAATAATAATAATAATAATAATAATAATAATAACAAGGGTGGAAACTTCAAAATTTTAAGTTCAGCTACATTTGCACTTCGAATCGTTGCAAATCTTGGGGTTGGCTCTGAGCACTATGGGACTTAACATCTGTGGTCATCAGTCCCCTAAACTTAGAACTACTTAAACCTAACTAACCTAAGGACATCACACACATCCATGCCCGAGGCAGGATTCGAACCTGCGACCGTAGCAGTCGCGCGGTTCCGGACTGAGCGCCTTAACCGCGAGACCACCGCGGCCGGCAAATCTTGGGGAAAAACAAATCAGTACATTGATATGTTTTGCGTATTTTTACTCAATAAGTCAGGAAATAATGTTCTGTGTAATGCATCTTTAAGAAAGAATGCCTTCGTTTCTCATAAACGTGATATAAGAAAAATATGTGGTACTCACCCACGATGACATTGCGTACATCCCTTAAAGGAGTTTGGCATTTTGACTACTTCTGCACAATATATTTATTCCCTCATGAAATTCGATGTAAATAATCCAGTGCAGTTCGAAAGGATCAACAACGTTCGTAATTACAATACTACGAGTATAAGAGAAAAGTACAGTCAAAACTCCACATTAAGCACAAAATGGGGTGCCCAATGTTACCACCAAAATTTTTGATTATTTACCCACTGATGTAAATTGTCTGACAGACAGCAAAGTTAAATTTGAAAACAAACCAAAAGTTTCCCTTTGACACTTCCTTCTTTTCCGCAATAGAATTTCTATTTTCGTAACGTGAAAAAGGTGGTGGGTAAGAATTACCAACACACATCTCTATTTGAAAACCTTGTAAATCAGCATATAGCCATATTTACATATGAATGTGCAATGTGAATGTAAAATGATTCACCCCACATCATTACGATTAATCGTACAAACGATCAGACTAACTGTCAATCAGTGCTGTGAACGAGAGAGATGACGCACATTTGGCGAATATGCCCCAGAATAGTGCCGGACGATTTTGTACAACGCCCGCGTGCTGAACAGGAAGGAAGAGCGAGGTCTTCGAGTTCAAACTCGCTCACATAGACAAAATAAGGGCCTCATCTAGAAATCGACCTACCTCAAGAAGAAACCAAACACAGACAAGTTTTTCGGTCGTTCTTGCATTAAGAAAGGTAAAATAGGAGGTTGGGGAGTGTGGCAATTGTGTTCGGGTAAAAACAGGCTTGACAGCATGGGGTGAGGAGATGGAATCGGGTGCAAAGGTCTCTCTGAAGGCGCCGATAAAAAAATCCCGATGTTCTTCGTGCTCGCACATGAGGCACTTATACACAACAAGTGTGGTAACAGCCATTTCCATGAAAGATGAGCATTCTCTGGAAAAGTTATGCAAGTTAATTGCAATACAAGGTGTTACAAAAAGGTACGGCCAAACTTTCAGGAAACATTCCTCACACACAAATAAAGAAAAGATGTTACGTGGACATGTGACCGGAAACGCTTCATTTCCATGTTACAGCTCATTTCAGTTTCGTCAGTATGTACTGTACTTCCTCGATTCACCGCCAGTTGGCCCAATTGAAGGAAGGTAAAGTTGACTTCGGTGCTTGTGTTGACACGCGACTCATTGCTCTGCAGTACTAGCATCAAGCACATCAGTACGTAGCATCAACAGGTTAGTGTTCATCACGAACGTGGTTTTGCAGTCAGTGCAATGTTTACAAATACGGAGTTGGCAGATGCCCATTTGATGTATGGATTAGCACGGGGCAATAGCCGTGGCGCGGTACGTTTGTATCGAGACAGAGTTCCAGAACGAAGGTGTCCCGACAGGAAGACGTTCGAAGCAATTGATCGGCATCTTAGGGAACATTCCAGCCTATGACTCGCGACTGGGGAAGACCTAGAACGACGAGGACACCTGCAATGGACGAGGCAATTCTTCGTGCATTTGACGATAACCCTAATGTCAGCGTCAGAGAAGTTGCTGCTGCACAACAACCCTTCTCAACAACAGATTCGGTGACCGATGGATTGGTAGAGGCGGACCAATTCCATCGCCTCCACGCTCTCCTGGCCTCAACCCTCTTGGCTTTCATTTATGGAGGCATTTGAAATCTCTTGTCTACGCAACCCCGGTACCAAATGTAGAGACTCTTCGTGCTCGTATTGTGGACGGCTGTGATACAATACGCCATTCTCCAGGGCTTCATCAGCGCATCAGGGATTCCATGCGACGGAGGGTGGATGCATGTATCCTCGCTAGCGGAGGACATTTTGAGCATTTCCTGTAACAAAGTGTTTGATGTCACGCTGGTACGTTCTGTTGCTGTGTGTTTCCATTCCATGATTAATGTGATTTGAAGAGAAGTAATAAAATGAGCTCTAACATGGAAAGTAAGCGTTTCCGGACACATGTCCACATAACATATTTTCTTTCTTTGTGTGTGAGGAATGTTTCCTGAAAATTTGGCCGTACCTTTTTGTAACACCCTGTATAAAACACGAAATAGTGGCCGTTCTGTAGAGTTTCCATGAGGATTCACGAAAATTCCGTACGCACTTCTCGACATTCCGGTAACACCAGTGCGGCGTCCCAAGTCCTCACCACCGAGGCTAACCGTTGCGCGGGAAAGCCTAAGCATAAACTGTCCGTGTACAGCAAATCCCGTGCAAATTGTTATTATGGTTTCCCTCACGCTCAGTGCACTTTTGTCCGTTTTTATGGTCATAGCTTGTTCATATGAAATTCGTTGATAATACAAACAATTGAAACTTCTGGCAGATTAAAACTGTGTGTCGGACCGAGACTCGAACTCGGGACCTTTGCCTTTCGCGGGCAAGTGCTGTACCAACTGAGCTACCCAAGCATGACTCACGCCCTGTCCTCACAGCTTTACTTCTGCCAGTACCTTGTCTCCTACCTTCCATACTTTACAGAAGCTCTCCTGCTCGCACAACAGAAAGTGTTCTGTATGCTTTCCCTCGGGAAGTCAGTTACTCTGGTACAATGCCGTTTTTTGCTTGAGTATGGGCTGAGATCCTGCGGGAAACTGGGAGTTTGCATTCGATATCGGGCCCCACGCAGTTTCAGAGGCTACTGTTGAATTAATCCGTAGTCCTCGTAGGTCAATCTGACAATAAAGTAGGCAGTTATAGTTACCTCATTCGACAGTACACTTTGTGGTGCACAAAAGGTTGCATCTACGTACGTAGAAACTGCAGCTTCGTCATAAAATCAGGCCCTACGACAGGCCGCGACAGGAACATTCGCAGAGACGATTCAGACAGACAGGCATTCCTCGACTTCGTCTATTTCTCGTCTTCGTCTGTTCCACGCTTCCGGCACGGAAAACATGCACAATTGCTACACATGAGGAACTTAACTACCCCACCAAGTGTTTGAGTGCGAATGTGAATTGTTGACGAGAACGATTATAGGCCCATTCTTCTTCGCGGAGCGTACTGTTAACGCAACAACGTATGTAGACATGTTTGAGCTGTAAGCTGTGTGATAACTTCCTCGTGATGTGATCTTTCAACGAGATGGCGCACCGTACCATTTTGTGAACGATAGATGAATTTCTTGGATCATGAGTTCTCAGATCTCTGGTCTGGGATAGATAGTTCATCGATTGGTTGGCCCATTAGAAGACCAGACATTAGACCACCTGATTTTTATGGGGGTTTATCAGGAATCTAGGGCACCAGACATCAGTTCGTGATCTACCAGATATGCGCTATCGTATTCGCGCAGCTGCGCAGATGTTACGATACGCTGCAAAACGCTTGAAGAGAAGTGGAATACAGATCAGATGTCTATCGCGCCACTAAAGGTGCGCATATAGAGGTGTATTAAGTGTGTCAGGGGGGGGGGGGGGATGAGTTGCCACGCTTGAACAAACATACCGTCAATAAACATCTCCATTACTTTCCAGTTATTTCATTTTATATTATTATATGTTTAACCTTGACACCCTACATTTAAGTGATAGCGCGTCCATCTCCCGTCTATCACTGAAACCGCAAGCAGGATACTTCCATAGAGGTTTGGAATTCACTTCCCAGTTATTGCATTTGCCCCTGTACCAGAACGTCTCACGGTATCCTCCATCCAGTGGCAGACTTATTCAGATGACGTGGTACAGTGTCTCACCGTTACGTCGGCTGGACGGCTGGTCTTTGCCCAAGCCTGTTCTCGCTCACATCTGTGTCCGTGCCGCATCCAGTCCTGTCGCGATACGCGTGTACACACTAGACCTCAGTCAGCTCAGGTATCTTGTAGTCCATGAAAAATCCTTTGTGTACTAATTCCGGCTGTAAAATGACAGGCTGCCTTGGTATTGTTAAAAACGGTCTTTTAGAATTGGTATATGTGTTCTCATATTCTGCAAAGTTTTGTAACACCATCATGGGGCCACGCCGTAGTAATCCTCTTGCTTAGGTCCTCTCGACAGTGCGTTCTCTGCAGTGGCAGTTCTGCCGCTAATGTATCACCGAGGCAACTTCTTACAGCGTTTCACCGTTACAGACTCTTTAAGCAGCTACACGATGCCAGTGGGAACACCGGCAACTCGTGCAGCCCACCTTATTTGCGAATTCCTGGAGACTTTCTCGCAACAGGGACTATGAGCAGAAAATACCCATTCTCTTATTTCCATTTTTCATCTAACATTCCTCTAAAAATTCCACAGCAGCAAATTGCATATCCCATACACTAAAATGACGCATCACACATTATTGACTTAAAAACACTAACATGGTCAAAAGTCGTTTAGAGGGAGTTTCTTTTTTCCACGAGTAGTGTATCACGATCCGCTCTTCTGCACTCACATTCTTTAAGTCCTTTCTTTTTCCTATCTTCTGAAGAACTAAAACCTTTCTCCTCCATTTACGTCAAATTATTAAAAATAACAGTAAACAGCCTAAAACTGTGTAGAGGACCGAGATCAAAAGTGGGACCCTTGTCCCAGACGGGCAGTTGCTTCGCAGACTGCGCCATCCAACCGTGACTCAAGACCCGTCCTCTCAGCTTTACTTCCGCCAGGTCAGAAAGGCATCGAGTCTTCTGCGTAAGCTTGGCGGAGCCTCCAATAAACCCAGGAAGAAACCTGGTATTTCAGGTAACCAAACCACTAACCATATAGCTGAGACATCTAGATCATCCAGTGACAAACAATATACTTCCAAAATAAAACAAGAACTCACGTCTCTAAATGGTAAAGTACCTGGTCTGGGTTATATACACCAGGAATTTCTGATAAACGTGGGTAAGGGTAAAAAAAGATGGCTAGCTCGCTTCTTCTCGAACATCCTAGATAGTGGATCACACCCCAACAAGCTAAAGAGAACAAGAATAGTGGCAATTTTGAAATCAAGTAAACCAGTTGACCACCCTCAAAGCTTAGACCAATTTCTCTTTAAAGCTGTACTTATAAACTCTTGGAGAGGCTCATCTATAATAGAATTAGTGGCTTCATTCTGGAACATTTACCAGCTTAGCAATCGGGTTTCAGGCCACAGGGGAGTTGCTGTGACCATGTACTGGCCCTAACAACTTTCATAGAGGCTGGTTTTTTCAAGAAAACTTGAGGACACCTGTCGCGTTCGTAGACCTAACAGCAGCATATGATACAGTCTGGAGAGAAGGGATGATATACAAATTTAAAACTGTAGTCCTCATCAATACTATGATAAACAATAGATATTTCCGTGTTTACTTGGGAGAAAATGTGAGCAGGAAATTAGGTGATGGTCTACCACAGGGCTCCATCTTAGCCTCTCTATTATTCAACCTATATATCTCCGATCTCCCCAATACCAGGTCAACAAAATTCTGCTACGCAGACGATATCGCTCTTGCCTGTAGAACCAAGGATCTTGGACGAGCGGAGACAGTTCTCACTGAAGATCTAGCCGTTACGAGCGCCTATTTTAGAAAGTGGCGACTTAAATCCAGCACAAGTAAAACCGAAGTATGTACAATCCAACTGACAAACAAACAAGCTCAGAGTGAAACTTCACGGAAACACTCTTTGCCATAACAAGTATCCTGAGTACCTTGGTGTCGCCCTTGACCGCACCCTTTCATATAGAAAACATCTTGAAAATACTGCTGCAAAGATAAAAACTCGTAATAACATTATTCAAAAATTGTGTGGAATGACATGGGGGGCTTCGGCAGATATCTAGCGCACATCATCCACTGCGCTAGTCTTCTCAGCAGCCGAGTATTGTGCCCCAGTGTGGCTAAACATCTGCCACACCAACTTGATCGACGTCCAGTTGGTTAATAACTGGGGCGATCCGACCAACACCGATTTACTCGTTTCCTCTCCTGAGCAACATCTATCTACCCGCAATCTGCAGAAACGAGGCCTCGCTTAAGCAATACCGCAAGCTACTGGAGAACCTGGAATTATCCATCCAGGAAGACGTACCAAGTTTACGACGAAATAGACTCCCTTCAAGAAACCCACCATTACGACAATCAGAACAGCTAGATGCCAGTAATACCGGGGTGAGAGACCTGTGGGACCAGAGCTGTCAACTTACTGAAAATCGTGAAGAGCGTGAGTGGTTTCGAAGTATGACTGTGAAACTGATGGCACAGAACTCGATAGAAAACTGTGGGTCAAATTGAACAGAGCTCGTACTGGGCATGGCCGATGCGCAGACTCTATTTACAAATGGGATGTTACAGAGTTTCCGGTTTGTGATCTGTGAGGTTCCGAACCAGAAAATCAACCTCATTAGAGATGAATGCCCCTTGCGTTCCTACCAGGGGAGTTGGAGCGACCTCATGGAAGCTAATGATATGGCTCTTATATGGATTAGGGACCTAGATATTGACATTTAGTTTGTTTTATATGTAGTATTGTATTTTCATATTCCTATTATATACAGTACTACTAATGTCATATACCAGTAATTTTAAACTGCATGTGAGACATTCGAATAAATGAAATAAATTCTTCCTCCAGTTCCGCATCTCCTCGAAACAAAGGAAACTGCGGAGACATGGCTTAGCCACTGCCTGTTGCTTCGGAGCGTGCACTGCTATGAATCTTCGTGGCAAATTAAAGGTGTTTGCCAGACTGTGAGCCCAACCTGGGAATCTTGCTTCTCCAATATCCTTTCTTCCAGCCGTGCTAGTCCCTCAAAGTATGAAGGAGAACATCTATGAAGTTTGGAAGCTAGGAGATGAAGTATAGGAATGCAGGAAAACTTCTGTGAAATTTGGAAGGTAGGAGATGAGATACTGGCACAAGTAAAGCCGTGAGGGCGGGTCGTGAGTCGTGCTTAGATGGTTCAATCAGTGGATTACTTGCCCGCAAGGGACAAGGGTCCCAGGTTCGAGTCCCAGTATGTTTCAAATCAGCATACACAGCTGCAGGGAGAATATTTATTATCGAAGTACTAAACAGGTTTGCATCTGAGATATACAGTAGATATTTACCAGATATCTGTAATTCTGCGGCGTTTAAATCTCGTACGCTATCTCCTAGGGTCTCAAATAATCATAAAGAGCACGATTTTCCACTCGAATGCTTCAGTGCTATGTGAGAGAAATTGTAACTCATCGGCTTAGACAGCCTCATCAATAACTGGTTGTTTTCAAATATCGAATTTGTAGTAGAACTACTTGCAGGGGACCACATTCTGTTGCAGGTGGCTGGGAGTGACGCAGTTCGAGAGGACGGGGGCGCGGATGGCCATGCCGTGTTACGACGAGCCGGCCATCAAGGCGACCTGGGAATTTACCTTCCGCCCACAGCAAGGCTACAACGTACTCTTCAACACTCCACTCATCAACGCCACGTGAGTAAATGTACAAAAGGTCTTTCTTCTGAATGCAGTAAAAATGTCTTGTAACTGCGAGAAATGGAAGATGTGGCAGTTATATACTGAGGTGACAGAAGTCATGGGATAGCGTTACGTACATACGTAAATGGCGATAGTGTCGCGTACACAAGGTGTAAAAGGGTAGTGCATTGGAGGAACTGTCATTTTTACTCAGGTGATTGACGTGAAAAGATTTCCAACGTGATTATTGTCGCACGACGGGAATTAACAGACTTTGAATACGGAATGATAGTTGGAACTAGAATCATGGGACTTTACATTTCGGAAATAGTTACGTAGTTCAATATTCCCATATCCACAGTGTCAAGTGTGTAGCAAGAATACCACATATCTAGCACTGGCTCTCACCGCGGATAAGGCAATGGCCGACGGCCTAAACCAAACGACCGCGAGAGGGGCGGCGTTTGTGGAGAGTTGTCAGTGCTAACAGACAAGTAGCACTGCGTGAAATAATCGCAGAAATCAATGTGGGACGTATGACGAATGTGTCCGTTAGGACAGTGCGGCGAAATTTGGCGTCAATGGGCTATGTGTGGCAACAAACGATCGACGCGACTGCCTTTGCTAACAGCACATCGCCTGCAGCAAGTCTCCTTAGCTCGTGACCATATCGGTTAGACTCTGGATGACTGAAAAACCTTGGCCTGTTCAGATAAGTCCCGATTTCAGTTAGTAAGAGCTGATGGTAGGGTGCGAATGTGGCATAGACCCCACAAAGCCATGGATCCAGGCTGTCGACAAAGCACTATGCAAGCTGGTAGTTGCTCCGTAATGGTGTGGGCTGTGTTTACATGGAATGCATTGCGTCCTCCGGTCCAACTAAACCTATCATTGACTGAAAGTGGCTATGTTTGGCTACTTGGAAAGCACTTGCAGCTATTCATGGACTTCATGTTCCCAAACAACGTTGGAATTTTCATGGATGACACTGCGCCATGTTACCGGGCCACAGTTGTTCGCGAATGATTTGAATAACATTGTGGACAATGCAAGGGACTGATTTGGCCACTCACCTCGCCAATGTGGATCCCACCGAACTTTTATAGGACACAATCGCGAGGTGAGTTTGTGCAGAAAATCCTGCACCAGCAACACTTTGTCAACTATGGGCGGCTACAGAACCAACATGGCTCAATATTTCTGTAGGGGACTTCCAAGATTTGTTGAGTCCATGCCACGTCGAGCTGCTGCACGCCGCCAGGCAAAACGAGGTTTTGACACGACATTAGGAGGTACACCATGACTTTTGTCACCTCAGTGTGTAACCTCTCCGCAAAAATTGATAAATGGAAATGGGAATTGGGAATGGAGCCAAATGTAAACTCCCCACACAAAAATTAATGAATGATAATTGACCATGAACCCACAATAATATTAATTAATGAACCATGAACCAAATGTAACCTCTCAACAGAAATAATAATATCTGGTAAATTTTATAAGGGCAGCAGCGCTGACCTTCGGCCCTGTATTCTGAATTGTTGTTGTTGTGGTCTTCAGTCCTGAGACTGGTTTGATACAGCTCTCCATGCTACTCTATCCTGTGCAAGCTTCATCTCCCAGTACCTACTGCAACCTACATCCTTCTGAATCTGTTTAGTGTATTCATCTCTCGGTCTCCCTCTACGATTTTTACCCTCCACGCTGCCCTCCAATACTAAATTGGTACCGAGCGAGGAGGCGCAGTGGTTAGACACTGGACTCGCATTCGGGAGGACGACGGTTCAATCCCGCGTCCGGCCATCCTGATTTAGGTTTTCCATGATTTCCCTAAATCGCTCCAGGCAAATGCCGGGATGGTTCCTTTGAAAGGGCACGGTCGACATCCTTCCCTAATCCGATGAGACCGATGACCTCGCTGTCTGGTCTCCTTCCCCAAAAACAACCCAACCCAACAATAACTAAATTGGTGATCCCTTGATGCCTCAGAACATGTCCTACCAACCGATCCCTTCTTCTAGTCAAGTTGTGCCACAAACTTCTCTTCTCCCCAATCCTATTCAACACTTCCTCATTAGTTATGCGATCTACCCATCTAATATTCAGCATTCTTCTGTAGCACCACATTTCGAAAGCTTCTATTCTCTTCTTGTCCAAACTAGTTATCGTCCATGTTTCACTTCCATACATGGCTACACTCCATACAAATACTTTCAGAAACGACTTCCTGACACTTAAATCTATACTCGATGTTAACAAATTTCTCTTCTTCAGAAACGATTTCCTTGCCATTGCCAGTCTACATTTTATATCCTCTCTACTTCGACCATCATCAGTTATTTTACTCCCTAAATAGCAAAACTCCTTTACTATTCTAAGTGTCTCATTTCCTAATCTAATTCCCTCAGCATCACCCGATTTAATTTGACTACATTCCATTATCCTCGTTTTGCTTTTGTTGATGATCATCTTATATCCTCCTTTCAAGACACTGTCCATTCCGTTCAACTGCTCTTCCAAGTCCTTTGCTGTCTCTGACAGAATTACAATGTCATCGGCGAACCTCAAAGTTTTTACTTCTTCTCCATGAATTTTAATACCTACTCCGAATTTTTCTTTTGTTTCCTTTACTGCTTGCTCAATATACAGATTGAATAACATTGGGGAGAGGCTACAACCCTGTCTCACTCCTTTCCCAATTTCCCTATTCTGAATAAAAAAACAAAAATTCTTACCTCAATAAAACTGCATCTATATCTGCTCTTATTTATACATTCTTCGACACAGCTTCGTGCAATGCTGGCGTATATTTTTTTTTTTTTTTTGATTCTTGGAAGCAATGATAATGCACTGGAAATTGAAATGAATGCTTTCCTTTAAAAGAGTTACTTTATAAAAAAATTGTTATTGGGTCAATTTTTTTGAACAAATTAATTACAATTAACATACATTACTAAATATGCGCAAGGCTGCTTCTTTACCCTCTACAACAATACTCATCCTCCAGAATCCTGACCAGAGTCGCGAGCAGAGCACACAGCCGACGCATGCCATTCCCGCAGGCTACTACCGTCCACTCCCTACTAAAGCCGACCGACTACTATTGAATCCGACTGACTACTACCGTCGACTCGCGCAGACTAGCGCAGACTCGCGACAAGCAACAACTAACAATAAACTACTCTCTGGTCAGAGATTCTGTCATGCTTCGCCCATCGCCGGCGAAGCATACTCCTTACAAGTGGCGTTTCTTAGCCCTCAACCAGTAAACTCAAATTCTTTAGAGATTCGAACTCTCATTTCCAAAACATCTTCAAACGACTGTTTGCCGTTATATCTGCACGATAGCGCAGATTTCGACGGTATGCGCTGTGTGTCTTGCTAGAAAACAAACTTATTTCGCTTACGGAACATGCTGTAGACAATAGTAATGCCAATATTACTCTTCAACCTCAAGCTTGCATAGGTATTCTGTCTAGTGTTTATTTTTTCGGCGTGTTTATTGAAGATTAAAAGTGACACATGCTTAGGTTTACTGACGGAGGGTTGACCGACATGCCCCTCGTGTGTGGGTTCACCGAACGCAAGAAAAGAGGGACACGACTTTATGACGAACTGTTCATGCAGCGGCGGCAACTTCACCGTAGGGATGGAAAAATGCGTCCGATTAAAATCGATACCGGTATATTACTTCTGAATAACCGATTTTTTCGGCATTTGTTTGGTCTTGGTTACAACAGGTACTTTTATTTCATTTTACTGTGTAACATTCGTTATATAACTGTAACATCCTTTTGAAAAAATTATGTTTGTTTGCCAAGGATATGAAATACGTAATGTTTGTGTTATGGAAATTTACTGTGTGATGTGTCATTGAGCAAATGGAGTGCTTACTCAGTTTTACTGTAATCCAAAAAATTAAACAACTCAATCTGCTAAACCAATACGCAGTGCCAATAACGAATCAATCACTTTGAAATTTACCGTCTCGTAAGCACTGAGTTCTAAGGCTCTGTACAATAAACTCACAAAATTACCTATGCAAATAAACAATTAAATAAAGTTTCCTTAACTCTAGGGTCGCAGCGAATGTAATTTATATAAAACTTGACGTCCTCCACTTTCACCTCTCGTAACAAATATTGGTGAATGCTTTCATTATCTCAACGTAATACGCACGGCTTCACCCAAATATCGTTCCTTTTTTTCCGCCACTTTTCATCCAAATGCAAGCACAATGTAAATGTTGCACAAGCAACTGCATCGCATAACAGGTTACTGTTGTCCGACCTTTTGAAATTTGCCCGACAAATATGACTACAGTGTAGTATCAGTTTTTACCACCACGTCAAAGATCTTTGTCAAAGAAACTTGACGAATATTTGATCATATTTCTTTGTCAAAGAAGTAAGATACCGTACTACCGACATAAAAGTGACATTATAATTTATTATTTGTTTCCTACTCACTGTATTCGTGACACATTTTGCAGACAGAATGCTCATATACCACTGAATGTAGCTGCAACGCTGTATCATTGTACGTCACAGTTTAGGAGGCATGACGCCATAAACAGTGAGATGCATGAAAAACTGCCGCAACATGCATGACGTTTAAATTTATTACTTCGTTGCTAATAGCTCCATTCGCACATTGAGCAGACAGTATTCACATATGCGGCTGAATCTACCTACAAAATTACGTCATTGTACGACGCACAGTTCAAACGCTGCGTGGTATGCACAGCTGTAATTGAATAACTAGGGAGCGCCGGGTTTCTCTGCTAGCAGCAATGAAAGACCGAAAACCGGTTATTTCAGAAATCAGTTATTTTGAGCTGTTTCAACACCAAGCTTAAAAATTCTGTATTACCGAAAACCGGCTGTTTCAGCGATACCACCATCCCCACAGCAGAGTGTACGCGTTTCGTCTGAGAACGGTTGCGTAACTCCGTCTTTTGTATTATTTTGCTTGTTGCGTAGTACATGCTAATCCCTGTTGTGAAGATATTATCACTAAAACGTAGGTAACTGGAGTTGTCGTTGTTGTAGTCTCCAGTCCAGAGACTGGTTTGATGCAGCTCTCTATTCTACTCTAACCTGTGCAAGCCTCTTCATCTCCGAGTAACTACTGCAACCCACATCCTTCTGAATATGCTTAGTGTATTGACCCCTAGGTCTCCCTCTAGAATTTTTACACTTCAATACTAAGCTGGTGATCCATTGATGCCCCAGAAAGTGTCCTACCAACCGATCCCTTCTTCTAGTCAAGTTGTGCCACAAATTTCTTTTCTCCCCAATCCTATTCAGTACCTCCTTATTAGTTACATGATCTACCCATCTAATCTTCAGCATTCTTTTAAAGCACCACATTTCGGAAGCTTCTGTTCTCTTCTTATCTAAACTATTTATCGTCCATGTTGCACTTCCATACATGGCTACGCTCCACACAAATACTTTCAGAAAAGACTTCCTGACACTTAAATCTATACTCGATGTTAATAAACTTCTCTTCTTCAGAAACGCTTTCCTTTCCAGTGCCAGTCTACATTTTACATCCTCTCTACTTCGACCATCATCACTTATTCTGCTGCCCAAACTGCAGACAGAATGCACATATTTTTGATTTTGTTGATGTTCATCTCATATCATCCTTTTAAGACTTTGTCCTTTCCGTTCAACTGCTCTTCCAGGTCCTTTGCTGTCTCTGACAGGTTTGCAATGCCATCGGCAAACCTCAAAGTTTTTATTTCTTCACCATGGACTTTAATTCCTACTCCAAATTTTTCTGTTGTTTCCTTTACGTTTTACTCAATATACGCATTGAAGAACATCGGGGATAGGCTACAACCCTGTCTCACCCCTTTCCCAACCACGACTCTTATAACTGCCATCTGGTTTCTGTACAAATTGTAAATAGCCTTTCGCTCCCTGTATTTGACCCCTACCACTTCCAGAAATTGAAAGAGAGTATTTCAGTCGACATTGCCAAGTCTAAGTCTACAAAAGCTAGAATCTTAGGTTTGCCTTTCTTTAATCTATCTTCTAAGATAAGTCTTAGGTCTCTCTAATTTTCTGCAGGCAGTATCTATCTTACCCCTAGTGGTATATTCCTCTACATCCTTACATTTGTCCTCTCACCGTGCCTGCTTAGCCATTTTGTACTTCCTGTCGATCTCATTTTTGAGACGTTTGTATTCCTTCTCGCCTAGTTCATTTACTGCGTTCTTATATTTTCCCTTTCATCAGTTAAATTCAATATTTCTTCTATTACCCAAGGATTTCTACAAGCCTTCGTCTTTTACCTACTTGAACCTCTGCTGCCTTCACTATTTCATCTCTCAAAGCTACTCATTCTTCTTCTGCGTTATTTGTTTCCCCCATTCTTTCCAATCTTTCCCTAATGCTGTCTCTGAAACTCTCTACAATCTCTGGTTCTTTCAGTTTATTCAGGTCCCATATCCTTAAATTCCTACCTTTTTTGCAGTTTCTTCAGTTTTATTCTACAGTTTACAACCAATAAATTGTGGTCAGACTCCACATCTGCCTCTGGAAACGTCTTACAATTTAAGACCTGGGTTCCACCTCCCTGTCTTACCATTATATAATATATTTGAAATCTTCCATTGTCTTCAGGCCTGTTTCACGTATATAGCCTTCTTTCATAATTCTTAAACCAAGTAAGTATTAGCTATGATTAAGTTATGCTCTGTGCAAAATTCTACCAGGTCGCTTCCCCTTTCATTCCTTTCGCCCAGTCCATATTCACTTACTAGTTTTCCTTCTCTTCCTTTCCTACTATCGAATTGCAGTCCCCCATAATTATTAAATTTTCGTCTCCCTTCATTATCGCATCGTGTAGTTCTTCTATCTCTTCATTATCTGCGGAGCTAGTTGGCATTTAAACTTGTATTACTGTGGTAGGCCTGGGCTTCGTGTATATCTTGGCTACAATAATGCGTTCACTATGCTGTTCGCAGTAGCTTATCCGCGCTCCTATTTTTTTATTCATTATTAAACCTACTCACACACTACCCCTATTTGATTCTGTATTTATAACCATTTATGTCGTGTGACTAGGGCCTCCCGTCGGATGGACCGTTCGCAGGGTGCAAGTCTTTTGATTTGACGCCACTTCGGCGACTTGCGCGTCGATGGGGATGAAATGATGATGATTAGGACAATACAACACCCAGCCAGGAATCGAACCCAGGCCCTTAGGATTGACATTATGTCGCGCTGACCGCTCAGCTACCGGGGGCGGACATTTATAACCATGTATTCAGCTGACCAGAAATCGTTTTCCTCACGTCACCGAACTTCGGTAATTCCCACTATACCTAACTTTAACCTATCCATTCCCCTTTTTTAATTTTCTAACCGACCAACCCGATTAAGGGATCTGACATTCCACGCTCCAACCCATAGATCGCCAGTTTTCTTTCTCCTGAGTAGTCTCCGCCTGGAGATCCGATTGGGGGACTATTTTACTTCCGGAATGTTTTACCCAAGAGGATGCCATCATCATTTAACCATACAGTTAATCTTTTTGCCCTCGGGAAGAATTTCGGGTGTAGTTTCCCCTTGCTTTGAGCCGTTCGCAGTATTCAGCATGGCCGTTTTGGTTGTGTTCCAAGACCACGTCAGTCAATTATTCAGACTGTTGCTCCTACAACTACTGAAAAGGCTGCTGCCCCTCGAAGGAACCACACATTTGTCTGGCCTCTCAGCAGATACCCTCCCGTTGTGGTTGCACCTATGGTGCGGCTATCTATCCCTGAGGCACGCAACCTCACCACCAAGGGCAAGGTGCATGGTTCATTGGAGGGGGGGGGGGGTAGTAAACTGAATTAATTGCAATTACATTATTACACTGTGACGAGACACCGGAGACCACTGATGGACAAACACACTATTTACGGTATTTAAAAAAATGTTCGTCTCACTTCAGTTTTCACCCATCCGTTAATAATGACGTCAGGACAATCTTACTTACCAAACTTGGTGTAAGTTTTGCCAATTCCTGCATACATTTACTGATTAACAGAGACTCTTTCCCCTTGTAGTGACGACGAAGATGGAAGACGCACCCTGACCTTCGAGCAGACGCCGGTGATGAGCACCTTCCTGCTAGCTTGGGTCATATCCGACTTCGTAGGCGTGCAGTCGCCGCTGGAATCCAACACGACTGTCTGGACGACCAGGGACACAGCGGCACAGGCAGAGTACCCCAGTGTGATGGGGCCACGCACCGTCCGCTCCATGGAGCAGCTGGTGCGTGTTCCGTACAACCACGGCAACCTCACCAAGATGGACCACGTCGCTGTGCCGGACTTCGCCGCCGGCGCCATGGAGAACTGGGGTCTGATCACGTACAGGTTAGTGGCTGTGAACCTACGATAGTTATCTATCCAGGCTGCCTTTGATTAAACTAACAGTTGAAATTTTACGAGAAAATGCCACTGTACTCAAAGAGTGTATTTCGGTAGCTTTTTCCAATGGGCTAGGGAGGTCTGCTGACAAAGATACGCTGTCGAGTTTCGTTATTAACATTCACTGAGGGGACGAAGGTCACGAATAGGTCACGAATGGCGATATGCACATACACAGATGGCGGTAATATCGCCTACATAAGGTATAAAAGGGCAATGTATTGGCGGACCTGTTATTTGTATTCAGATAATTCATACGAAAAGGTTCCCGAAGTGATTATGGCCGCACGGCGGGGATTCCCAGACTTTGAACGCGGAATGGTAGTTAGAGCTAGACACACGGGAAATTCCGCTTCGGTAATCGTTCAGAGATCCACAGTAAGAAGAGTGTGCAGAGAATACCAAATTTCAGGCATTACCTCTCACCACAGACAACGCAGTGGCCGACGGCCTTCACTTAACAACCGACAGCAGCGGCGTTTGCGTAGTCAGCGATAATACACAAGCAAGACTGCGTCAAGTAACCGCAGAAATCAGTATGGGACGTACGACGTATGTAGCCGTTAGAACAGTGCCGCGAAATTTGGCGTTAATGGGCTGCAGACAACCGACGCATGTGCCCTTGCTAACAGCACGACATCGCCTGCATCGCCTCTCTTGGGCTCGTGACCATATCGGTTGGACCCCAGACAACTGGAAAACTGTGGCCTGTTCAGATGAGTCCCGATTTCAATTGGTAAAAACTGATGGTAGGGTTCGACTGTGGCGCAGACCCCACAAAGTCGTGGGGCAAGTTGTCAACAAGGCACTGTGCGAGCTGGTGGTGGCTCCATAATGGTGTGGACTTACATGCAATGGACTGCGTCCTCTGGCTCAACTGAACCGATGATTGATTTGAAATGGTTATGATCGGTTACTTGGAGACCATTTGCAGCTATTTATGTACTTCAAGTTCCCAAACAATGAAGGAATTTTTATGGATGAAAAATGCACCATGTCACTGGGCCACAATTGTTCGCGATTTGTTTGAGGAACATTGTGGACAAATCGAGCGAATGATTTAGCCATCCAGATTGCCCGACATAAGCCCAGTCGAACGTTTGTGGGACATAACCGTTACGTCAGTTCGTGTACAAAGCCCTGTAGCGACAACACCTTTGAAATTACGGACGGCTGTAGAGGCATCGTGCCTCAATATTTCTGCATGGGACTTCCAACGACTTGCTGAGCCCATGCCACGTAGAGTTGCTGCATTACACCGGACAAAAAGATATTTGACACGATATTGGGAAGTATTCCGCGACTTCTGTCACCTCATTGCAATGTAGAGTAGCTGCTGTCTGCAGCGTGCTGTGTCGTTCCTCATGAAGATGGCAAACTAAATTTGGAAGATGCCACAGGTACAAGAATGTTCATCTGCATACTATTTGGCTAATATTTGTCTTTTTGTCTTTTCTTGTCTACACTCTTGACAAAGTGGTAGGGTTCGACGGTTGGTGACTGAATGAATAACAAAGCCTAGCATGTTGCAGATATTAGCTGTTTATTCCAATTTATAAACGAACATTGGCACGCTATACTACAGCTCGTCTCTTATCTGATGAAAATGAGTGACAAAAAAGTCGACAACTTCATAATAATGACCCATTTCTTTATGTTAACTGATTCTTCTGTCGGTTCTTGGTAGAACAGCATTATAATACATAAAAAGCGCTGTATTGCTTATGCTCTACACATTAGTTTACTGAGTTAACCAGATTTCGACTTACAAGGCCATCATCAGATTTCTGAGCTGAAAACTGGGTAAATAAATAAACCAATTTCTTTAAGAGATGATGGCAGTTGTCGCACGTCTGTACCACATGAATCACATTCCAGTTGTTCAACTGTCTGAGATTTGTCTACTGATGAAAATACGACGTTACCTCTTAGTCGAGAGACATTCTAAGTAACATAATTGCAAGCTTAACTCTATTTTATAATATAAATTAAAATTAAAAAAGAGTTATTTTGGTTCTGAGTCACTATTTATAATAATTTCATTGATCTGTTGTTTTCTATACTAAGATACCGCGAGTTATGTTTTAAAAAATCCATGCTGATTGTGCTTGAAATTATAAATGTTTTGATGAGGCTGGAGTAATACATTCAGTACTATTTATTATCTTATATCTCATTTGCTTACATCTAGTTTTCTGCAGACTGACACTCCGCTGCGTGAAACAGTGTATTGATTCTGACATGTGATGTCAAAAAGATGCAGTCGACTTTATACAAATGTGGGACGGAAGCAGCTTAATAAGTAATCCTCCAAAAAAACCTATGAAGCCATCAAGAGCAATCTGTACTGCTGTCTTCCAATCAATATTAACATAATACGGCGCGAACTCATAACAGAGAAATTCAGGTGAATATATTGTATTAACGCACTTCTATCCATCGACATCTAACAACTCAGGAAATTATAAGCAGAGTTATCCTATTATCAAAAACATACTTCACGCACTTTCGTACTCTACGTTGAAATACACACATAAAAAAAGATTTGCATCATCCCGGTTCCCAGAACTCCTGAAGATAGACGTTGACTGTGGATATTGTATCACAGGCACAGACCCTTTGACTGTTCAGAGATGTTCTAAACCCGTCCAAATACGTAAACAACCATGCATGATCAGCGCCTATTAGAATGAGGGGGTCCGACAGCCGATCAGTTCCAGTCATTCCACCAGAAAGGAGGCACACGGTTCGTGTTGTCTGTGGTTCAACCATCCCTAGACGGTCAATACCGCAGTTCGATCCCGTCCGCATTGATACTTGGTGCCGGGAAGGGCTCTCAACAAGGGAAGTGTCCAGTCGTCTCGGAGTGAACCAAAGCGATATTGTTCGGGCACGGAGAAGATACAGAGAGACAGGAACTGTCGATGACATGCCTCGCTCAGGCCGCCCAAGGGCTACTACTGCACTGGATGGCCGCTACCTACGGATTATGGCTCGAAGGAAGCCTGACAGCAGTGCCGCCATGTTCAATAACGCTTTTCTGCAGCCACAGGACGTCGTGTTACGACTCAAACTCTGCGCAGTAGGCTGCATGACGCGCAACTTCACTCCGGACGTCCATGGCGGGGTCCATCTTTGCAACCACGACACCATGCAGCGCGGTACAGATGGGCCCAACAACATGCCAAATGGACCGCTCAGGATTAGCATCACGTTCTCTTTGCCAATGAGTGTCGCATATGCCTTCAACCAGACATTCGTTGGAGACGTGTTTAGAGTCAAACCGGTCAGGCTGAACGCCTTAAACACACTGCCTAGCGAGTGCAGCAAGGTGGAGGTTCCCGGCTGTTTTGGGGTGGCATTATGTGGAGCCGACGTACGCCACTGGTGGTCATGGAAGGCGCCGTAACGGCGGTACGATACGTGAATGTTCATCCTCCGAGCGCTAGCGCAACCATATCGGCAGCATTTTGGCGCGGCATTCGCCTTCATGGACGACAATTCGCACCCCATCGTGCACGTCTTGTGAAAGATTTCCTTCAGGATAACGACTAGAGTGGCCAGCATGTTCTCCAGACATGAACACTATCGAACATGCCTGGAATAGATTGAAAAGGGCTGTTTATGGACGACGTGACCCACCAACCACTCTGAGGGATCTACACCGAATCACCGTTGAGGAGTGGGACAATCTGGACCAACAGTGCCTTGATGAACTTGTGGATAGTATGCCACGACGAATACAGGCATGCATCAATGCAAGAGGACGTGTTACTGGGCATTAGAGGTACCAGTGTGTACTGCAATCTGGACTACCACCTCTGAAGGTGTCGTTGTATGGGGGTACAAGATTCAATGTGTGGTTTCCATGAGCAATAAAAAGGGTGGAAATGATGTTTATGTTGATCTTTATTCCAATTTTCTGTACAGGTTCCGGAACTCCCGGAGCCGAGGTGATAAAAAACTTGTTTGATGTGTGTACTACATAAGTTTAGGTTATGATCCAACGACACTAGTCTGCAGGAGTCGGTCGTTCAAGCAGTCCATCATCACGTGCAGTGGTCAGTAGATATGCACAACTACATCGCTCAACACAACAGATAACCGAGCTCAAGGTGAACGAGAAGAACAGATGTGTCTCCGCCGTGCCTCTCTGGATTCAACCGGAGAGTCCCACAACAGATAAAGGGAGTGTGGCGGAAGTTCCTTGTCGACGAGAACACGACGGTCGAATCGGTTCCTTCGATTTTCAATTGGGTTAAGATAAGGAGTGCTTTTGAACTTTCAGCCGAGTTTTTCGAATAATTTTCTGACGCTTTTAGACATATGACAAGGCATATTTTTGCAGGGAAGACAATGATTATAATATGGCCGAATGTGCTCTCTGATGATCGCTTCGTATTCAAGCTCTGTCGTACACCACTTTTCTGCCGCACACCGGTAACACGTGGAGATTCACAATGGTGTCATGACTCCACTCGCGTCACATATTCACCACAGAGGCTCATAAACAATCCACAAATCTCACCATTTCCGGGAGCCGGAGGTCACCCATTTTTGCAGCTGGATTGCTCTCTTTGTTCGTGACAGCAGTGAGTCAAACTTTTAAAGTAGCCCGTCAGTGCGGTTACTTTACCCGTGCATCCCAAGATGGCGTAAAATATGAGTTACACTCTACAAACGATATATCCAAGAGTTGGTTGCAAAGTCACTCGACAGCGCGTGATTAGTGTTTGCCATTATGTTTATTTCCTATTCAGAAAACAACCGAATATTCGAATAAATAATTGTAACTAGTGGGACTGACACATTCTTTAGACGACCAATTCGTATCTAGAGGGTTCATCAACAAAATTTTCTATTCTTACTGTCTGCTCGAGCATTCGGTTTCATCTGCACTGAAAACGAGGAAACCATACACGTGGTATACAGTGCCGTATATTTGGTATGCAGTATAATTCTCTCCAACAGCTTGAATTTCCAACATCCACATAAAGGCAGTGCAATGACATTGAAGAAAGACATATTTAGATATTAAGTTCCTAAAACTATAATATTATCTGAAAATATGGAATATATGTGCTTTCTTAGTCCAAGATTTTCTCTCTCTCTTTCGCATTCAAGGTTCAATAGTGGCTATGGCGGACTCGCAGTCCGACTGTCTAGCCTGTTCAAGCAGACTTACTATACCATCTAGAAAATAAAATGAAAATTAAATGAAGCAAATGTCTTACGACATCGAGATTTTGTTCAGCTGACAGTCATCATCATTATCAACAACTACACCTATGTCATCATTTGCAGAAATAGCTCTCACGAGATAAACTTTCTTTAGGTATATTATTATTAGTCACGCTAATAAATTTCAGCTGGTAGTAGTAAATACATTGTTCAAAAACCACAAAAGGAGGAGATATACTTCGAAAAAACTGGGAGACGTAGGGCATATAATGGATTGTAAGGCGTACACAAAAGCAAGTATAGACTTAGATCGCAGTTTAATAACGGAGAAGAGTGGGCTGAAATTTGAACAATCAGGGACAATCAACGTACAACTACAGTATTGAGAAATGGTAACGAGCGTTCGAAGTTCTCTGCGGATGTACATGCTAAATTGAATACCACGATAGTAAGTTTAGGAGGAATGGGCGTCACTAGGAAGGATAATCACAAAAGTTCGACATACAAATGCAGATAAAAGAAACTGTGAAGAAACTTTCGTCAACAAAAGAAACACTTCCATTCATTGACGAAAGAAGGAAATACGAAAAAAAGTCTAGAAAAAGAGAGCACAACTGCAATATATACAGAGGTGACAATCTCCTGATATCACGTCCGACCCCCCCCCCCCCCCCCCCTCTGTCCGTCGTAGTGCAACAACTGGACGTGGCGTGGATGCAACAAGCCGCTGGAAGCCCCTGCAGAAATATTGAGCCTTGCTGCCTCTGTAGCCATCCATAATTGCGAAAGTGCTGGCGCTGCAGGATTTTTTGAACTAACTGACCTAACGATTACATCCCATAAATGTTCAATGGGATTCATGTCGGGTGATCTGGATGGCTAAATCATTCGCTCGAATTGTCCAGAATGTTCTTCAAACAAATCGCCATCGACTGTGGCCTGGTAACACGCTGCATTGTCATCCATACAAATTCATTTGTTTGGGAACATGAAGTCCACGAATAGCTGCCAAAATAACATTTTCCAGTCGGTGATCGGTTCAGTTGGACCAGAGGACCCAGACCATTCCATGTAAACATAGCCCATACCACTATGGATCTAACACCAGCTTTCACAGTGTCTTGTTGTCAACTAAGGTCCGGTGGCCTTGTGGGTTCTGCACGATACTCATCTCTTACCAACTGAAATTGGCAATCATCTGACAAGGCACGGTTTTCCGTCGTCTAGGGCCCAACCGATTCCGCCATGATCTCAGGAGAGGCGCTGAAGGCGACGTCGAGCTGTTAACAAAGGCATTTGCGTCGGTCATCTGCTGCCATAACCCATTAAAGCAAAATTTCGGTGCTCTGCCCAAACGGATACGTTTGTCGTACATCCCATTTGTGCTCTGCCGTTATTACATGCAGTGCTGTCTGTTTGTTAGCACTGACAACTCTGCGCAAACCACCTAATCTTGATCGTTAAGCGAAGGCCGGAGATGCAAAAGAAAACTGGCTACAGGAAAAACGTGAAGAAATCAAAATGAAAACGGTCTTTGGATGGACAGTTTCAGCACATAGAAAGGACAAAACAGCGTCTGGGAACGTAAAAGCTAACGCATCAACATTAAGAGTGCAAGAGGAATACCACTCTTAAACCGAGAGGAGAGAACAGATATGTGGAACCAATACACTAAGGACGTCTACAGAGACGAAGAACTGTCTGATAATACAATATGAAATGGGTCTTGAGATAAAGAGCACAAAGAATCCAGTGTTACAGTGAGAGATGTGTAAAAATTATGATTAAATAATGCAGAAAGCGTAGATAAAATACCTTCGGAATTTCTTAAATAATCCGTGAAGGTGCAACCAAAAAATTATTCAAGTTAGTGTGTTGAAATTGTGATACAGATGACATTGCATCGGACTTACGGAAGAATACCATCCACACTTTTCTAGAGACAGCTAGGGCAGATAAGCGCGAGAACTATCGCATAATCAGCTTCACTTCTCTTGCATCCGGGTTGCTGGGTATAATGATATAGAAAAGAATGAAAGAAACCGAAAATCTGTTTCATGAACATCAGTGTAGCTTTATCAATGGTAAAGCTACGAAAGAGGCAGTTCTGACGTTGCCCTTGATGATGACAAGACACATTCACAGAATTAGCTGACGGAAAAAGCAATCGAACGTCAAATGCTGCAAGATGCTCGAAATTCACATAGAAATAGGTATAAATTGTAGGTAAAGACAGGTAATATAAACAATAAAACATGTACGAGAGCCAAGAGGTATCAATAAGAATGGAAGGCCAAAAGGGGAATGCTGGGTTTGACAAAGATAATAAGGCGAGGATGCAGTCTCTCTGATCTGTTCTTCAACTTCTTTAACGAAGAAGCAATGAAGTAAATAAAAGAAAGTTTCAGAAGTGTGATTGAAATTCGGAGTGAAAATATATCAGTGATAATGTTAGCAAATGACATTGCTGTCCTCTATAATAGCGGGTAAAAATTGCAGAATCTATTTCATGGAATGAACTGAACACAGAATATGGATTAACGGTGTATTAAAGAAAGACGAAAGTATTGAGGAACAGCATAAATTACGTTATTCACAAACTTAAAATCTTAAGTGGGGACCATGCAATAGACCCGGTAAAAGAATTCTGCAACCTTGGAGACGAAATAACACTTGGCAGTTGAGGAGGAGGGCAAAGAAATAGACTAAATAGCACTGCCAAACAGACCATTCCTCCTTAAAAGAAGTCTGTTAGTATAAAAAATCGGGATTAGCTTGAGACATACTTGTAAATTAAATGGACTGATAAGGCGAGAAATGAGATACGCCACAGAATCGGTGAGGAAAGGATCATGTGGCAAGTGCTGATTAGAAGTTATGGGATGATGTGACGTTCATTAACGCTGAAGATCTGAAAAAAATAGATTTCACGTAGATACATTCAGTGACACCTATAACGGCGGGTTAGTTGGTTTGATCACCACAGTACTTTACTAGGTTTAGCTCTGTTGGAGGTGCCTTCACCTTTCTCAGCCCTTTGAAGTGACTTGTCCAGCCAGTGTTAGGGGACCTACAGTTCGACCTGGACTCCGAACCACCGTGCAAAGCGATATTTTTCACATTATCAAAGAGCTACAGAATTTAAACGATTGATAAGTCGTAGACAAAAACCCTACGACGAGCAGTGACCGAACCGCCGCCTTTGATTTTCCTAGCTTGGCACATAACCACCTACCATCCAGAAGTCGACCTTGATTGTTTTCCAAAATCCCTTACATTCAATTTTCTTGTCATCACCTGAAATTTAAAGAACTTACTGGAATATCGTGTATGGTTTATTCGTTTTGATTAACTTCTGCTAAATGTATAGAAACAAATAAAATAAAGTCGTAAATTTAAGTCTCATTTACATTATTATTCTGCAATCTACAATGAAGTGCCTGGCAGAGGGTTCATGGAATCACTTTCTAGTCATTTCTCTACCGTTCCACTCTCGAACAGCGTGCTGAAAGAACGAACACTTAAGTCTTTCCGTGCTTGCTCTGGTATCTCTGTTTTTATGATGATGATCTTTCCTCTGTGTGTAAGTGTCGTCAACAAAATATTATCATCCTCTGAGGACATAGCTGGTGATTCGAATTTCATGAGAAGATCCTGCCGCTAAGAAAAACGCCTTTGTTTTAATGATTACCACCCCAATTCGCGTACAATGTCCGTGCCACTCTCGGCCCTATTTCGCGACAATATCAAACTAGCTGCACTTTGAACTTTCTCGATGTCCTCCGTCCATCCTATCTGATGCGGGTCCCACACCGCACAGCAATACCAGAGAAGAGGGCGTACAAGCGAAGTGTAAACAGTCTGTTTACTATCAATAAATCACAGTCTTTGGTTTGCTTTCTTCACTACATTATCTGTGTGTTGGCTCCAATTTAAGTTACTCATAGACGTAATCCCTGAGTATTTAGTTAAATTTAAATCCTTTAGATTTGTGTGTTTTATCCTGTAACCGAAATTTAGCGAATTAGTTTTAGTACTCATGTGAATGACTTCGCACTTTTAATTATTTAGCGTCTATTGCCACTCTTCGCACCACACAGATGTTTTGTCTAAATCGTTTTGCAATTTGTTTTGATCATCTGATGACTTTATAAGACGTTAAAAGACAGCATCATCTGCAAACAATCTAAGAGGGCTTCTCATATTGTCTGCTAAGCCGTTTATGTATATCAGGAACAGCGACAGCAGAGGACCTACAACACTTCCTTGGGGAACGCCCGATATTACTGTTTTATTCTATGACTTACTACGAATTGCAACCTTTCTGACAGGAAATCACGATTCCAGTCACACAACTGAGGCAATACTTCATAGGTACGCAATTTGATTAGAAGTCGCTTGGGAGGAACAGTGTCAAAAGCCTTTTGGAAATCTAAGAACACGGCATCAATTTGACATCCCTTCTCGATTGCATTCATTACTCTGTGAGAAAAAAGAGCTATTTGAGTTTCACAAGAACGATGTTTTCTGAACCCGTGTTGGCTATTTGTCAATAAATCATTCTTTTCGAGGTAACCCATAACATTCGAGCACAGTATGTATTCTAAAGTCTCACAGCAAATCGACTTTAGCGATATGCGCCTGTAGTACAGCGGATTAATCCTGTTTCCTATCTTCGGTATTCGTTTGAGTTGAGCAGTTTAAGTTTTGTTAACTTGTAAATTAATTATAATTAACGTTTAAAGTAGTTTAATTTTTGCTGCCACATAAATTAATTTCAGTTGTACGTGTAAGTTTTACCACTGCAATGAGCCAGCTGTCGAAGTTTCATCTTATAAATAAATTTTGTTATTTGAGATTGATGTAGAGACACTGACGCAAAAACATATTTGATACCAGTCCCCATTACTCTGTACTCATCAGTCACCCTCTGTCTAATGGTAATAGCTACCGCCCGCAAACTTTCCAGTAAAATTACTTTCGCTATCAAAAGAAAAACAGGGGTGTAGAATTGACGAGGGCCAAACACCCGGTGATATTGCGTTGTCCTCTTTCAAGAGTACTAGAGGATTATCAGTTCATTTAATTTTGATAGCGAATCAAAATTTTTTGACTAGCTCGTGCATTTCACGAAAATATAACTTACACCTACGTGTTGCCGTCATGGGCAACAAGTCATCTGTGTGATTCGAATTTTTGAACTGAAATCAAAATGGTTCAAATGGCTCTGAGCACTATGGGACTTAACTTCTAAGGTCATCAGTCCCCTAGAGCTTAGAACTACTTAAACCTAACTAATCTAAGGACAGCTCACACATCCATGTCCGAGGCAGGATGCGAACCTGCGACCGTAGCGGTCGCGCGGTTCCAGACTGTAGCGCCTAGAACCGCTCGGCCACCCCGGCCGGCTTTTGAACTGAATGAATCTTTATTTACTGATGGTGGTGGTAATATGATTATGAACAAATTTTGTGAAACTACGTTTTCAGCTTTACAGATCACTCAGTTACTTGCGCAGATTAGTTGAGAAACGGTTCTGTCATTCTTATTTAGTTCTAGTTGGAAGCAGTGAGCTATCTTCAGTGAGACAAGCTTCAGACAGGTAACTGTGATTCTACTGCGAACTACATATTTTGTGAAGCTATTGTTCGTATGCTTTTAACTATGAGCGACCGACGTGTTACCACAGCAGTCCAACTGCACATGCCTCGAAGTTAGAATTTTTTTAAAAAATTGAAATTTTTTTTTTTGCCATGATCGAGCATGTGACATGTTATTCATGTTGTGACAGTAAAAAGTAATAATACACAACAAAACACATCATAATATTGTAGCCGGCGGAGTAGCCGAGCGGTTCTTGGCGCTACAGTCTGGAACCGCGCGACCACTACGGTCGCAGGTTCGAATCCTGCCTCGGGCATGGATGTGTGTGATGTCCTTAGGTTAGTTAGGTTTAAGTAGTTCTTAGTTCTAGGGGACTGATGACCTCAGCAGTTAAGTCCCATAGTGCTTAGAGCCATTTGAACCATAATATTATAAAATATTAGAGATAGAGATAAATTAAAAGATACTGATATGTGTACAAACACAACAAAGACTAGAAGTTAACTAAAACTAGACATGATTGTCTTAATGGAAATTCCGCAATCGTTCATTAAATAAAAATATGGCATTTCAGTCTTTGATCGATATTTTTTTATTTTCAATGACTGGTAGAAGTTAAAACGTCAGGTGTTTTTTCATAATCATTGCAAGCCAATTATACACAACATTCCCGAAGACTTTTAATAAGCTATACACAGCAATGATGCGTCTTTGTCAACCATTTCTTTGTATATGAACTATAATAACGAAATGATTGCCTTTATATGCAGCTCTCCTGATATTATTTTGTGTAGAGTGAACAGTGATGGGACTGTCGTTGTTACACTCACTTTCTTGAAAAGTGTTCTACAGGACACACGGTTTATTAAAGATCTGCTATACATTTCCCTGCCTTCTGCCATTTCAACACTCTTTTTGCTTGAGAGGTGCTGCCCCATAGCAGTACGCAGTATGTGATGTGGCTATGAAAAATGCCTAGTACCTAAGCATCCTGTTTTCAAGCACACATACTTTACGTTTGCCTCAGCGGTGCCTTGAAAGCCATTAAATTATTTGTACAGACAGGAGTACCTGCTGGCCCTGGACAACTACACCTCGGAGGCGGCTAAGGAACAGGTGCTGACCGTCATCCAGCACGAGGTGTCTCATCAGTGGTTCGGCGACCTGGTCAGCCCCAACTGGTGGTCCGTGCTTTGGCTTAGTGAAGGTTTCGCCACGTTCTTCGAAAGCTTCGGTTCTGCAGTCGTAAGTTGACAACAAAAATGGTTCATGTTACAGTTTCTGCTCAGCGAAAAACTAAAGGCGTGTCTTTATGTCGGTGATACGTACATTAATACAAGTAGCATATTTCGTGTTTTGCATGTCTCAGACCTTACTGAATATGTATGAAAATATGCATTATCTGATGAAAAATATCCGGACACCTATCAGTGGATAATAATATGACGACAGGGACTGTGGTTGGGACTCTTTCAATGATTTGTCTAAATGTCTGTGGGTGAATGGATGGTTATTCTTCCTCAAGAGTGGAAATCGGAGAAACTGATGATGGGCGCTGGGACCTTATTCTTCCTCAAGAGTGGAAATCGGAGAAAGTGATGATGGTCGCTGGGCCCCAGAAGAAGTCGATGCACATCTCAGAGGTTTCAGATAGGATTGAGGTTGGGACTCTGAATACGTCAATCCATTTCAGGAATGTTACTGCCCCACAAACCATTGTCTTTGTTTTTTGTTCACGTGGTTCTGCAAAGTGAACTGAACGTGTGTATTTTACTGTGTAGACTAGTGGTTAGAAAATTAATCGTAGATTTTGTTCTTGCGTAAGTCTTGTGAATATCCTTGTGTAGGGTGGCTTCCTAGTGTAAAGTTTCCGTGTAGAGAAATTTATTTCTGTTCATTAGCTTGCGGTCTCAGAGTTCATTGAGAAATCTGCACACAAACTTTTAGTGTTACTTTATTCTCCTTTGGTATATTTTCAAAATCAGTAGCGCCATTTCAGACCTCATATCTACTTTATACACAGTACGATATGGATAAGGTCTGTGCTTGTTATGAGCGGACACAAGGAGAGTTGGCTACTGTCTGTAAACAGCTGGAAGCTGCGTTGGCGACCGTCGACAAGCTTCCAGCTAATGCTCGAAGTAGAGGTGACGTCGGGGCGCCAACGACGAGACCTGCAACACCTTTGGTGTCACTGGCATCCCCTGGTGGCCCGGACGCCACTGCGGCTTCCAGAGTGAGTGGCAGACAGTGGTGGGTTCGCGTGTCACTGGGCGGAAGGCGAAAGAGGAGGCAGGCCGTGCGGCTGGCTCCCTACGTCTTAGCAACAGGTACGAGGTGCTTCCCAGTGTTGACGATAACTGAGCCAGCACGGGATGCCTCTCCTGTTGGGCCAGCGGTCGATTTTCCTGCCCAGTCCGGACAAGTACAGAGGGTGGGTAGGCTAGTCATTGGGAGCTCCAATGTTAGGTGGGTGATGGAGCCCCTCAGGGAGATAGCAGGCAAGGCGAGAAAGAATTCCAGTGTGCATTCGGTATATTTGCCGGGAGGTCTCACCCGTGATGTGGAGGAGGCGCTGCCGGCGGCTATCGAGCGCACTGGGCGCAATCGGCTGCGTATAGTGGCACATGTCGGCACGATGACGCCTGCCGCTTGGGTTCTGAGACCATCTTCGGCTCCTTTCGGCGGCTGGCTGATTTGGTGAAGGCAACTAGCAACACACGCGGGGTGCAGGCTAAGCAGTCTATTTGTAGCATTGTACTCATGATTGATAGCGGTCCTCTGGTATGGAGCAGAGTGGAAGGTCTAAACCAAAGGCTCAGACGACTCTGCGACGGTAACGGATGCGAATTTCTCAAC
This sequence comes from Schistocerca serialis cubense, assembly GCF_023864345.2. NCBI lineage: Eukaryota > Metazoa > Arthropoda > Insecta > Orthoptera > Acrididae > Schistocerca > Schistocerca serialis. Next base: position 549,103,396 of record NC_064641.1, read on the forward strand.
CTCCGCTATCGGGTGCAGAACTGTAGGGTTCCCCTTAATAGTTCAGGTGTCCTCTACACGCAGGAAGCGGCTGCTAGGGTAGCGGAGTACGTGTGGCGTGCACATGGGGCTTTTTTAGGTTAGAGGATCTCTTCCTTGGGAGCAAACACTATTTGCCTATTAAATCAGCCACAGTGACTTCAGAGAATCTTGGTCCTCGCAGATCAGAGATAGAAAAGATTAAAATGATTTTAGTAAACTGCAGGAGCATCCAAGGAATGGTCCCAGAATTAGTATCGCTTATTGAAGGTTATAACGCATAAATAGTATTGGGAACATAAAACTGGTTGAAGTCAGACGTCAATGACAACGAAATCCTACGTTCAGACTGGAATGTTTATCATAAGGATAGGTTTGTCGCCAATGGTGGCGGCGTATTTATTGCAGTAAAAAATTCGATAAAATCTAGCGGGGTTATCACGGATTCCGAATGTGAATTAATCTGGGTGAAATTGAGTATCAAAGAACGGTCAAAAATGGTGATCGGATGCTTTTATAGACCACCTGGGTCAGGATCTGTAGTTGTAGAGCGCTTCAGACAGAGCTTGTAGAATATCATTAGTAATTTTCCCGATAATGCCGTTGTAATAGCGGTGACTTCAACTTGCCAGGTATAGATTGGGAGTGTTATGCCATAGGGAATCGTGTGGCATTCTTCTGGATGCCTTGTCCGAAAATTACCATGAGCAGATAGAGAACCAACTCGTGAGCGTAACGTCTTAGACCTCCTGGCAAGAAACAGACCTGAATTTATCGAATCAGTTAACGTAGAGGAAGGTATCAGTGATCATAAGGCTTTGACAGCATCTGTGACGACGGTTCCTACAAGGAATGTTTAGAAAGGTAGGGAGATATATTTGATCAGCAAGGGTGACAGGATAAAAATTTCAGAATATCGCAGCAGTCAGCATCTAATATTCGGTGATGAGGACGAACAAGTGGAGAACAAATGGAAAAAATTCAAATGCATCGCTCAATATGCCCTATACAAGTAAGTTCCGAGTAAGGTTTTATAGTGTGGGAATGATCCACCATGGTTTAATAGCCGTGTTAGAAAAGCATTACGTAAACAAAAAGCACTTCATCTCAGATTCAAGAGAAGTAAAAACCTAGCTGACAACCAAAAGCTGAACGAAGCGAAAATGAGCGTAAGGAGAGCAATGAGAGAAGCGTGCAACGATATCGAAAGTAAGAGGTTGTCAACCGACCTGAGTAAAAACCGTAAGAGATTTTGGTCGTATGTAAAATCAGTAAGTGGGTCAAAATCATCTATTCATTCTCTCAGCGACCACACCGGCACCGAAACGGAAGAAAACAGAGAGAAGACCGAAATACTGAATTCGGTCTTCCGAAGTTGTTTCACCGCGGAAGATCGTAACACTGTCCCTCCTTTCAATCATCGTGTGAACGTCGAAATGGCAGAGATTGAGATAACCGATCCCGGAATTGAAAGCAGCTACAATCGCTTAGTAGTGGAAAGGCTTCAGGACCAGATGAGATACCTATAAGATTCTATAATGATTATCCGAAAGAACTTACTCCCCTTTCTAGCAGTAATTTATCGTAGATCGCTTGAGCAACGAAACGTACCTAACGACTGGAAAAAAGCGCAGGTCATTCCCGTTTTTAAGAAAGACCGTAAGACAGATCCATACAATTATCGTTGACGCCAATCTGTTGTAGAATTATGGAACATGTTTTATGCTCAAGAATTATGACGTTCTTGGAAAATGAACATCTCCTCCATAAAAATCAACATGGATTTCGCAAACAGATATCCTCGCTCTGTTCCTCCATGAGATCCACAGCGCAGTGGACAACGGCGCTCAGGCTGAGGCCGTGTTCCTTGATTTCAGTAAGGCACTTGACACCGTCCCGCACTGCCCTTTAATGAAAAAAAAAAAAAATACGAGCTCACGGTGTATCGGAGTAGACCTGCGATTGGATTCAAGACTTTCTTGCGGACAGAACTCAACACGTCGCTCTTAACGGAACTAAATCGGCAGATGTAAAAGTAATATCCGGAGTACCACAGGGAAGTGTGATAGGACTACTGCTGTTCACAATGTATATAAATGATCCCGCAGAAAGCGTCGGATGCTCTTAAGGTTATTCGCAGATGATGCAGTTGGTTATACCAAAGTAGCAACGCCAGGAGATAGTAAGACTTTTCAGAACGACCTGCAGAGAATTGATGAATAGTGCAGCCTCTGGCAGTTGACCCTGAACGTAAGTAAATGTAACATATTGGGCATACACAGGAAAACAAATCCACTACTGTATAGCTACTCTATTGAAGACAAACAGCTGGAGACAGCGTTTGCCGTAAAATATCTAGACGTAACTATCCAGAGCGACCTTAAGTGGAATGACCATACAAAACAGATAGTGGGTAACGCAAACACCAGACTCAAATTCATCGGAAGAATCTTAAGGAAATGTAACTCATCCACGAAAGAAGTGGCTTATAAGGCGCTTGTTCGCCCGATTCTTGAGTATTATTCATCTACCTGGGATCCCTATGTGGTAGGCCTGATAGAGGAGATGGAGAAGATCCAACGAAGAGCGGCACGTTTCGCCACAGGATCGTTTAGCTGGCGAGAGAGCGATATAGAGATGCTAAACAAATTCCACTGGCAGACGTTACAAGAAAGGCGTTGTGCACCACGGACAGATTTACTATTGAAATTTAGGGACAGAACTTTTCAGGAGGAGTCGAACAGCATATTACTTTCCCCCACATACATCTCGCGTATTGACCACGAGGAGAAAATTCGAGAAATTAGAGCCAATACAGAGGCTTACCGACAGTCATTCTTCCCACGCACTATTCGCGAGTGGAACAGGGTTGGAGGGATCAGATAGTGGTACCGAAAGTACCCTCCGCCACACACCATTAGGTGGCTTGCGGAGTATGATCTAGATGTAGATGTAGTAGTATGAGCGAGAGTCAAAGCGTTACCTCAGACAAGTTTGTCTTAGGAAGTTCGAACAATAGCCATCTGACCACCATGAACGCTAACGTGCGATGCCTACTCACAGATATAGCAGCCACAGAATTGACGCGTAAAACGTCGCTCACGATTTTCTCGGCATTGCCAGAGTAGTGTACTTTACTACTTGCACATCACGTTGTTTTAATGGCCTGTTAAGGTGTACAAAGTTTGAAGTAAATCTGTGATCCCAACGTCCTGGCCTCCACTTGTAGATACAATTTCTTGAACAATACTGTACTGTAAAAACGGTGCTATTAACAGGAGTTCTGCCAATTCCTTTCTCATGCCATTATACAACAGTTCTTTACGTTCTTCTAATAGTGAACGGAGGGATATTCCTTCGCTTGTGCGAAAGCTGTTTTCAGTGGCTATTTTGGGTGTTAGTACATTGAGAAAGCTAGATTTCTGTTTTATTTAGAATGATGGCTGACTGGGATTCCTAGGGCGTTTGTGCTTGCGACTTAGTGCAATTGAGTTCCAGATATGTGTATTTTTAACACAAGTAAGAGACATTTGGCTTAACACACTACTTTTGCATTGTCTCTGTGACGATAATCGGATGTTCAAACGAAAGTGTACGTCGCGTATATAAAGTTAGCATTTATGTTGACTGCATACCACAGCTATATAATTTATAATAATTAGAAGAATTCCAGTCCTAACACCTTCTTGAGAGAGAGTGTTCCGCCGTTGTGTGTTTCGTGGTCTGTATATGACCCCTTGGTGGTGAATGCTACAAGAATCATCGAACTTCTGGGCAGTCGTGCAAAATTGCAGCTATTTACCTGTTTGGTAAGCGCATCAAACTGATAGAAGTGGAGATAGTGCTATAATGTTTTCGAAAACCTCACTGATAGCAAGAAACAAATGGCTGTCTGATGAGTTTCGAGATATGACCGTTCACGTCAGCGATATTTCAGCGGGTAAGGGTTCGGTTTTGGCACCTGGACAGCGCTTTTGGACACTTCAAGGATAACGGAATAGAGAGGTGATATGAGACGCGTTGCCAGAAAGTGCTGCACAGAAGATGTGTGACGTGGTCAGTTGGTGCCTACATGTCAGTTGCTGCCTACCACCGTCGTCTACTTTATTTAGTTACATAAAATAATCTTTGAGCTGCGTGCTAGAATGAAATTACTGACTATGTACAATTTCCTTCCGTTCTGGAAGAGATTTAGTGGCTTTAAGCTTTTATGCAAATTGTTCTTATTCCAAGAGTAGAAATCGTGAAATGAACTATTAGTTGAAAAAAGAGAAATATACATAAAAAATTTCATGAAGTAATAAATACTCTGAGAATCTGTGGTTAGTGTACTCAGTTCCTTGAACAAGTTGAGCAGACCGGTTTTGAATCCACATTAAAATTAATTCGAAAAACTTTAAATTGACTAGCAAAGTTACCCTAAAATGCGACATACAAGCCATTATGGAATAAAAATAGGTAAAGTGTGCTAGCTTTTTAAATTTTAGATCACTTACCTACATAACGTCTACATTACAAGTACTGAGTTGTTTGTGTGATTTAGCAGCTCTCTTAAATGCTACTCCCAGCTGAACTCATCAATCTGTAATCTCGATAATTTAACGCTGTCAACCCACATTCTTTTATTTGATGCATCTGCCATGTTCAGCACCGTGCGTAATGAAATTTTTAAAGTTTAATTACGCTGAATATCCTATAATCATTTAACAAGGTCCTATAGATTTGCGTTAGTAGCTCTTTTTAAAACTAGGTGTTTGACTTGCCCTCATCATTTCATCATCATCATTCGTGATAGTGACTAGATTGGACTAAGTAAAAATTAGACTGTGAAAAACTAATTGGGACTTTGTACGGGCGCCGATGACTGCGCAGTTGAGCGCCCCACAGACTAAACGCCATCATCATAATCTCTTTAAAACTGAATTTTACTTGCTGTTTATCTCAATATTTATCTGTAAACAAAATATACATAGCACCTTGTCTTACAACCCTCTAATATGCACAAGAAAGAGCAATGGGCCTATTATACAACCTTGGGAGACACCACGAATGATTGTTGATTGTTTAATGTATTGGATGAACGTAGCGACATGCTGTATTCCCTGTTAAAAAACATTATCTGTTTTGCTGCTACGTCTGAGGCATAACATTCTAATTTACTTATTATGATGTGATTCACGCTGAAAACTGCTCGTGCCATATAAACTTCGCAAATTGTAAGCGCTCTTGTCCCAGTACCAGTACTGTCTGAGGGATCGAATGTAATTTTCATTTTATATTGTCACAGTGCTATCAAGGAAGCAATACAAAAGGAAAGAGTCGATTAACATAATAAAAAAAAAGTGGTTGAAATGGCTCTGAGCACTATGGGACTCAACTGCTGAGGTCATTAGTCCCCTAGAACTTAGAACTAGTTAAACCTAACTAACCTAAGGACATCACAAACATCCATGCCCGAGGCAGGATTCGAACCTGCGACCGTAGCGGTCTTGCGGTTCCAGACTGCAGCGCCTTTAACCGCACGGCCACTTCGTCCGCCGATTAACATAATACAAATACTTTAACTGCGTAGATAATATCCATTTTGCACGCCGCTGTAGCTGAGGGGTTCTAGGCGCTTCAGTCCGGAACCGCGCTACTGCTACGGTTGCAGGTTCGAATCCCGCCTCGGGCATGGATGTGTGTGATGTCCTTAGGTTAGTTAGGTTTAATTAGTTCTAAGTCTAGGGGATTGATGACCTCAGATGTTAAGTCCCCTAGTGCTTAGAGCCACTTGAACATTTGAATATCCATTTTACTCTACCTCTGGTTGTGCCACTGATAGCTGAAAGGCTCTCTTATTTATTACCAGGTGGAGCCCACGTGGCGAATTGACGAAGCGTTCGTGGTTTCAACCTTGCTTGGCCGAGGAATTGCCTACGATGAAGATCCTTCAGCACCACCCATCACCAGCGAGGATTCTGATATCAACATCTATTATAAAGGTATACGTCTTTATTAAGGTATTTGTTACCAGTCAACATCTATCTTACTACAATATTTATTGTTTAAGTTGGTAACAATATTATTCCTTTCAGTAGGTGTTCGTAATCTTGAAAGGGCGTCCTTGGAGCAATATGCACACTTCAGATTTTTGCGACACATTGATTCTTCTGTGCGACTTATAATTTCACTACTGTTGATGAAGGACAGTTGATCAGACTCAGATCAAATTTCTACACATTTACTTTAGCTCATTAGCTTTTGGTAACGGAACGAGCTTCACATTGACCAGTGAGACCAGGTAGGAAAATCACATGTATGATACGCAGTATCACTGTCCTGTGGCCATATCTACATCTACATCTACATTTATACTCCGCAAGCCACCCAACGGTGTGTGGCGGAGGGCACTTTACGTGCCACTGTCATTACCTCCCTTTCCTGTTCCAGTCGCGTATGGTTCGCGGGAAGAACGACTGTCTGAAAGCCTCCGTGCGCGCTCTAATCTCTCTAATTTTACATTCGTGATCTCCTCGGGAGGTATAAGTAGGGGGAAGCAATATATTCGATACCTCATCCAGAAACGCACCCTCTCGAAACCTGGCGAGCAAGCTACACCGCGATGCAGAGCGCCTCTCTTGCAGAGTCTGCCACTTGAGTTTATTAAACATCTCCGTAACGCTATCACGGTTACCAAATAACCCTGTGACGAAACGCGCCGCTCTTCTTTGGATCTTCTCTATCTCCTCCGTCAGACCGATCTGGTACGGATCCCACACTGATGAGCAATACTCAAGTATAGGTCGAACGAGTGTTTTGTAAGCCACCTCCTTTGTTGATGGACTACATTTTCTAAGCACTCTCCCAATGAATCTCAACCTGGTACCCGCCTTACCAACAATTAATTTTATATGATCATTCCTCTTCAAATCGTTCCGCACGCATACTCCCAGATATTTTACAGAAGTAACTGCTACTAGTGTTTGTTCCGCTATCATATAATCATACAATAAAGGATCCTTCTTTCTATGTATTCGCAATACATTACATTTGTCTATGTTAAGGGTCAGTTGCCACTCCCTGCACCAAGTGCCTATCCGCTGCAGATCTTCCTGCATTTCGCTACAATTTTCTAATGCTGCAACTTCTCTGTATACTACAGCATCATCCGCGAAAAGCCGCATGGAACTTCCGACACTATCTACTAGGTCATTTATATATATTGTGAAAAGCAATGGTCCCATAACACTCCCCTGTGGCACGCCAGAGGTTACTTTAACATCTGTAGACGTCTCTCCATTGATAACAACATGCTGTGTTCTGTTTGCTAAAAACTCTTCAATCCAGCCACACAGCTGGTCTGATATTCCGTAGGCTCTTACTTTGTTTATCAGGCGACAGTGCGGAACTGTATCGAACGCCTTCCGGAAGTCAAGAAAAATAGCATCTACCTGGGAGCCTGTATCTAATATTTTCTGGGTCTCATGAACAAATAAAGCGAGTTGGGTCTCACACGATCGCTGTTTCCGGAATCCATGTTGATTCCTACATAGTAGATTCTGGGTTTCCAAAAACGACATGATACTCGAGCAAAAAACATGTTCTAAAATTCTACAACAGATCGACGTCAGAGAAATAGGTCTATAGTTTTGCGCATCTGCTCGACGACCCTTCTTGAAGACTGGGACTATCTGTGCTCTTTTCCAATCATTTGGAACCCTCCGTTCCTCTAGAGACTTGCGGTACACGGCTGTTAGAAGGGGGGCAAGTTCTTTCGCGTACTTTGTGTAGAATCGAATTGGTATCCCGTCAGGTACAGTGGACTTTCCTCTATTGAGTGATTCCAGTTGCTTTTCTATTCCTTGGACACTTATTTCGATGTCAGCCATTTTTTCGTTTGTGCGAGGATTTAGAGAAGGAACTGCAGTGCGGTCTTCCTCTGTGAAACAGCTTTGGAAAAAGGTGTTTAGTATTTCAGCTTTACGCGTGTCATCCTCTGTTTCAATGCCATCATCATCCCGTAGTGTCTGGATATGCTGTTTCGAGCCACTTACTGATTTAACGTAAGACCAGAACTTCCTAGGATTTTCTGTCAGTAACAATCAGATATATTCTAGGATTCGAACACTGGAATGGCAACATACAACGCTATCAGTCTCCTGTTAACATCCAGGTCGCTCTTCCCAAATTCCTCCGCAATTTCAGAAAAGAAGAAGAGCCTGGGATATCAGTTCAAAGATGTGAAGGTTAGGAAGTCACAATAAAATCAAACACTTCAGTATGCTTGGAAACAATACGATTATCGCCCCTCAAATAAGCCAAGTGAAGTCCGTTTCTTGGGTTAGTGCTTCCTACAGCCGTCAACACGTGCATCTTGCACAGAACTGTTGATTAACAATAACTGCAGATTGATTTAAATCACTTTGAGAGCCGCATCTGCTGATCAGTTATTACAAAAAAGCTGGCGCCGCAAAATTATTTTCGCCTGTTTTAAATGCTGAACTAGAACTTCTGATAGAACTTAGTATCGAGGTTCCACTGGACTGTCTTCTTTCCTCGATGTAGGTCTGCGACAAGTTCAGAGTACTCTCAAAGTTTGTTCTTTTAGGCTTCTTAGCCAATCCGCGCTGTAGCTACGGAATGCTGGGCTTGTTCCTCGACCAGGGGCGTTCCCACTGATTCAGGCCGCGCTTCAGCTAATACCTCCGACAATACTTGCCGATCAAACATCGAAGGCTTTCATGACCGGATGTCTTATTTACTGGTGAGTCTTCCGGGCTGTATGACCGTTATCCGTTCCTGATGATTCATCCAGAGCTGCGCAGGACGTCTACAAAGGTACTCCTGGAGACAGTGACTCTAGCCGGCTGATGAGTCGGACGTGGAGAGTGGCTTAAATAATATGTAAAATGGACGTAGTCTAGTTTACACGTCATCAGCAAAGATATTGATTCTCAGAGATAAAATTGTTTTTTTATGTTTTTTTCCTTTTTTATTGGCTACTAGCATACAAAATTTTTAGCCATCACAAATAAATGTACTGACACCTACAACAAGGTAACATTTTTTCTTCGTCATACATACTATTTAGGGCATACTTTCATATGTTTTCAGATCAAAATTATTGTAATCCGATTACAAAACACAACTGACTGCTAAAAATTTACTTTGTTAATTAAGTTCCTTAGTTGAGTTCAATTAATTTTAGATTTTTATGTCTTCTTTCGCTAGAAACCGGGATATGGCATCGTATGTACTTCTGGTTGTGTCTCCGAGAATTGGGATCGTGCAAAGCGGCAGGCAGTGACCAAGTCTTAAGAGCTCATTTAAAAAGTTAACTCTGCCCTTCTCATAACGTCTACAGTGAAATAAGATGTGATTTACATCACCAATTGTTTCCTCTTCACATTGACAGTAGGGTGTCTTCGATAGGCCGATTCTATGTAAGTGGGCAGGGAAAGATCCATGGCTGGGACGCATTCTCACAATGGACGTTATAATTTTCCTTGAATGTTTGAAGTTCGCAAACGATGTCTGTCTTGGTATGAATGCCTGTATAGATAAAATTTAACTATTGATCCTCGCCTGTCAAGGATAAATCTTATCTCTCGATTTTGCAGCGCCACTGTCCATATACCACTAATTTTCGTGGCTTCTTCTTTTCTGTTAAAATTATCCCCATGCTTATATATTTCGATGCCTTCTCTATATATCCGTGGATAATAGTTTGTCACTGTAGATTAAAAAAAAATTTCAGAAAACTTCTTTTAATGTTTAGAGCAACAGTTCTCTGTGACAGGTAGAATGGCCACCAGACTGCGTTAGTGTTGTTTGTTTGCATCGTTGTTACCACGCCTGGTAGAGAATATAAGGGGTGAGAACAGTGTCAGAAGTTGAGTGATCACTGTGTAGGACACGGACGATTTCTTGAAGAGCATTCTCTTCTACAGCTGGTTCTTGTCTTTCCCTAGTCGCCAATGCCACATACTCGTATGAGGCAGCATTATCAGCACCTTACAATGTTTTGAAGGGACCTCACTGTGTGTCTCCATTTGGCCGGCTGGCCGAGTCGTGCAGTATTCAGATTTGCAGGACATTCGGATGTGAATGTGTGAGAACAAGAGGTAGGCATATTCGCGCGCAAGGCTCCGAGAACACATCTGACCACCACAAGGGAGAATTGGATTATTGCGCACCCAAGCACATCGTAAGCCCTTCATATCTGCTCCTTCCATACGAGAAAAAGTAATGGACTTCCTGCAGCATTCTGTGCCATCCCACACCAACGGCCGAAGACTAGCTGCAGTTGTACTAGGGAATTAGTGACATGCGTAGGCTGCAATTAACAGCACAACACAAACGCCTGTATTTGGAACGGTATAATGACCGGGAGGGATGGACTGTTGGTGAATGGCACTGCCTTATGTTGAGCGATGAATCCCTGTTCTGCACTACCCCATTTGACCACTGTCTGCGAGTATGGCGGCGACTTGGAGAGAAGTCACATTCTACCAATGTTTTGGAGAGGCACAGCGGTATTGCTCCTGGCATCATGGGGTAGGGAGCCATCGGGTGTGACTGCAGGTCATGGCTGATAGTGTTTGAGAGAACTCTGACAGCAGAAGGATACGTTACAGACGTCTTCCATCCTCATGTGTTACATCTCATGTGGCAGTATAGCGATGCCATTTGTCAACAGGATAAGGCTCGTCAAACACATGGCCTCTATGAACTGTCTTCGCCACTTTGAAGTACTCCCATAGATCGCCAGATCTGTCTCCAATAGAAAATGCGAGGGACCTGCTCGAACGTAAACTAGGTCCCAGTGCCCGTGTCTGGGATAAAAGTACCAGTTACAGCCGTTATGGACGAGCTTGCCTTAGGAGTGGATATAACGGCTTTACACCCTTCCCAACCAAATCACTGCATGCATCCACGCCAGAAGGCTGCAATGCCATACTGATAAGGGGACTCGTACTGACGAGTTGTATGCAAATGTGACTTGGTGTTGTAACCACTGAAAGAACATCACATACCCTCTCAACCTGTGAAGTTTAATTCCCATCTTCCTTTCCGGATGCTTAGTTTTTTTCTGTCGGGCAGTATACTGTCAACTTTGAAAGCAGCTGCCCCAGTGCATGAGCGTATATTAGCGGTTGTGTCTCCTGTGTCAGGTTTGTAGACGAGTAATGTGACGTAATTGAGGACACCTGCTGCACTGCTTTAGTGTATATTCGTAGTTATGAGACTCTGGAAATAAATAATTATGTCTGTAAGATATTTGTCCATCGATGCCAGTAAAAATTTAATCTCAAGTTAGTTAACGGATTCTCCATATTTCTTATAGTGGTCCTAAACATCGTTTATTTTGTTTGTTCCTCTTTCTTTATTTTCAAACCCTGTTTAAAATAGGAATGCAAGTTCTGAACAAACAAAAGTCTAACAACGTTTATTTCTGACAGGTGGCTCCATCATCAGGATGATGCAGCATATTATCGGCACTGATGCGTTCTACGACGGCCTTCATAATTATCTTTTACAGAAGTAAGTACTTAAAGCAATAGAACATTAGAATTTTCTTGTAAACAGAAGAAAATTTTCTTTATGTGACGGTTTTATAAGAAAGAGACATACGTAGTAACAGGTGGGCATTTAAATATTCGAAAAAGAACGGAACAGTAGACTATAATATTGATATGCTGGACAGATATGAGCAGGAAATAACTGCAAAGCTAAACAGGCAATCATCGTAGGTCGTACCACTCGCTCCTTCCGGCTCCTGGATTCCTTCCTTACCATCTGCACCCATCCTGTCTGCCTCTCCCCCACCCTCACTTACCTTGGCCTCACCATTGACCGTCACCTCACCTGGTTCCCTCATCTCCGCTCCATCCAATCCAAAGCCCACAACCGCCTCCAACTCCTCAAACTCCTCTCTGGCCAGACATGGGAGTTAAACCCCACACCTACAAATCCTTAACCCGTCCCATCCTCTGTTATGCCAGTCCCGCCTTGATATTGCCCCTCCCCTCCCCAAATTCTACAAGTCCCTCCAGATCCTTGAGTGCCATGCACTCCACCTCGCCTTTCATATATGCCTCCCATCCCCCATGCGGATTCTCTATGACCTGATTCCTTTCCCCCATCTGCTCCTATTCCTCAAACATATCTGCATACTCTACACCTCCCGCCGCCTTGATCCCTCTCATCCCCTGGTTGCTCCTATCCAACCCCTGCCCTCTGCCCCACCTTCACTGTTGTGTCCCCCCTACCCTCCATCCCTACACCCTTCATCTCCTTTCCCGAGGTGGCTTCCATCAATTCTTCCTCCTGAATGATACCCTCTCTCCCTTCATTTATACCTCCTATCAACTCTGATCCTCATCTTTCCTCTGTCCATACCCTGGGCTCCCTCCTCCACCGCTTCCATCCTGTTATCTCCCCACCTAACCTCTCTCTGCCTCCCTTCTCCCCCCCCCCCCCAAGTCCTTTTGCATTCCCCTCCCCTGCCTTTCCCCACTCCCTGTCGCGTCTGCCCAGCCCCCCCCCCCTCTTGTGGGTCCTCATCCTCCATTGGCTTCTTACCCCTCCCCCACACTTCGTTTTTTCCTCCTCTTCCCCCCTTTTCTTTCCCATCATACGTCCAGATTCCCCCCATCTGCCCTCGGCTGTAGTATGTCATATTTGTGCCAACTTTTTAGTGCAGTGTTCAAGTGAATGTTAGGTTATTTGGACAACATGGTTGTGGAGATGAGTGTTCAGTGTTGTGCGTCTTTCCAAAGTGTTGTGAACAAAAATCATGCTGTCGCTGGGTGTGAATTTTATATCTCTTGCGAACAGAAACCAGACTGTCACCGTGTTTTTTAATTGTCTGTCTATTATTTTTCTGCTTCCTGCGTATTTTATTAGCGTCATCAACCCTTTGTTTTATGTTTTAAGTTCCACTATTTTACATCATTTTACCATGTAAGTCACCGGTTTTATCGCCAGCTTTTATTATTTATTATCTTCATCTTTTTAAAACAAATTCTGTAGGCTGAAGAACGGCGTACTAAGCAGCTGCCAGTCCGCCCACTTCGGGGGGGAATCGAAACTCTATAAAGAAAAAAAAAAAAGCAAAGCTAAACAGAACTTTCTTACACAGGAATACTTAAAACAGAAAATCACTGCCAAATTGTCACAACTCTGTTTTGAACGTAGTCGCTGTCAATAACTGGCGCAGAACACTCACACAGCTAAAAGAAAAGTACAGCCACACTGCACGGAACAAGTTCATGAAAGTAACGGTTCACGTAAACACGTTATTCTTTAGAGCTTCCTTGTTTCAAACACTCAACAACTGCCGATCTTAACTCAGTCCGGAAACTGTAGGTAACTGTCTCTACAAGTTGATTTATCGAAGAAACAAAACAAATTTACCGAAATTTCAGTTTTACCATTTGTCTCTGGGCTAAGGTTACACAGAATAAAATTGAAACAAAAATCAAAAACAGACAACATGTACTTGCAGCTCGAATACGTAAACTGATATCATTTACGTTATTATCAGTTCGACTTTTTCTTTGTGGAAGTCCATCTTCGCTACTGAATGAAGGACTTTTAAATAATTGTTTTTCGTGTCTTATATTTTTTAAGCATTCTCAATAGCTTGTAATACATGAATCGAGTTATACGATAAATATGAGGAGCGTAATAGTGAAGCAGATTTTGACTTGTTGTTTATGGTATTTTTAAGTTGTAAGCACTTTTTATTGGATGTTTATCTTTTTTTAAGTATTGGTCACCGTACAACATGTTGTCGCTCAACTGATTGCGCTGCTCATTAGTTTCACATTGTGCAGTTTCCAGTGTCACTTACGTAAGCCTCTATTTTATGACTCTTTGGATATATAGTATACTGGGAAGGGGCGGGGCAAGATGGACTAATCGACTGGAGAATGGCGAGGGGAGCCGTTCTACAGTTAGTTCCTTTTGGTTCTCGCGTGTCCTTGCGGGCCTGCTTGTGTGTGCGTGTTACCTTCTTTCGTTGCTGGCTTATTAATTTGAGTATATCTGTGTCTGTGCTGAGTGGGGAAAGACTTTGTATGTATCTTGCTACCATTTATTGCCGCTTCTGCAAGAGGCAGCTTGAGCATGTTTCTATTCTAGTTTTTTGTACAACCTATCGATCTGTATGCTGTGGCACACACATAGATAGTGTCACTTGCCTAAAACTTTTACGCTCTTTATTTCGTGAACTGTCCAAGCTACCGAAAACAGGTTGCCTGCTTATGGTATTACGCCTAGTGGCATGTAATTTCGTTGCTTGTCTATTAGACTCAACTCTTGTATCAGCCGAGATGCAGAAACAAGTACAGTTTTTAAATGAATCGATATAATTTTAATTGCTTTCGACAGCTCTTAAAAAGACGGATACAGTGATATAATGATTGTTAATATTGGCGTTAAACTGTTTCGCAGAAATGTATGAGGAGAAAAGCTAAAATGAAAGGCAGAGCATTCGGCATCGACTCTTGTGTAAGCACTGCCAAGTGCGGCTCGCGCCAGGCTCTTTTTTGTCCTTGGAGCGTCTCGACTCTTTACTTGTTGCCCCAAAAACTGTTCACTAATGCTTGAGTATGGAAATATATTTATAATACTTTCCCGAGGTTTATTCTGATATGCTAGAAGTAAGCGTGTAGGTCCAGTTACGACATTCGTTGTTGTATCTTTGTCGTATGAAGTTGGGTCATGAGGACTTACGTTTAATCTTATCGGCGAAGGTCTGTCGTCTTACTGCACATATCGACAAACCCTGGCTTGAGGCCCCAGATGCCGGAGTTTAGATCGCAACAGCCGATTCCGGCGGCCTTGTTATTTTGTATCATTTTTCCGATACCACTGTTAAAAGCTTTAATGTCAACATTAATAACACTTATATCACTGTAACCGCTTTTTAACACATTTACAATGCTCGCCTTACTCTCTGGTATGAGCAGCCAACAAAATTAGCTCATCTCTGCGTACTATCGTATGCCGAAATCCTCGATTCGATATTTTCGATGGTTGCAAGTTTCAGGTTCTTCACACTAAGTGCTAGACATACACAGTCTGGTCAAAGGATTCTGGGCACCTCTTAGTGGGCATTAATATGGATTGTCTACCCTTCACCTCTGCGACGGGTTCAGTTCTGCTGGGGACACTTTAATGAGGTATCTGAATGTCTGTGGAGAAACGGCAGCCCATTTCTCCACAGGAGCCGAAACCATAGAAGTTAGTGATGCTGGAGGATGGGGCCTAGAGCGAAGTCGACACTGTAACTCATCCCAAGGCTGTTTTATTCGCTTCAGGTCGGGACTCTGGGCAGGGGCAGTCCATTTCAAGAATGTTACTGTTCGCAAACCACTGTCTCACAGATGTAGCTTTATGACAGAGTGCAGTGTCATGTTGATATCACAATTATCCAGAATGAGATTTTGACTCTGCAGTGGAGTGTGTCCTGATATGAAACTTCGTAACAAATTAAAACTGTGTGCCGGACCGTGACTCTAACTTAGAACCTTTGCCTTTCGCATTCAAGTGCTCTACCGTCTGAGCTACCGAAGCACAACTCACGCGACCCGTCCCCACAGCTGTATTTCTGCCAGAACCTCGTCTCCTTTCCGGGTGGGAAGGCGTGCCGGCCCCGGCACGAACCCGCCCCGCAGATTACTGCCGAGGTCCTGTATGCCGGCCAGTCTGTGGATGGTTTTTAAGGCGGTTTTCCATCTGGCTCTTCGAATGCGGGCTGGTTCCTCTTATTTCGCCTCAGTTACACTATGTCGGCGATTGTTGCGCAAACACATTTTCCACGTAGGCGTACACCATAATTAGTCTACCACGCAAACATTAGGGTTACACTCGTCTGGTGTGAAACGTTCCCGGGGGGTCCACTGGGGACCGAACCGCACAATAACCCTGGGTTCGGTGTGGGGTTGGCGGTGGGGTGAGCGGACTGCTGTAGCCTGTTGTAGGGTTGTGTACCACTGCAGGCTACGGTGGGGACGACGCCTCTCCGTCGTTTCTAGGTCCCCAGTTCCATACAATACAATACAATACCCCGTCTCCTACCTTCCAAACTTCACAGAAGCTCCCCTGCGAATCCTGCAGAACTAGCACTCCTCGAACAGAAGATATTGCGGAGACATGGCTTAGCCACAGCCTCGACGATGTTTCCAGAATAAGATTTTCACTCTGAGGCGGAGTGTGTGCTGACATGAAACTTCCTGGCAGATTAAAACTGTGGTAACGCACTTACCCGCGAAAGGCAAAGGTCCCGAGTTCGAGTTACGGTACGGCACATAGTTTTAATCTGCCAAGAAGTTTCTTATCATAAGTATCGTTTGCGAACAGTTCCTCTGTTGCACACAGTACACAGTGCTGTAAAATGTGTTCATTTTCTTCCGTATTTAGCGTCTTCTTAAGCGCTATACGGGGACCACACCGTATCCAGCATTCCGTAACACTATCTTCTATATGCGTTACTGTTGGCGCTACACTTGGCGGTAGGTAACGTGCTCCAGCTACTCGCCAAACCTAAACCATTCCATCGGAGTGCCGGAGGTACAGCGTGATTCATCACTGCAAATCACTCGTTTCTAGTTACCCACTGTCCAGTGGTGTCCCTCTTTACACCAACTTCAGCATCGCGTAGCACTGACTACAGAAATGAGTGCCTCATGAGGAACTGCTCGACCACTGTACCCCATTCTTTTTAACTCCCTACGCAGAGTCACTATGCCAGCTGGACCGCATGGTAGTGAGACGGGTGTTACGATTAATCAAGGAAAACCCCCAGTTGGGAAACGGGGCCAAAATTAGTTGGTTATTGTCGAGTTGCAATTTACAAATTTCTTTATTGATTACTTCAACCATTAAAAGTAATTTCTTTAGCACTTGACCAGGAACAGATCCAAAAAGCTAGTAGGCATGAGTGCCTTTTCAAAACAATTTACTTTACAGTTAACGGCCAAGCCATTTTACCTAAAACCGACTTTGATAAAATATTTGATAACAAATCAAAAATTTCCAAGTAATGAGATTAAAAACTTTACTTTACCGTTAATAGCCAAGCCATTTTACTTAAAATAGACTTTGATAAAGCATTTAATTACAAAATTAAAACTTTGCAAGTAATGAAATAAACTACTAATTTGCATACAATCTCGCTACCGAACATGTAGGGAGCCAACTTCTTTTAAACTTTGGCACAACAAGATATTAAATTACAAGGGCTCGCTAACAGGGAGCAGAACTAGCATTTTCAAAGGATGCCAAGTAGATTAAAACAATCAAAATAAAGATACAGTCATTCACCTTTTACAATAACTAACAATTTTAAAGCCACGTAATTTTAAAAACCCACCAATGAAAGGCAAACTTAACCTTTTTAAACAGTGGTAAAAAAAAACAATCAGAGTAAAATACAACCATTTAACATTTTACAATAACTAACAACTTTAATACCATGTCCTGCCACCAAAATGTCCTGGGATAGAAATAATTAACCGACCGGGTGTAAGGGCGGCCACGTTTGTCTCCCGAAGGATGCTCAGGCTAGAAGCGAACTAACAGACTCACAAGGCCTCACATTCAGCAATCACATCGACCACACGAGAGACCAGGGGATGAGGAGGAATCAAATCAGGAACCATACTCCCTGTCCAAAAATAAACTTCCTCCCAGGCAGTACTAATAAGAAGCCAAAAGATCACTGTCTATAATTACACCGGCGACAGGGACAGGAAATCCGAACGCAGGAGGCCACAAGGCAGAAAAAATGTAATCTAAAACAATAATCACTGCCCAAAACTACACTTCCTATCGGGCAGTACTAATAAGAAGCGGAAAAGATCACTGTCTATAAATACACCAGCGACAGGGACAGGAAACCCGAACGCAGGAGGCCACAAGGCAGAAAAGACGCTGGTTGCACAAACCAAAATTCTTCAATTAATATCTAAACCTATAACCAGCTTAACTTGCAGTTTATCAGAGAAACAGCAGGTGAACTCCGATGCAAAGGTTCCTCACACCCGACCTTGTACACGTTTCCAGCGTACCGAACTGGGCACAGTCACGCAGCCACGCGCTCTGTCACCGGAGCCCCCGTCTTCTCTGCACCCACGATATATGTTGAGAGCCGACAAACGGCTCAGGTAGTACTTTGGAACTCACGAGTGATTCCTTTCGCCGATTTCCCACGATTTTTTACAACCATCCTCATCAATAGTCGACGGCCCACCAGTACATGAGATCTGTCTGGTGCTGGTTTCTTCGTGTTTCCATTTACAGACACATCACCAACAGTCGACTTGTGCAGCTTTAGAAGGTTGAAATGTCCCTGATTGTACTATTCCTCAGGTAACATCCTGTGTTTAGTCCACGTTCGAAGCCACTGGGCTGTCCTAACCGACCCATTTTGCTGTTACTGCTTCTACACTGGCATCATAGACATAAACTCTGGCGACATCTAGCGGACAACTCCGCATTACACAGAAGTGTCCTGATACTTTTGATGGGATAGCGTATATTAAGCTTCCAAAATAAGTGGTGCTCAGTACGTCTGGTTACTATTTGAGACTCTTTCTTTTCCAGGCACGAATATGGACCTTACATGAACTAAATTGAGAGTTGTTAACTTATAGTTGTTACATGATGGATGAACGTCACTACTGCTCACAGCCAGTTCAGCAACGCCACGGATGACATCCTGTTCGCGGCGATGGACGCGGTGGCGTCCTCGTCGGATCTGCCTTCCGACGCGACTGTGTCGTCGGTGATGCTGCCGTGGGCGCGGCAGGCCGGCTTCCCCATCATCACCGTCACCAGGAACTACTCGGACGGCTCCGCTGTCGTTACGCAGGTGGGCATTGCTTGCAAGTTGCATACGTTTCCACAATGACGTACTGAGAATGACCTTTCCTTGGGCGCACCATATGCACGTGCCACAGCTTTTAATTACAGCAAACTACATTCATCATACTAAACTTAATTATAAGCGGAAGGAACAGTCAGAAGGCAATAATATTTGGCAAGCAGGTCACAACAAAAAAAGACTACAGTTAGACGATCTCGGAGTAATTTTTACTGAGTTACATAGATAAACACAATATACATCACTGGTGTATAGTAGCAGTACTGTCGAAATCAATCTTCCAGACCAATCGACATATAAGACATTCTGGATGCAGCAATCACAGTTTTCTTGTTTCATTAAACGTTTCGAGGATTTTGCTCCTCCAAGTATCTCATCCTGTGTTTCCTAGTAAATACAAATAAATTTTTAATATAACAAGTTTTTAAATCGGACTAAGAAGAATAAAATAAATAAAATAATTTCTCCTAGCCTCATACAAATTCCCACCCCATACAGATAGTCCCGAAAATTCGTGCTTGTGAATTCTTAGTAGCTGTGACAATACTTGTAAGACTTATATCGAAAAACGTCCCACGTTTGCCACAGCTATTAAAAATCGACATCTAAAATTTTTCAAGATTATCTTATGGGGTCGGGTTTCTGTGTAAGGCTGGGAGAAATTATTTTATCGTTTTTAGTCCGATTTAACAAAGTCTTACATAAAAAATTTATTTTTATCTAAATAATTATTTGATATCTGATCGCACTACGTCTGCGGTATTTTTTTTTTTTTTAAGCGGTACCGGTCCAAAAGTTCATCAATGTGTCACGTTTCTGCTGTGGGGTTTTAGTGTAACTGACGGTACCTCGTAACATCCACAGAACCGTTGGCTGGTGCCTGCTGATCCCAGTGACGAGACGACGTGGACGGTGCCGGTGACGTACACGTCCAAGTCGGAGGCCGCCTTCTCCACCAGCACGAGGCTGTGGCTGACCGACACGTCAGCGCGGCTGGACAACGTCGCCGACGCCGCAACAGACGACTGGGTCATCTTCAACCTCAACGTCGTTGGTAAGTGCCCAGAAGCGTCCCAGTCACTGTCATAATAAAAGAATCGGCCCGAAGGACGGAAAAACATTGGAGACTACCACCGCACACTATGCACAACGAAAAATTGTGCAAATGAAATAAAGGACCACTACATTAGCTTCGATACTAGTCCTATGAGTAAACCGTACTACTTCTGAGCTGCAATACGTGAAAAATCTTGTCTGAAACGTTCATTTTCCATTTAATTAAGCACCAATGGGCTTCATGAATTTCGGAAGCAGTTTAGTGCAATTCTGAGCGAGAGTGTAGTGCGGTTGTGAGGAATGAAACGTCCGTTGCGCTAAAACAGACTACTGCAAATAGTTAAAGAAAATTTACTAGAAAAATCTTGAAATACACCTTTGTATTACTGCTCTATACAAATCAGATTTAAACATTTGCTATATCTCTTAACATGCTAACAAACTCCCTCTGCTTAAAAATTCAGCCGTCTGAGATTCCAGCTAGCTCGATGGAGTATCCAGAAGATCTTGGCTTGGTTCAAATGGCTCTGAGCACTATGGGACTTAACAGCTGTGGTCATCAGTCCCCTAGAACTTAGAACTACTTAAACCTAACTAACCTAAGGACATCACACACATCCATGCCCGAGGTAGGATTCGAACCTGCGACCGTAGCAGTCGCACGGTTCCGGACTGCGCGCCTAGAACCGCGAGACCACCGCGGCCGGCCCAGAAGATCTCTTCGGAATCAGTGTTGGGAGCCAAGCCTCTGATACGTGTTTGTAACGAGTTACCTACCTTGAACCTCTGGGCTGCCGGGTAAATATTCAGAACAGTCCCATTTGAACTAGTGCAATAGTTCTAGCGTATGCCAGCCAAACTGTTTTCTGCGTGGGACCTGTACACAGGAGACTGCGTCATCTGTTTTGAATGTCTAGTCTCAGTTTTGTTACTGTCTCACACTGTCAAGGCATAATACGTTCTGCATCTACATAGAAACTCCGTAAGCTACCGTATGGTGCGTGGTGGAGGGTACCTTCTACCGTTAATAGTCATTTCCTTAGGTGTCCGCTATCAGATAGAGCGAGCGAAGAACAACTGTCTATATGTCTCCGTACGAGCTCTAATTTCTCTTATCTGCTCGAAGTGATCCTTACGCGAAATGTACGTTGGCAGCAGTAGGGTCATTCTACAGTCAGCTTCAAATGCAGTTCCCATAATTTCCTCAACAGTTTTCCACGAAAAGAGCGCCGTCTTCCCTCCGGGGATTCCTATTTGACTTCACGCACCATGTCTGTACCAGTTGCATGTTGATTCAGAATACCGGTGACAAATCCAGCATCCCACCTCTGAGTAGCTTTGATGTCTTGTTTTAAGCCGACGTAGTCGAGATTCCAAGCACTCGAGCCGTACCGCAGAATGGGTCGCATTAGTGTTGTACACGCGGTCTACTTTACAGATGAAACAAACTTCCCTAAAATTCTCCCAATAAAACAAAGTCGACTATTCGCCTTCCCTACCACCGTCTCTTTACGTGCTCGATCCATTTCATATTGCTTTGCAGTCTTACGCCTGGATATTTATTCATCGTGACTGTGTCAAACGGCACACTGCTAATGCTGAATTCGAACCTACGATGTCATAAGAAAAACACACTCCGCGAAGTCTGTGGAAAGTTGTTCTACAGGCAGGATATCGTGAAAGATGACTGCACAAGGATGGCAAGTTAATCATCGACATGAATGTTTGTCCTTTCACTCATAAACAAAAGACCCCATTCCCACAACGCCATCAGGCAGCATTCAGTCTCGAGGTGCACCGTATGTTTTGACTCATCGGTAAATGTTGTCAGTAATATCAAATAACGCGGGTATTATGCAAAACTTGATTTTTGCAGAGTGACTTGCAAGTGAACGGCGTCTGGTGCAAAGTTTTGCAGCTGACTTAAACATAAATAAATGTAATGCAGTGCACATAAGTAAACGGAAAGATGCGATATACACTGAAGAGCCAAAGAAACTGGTGCACGTGCCTACCATCGTGTACGGCCCCCGTGAGCACCCAGAAGTGCCGCAACACGACCTGGCATGGACTCGACTAATGTCTGAAGTAGTGCTGGAGGGAACAGACACCACGAATCCTGCAGGTTTGTCCATAATTCTGGACGTATGGGGTGTCGCATTGTCCCGCTGGAATTGCCCAAGTCCATCGGAATGCACAATGGACACACATGGATGCAGGTGATCAGACAGGATGCTTACGTACGTGTCACCTGTCAGAGTCGTATCTAGATGTATCAGGGGTCACATATCACTCCAATTGCACACGCCCCACACCATTACAGAGCCTCCACCAGCTTGAACAGTCCCCTGCTGACTTGCGGGGACTACGGATTCAACAGGTTGTCTCCATACCCGTACACGTCCATCCGCTCGATACAATTTGAAACGACACTCGGCCGGCTAGGCAACATGTTTCTAGTCATCAACAGTCCAATTTCGGCGTTGACTGGCCTAGGTGAGCGTAAAGCTTTGTGTCGTGCAGTCATCAAGGGTGCACGAGTGGGCCTTCGGCTCCTAAAGCCCATATCGGCGATGTTTCGTTGACTGGGTTTGCACGCTGACATTTGTAGATAGCCCAACATTGAAATCTGCAGCAATGTACGGAAGGGTTGCACTTCTGTCACATTGAACAATTCTCTTCAGTCGTTGTTGGTCCCGTTCTTGCAGGATCTTTTTCCGGCCACAGCGCTGTCGGAGATTTGATGTTTTGCCGGATTCCTGACATTCACGGTACACTAATGAAATGGTCGTGCGGGAAAATCCGTACTTCTTCGACACCTCGTAGATACTCTGTCCCATCGCTCGTGCGCCGACTATAACACAACGTTCAAACTCACTTAAATCTTAGTTCAAATGGCTCTGAGCACTATGGGACTTAACATCTGAGGTCATCAGTCCCCTAGAACTTAGAACTACTTAAACCTAAATAGCCTAAAGACGTCACATACATCCATGCCAGAGGCAGGATTCGAACCTGCGACCGTAGCAGTGGCGCGGTTCCGGACTGAAGAGCCTAGAACCGCTCGGTCACAGCGGCCGGCCACTTATATCTTGATTACCTACCTTTGTACAGCAGTAACCGATCTAAAAACTGCGCCAGAGATTTGTTGCGATATACAGGCGTTGCCCACCGCAGCACCGTATTCTGCCTGTTTACATACCTCTGTATTTGAGTACGCATGCCGACACTAGTTTCTTTTGCGCTTCAATGTTACTTGACTATGCCAAAAGTAACGGTTTTCTGATTCAGGTTCAGACTTATTCGAAGAATCCCAATAGGTCGCTTACAAAAGCGTTGTCCGTCCAATTCTTGATCGAGTTGAGACTGTTACCAAGTTATATTAACGGAGGAGATAGAAAATATGTTGTGTCTAGGCAAGACAGCGTAGACACAATGAGAGGAAGCCGAAAGGCACGCGCTTAACTCACGCAGGCTGGCGTGAGGTCTGAAACAGGATACGTAATGAACGCTATAAAGAAAAGTACGTAGCTTCTGGAATACTTAACTTTAATCCACATTTGTAGAACATCGTTCTTGATGAGACATGCTTCATACGATAACTATCAATTGCTATGGCGCCTTGCTAGGTCGTAGCCATTGACTTATCTGAAGGCTATTCTAACTATCTTCTCTGCAAATAAACGAGGCTTCGTCAGTGTTGCATCGCTAGCTAAGTCGTCCGTACAACTAGGGCGAGTGCTAGTAAGTCTCTCGAGACCTGCCGTGTGGTGGCGCTCGGTCTGCGATCACTGGCAGTGGCGACACGCGGGTCCGACATGTACTAATGGACCGCGGCCGATTTAAAGCTACCACCTAGCAAGTGTGGTGTCTGGCGGTGACACCACAAAATATTCAAAGAAAAGCTACATGATTCGTCATGAATTTAAGTAGTCAATGTCGCAGTGTCAAAGAAATTATGACCAACCTGCAATAGCATACATTACAATAAGTATGTTATCCACCACCGAGACCCTTCAAAAATATCGGAGCCACGTTCCAAAACGATTCAAGAAGCGTATACATCTCCCGTAATGACCACGATGCTATAATTAGGTAAATTAGGGCTCATGCAGAAAATGTTTCTCCTCTTCTTTCTGTCTCATCGCCATGAACAATAGAAATAACTTTTTTCCGAGTAGACACTGATACAGCCGTCAATCAGTTAGGTCGTTACTGCTTTCATAGCCATATTCACGCTAAATGCTATGACGTGGAATGTGTCAACAGAACCCTTTCAAAAGTGAATAAATGATGTGTGAGATTGTGATTAATATCCCCAGTTGCTTGTGTGGACGTGTGTGAAGCCCACACATAATTGTAACTGCTCTCTTTTATAAATGGATAATTTTTATGTAAATGATGTATTAGCCCAGGAATTATCTCACAAGACATCAGTGAACGAAAATATGCAAAATACAGGGTGAGCCAAACAGGACTTTAAAGATTTGGAATGCTGTATAAATTTATTGAAATAACTTTCAGCATCTGTAGATGTAACATTTTGTAGAGAACAACCTCATGTTTGATTCACATAGTTCAGGACCGCCAGCATAGTGCACTGTCAAAACATCTGCTTTCACTGGTGCGTAGCGTGCTCGCTGTGCGTTTTGGTTTCATGTAACGAAATTTGCAACAACTGTTCGGCGTAAATTCCGCGCCGAATACCGCAGAAGAACTTTGTTGAGACGGGTTGTTTACTGCAACGTGATAAATCACCAGGTCGTCCGCATATGGGTGAGTATTTCGAACAGGTTCATGGCGACAGGTTATGGCAACAGGTACATTACTGTCTTAACAATGCAGTAACAATTCTTATGTCACTTCTCTGTTGCTCGTTTCTGTCGGCTTTGTTATTAAGGGAGGACGTTGATGAAAAACACACACTATTTCAAAAATGCACCATATCCACAGTTTTGGAGATACGGCAATGAAATTTTGTACCACGCTTTACATGAAAGTAACACATTTACATATAAAATCCTTTAGTTACATATATTCAACTTTTTTAATGAAATTTGAAGTTTTATTTTCAAAAAATAATGTATGTTCCTTTTTCTCAGAAAGTATTGGTTGGTTGTTTGGGGAAGGAGACCAGACAGCCAGGTCATCGGTCTCATCGGATTAGGGAAGGATGGGGAAGGAAGTCGGCCGTGCCCTTTCAAAGGAACCATCCCGGCATTTGCCTGGAGCGATTTAGGGAAATCACGGAAAACATAAATCAGGATGGCCGGACGCGGGATGGAACCGTCGTCCTCCCGAATGCGAGTCCAGTGTGCTTGCCACTGCGCCACCTCGCTCGGTCAGAAAGTATTCAAGAGATTTCTACAAAAATTTCTCTGTTTCATCTCTTTATATGTTGTAAGCATCTCTCATGAGGCTTTTGGAATAGGTCAAATACGAGAATTTTCAAAAATTTTTAATTGTAATTCCACAAGTACAATTTTAAATTCATGCAAAATTCCAAGCACTTTGCCCCATATCTCAGCTTACAATCAGAATTTCTCTATTTCCTCTTGAGACAACGTTTATTAGGTTTACAGAAATGTGTGTACAAAATCTCATAATTCTAACATTCATAGAACCTGAGGAGAAGGTACATAAACTTTAAAAAACAAACTTTTCAGCAAACGCAATTTAAAGTTCAACCTAACTTTTTTCCTTATGTCACTTCTTCAGAAGGCACCACATTTGTGCTCTAGATCGTCTTTCCCTTCAAGGCTTCGCTTCTGTTTTCTTGTTGTCTGTCTTATTTCCTTTACCAGGTCTTCAACTGACTTTTCAGCTGCAGAGACGCGCTGTAAATCTATTTTTCTCAGGATGTCTTGAGTAAAATTTCCTATATTGAAGCCCATTCTTTCTAATACCTTCATTCTCCTGACGTTCCCATCATTAAATACAATAACTGCATCATAAGTTGCAATTGTGACAACTGTAGTAGATGCAAATGTGTTGTCAGGACATCGTTTCCATATGAGTGAATTTAGAGACTCATTTTGATTCTGGGTTTTGCTATGAACACACTTTTTGAGAAGTGCAGGATCGGCCAGAAACCTGTAAGTGGGCTTGACAAGATGCAGGATACAATTTGGAAGCCTCTCCTTGTGAATGTAGGGGTTGTTATCCCTCTGAGCTTGGCGTGGCAGGGAGGCTGCGTCACACTTTTAATTAATTTTCAGGCACTTCAGATGCGATTTCAACATTTAAACTTTGGTAACTTATTGTCCATGAGTTGTACTAACAAATAAAAAATAAATCGAAGCTTGACATTTTTGGTCAATTTCATCAACGTCCCCTCTTAAAGTAGCACTGGTCACTTATCCCATATTCTACAATAACGCAATGTTACGAATAAAAATTACTCCTTTACTAACAAAGGTTTATTTAAAAAGAAAAATTTTAGCTCTGGTTCTATGGCTAATTGATATTTCGGTGTTTTTACTCGGTTATTAGCAAAAAAATTAAAAAAAAACACCTGTTATAACCAAGACCAAACAAATACCAGTTATTTAGAATTAAAATACCGGTATCAGTCTTAAAGCCGTCGGTTTTTCCCATGCCTAGTTTACCCACAGTACTTTTCTAGAAAACCATTATTGCTAGTGCGCCGCTGGCAATGGAAGATTAGTGCTACCATCTGTTGAGAGCTCTCACAAACTTCACGGTACCATATAATTGAACGTCTCAGGGCGAAGAACATACTTGTCATTTTGTGCAATGTAAGTAAATTTTGTTACTCAAATATCCGAAGCTTCTAGGGAGTATATCATTTAGGAATAATAGAATAGATAAATATCTCTTCGTTTACAAGAGATTATTCTACTGTACAAAGTACATTTGTATAATTTGGCCTAAAAATTACTACTGTAGTTTCGAAACTAATTCAGACATGTCGATGGCACGCGTTTACGCTGTGCTTTGGGACACATTCACGCATTATTTTGCATTGCCGACTTAACTGATACCTCAGTCAAAGAAACAACAGCAGTTGGAAAAGCATTCTAAGAAAATGGGGCACAGGACGATAAAAAGTAGAAGCTATTTGAGCTAATGAAACTGAAGTAGAAAGAATTAATTCTGTAAGTGCAAGATTGGTTGGATGATTTGGGGGTAGGGACCAAACAGCGAGGTCGTCGGTCCCGTCCTTTTCAAAGGAACCATCCAGAAATTTGCGTGAATCGGTTTGGGAAAATCTAAATCAGGTTGGTCGGACGCAGATTTGAACCTTCGTCCTCCCGAATGCGAGTCCAGTGCACCACCTCGTAAGAAAAAAGTGTTAAAATGTGTGTGAAATCTTATGGGACTTAACTGCTAAGGTCATCAGTCCCTAAGCTTACCCAGTATTTAACCTAAATTATCCTAAGGACATACACACCACCCATGCCCGAGGGAGGACTCGAACCTCCGCCGGGACCAGCCGCACAGTCCATGACTGCAGCGCCCTAGACCGCTCGGCTAATCACGCGCGGCCACCTCGTAAGAGGAAGGACTGATAAGGACAAATAATTGCTAAAAACAAGAGTGAGAAAAAGTGTGTACGGGCCTAGTTCTGTTATCATTAGTGTTCTGCCCAAAGGCAGGTTTTGATATGGTAACTCTCCATGCTCTCCTGTCTTCTGCGTAATTGCCGCTTCCCTTAACGTAGTCTATCCTCTTGTACACTATGCGATCAATAGTATCCGGACACCTCCAAAACATACGTTATTCATATTAGGTGCATTGTGCTGCCACCTACTGCCAGGTACTCCATATCAGGACCTCAGTAGTCATTACACATCTTGAGAGAGCAGAATGGGGCGCTCCGAGAAACTCAAAGACTTCGAACATGGGCAGGTGATTGGGTGTCACTTGTGTCATACGTCTGTACGCGAGATTTACACACTCCTAAACATCTTTAATTCCATTGTTTCCGATATGATAGTGTAGTGGAAACGTGAAGGGACACGTACAGCACAAAAGCGTACAGGCCGACCTCGTCTGTTGACTGACAGAGACCGCCGATTGTTGAAAAGGGTCGTAATGTGTAATAGGCAGACATCTATCCAGACCATCACACAGGAACTCCAGACTGCATTAGGATCCACTGCAAGTACTACGACAGTTAGGCGGGAGGAGAGAAAACTTGGATTTCATGGTCAAGCGGCTGCTCATTAGCCACACATCACGCCGGTAAATGCCAAAGGGCGTCTCGCTTGGCGTAAGGAGCTAAACATTGGACGATTGAACAGTGGGAAAACGTTCTGTGGAGTGACAAGTCACGTTACACAATGTGGCGATCCGATGTCAGGGTGTTGGTATGGCGAATGCCCGGTGAATGTCATTTGGTAGTGTATGTAGTGCCGACAGTAAAAGTCTGAGGCGGTTGTTTTCCATGGAGGGGGCGTGCTCCCCTTGTTGGCTCAAATGGCTCTGAGCTCTATGGGACTTAACATCTAAGGTCATCAGTCCCCTAGAACTTAGAACTACTTAAACGTAACTAACCTAAGTACATCACACATTCATGCCCGAGGCAGAATTCGAACCCGCGACCGTAGCAGTCGCGCGCACCCCTTGTTGGTTTGCGTGGCACTGTCACAGCACATGCCTACATTAATGTTTTAAGCACCTTCTTGCTTCCCACTGTTGAAGAGGAATTCGGAGATGCCGATTGCATCTTTCAACACGATCGAGCACCTGTTCATAAGGCACGGCCTGTGGCGGAGTGGTTACAATAACGTCCCTGTAATGGGCTGGCCTGCACAGAGTCCTG
Source organism: Schistocerca serialis cubense (assembly GCF_023864345.2). Classification (NCBI taxonomy): domain Eukaryota; kingdom Metazoa; phylum Arthropoda; class Insecta; order Orthoptera; family Acrididae; genus Schistocerca; species Schistocerca serialis. Next base: position 549,132,135 of record NC_064641.1, read on the forward strand.
GCCTGAATCCTATAGAACACCTTTGAAACACCGACATCGTGCCAGGTCTCACCGACCGACATCGATACCTCTTCTCAGTGCAGCACTCCGTGAAGAATGGTCTGCCATTCCCCTGGAAACCATCCAACACCTGATTGAACGTATGCCTTCGAGAGCGGAAGCTGTGATCAATGCTAAGGGTGGACCAACACGATATTGAATTCCGGCATTACCGATGGAGGGCGCCATGAACTTGTAAGTAATTGTCAGCCAGGTGTCTGGATACATTGGACAACATAATGTATCTCCTCCTTCCTCTCATCTCACGTGTCAATGAATGCATCGTCCAGTTCTTCTTCCTTGCTCTTATAACTTGCAGCAGTCTAGTGGAATGGATGGAAATTGCTTTTGTATTTCCTGCCTGAAACGGTACAACCAAACAAAACGAAATCAAGAATGGGCTGAGTGCTTTAGGTATAAGAGATTGGCTCACGACGATTATATCACGTGTAACACGTTATTTTTTGTGTGGGTAAGTCGCAACTTGGAGATTGATAATGGGTAGGCCTTTAATTATCATTCAGATTATTATGTAGGCCGTATTATGCTAACAGGTCTAACAGGTGGAAGTCTGCCAAAAAATTTGTCTACTGACACTAAAATTGTTGTGTTTCGCCATACTCTGAGGTGACAACAGCCATGCGATAGCTCCTAATATAGAGTCGGTCCTCCTTTTGCATGACGTAGTGCAGCAACTCGACGTATTATGGGCTCAACAAGTAGCTGAAAGTCTCCTCCAGAAATACTGAGCCATTATGCCTCTAAAGATGTCCGTAATTGGAAAGGTGTTGCCGGTACAATGATATCTGCACGAACCGGCTTCTCCATTATGTCCCACAAATGTTCGATGGAATTAATGTCGGACGACCAGGATAGCCAAATCATTCTCTCGATTTGTCCAGAATGTTCTTCAAATCAGTGGTGAACAAATGTGGCTTGGTGACATGGCGCATTTTCATCCATAAAAAGTCCATCGTTGTTTGGGAAAGGAAGTACACAGATAGCTGAAAATAGTCTCCAGGTAGCCGAAAATAGCCATTTCCAGTCAATGTTTGGTTCACTTTGATCACAGGACCCAGTTCATTTCATGTAAACACAACCCACACCATTATGGAGCCGTGATTTGTTGAAAACCTGGGTGCATGGCTTCGTGGAGTCTGTAACACACTTGTATCCTACCATCAGCTCTTACGAACTCAAATCTGGGCTCATCTGACCAAGCTACGGTTTCCCTGTCGTACCGGGTCCAACCAATATGCTCACGAACCCAGGAGAGGCGCAGCAGGCGATGTCGTGCTGATAGCAAGGCCACTCGCGTCTGTTTTCTGACACAATAGTCCAATACCGCCATATATCGCCGCACTGTTCCAACGGATAAGTTCGTCGTACGTTCCACATTGATTTCTGCGGCTATTTCACGTAGTGTTACTTGTCTGTTAGCACTGAGAACTCTGCTCAAACGCCGCTGCTCCCGGTCGTTAAGCGAAGATCATTGGCCGGTGCATTGTCCACAGTGAAAGGTAACCCCAGAAATTTGGTATTCTCTGCACACTCTTGTCACAATGGATCTCGGAATACTGAATTCCCTAACGATTTCCGAAATGTGATGTCTCATGTGTCTAGCTCCAGCCACCATTCGGCGTTCAAGTCTGTTAATTCCGGTCGTGCGGCCATAAACACGTTGGAAACCTTTTGGCATCAGTCACCTGAGTAGTACAAATGACGGCTCCGCCAACGAACGCGATACTACTGCCATCTGTATATGTGCATATCGCTATGCCATGACTTTTGTCACCTCAGTGTATAGTGGTTGCTGAAGCCGATCATGGGAGGTAATACGCGCGCAATGTTGTACGCAGGGTTTTACCGAGTGCAGTACGACACAGGCAACTGGGCTCTGCTGGTGCAGCAGCTCCTGAGCGACCACGAGGTGATCCCGCCCGTCAACCGCGCTCTGCTGCTGGACGATGCGAGGGCGCTGGTGCAGTCCGACCTGCTGCCCCTCGACACGCTTCTCAACCTGACATCCTACCTAGCGCAGGAGCTGGACTACATACCTTGGCTCGAAGCCAAAAGCACGCTCAGCTATCTGTCGTCGATTATAGATGCGGACGAATTCGACGTAAGTATGCTTTAAACGTACTGTGTTTCTCATGTGTCGAATATAGCTATAGTGCCTGGCGTCGCCCAGTATGTTTAATACCTGCTACAAAGTGATCCACCCTGTGCCATGTTGGTACTCATAGCGAATACAAGCCGCATGGGAAACTGCAATCGCTTTGAATCGAAGGCCATATTTAAACCACTGGGTGTTAATGGAATGCAGCGGATGAATACGTCTTCGCCTGTATGAAAAGATGATTAGTTGCGCCACGTCTTATTACAGTTTGCGATCTATCTCATTGTGTTTTGGGAGAAAAGCTTACGTCACAGTTCTGTAAATCTCGGATTTTGCTCGATCTTTTGATCAGCCCCCGATCTAGTGACTTTTGTTGGTACTGTATCCACGACCTTCCTTAGCGTTTCTATAGTGCTGTGGATTTCAACATTAAAAATAAGTGTGAAACACGAACTAAAATATCTTCTTGGGTATCATTTGTAACAACAGCAAATAATCCATTAATAAGAGTTTGCGATCATGTTTCTGTCAAATTCTCGAGCTTTCGCTCGTCGTGCGATCTAGTGACGTCTGGTTCAACTATCTCGAAGGCGGGTATTGCCGCTGTAATTTATTCTCGTGACACGAATTATATGCAGTATACCACGATATATTTCGTTTGTTAGTAATTTAACTTTTCCTTAATTTCCTTCATTGTTTTATTTGAATGTAGGAATTTGAAGCAAATCGACCAAGAACTTTGAAGTAAATCGGTCAGATACTTTTCGAGATGTTTGATAACAACACCCATTTAGTTGACATATTACAGACGTCGGACATCGTAGGCTGGGCAGACTGCTAAAACAGGACAGGCGGTGGTGAACTGTGGTGGAACAAACTAACATCAGACTTTAATGCTTCACGGAGTACAAGTGTGGCTGATCACAGAGTGCACCGAACACTCCTAACATTGGACCTCCGCAGCCGATGATCCATGCGTAAGCCAATTTTAACATCGTGACATCTACAACTGAAATGAGCACGCGACTACCGGCACTGGACGTTGGTGCAGTGGCAGTGCGCTGCACGGCCTGGTGAATCCTGATACCTTCTTCATCATGCCAGTGGGAAGGCGCGAATCCGTCGTCTTCCAGGGGAACACTTCCTTTGACACCTGTACTGCGGGACGGAGACGAGCTGGCGGCGGCTTCATTATGCTCCGGGTATCATTCACGTACTCTTCCATGGGTCCAGTGGAGCTCGTGCAAGGCATCATGATGGGCCAAGAAGAATTGTACACTGGTTGCAGACCACGTACACCCCTTTCTCAACAAGGGAGAATCGATAGAGGTACTCAAGGTACCCTCCGCCACACACCGTCAGGTGGCTTTCGGAGTATGGACGTAGATGTAGATGTAGAAGATATTATGCCATGTCACAAGGCCAAGAATGTGATGGTGTGGTTCAAAGAACACAGTGGCGAGTTCGAGTTCATGAGCTGCCCCACAACTTGCCAGATCTGAAACCGATCGAACACATCCGGGATGTGATTGAAAGTGGCATCAGAGCTCATTACCCCCTCTCCGGAATTTATGGGAATTAAGTGACTTGTGTTTGCAGGTGCAGTGCCAACTTCCTCCAGTGACCTACCAAGGCCTCATTGCTTCCACGTCACAAATGCGTCGCCGCTGTTATCTTTGCCAAAGGTGGACGTACCGGCTATTAGGCACGTGGTCATAATTTTCTGGCCGATCAGTGTATATTACACACATGTATGTTTCAAATCACATTACGAAATACCATGTAGACAGTTACCTTCTTGTCTTGGAGGTAATGTGTGCAAAATTTCATCAAGATCGGAATAAAACTGTAGATTTCTATGGATTACAAATAAACAAACGGACATTTTCTTTAAACAGATATATATAAGATCAATTATATCTATGATAAGACTAGCTAATGACACCGTTATCCTCAGTGGGGGCAAATAAGATTCACAGGATCTGTTGAATGGAATGATTACAGAACATGGACAGAGAGTAAACCGGAGAAAGTCGAAAACAATGAGAATAGCGAGAAATGTAACACCATAATTGGTGATAACGAAACAGACGAAGTTAAGGAATTCTGCTATGTAGAGAGCAAAATAGCTCACGACGGACGAAGCAAGGCAGATATAAAAAGCAGACCAGCAAGGGCAAAGAGGGCATTGCTGGCTGGCCAAGAGAACTCTACTGGTGTCAAGCAATGACCTTAATTTGAAGAAGAAATTTCTGAGAATGCACATTTGCAATACAACATTGTCTGGTAGTGAATCACAGACTATGTGAAGACCAGAACAGAAAAGAACCTAAGAATTTGAGATGTGCCACAGAAGAACGCTGAAAATTAGGTGGTCTGATAAGGTAAGACATGAGGAGGCTCTCCACAGAATTAGCGAAGAAAGAAACGTATGGAAAACACAGACAAGAAGAAGGGTCAGGATGACAGGACAAATGTTAAGGCACCAAGGAATGACCTCCATGGTACTAGAGCAAGCTGTAGAGGGTAAAAACTGTAGAGGAAGACACAGACTGGAATACATACATCAAGTAGTTGAAAACATATGTGCTACTTTAACATGAAGAGGTTGACACGGGAGAAGAATTCGTGGCGGACCGCATCAGACCATTCAGAAGATTGATGACGGAAAAAATTCTTAAATCACTTAATAAAGGCAAGGCCTCCGGTCCAGATTGTATTCAAGTCAGATTCCTTTCAGAGTATGCTGAATTACAGGCCCAAATCAATAACGTCGACTTGCAGTAGGGTCTTGGAACATATATGAGTACTGTGTTTTCCAGAAGTTCTTTCGACACTATTCCTCACTAGCGTCTTCTAACCAAATTGCATGCCTATGGAATATCGCCTCAGTTGTGCGACTGGATTCGTGATTTTCTGTTAAGGTCACAGTCCGTAGTAACAGACGGAAAGTCATCGAGTAAAACAGAAGTAATATCCGGCGTTCCCCAAGGAAGTGTTATAGGCCCTCTATTGTTCCTGATCTATATTAACGACATAGGAGACAATCTGAGTAGCCGTCTTAGATTGTTTGCAGATGATGCTGTCATTTACCGTCTTGTAAAGTCATCAGATGACCATAACGAATTGCAAAATGGTTTAGATAAGCTATCTGTATCGTGCAAAAAGCGGTAATTGACCCTGAATAAAGAAAAGTGTGAAGTTATTTACATGAGTACTAAAAGAAATCCGCTAAATTTCGATTACGCGATAAGTCACACAAACCTGAAGGCTGTACATTCAACTAAATACTTAGGGATTACAATTATAAGTAACGTGAATTGGAACGATCACATAGATAATGTTGTGGGTAGAGCAAACCAAAGGCTGCGACTCATTGGCAGAACGCTTGAAAGGTGCAACAGGTCAACTAAAGAGATTGGTTACACTGCGCTTGTCCGCCCTATTCTGGAGTATTTCGGTGCGGTGTCGGGTCCGCATCAGGTGGGACTGACGGATGAAATCGAAAAAGTTCAAAGAAGGGTAGCTCGTTCTGTATCATTGCGAAACAGGGGAGATAGTGCTACTGGCATGATACGTGAACTGGAATGGCAGTCATTAAAACAAAGGCGTTTTTCGTCGCGACGGGATCTTCTTATGAAATTTCAATCACCAATTTTCTCCTCCGATTGCGAAAACATTCTGTTTGCACCCACCTACATAGGGAGAAATGATCATCACGATGAAATAAGAGAAATCAGGGCTCGTACAGAAAAATTTAAGTACTCGCTTTTCCCGCGCGCCTTTCGAGAATGGAACGGTAGAGAGAGAGCATGAAGGTGGTTCATTGAACCCTCTGGCAGGCACTTTATTGTGAATAGCAGAGTAATCACGTAGATGTAGATGTATCCCGTCCTTGCTCGCATATACACATGTCACACATATTTAACATACTTCACACATACCTGTACGCATATTTCACCTGTACACCTCTAGTGAATTTGGCCCTGCAGTTAGTTCTCATAGTGCTTAACGTTTATGACGTCATATGTCCTAAGTTATGTGACGCACATTGATATGATTTTAAGGTACATTCATTGGCATATGTGGATGCTGCCTGCGTAACATGTTGCAAACAGGATCGTCAGCAAAGAAGTAATAAATTTAAAGGTCATGCATTACGTGGAAATTTCTCGCGCATCTCAGCGTTTAATGACGTCATATTCCTTAGCAAATGATATAATTTTGTAGCGACATTTAGCTGTTTATGTTGATACTTTCTGCGAAATGTGTTGCTAATAGAGTTAGTAGCAAAGAAGTCATAAATTTAGTCGTCATACACGGTGTGGCAGTTTTTCAAGCGATTCTGCGTTTATGATACCATATCTTTTGAAGTAAGTGTCGTACAATGATATAATTTTGCAGGTATATTCAATCGTAAATTTAAATACTGTCTGCCAGTTAGTGGCAAAGAATAAATTAAAACATCATGCCTTACTGCGACAATTTCACTGCATGAACAGCGACTATATTTAAGCGATAAACTTTTTACTTTTCGTCATTTTGTGGGGAATGTCAATGAGAAAAATTTCCATTAGGGTTTGAAATTATGTGTAAAATCATTAAGAACTCTCATTCTCAAATACCGGATGAATAAAGTTGGGAAATCGCGCGTGGTGGTATACACTTCTTTTTCATCCCCAACCCTTTGATAGGTAGCTGGAGCAAGCGATGTGTGTGCTAAGTTCGGCTGAAATCGGTCCAGTGGTGTAGGAGAAGGTAGGGAACATATACGCACACATCATTTTTATAACCTGTTGAGTCTTGTCTGTGACTTTCATCTGCTTAGCTTTGTAATTGCCACACGTATTCTTCATTTCCATTAGTAGCTTGATCATAATCACAGGGATTAAGCTAGAGTTCAAGGGTACTTACGCCTGCATGTATGAGAGGACGCTGATGTCTGGGTCACGATCAGAAGAGGAAGCTATTAGGAGGGGGGGGGGGGGGGAGAGAGGGGGTTAGCCCTTTTTAGTCAGAGCAGACAGCACAAGCGGTGGGTGTTAGAACTTGTACCTTCAGCGAAAGAATGCATCAACCCATCCCTCCGAAACTTGTTGGATTGTTTGAGACGCATTCGAGTAAATGGAAATTGAGCCTGTGAGGCCCTCCATGACTCCCTTACAGCGCTGGTCTGGGACGCCATTGAGCAGATATACACGCCTTGGACCTAACCATGATCGACCTGCATCCAATGTGGGCAGCTCTTAAAGTATCATGAATCAATATGGCTCCCTTTCACATTCGCTTTCTGGCAGAGTCCTTGCGACGACGGCTCCATTTCACATTCGCTTTCTCGCAGAGTCCTTGCGACGACATGTTGCCCCTGTCGTCAGGACGAAAGCGAATACTAAAGGATAGATATCTCTAGTTCAGTTGCTCCTCGGAGCCCACTATCAGGATACTGTACAGTATCTCGTTGTGTTGCCTTGCAAGAGGTTGCTCTTCCTGATGGTAAAATTCTCTTTTCGCAGACTTTGGTGCAGGAGCTGGTCGCAAGCGTGACGAACACGTTGGGCTACGTGGCACAGCCTAGTGATTCTCACGTCACGCGCGTCCTTCGCGGCATCGTATCATTGCTTGCCTGCACTGCAAACCAGCCTGCGTGTACCGAGGCAGCCTACAGCCAGTTCCAGCGCTACATGGGCAATCCGAATGACCCAGCCAACTGGTGAGTCTACAGTCTTTATCCACGCAGCGTACAACACCGACGAGTGGCATCAGTACGACCACACGTGACGTGCATCTTCTGCACTGTGTTGATCGTGCTGTATGGTACGAGTCTTGGACTGGCGAGGCATATATACGTTGTTCGCCACTAAAATTGCGAAACCATGGGGGCAGACTGCAACCAAACAGCAAATTGGCGAGAAGTGTGCTGCATGCTTGGATATGCAGATGATTAACATTTCAGTGCAGCTATACAAAATGGGTTCGAGTAACTGATTAGGAGAAATTACGCTCCTGGTTTTCTCATTCAGAATCCGCGTTTTAACGTTGTTTGTTAATGAGAAGATCGTTTTATGCCACTTGTAAGAAGAAGAAACCTGTATCAATACATGTCAAAGAAATATGTTTCAAATGGCTCTAAGCACTATGGGACTTAACAACTGAGGTCATCAGTCCCCTACACTTAGAACTACATAAACCTAACTAACCTAAGGAGATCACACGCATGTCAGAAATACTTGAAGTATATTAAATGTATTTGCAGTTGCGAATACGGACTACCATGAGTTGCAGAATGGAATGGCGACAATGAAAATTTGTGCCAGGCCGGGAATCGAACCTGGATTTCCCGCTTATCACGAGCTGTCACCTTACCATCTTGCTATTCGAGCATAAGTCACGGCCAGACCCAAACTTCCATATGTCGTGGACCATGTTCCTAAAACCTGTACTCGTACATCCATTATGTATACTCACGTCCAGGCGAGACATTCTACTTAAAAGTGCTCCCCCAGTGTCGACGGATAAATACAATATTGCAACGCCTGTGTTATTCTGACACGCATACATCTCAGAAAGAACACTGCATCGTAATTCAGAATAATGCAGGCACTGCAATACCGTACAAGTCAGAAATCGGCTGAGGCCTACCATATCTGCTGTTTATAGTTTCGCTATATTTTTGCTCGCGTTCGTCGAGATCTCAGCAGTTTGAAATCTATGGGTTCAGGATCTGAATAGCGCCTGAGAGGTCAAACATATTGTTTGTTCAGACGAGCAGGATCTTACAGCATGTCACATACCTCGAGTCAAGAAATGGGCTTGTTTGCAACAGGACAAGTCTCCTCATGGATAGGACTATGACGTCTAGAGCGTCAGCATGACGACCATTAGCGCAGCTGCCACTGACGTGGTAGGAGAGAGATGAGTGCCAACATTAGCGCTAATTGTAAAACGTAGAGTTTCACGACCGGAAAAGTCACGGTTAATAAAATATTCGGGGCTATATCGCCGTGGTCGAATGGATTTCACATTATAAACCAACCTTTTGTCCCCGTCTGCGGAGGACAATTTCGAGGGGAATCATTGCTGCTTTGAGTCTGCGATTCACACCCTGGCTCACTACTGACTACACTATAATGGAGCACCAACAGCTTTCGCAGTGTCTTGTTGACAACTTGTGTCCATGACTTGGTGGGGTCTGTGCCATACCCAAACCCTATGAGCAGGTGCTACCAATCTGGACTCATCTGGCCAGCCACGGTTTCCCAGTCGTCTACGGTCTAATCGATATGGTCATGAGCCCAAGAGAGGCACTGCAGGCGACATCGTGCTGTTAAAAAAGGCACTCCGTCAGTCGTCCATTGCCATAGCCCATAAACGCCAAATTTCGCTGCACTGTCCTGACGGATACGTTCATCGCACGTCCCGCATTGATGTCTGCGGTTATTTCACGCAGCGTTGCGTGTCTGTTAGCACTGACAACTCTACTCAAACGCTCCTGCTCCCGGCCGTTAAGTGAAGGCCGTCGGCCACTGCGTTGTCCATGGTGAGAGGTAATGCTTGAAATGTAGTATTCTTTGGACACTCCTGACGCTGTGGATCGCGGAATACGAAATTCCCTAACGATTTCCGAAACTTAATGTCCCATGAGTCTAGCTCCAAATCCATCCCGCCTTCAGAGTCTGTTAATTCCCATCGTGCGGCCATAACCACGTCGGAAACCTTCTCACGTGAATCACCTGAGTACAAATGACTGCTCCGCCAATGCGCTGCCCTTTTATACGTTGTGTGCGCGCTGCTACCTTCATCTGTATATGTGCATATCGCTGTCCGACGATGTTTGTCACCTCAGTGTATGGCGGGCAGTGTGGTTGGTGTGACATCACAAGCTCGTTGGGGGGGGGGGGGGCTGTATTTCTCGTGGGCCCCGATTCAAAGTATGTGACGTCACGCCATTTCGCGGGAGCATGCGTAAACAGAATTTTGCTGCAGTCAGTAGCGAGCCAGGGTATGATTCGGACACGCAAGGAAACTACGATCCCCATTGAAAATGTCCTCCGCAGAAAGGAACGAAACGTTGAGTTGTAATATGACATCCATTCGATCACAGCGCAATAGCCCAGAATATTTTATTAATTACAATTATTAAATCCAACAGTGGTGCGCCCAATGATATTACCAGATACAGAAATCACACAACGTCGTCTTTATGGACGACTGCCTGTTTTACACACACCATCACGAGGGATGTATACCAGACTGGAGGCTCTGAAGAAAACAGACGTTGCCAGATTGCATTTTCCATTGGCATATAACCCCAGCAACTGGCGTGATGGTTTTGGATGCCATTGGGTGCATAACACATTGCCGGCAATTTGGACAGGAGCCTTTACATTTCTTACGTTACATCTCTGGCTGTCATCCATTTTTGAGACCTGTGTGACGTTACCATTCAACAAGATAAGGCAAGAGCGCATGTTGCCCTTGCTTTGCTGACTTACCTCGACAGAGGGGGTGTTCGACTGTTGAAAACTTCTTGTCATGGGTTACCGAGGCTCTGCCACACCACAACTTTGAATCGGGGCTACGAGAAATACAGGCCCCCCAACGAGCTTGTGATGTCACCACAACTCGTCAGGCACAATGACTGATGTCCTCTGAGAGTTGAAGTAGCATCAAATGACATTCCCGTATCTGTCACCCAAGCTCAGTGCGACTAGGTGCCCATTTGTATTAGAGACATTGTTGCTGGCACTCACAAATAGAATCACGTGTTCTTTCCACTACGATGCATATGCAAAATAATTAACATTTCCTGATTTGCCATCCTTCCTGGTGTTGCGGTTTTAAGGGCCAGCAGTGTATGAGGGGATTTGCACATTTCATTTGCTGCTGTCAGCGCCGTTATCATTTATTGGTCCATTTTAATCCCTTAGATGTACATGGACCTGCTGAAAAGTATTGTCTCGAATTTTTATGTGAAACCTCTTCAAACTTTTCAAATAAAACAAACTTTATTAACAAGAAGTTAATTCCAGTACCTGCAATATAATATTCATTTGCTTGTAGCTCGATATTTCTGCTCAACAAGCTCGCCTGTTTCGGCTTAAATCTTCAAGTGCACGTATGGGCTTTGGTAATTATGAATCTTATTTGCAACATACTTATGATCAAGGACGCATTTTCGTAGATTACAGTTCTTCTTGCGTAGACGATCATATGGCATCCAAGGGGCCCGTCGTGAGCTGCTCCTTACGAAATAATATTATTACAATCACGTAGCTGTTATAATACGAAATTCTTCGTGATAATAATTGTTTGACACCTATTTGACAGTTGGGATCCTTAGATGCTATATGTTTGCAGATTTATTTATTTATTTTTTTCCTTTGGATGTCAATGATGGTGTATTTGTTGCATATATTTTATACGGTTAAAATGTCTTTGTATATTTGTTATCTGTGATTTCATATGTTTATCCTTTTTCGTAGTCGAAAATTTCAATAAAATTTTCTAAGTAGAACTTGTGTTTCAGGTAAGTTTGTTCACCGAGTAAATCGTTGGAAAATGTTTCGCTTGATTGTATATCTTTAGTTCTTCTGTGGACTTGAAAATGGCACTGTAAGCCAAAACAGACAAGCTTTTTGTGCAGAAATATCTAGATACAAACAAATATTACATTGCAGCTACTGGAATTGACTTCTTGTAAACTATATTTCGATTTAGTTCATGCTTCAGTCCCAACTGACAAAAAACGTGATTAACATTCTACATCTTTATTCTTCACCTCTATATAGTTATTTCTCCATATAGTCACTATGGTGACAAACACATTTTTCCCAACGAGTGATCAGTTTGTTGATAGCGTCACCACAGAATATTTGACTTCGTTGAAGTAGCCACAACACCAACTCTGCTTGTGACGCTTCATCGACATCAAAGTGAAGTCCTCGGAGGTGTTCTTTAACTTTTGTAAACATGTGGAAATCGGATGGGTCCAAGTCTGTACTGTGTACAGAATGACCAATGACAGTGAACACAAGGCGTGGGATTGTTACAGGTGTCGCAGCGCTCGTGTCTGCTTTGGAATTGTTATGTTGAAGGAGATGGTGCTCCACGTGTGGACAAACTCTTCGCATTCATGCTTTCAGTTTTCTGAGGGTTTCTCACGCACTGACAGAGTTACGTTGGGCACCACAATATTACATGCCCTCTAGCGGCGAGGGTTGCAACTTGCATCAGCGAAGCAGGAAAGTTGACCGAGTAATAGGAATGAGTTGCAATACCTCAACCGATAGTAAGGACAGAATAAAAAATTCAGAGTCCTTACTTTTCAGGACGCCCCAGTAGTACTGGTCAAATACGGAAGAGACAGAGAAACAGAGGGATAAAACACAGGCAATAACAATTTAAGTTTACAAATTATCATTACAACCAACGAGTAATAAACAGCACAGTTAATACAGTAATGGTTTGAACTCCAGTCTCTTATAATTGTTCAATAAGATTTTTACTGAACAAAATCAATGTTCCATTAGGTATGATTTAGCCTTGTTTATCAGGGTAGTTTTATTTCACTGTTGTTTCAAATGAATATTCGGGTTATTGAATGCTTTGGCTCTTTTGTGTGGAACATATTTCTAATACAATACTGTTTTAGACTGAGACATGTGGATATTGCAGGTGCTTTTCGTGTTACGACTGTTGATGATTTATTTTGTCATAGTTCCCCAGCTCTGATTTGAAAACAGCACGGACCCCAAACATACAGGCTGGGCACACTCATTTTCAGCTGAAATGAAATACAGATACATTCTTCACGGTACAAACAGTTCTGACAGCTTTACCTGCATTCAAAATAAATTTTTGTTTTTGTTGGCCATGTGTTTCCTCATAATATTAATACATACCGAAGAAAAAATGGAAATATGCGTCATATGTCACATCAAAAACAAAACACATTACCATGCCTAATACAGTGTAAGAAAGTCGTTGGCATTCAAAACAGTTTTCAGTCGTTTCTTGTACGTACGAGGGCAGTTCAATAAGTAATGCAACACATTTTTTTTCTCGGCCAATTTTGGTTGAAAAAACCGGAAATTTCTTGTGCAATATTTTCAAACATTCCCGCTTCGTCTCGTATAGTTTCATTGACTTCCGACAGGTGGCAGCGCTGTACGGAGCTGTTAAAATGGCGTCTGTAACGGATGTTCGTTGCAAACAACGGGCAGTGATCGAGTTTCTTTTGGCGGAAAACCAGGGCATCTCAGATATTCATAGGCGCTTGCAGAATGTCTACGGTGATCTGGCAGTGGACAAAAGCACGGTGAGTCGTTGGGCAAAGCGTGTGTCATCATCGCCGCAAGGTCAAGCAAGACTGTCTATTCTCCGCGTGCGGGCCGGCCGTGCACAGCTGTGACTCCTGCAATGGCGGAGCGTGCAAACACACTCGTTCGAGATGATCGACGGATCACCATCAAACAACTCAGTGCTCAACTTGACATCTCTGTTGGTAGTGCTGTCACAATTGTTCACCAGCTGGGATATTCAAAGGTTTGTTCCCGCTGGGTCCCTCGTCGTCTAACCGAACACCATAAAGAGCAAAGGAGAACCATCTGTGCGGAATTGCTTGCTCGTCATGTGGCTGAGGGTGACAATTTCTTGTCAAAGATTGTTACAGGCGATGAAACATGGGTTCATCACTTCGAACCTGAAACAAAACGGCAATCAATGGAGTGGCGCCACACCCACTCCCCTACCAAGAAAAAGTTTAAAGCCATACCCTCAGCCGGTAAAGTCATGGTTACAGTCTTCTGTGATGCTGAAGGGGTTATTCTGTTCGATGTCCTTCCCCATGGTCAAACGATCAACTCTGAAGTGTATTGTGCTACTCTTCAGAAATTGAAGAAACGACTTCAGCGTGTTCGTAGGCACAAAAATCTGAACGAACTTCTCCTTCTTCATGACAACGCAAGACCTCACACAAGTCTTCGCACCCGAGAGGAGCTCACAAAACTTCAGTGGACTGTTCTTCCTCATGGACCATACAGCCCCGATCTCGCACCGTCGGATTTCCATATGTTTGGCCCAATGAAGGACGCAATCCGTGGGAGGCACTACGCGGATGATGAAGAAGTTATTGATGCAGTACGACGTTGGCTCCGACATCGACCAGTGGCATGGTACCGTGCAGGCATACAGGCCCTCATTTCAAGGTGGCGTAAGGCCGTAGCATAGAATGGAGATTACGTTGAAAAATAGTGTTGTGTAGCTAAAAGATTGGGGAATAACCTGGTGTATTTCAATGCTGAATAAAACAACCCCTGTTTCAGAAAAAAAATGTGTTGCATTACTTATTGAACTGCCCTCGTATTTCAATGGAAGCGTATACCATTCTTCCTGCAAAATAGTGGCAAGTTCAAATAATGTTGATGGAGGTGGGAAGTCTCCAGAGTAGACCAGAAAGGCCCAATAATATCTAAATCTGGTGACTGTGGTGGCCACAGTAGATATGACAGTTCATCCTCGTGCTCACAAAACCAATCCTAAACGATGCGAACTGTGTTAACAGGGGCCCTGTTGTCTTGGAACACAGTGTCACCATTGGGGAACACACATTGTACCATAGTATGGACTTGATCAGCCAGAATGATTACATAATCCTTGGGTGTAATGCTAACTTGCAGAGTAATCATGGGGCCCATGGAATACAACGACATGGCTGCCCATGTCATCACCGAACCTTTGCCATATTTTATTCTTGGGATGTAAACTCGGCCACAGGTTGGAAACAGCGTGCAACAAAACTCATCCCAGCAAATGACACTTTCCACTGCTCCATAGCCCACGCTTCATAATTTCGGCACCACATTTTCCTGTTACAGGCATTTGCGTTACTGATGACCGATTTTGGAATTCCAGGTCACCCTCCAGTTCCCGGCTTATGGAGCTACCTTCGTGTTGTTTTGGTGCTGGCAGGATTCGCGAGTATATCATTCATTTCTCCAGTGACTCGTGCAACTATCGTCCTCTTATTTTTCTCATAATCCTCTTCAATAACTGTTCGTCACGATCACTCGACATACACTTTCGTCAACATTGTGACTGAATGGATGATATTTTCTGCTTTCTAAGTACGTGGTATAAATCTCCAACAAAGTGCCTCATGAAACAACAAACATTTCGGCCACCTTGGTTAGGGAAGCACGCACGATACGAGCACCAACAGTTTGCCCACTTTCGAATTCGTCTAGCTCCGACATAAAGCATTCACAACCAGGGCCGGATCTAGGAGTTTTATGAAGGGGGGGCAAGCTTCAATTAGCCTCCCCTTCTTTCACTCCCACTCATAAAAATCAAAAATTTTTGAGAGTAATTTGGGTAATACATTTCGAAATAAATGTTACTATCTGGCAACATTAACTTATTTTATTATATGAATTAACGTCAAAGAAAACTAACATAAACAATTTTAAAATATACAAGAATTTACCATATATCTCACACAATAATCAATTTAAAACTTCGCTTTCCGAGCTTCTTTGGCTGCAAAAACATTTATGATATCATCATAGTTTACACAAGCAGCTTGTTTGTGCTCTATGTAGGTTATACTGAGAGTTGTTAATCTTTATTGAGCAGTCACGCTCCTCAAATGATTTTTAATTAGTTTCAGCTTGCTGAAACTCCTTTCTCCAGAGAAACAGAAACTGGTATGGTAACGAATATTTTTAAGGTTGTAGTAATGTTGAGATACCCTTCTACCAATTTCTTGTTATAAATCAAACTTAATGTTGAAGATGAAGTGGCATTTTGCAAGTCTCTCTCTATTACTTTCAGTTTCACAAATAAATTCTTCATTGTTTAGATCTTCTGCATAGGCATCAGACAGTTCTACTGCTTTCCCCTTCAAGTCCTCCACTTCCATTTCTTGAATTTGGACACCACACAGAAAACTACATTTTGCACTAATGTTCTCCAGAGCAGTAAACCAGGTACTCAGCTCCATTATCACTCTGTCAGTTCTTTCTGACAGGGACATCCTGAACAAATCTTCCTGTGAATGTTTGCATACTTCATCCTCACAAAGCTCATCGGTCATTTTTTTCTTTCTTCTGATCCTTTTTTCTGGGAATACCGTTGATACCTCATTATCTTCTGCTAGAACTTTGGCCCCAGAAATAGCTTCAGAGTTACAAGAGTCTCTGGAAGTTTTCAGAAAGTTCAAAAGGCCTTGAATGTTTAGAACAGCTTTATCAATTGTAAAGTTTTCTCTTTGCAGAAACTGCTTAACATGATCTATTTTTTTCAATATTGCATAACAGAAACAAGTTAAGGCAATAAATTTGAGTTTTCTCATATTTTTTGAAATAGACCATGCCTCTGTTTCTGGTGCTGAGAATTTGTAAGTTTTAATTTCTTTCAGAGCCTTTACAACTTTATGAAATTGCTTGTAAACTGCTTCAACTGCTTCTACTCTTGCAGACACCTAGTCTTGCTTTGGGGTTTTAATGTTACGGGTACATGTTTTTGTAAGATTTCCCATCTTGATGTGGAACCCACAAAGAACAGATACAAACGGTGGACAGTTCCAAAAAACGTTTGGATTTCAGCAGATGTATCGCCTGCATGTGCTCCTACTAAATTTGAAGAGTGAGCAGCACATGGTACGAAATAGGCCAGATTATTCTTAAGTATTCTTGACTGGACCCCTTCGTACTTTTCAACCATGTTTGTCCCATTCTCATAAGACTGACCTCTGCAGTATATAATGTTCAACCCATCTTGTATTTTTTCAGTATTTCTTGACTAAGAGCTTTCCCTGTTTTGTCTGCAACTATAAAAAAGTCAACTAAACTTTCCACAACCTCTGAATCATTTGCCTTGACGTGGCAAACTATTTGAGTCATCTGCTCATTGTGGCTGATATCTGGAGTGCAGTCAGACATCAATGAAAAGTACGTAGCATCTAAAATATCTTTAATTATCTTTTGTTTTATTTTGTCGGCAATCAAGTCAAGGAACTCGTCTTGTATACATTTGGGAAAATAGCTAATCTGCCCTTTCTTGCGGCGTTCAGTATGCAGACGAAGGGGGACACTATAGTGTGATATATGATCAATGTTATTTAGAAATCTCCCACTCTGTGGGTCACCAAAATCACCAACTTCTTTTGTTTCTCCAAACGGACTTCCTTGCTTTGCTAGAAAAACGACAGCATCAATAATACAGTGCAACACTGCTCACCAGTGAGATTTCTCTTTTTTTATCTCATCTTACAGCTCTTTATCAATGCCTCCGCTTCTGAGATAAGACTCTAGAGCCTTCCAAGAGCAAAAACAAAAGTTATGGTTTGGTGTATTTTCATGGGCAGGCAATTTTTCACTAAGCTTTTTCCAATTAACAATTCCTTCCTCTTTAGCTAAGAATGATTTTGACTCAGAGTCTGAGCTTAAGTGACAAGATAATCTGCAGGGAATACAATATAAAGTGTTTTTGCTGTCACTTTTAACTAGCCTGATCTTTTAACTTTTGTCCCATTTTTTAACTGCTATAGAAACCAATCCTTACTTAAATTGCGACCTTCTCTATAACTCTTACTGATGTCAGGAACACGTTCGTTTTCTGCTCTCATTTTTATAATGTTACATTTTTCAGAGTCAGAAAACCTCTTCGGTCATGTGCCAGGATCGTTAAAGTCAAACTGATACTCAGAACACTGCTGAACACTAGCTGATGTTCCAGGAAGTAGTGTTTCACATTCCTTCACAGTGTCATCTATTACCTTAGTACTCGGGCCATTTTTCGGTTTCACCTGCAACCAAAAAATACATAATCCATACTGAAATTGAAAGATTTACCGTCTTTGAGTAATTTATTTACGTTCTTCTCTGTTGTGGTAGTTTTACAGTAACTGTAAGGGATTGATTCCTGAGTCAATCCATATGAAGAGGTTCAATGAGGATTGCTTGACCATTTGCATCCATGACTGGAAGAGCAAAACACGGTAGGAGCAGCGCTAGCTTCCAGGGGATATTCCATAGAATTCTCTAGGACGATGATCCCTTTCTGAAGACGTTCAATTCCTAACAAACTCATTACCAACAAGGAGTTACACCCCAGTTTTTCTCCTTTTGGAAGGCGTCATTTGACTAGTTTCGTTACGAATCTGCCCTCAGATGCCACAAGATAATTGACTTCTCTGGTGAGGGCGAGGTTTACTGCTAAATGATCATGTATTCTGCGAGCGTTTGTCTAATGTTAGTGAAGTGAGTGCAAGGAGCAGCTTAGTAGCAGTAAGTAGACTGCTTCTAGCAAGTGCTTGGACTAGTAATGTATTCTTTGTTCTATATAATATTGAAAACGCCTATTGTGTACGGATGGAGGGGGAGTTTGCCACGGCCCAGAAACATTTGGAAGTTATGTTGGTCAGGTCTACAGGGTTTAGGTAGATGCCACATGCTGCGATGGGGTGAGGCACCTAAGGCGAAAGATGTGGCACCTTTGGTGCCTCTAGAGCTGCCTAGGAGCCATAATGTCGCAGCACCTTCAGAACTTTCTGACCTGACCTGATTTATAATTATCTGATAGTGCAATGACGATCAGTTGCAGGATTGCAAATCTCTGGTCAGATGGTGAAAGTGGATACTGGCCACAGGGTGATCAACTTAGGCCTTAGAAACATGTTTGAGATCTTGCTTATTTCTGAGGGTACATCTTAGTCAGCATGGGGCTCCTTATCTTTCGAGAATGGGAGTGACAAGTGGATTTATTGTTCATTGGAAGTGTCAATAGTAGACTGGTAACGGAGTTCAGCGGGGTGTCTAATCCGTGATGTAAAGGATGCTCTGCCACCAGCTACTAAGGGCACTCGGTGCAGCAGGCTACAAACCATTGCTTATGTCAGCAGGATCGACACCTGCTGCCTGGGTTTAGAAATTTTCCTTGGAAGCTACAATACGGCTGACCAAAGTGATCAGTTAGCCACGCATGCGAAGTGGAATCTGAGTTAACATTTCACTGCACTGTTCCCAGAACCAATCTCGTTTGTTTGATTTGGAGCCATGTGGAGGATCTAAGTCAGAGGCTTATACGATAGTGTTTTTTAGGATTTCCAATGAATAATCCTCATAGATTACTTGGAAAAGGGCAGAATCGTAACTGGACACTATTATTCTTCATTGTTGAGTCGTCTGAAACTTTCGTTGGGTGAAAAAAGAGCAAGTTGGCACAGATAAGTATGTTCTTTCACCAGGATGATTCCATCCCACACATCAACGATAACAACGGCGAAAATGCATGAAATGGGCTTTTAATTGGTTCCTTTCCATTCTGTTCACCATACTTAGCCCTAAGTGACCTCTTCCTGTTCCCTACCTTGAAACTTTGGCTTGCTGGATACAAATTTTCATCAAATGAGAAAGTGACAGTTGCAGTTAATGAGTATTTTGCAGAGCTTGACAGAACCTATTTTTCTGATGGGATGAAAAAGCTGGAGGATCGTTAGACTACGTGTATATCCTTTAAAGGAGACTATGTCGAGAAGTAAGGTGAGTTGTTACGAAACAAACATTTTTTATTATTTTTTACCAGCTTATCAAACCACCTTCGTAGCTGGTGCGTACCACAATGAGTAGCGAAAATTGATACAGGTGAAAGTGTGCGAGGGAAAGGAGGGAGGTGGGGGCGGGGGGAGTAGGAATAGGTGAATGATATAATGATATGTTGCTTGTGTGGAAAAATGTTCACGAAACGGCCCTGCCTTATAGACAAACAAAAACTAAGCAATGTCAAAATGTACATAACGATGGTAATGCATGGAACATCCAACGAATTCTAAAGTAAATTTCTATCAACAGATCTCACAGAAAATCCTAAAAAGTTTTAATCTTACGTTGAGTTGACGATGCATCATGGCCAACTGTCCAATCACATCATGGCCAACTGTCCAATCACTTAGAGACCATACTGGCAGCGAAACTGAAGAAGGCAAGGGTACTACTGAAATAGTAATTTCTGTTTTCTAAAACTGTTTCACTGAGGAACATCGTGCTGTGGTTCTTTCATTGAATTATACCACATGAACACCAATATTAGAGACGCAGAGATGGTGACAGTGGGATAGAAAATCAACCTAAATCGCTCAACAGGAGAAGGTGACTGGATCTGACGGAACAATTATGTAGAGTATGAGGAAGAATATGTCCCTATCTAGCAACAGTTTCATTGTGGGTCACTGGTGGAATAAACGTTGCAAGTGGCTGGAAAAACGTGCAGGTCATTCCTGTTTACAAGAATTGGTGGCGAACAGGTGTACACTACTATAGGCTTATACTGCTGACGTTAATTTATTCCGAATTTTGGAATGTGTTTCATGCTCGCCTATTATGACATTCCTGGAGACTAAAAATCTCCTCTGTAATAATCAACAAGGATCTCGCAAACAATTCTCATCTAAAAACCAGTTCACCCTAGCAGTCCATGAGTCCTGTAAGGCAGAAGATATGTCCTCCTACGGGTGCCTAGGTTGGGTCCATGTTTCTTGACTTATGGTACAATTCCATGGTATCATCTAGTGAACAAAATACTAGCACACAGAATATCACAACTGCTTTGTGACTGTGCTGAAGAGTTTCTAGTAAATATAACACTGTATGTCATTCTTAATGGAGCTTCCACCATACCCCATGGGAATGTCTTAAGGCCATTACTGCTCACAGACTTATTGGAATTGGATTACATCAGAAGCGGTATGAGGCTACTAGTTGCTGCTGCTGATGATGATGTATAGAGAAACTGCAACGCCAGAAGATTGAAGCAAAACGCAGGAATGCCTACAGAGCTTCAGTGCTTTCTGCAAGGATTGGCTGCTGACTGTCAACACACAACAAATATAATATATTCGGACAAATGGGCTAAAATATTACATGACTGCCAAACATATTACTGGAAACAGCTGAAACACTTACACATTTGAGTGTTTATGTACAGAGTGATTTCAAGTGAACTGACCACTTAAAACTAACACAGGAAAACCAGATGACAGAATGATATTCATTAGAAAAACCCTTAAGAAGTGTAGCCAGCTCGTGACTGGGGTAGCTTAGGAAAATCCCGTGCAACCAGTAGGCTCCACTGAGTATGGGACTCTTATAAAGTAGGAGTAATAGAGAGAACAGCCCTACAGAAGAGTGAAAGAAGAGGAATGTGTTTCATTACAGGCTCATTTAGTAAGTGTGTAGGTCTCACAGATATGTTGCTCCAACTTCAGTGGAAGATACTACAAGACAGTTGAACGTGATCATATGATTATCTGTTAAATTCCAAGAATGTAGGACGCTCCTAGAAGAGCCAGTCAACATAAAGTTCACAGAATGACCACAAAGATAAAATGTAAGAGATTCAAGCACACATGAAATCTCCCCAATAGTCATTCTTCCCATGCACCATTAGCAGCTGGAACAGGAAAGCGGACAGTGACAGCGGTACACAAAATACCCTCTGCTACACACTGTACCGTGACTTGTGGAGTGTAAATCTAGATATAAATGGTAGATGTCATGATAGAGAGTGTAATATACAAGGAACTGTGGACTGATGAATTATATAGGGGAGTTACAGCACCATATTCACTCACAAACTGGCACGATGTTAGAGCAAAATGCATACCTCAACATTCCCCTACATTGCAGTTAATGTACATAAAAAATCCAGATTAGTTGCTTAGTACTATAAAACTCCAGCACTACAGGTTTAGAAGATACATTTCAATCTAATTGATCAAGTCATGTGAATGCTCTGATGTGCAGCTTTGTTGGCAGTAGAATGAGTGACATAACTGCTGCCCAAGAATCATGACTGATGAAAGCAGCATATCATCTTCATCACAGGTCCTTTTCAGACTCAGAAACTTGGCTTAGTGGTTAGTTCACAGACTCATATTTAAGAACATCATGGTTGAAAAGTCTGTTGGGTCATCGAAATCTAAATTTTACACAGTTTCTCTAATCTGCTGAGGTGGAAACAAGGAGAGTTGATTTGGAAAGGACATCAATATCAGTAGATCAAATTGGGCTACCAACACACATTTTGCATGCAGCCCTATTTTATATCTGCTATCAGCTGAATTCCAAATCAACATTTAACACTCCATATTAATTTCGATAAAAATAAAATACAAACCGAATTTCATAAATAAAAATAAACAAAAACAACAATAAAAGTATATTTTTATCCAAATATAAATATAAATAAAAATCAGAAAAATTATGAATTTATATGAATATGAAAATAAATGAAAATTAGTTAATCAAAAATGTTTAACTGAATGAGAGGCGCTGCACATGAAAAAAATTAAATTTTTTTGAGAATAAATTTTAACATTTTTCTTTTTTATGATACTTTTTTACTATTTGTTATTTTTATTTTTCCTTTTTATTTTTCCTTTTTATTTTTTTAATAAATGTTTTATCTCATAAATTATAACAAATAAGAATATGACTGCTGCCTGTGACAAATTTAAATTTGAAGAAAACACCTTTAATAAAGCAAAAGAGAAAAAATTATTTAAAACCATCTTTAACTATAGAACATTTGAAAACTAAAAAACATAATGAGGGTACTGATATATGGAAGAATGCGGTTATGAATTTATTTTCAGTTATAAAGAAAATAGTATAGATATTTGGGAAGAAATAGAAAGCTCAAATTCTCTCTTTCTTTTGACTTTAAAAATTTTTTGTGGATTATCATGAAAATAACGATCATTTATTATCACATCTTTATTGTTATAATTATGATTTACCCAAAATTATTGTGATTATTGTAATTTGTCAAACATAATAAATAGTAGATTTTTTAAATTGTCCAGACAAAAGATTGAAGGTAACATTTGCTTCTAAATTAGCTACAGAAAATAGGAATCTAAGAAATATGGAATTTTTACTGTAACTCCATGTCTATATAAATGAAATTTAGAAAATCTAGATCTTAATAAACTAATTAAAATCAATAAACCAAATAAAATTGCACAAGCTTCTTTGTTTATGAGAAATTTTCCATTTTTCATTTCTCTTTTACAATCTATAAAAATTTGCTATTTTTATGATCGTAATAGTGTCAAAAAATGGTTCTGTAACTGGTTTACATTCTATTAATACATTTTCTCCTTTTGTGTAGATAATATCTACTAAAGTTGTAATAAAATTATCATTATTTAAATTATCTGTTTGGTGGTTTTGTTTTATTTCCAAGAAGTTTTCTTACAGAATATTTTTTTATTTATGGTACACATTTCATTTTAGCACATTTCATTTTCAGCTTCCATTTAGATTAGAAAAATTTTATTAGATTTGTGTAAAAGATTTAGACATAACACAAGATTTAGCAGGTATTTTTACTAAAGGAGAAATGTGTGAGTAGCAAATAATCATAATTTTTGTATGCAAGGACCAAATAAAGAAGAAATTATTGATTATTAACAACAATAACAACAACAGAAGAGACCGCTTAAGATGGATGAATTGAGTAAAAATCTACAAAAAATTTGCTTGCCAGGTAACAAGTCCAGGAGTTAACAAACAACTTGGCTGCAATACAAAAGACTATGAAATTATGAGCTATTTTTAATGATAAAATGCCTAGTGATACTTAAGTTTGTATAATGTTTTATGGAAAAAGTGTAAATTATGATATTCAAAATAGAATGTAAATGGAAATTTTTTTAAAAATCTTCTTTGATTTTTATATTTATTTTTTGGGAACTTCTAAAAATAACAAACACATTTAAATCATTGATGTGCTTAGTCCAGTTCATAATCAGGGTCATATTTAACAATAGGTATTCTAATTTCCACATTTTCAATAACAGTTTTAGTTTCAATTGATAATGTGTCTTTTATTTCGAATCCAGCATTATTTTTATCACATCATTCAAGAATAACATCGTGGGCACTAGAACTTGAAGTAAAAATAACAGTTAAATATTTATATTTTTGTGTCAATTTTACAGAAATTCTACCAGAGGGATTAGATTTAACTATTTCTAACACTACCATTGAAAAAATATCATCAGAAGGACAGGTATCTTTTCCCTATCTATTATACACAGCCATCATAGATTTCATCAAAGGGCATCTGGGAGACAAACAAAGCTTAACAAAGATCAAATGAAGGTTAACAGAAAGTCAAATTAAAGTTAAACGAAGGGTAAACATTCAAAAACATGGGTGTTAAACTTAAAAATAAAAATAAATTAAAATTTTTAATAATTATCTTTAATTTTTATATTTATTTTTCGAAAAACTTCTAAGAATAATATCTAAAGTTCTATATAATGTTCTATTATATTTGGCAAATTACAATAATTACTATATTTTTTGGCTAAATCACAATCCTCATAATATAGATGTAATAATAGATAATCATGATAATTCAAAAATGTTTTTACAGTCATGTAAAAGAGAGAATTTGACTTTTCTATTTCTTACTGAATATCTATAATATTTTCTTTATAAGTAAAAATAAATTCATAACCGCATTCTTTCATATAATCAATAACCTCTTTTTGTTTTTTTGCTTTTCAAATATTCTGTAGTTAAAGATGGTTCAAAATACAAATATTACATTAAAATTTTTCTCTCTTGGTTTATTAAAAAAATTTTCGTCAGATTTAAATTTTTCTCACATGTTGTTGTTGTGGTCTTCAGTCCTGAGACTGGTTTGATGCAGCTCTCCATGCTACTCTATCCTGTGCAAGCTCCTTCATCTCCCAATACCTACTGCAACCTACATCCTTTTGAATCTGCTTAGTGTATTCATCTCTTGGTCTCCCTCTACGATTTTTACCCTCCACGGTGCCCTCCAATGCTAAATTTGTGATCCCTTGATGCGTCTTTTCTCACATATTAGTCATAATTTTATTTGTTATAATTTATAAGATAAAACATTTATTAGAAATAATAAAATAATAAGAAATTAAAAAATTAGAAAAAATAAAAATGAAAAATGTTAAAATCTGTTCTCAAGAAATTTTAATTGTTTTTCATGTGGAGGCATTTTGATTCACTTAAAAATTCTTAATTTACTGATTTTCATTTATTTTCATATTCAGTTAAAAATTATGATTTTTCTGATTTTTAATTATCTTTATATGTGTTTAAAATATATTTTTTATTGATGTTTTAAATTGAGCCTCACATGAAATGCTTACTGGTAGCTGCATTTTATATCTCCTAATTTCCATCCTCATTCTAGTACAATATGGTGTTTTCCACAGCAAATGATCTCATCAGCTTTGTCAGTCACTTTTTTCATTTGTATTTTTATATGTATTAGTGAATGAGTAAGCTACTAATGTACTAATATAGTGACTCACTTGAATGCACTGTTATGAATAACGTTGTTTTTTCAGGGTTGACCCAGATATGAAAAGTGTTGTGTACTGCGAAGGTGTGCGCCAGGGTGGTGACGAGGCACTCAACTTCTTGCTGCAGCAGTACCGAAACACCAGTGTCATCTCTGAGATGAATGAAATTGTAACGGCAATCACATGCCAGTCTAGTCATGCAGCTGTCAGGTGAGGAAGCCAAGCTCATCCAAGTGATAGGGATCTTTGATTTTATCTTGATCATCAGGTAATTTGTTCAAAGGTTTTTGTTTACGTCTGATGTACGTTCACTGGAACACCTTCCCACCAAAATATAGAACACCACTTTGAACTCTAGAAGAGAAAAGTATACACACAAACTGAAACAGTGTTTTGTGTTGTGGTTACCTTAACTGCATCTCATTTGCAGTTGATATTTATTACCAGCAATAAGTACCACCAGAAAGTAAATGCACTGAAAAGTGAAACTTTTTTTTTTAAGAATTCCAAATCTTTGAAGAGGCCTCGGCAAGATGTGCAGTTAACTTCTTTGAACAATATTTTTAATGCTCACTTTACTTGAATGAGTACTTCTTTCTTTTTACATTTGTGCCATTGCTATCAGAAAACATCCAGACAACAGCAGAAAGTGATAATATGCTAAGTCAGTTGGCATTAAGGCTTCAAATCTATACAGTGAAATACATGGTTCTTATAAGTTCGAAATAGCTATCTTACCACCTTTAATTGAATTTTCATTGTTTTGCCAAGTCAATTTGATGTTTGATACCAGTATTTTGAAGTTCAAAATTTCCCTCCAGCTGTCTTAAGTTGTACATGATGTTCCTAAACTTTTTCAGGCAAATGTCAAGATGATTTCACACCCACAGTAAGAGTCAGTTCCCTCTCCCATTCTTATCCAACTGATTAAGTACTACATTTCTCAGGAACTCGATGTCCAAGTGAACACAAACTTGTTGTATTAATTCCTTCTCTTTCTAGGGAATCATGGTGGATTTAATAGTACATATCATAAAACTAATCTCTCTCTCTCTCTCTCCAGAAACTGAATTTGTTTCAGGAATGGCAGAATTCATTTGATTTGTATAATATGATATGTATGCCAAAGTTAGTCAACAGTAATTCATTACTGAAAGAATTACTTTAATCAATATAACAAAGGCTAACGAATAACTAAACGAATACTGTTTTTGCCTTGTTTAACAAATTTATTATGGTTACTTCACAACCTAGGTTTCTGGTTACAATCCCATTTTCAAGTACTTTACCAATTTAGTTCATGTATAAAGTTTCACCAAGAACCTAAAGTTGATTCAGTGTTATTCTAATGGCTAATTCATTGCATTTTTGTGTGACTTTCACATTTAATATTAGGAAGTATGGTGTGTTATGTTTATTAACTACCTACTTCAGGCAGAAAATCAGAAGTGAGTTACTGGTGTCATGACCTCTGCTCTAACAACGTCAACTAAGGCCAGTCTCAGAGGCTTAATAACATCATCATTCATTGCATACCCTTCACCAATACTATATGAGATGATGTCTTCATTACCTAAAAACTCTAGAAGATTCATTTTCATTTGAAATTAATTCAGTTTTTTGTAATGAATTGTGTCACATTATGACTTTTTATTCCACTGTCAAAAGCTTTTCCATATAATTTTTTCCAGTAGTTCAGAAGTTTTGGGGCTGTTTTAATTAAATTACAGAAAAAATCTTAGTTCGTTCTCTGAGGCAAGTAAAATAAAAACAAATTGTGTAATCAATAACTCAAGACCTGTTCTGAATTTCAACTTACTCTAAACATAGTGATCCATGTTTATCCACAGATATTTTAAGTATAGTTACAATAATGCAAGTCCGTTTGATGTGTCAAGCAATGGAAAGTCAAGTTTGGCATAACAACAATATTATGAAAATTTCAAATTGCTACTCACTATATAGAGGAGATGGTGAGTCACAGACAGGCACAACAAAAAGCCTGCAATGCATTTAACTTCCAGACAAAAGTAGACTGAAGTAGAAAACACATACATATTTACAGAGGCACAAAACACACACACACACACACACACACACATGACCACTGTCTCTGTCTACTGTGGCCAGACTGATCTGGACCAAGGATAAGAACACCCCATCTTTATTCCCATGAAAACACTTCAATTTGTCCTTCTTAACCAAACATGCTACCTTCCTCAATCTTGACACCCCCCCCCCCCCCCTCCCTCAAGAATGAGTACATCAGTACCTCCCTCTGTATTGATTGAATCTACTTGCCACCAGCAATACCTCCACTTCATCTGCCTCCCATTTCATACCAAGAAGTCCATTCCATAGAGAATAGCCACCCATGGTTGTCATATCTGCAGTGACAAATAGTCCCTCTATAAATACAGTAGTACCCCAGATTTACACAATAGATGGGACAGAGCGACAACAGTGTAAGTCTAATTTGTGTACACCAGGATCCAATTTTACATATAAATACATACAAATTATGTTCAATTGGGACCATAGACTAAAGAAAACAGTGTAATTTAGAAGAAAAAAGTTTAATAAAATGGTCAGCAAAAACAAATTACATTTCAGTACAGAATTATGCACTGCAATAATGTAAAATGAAGTTATTGTGAAGTAGAAGGCTTCATAAAATGTAACAATGTCATCTGACAAATCAATTTTTTTCTTCTTCTCGTGTAAAATTTCCTCAGAGCACACTAATAAATCTTTTGCTCCCCATCTTTTAGCAGATATCTACATTTCACTGGAATCAATTTTTCTAAAATTTGTTCATCTTTTACAAGTGAACTGAGGCCTTGTGCCAAGTTTGCAACCATCTCTGATCTTCTGCCTAAACTGGGTGGTCTAAAGAAATGGGTTGCTCAATGTTTTGCTCTTGCTCATGCATTTATATAAGCTTATCGATTGTCAGCTCCCGATTATGTGAATCCAACAGTTCTTGAATGTCATCCCCATTCTCCTCTAAATTTAATTATCTGGCAAGACCAAATACTTCTTCAATCAAATTATCAACCTAATCAAGTCAGTGCTGATTCCCCCTGGAATTCAGTGGTAAAATAAATGGACACAGTTTTTTGTGAAATTCATTGCGTGATTATGCAATAGTTCTCAAGGCATCTAAAACATTGAATTGCTTCTGAAAGTCTTATAGAGAAGTCAGTGTTTTGCCTCTTAGTTTCATGAGGATATTCGGATGGTCATCTTGTGTAGTAAGCTTTAAATGTTTTAATGTCTACCTAGTCCATTGGTTAAAGCAGGCTAATTGTATTATTGAATCAAGTGGAAAAACTATGACTTTCACACATGGTTCAAAACTAATTGGAGTAACAGGAGGATGACACAGTGTATCCTCAATTAATAGCATTACTTTAAATGGGATTTGTATTGATTGACAATAATGTTCAACTTCAGGTATGAAGTAATGATCAGACCAGTCCTCAAAAAGGAAATTGTTACCCAAGCTTTGGCATTCAACTTCCAAATTACAGGCAACCCAGCTTTAAATATATTTTTAAAACTCTTGAATTTTCTGAGAAATAAACTAAGAGAAGATTTAATTTACAATTATCTGATGCATTTGTACCAACCATCACTGTCAGTCGATCTTCAGCCACTTCAAAACCTGGAAAGATTTTCTCTTCATGCACAACAAAAGTTCTTTTAGACATGTTCTTCCAGATCAGATCAGCTTCATCTACAGACATGGTTTGGCTGATATAGCTACCTTCTTCTTTTATTGCTTTTAGTTCCTCTGGATAGACCACTTGCTACTTCTCCAGTTTCTGGGATGCTGCGCCAATTACAATGACCTCTGAATTGGCTAAATCAACCATTATTTACTTAAAACACTTTATCTTTTGCTGCTTCCCCATTTTCTTCTTTCAGTCTCTCAATAATCAGATTAGCTTGAGAGCATACTATGTTTTGATCAACAGAAGAATTTTTCATTTTTATTTAATTCTCATACCATAGTTTTAACATTCTTTGCATCTGAGCGATAATATCATGATGTTAACAAATTATACTTGAATTCAAAACCTGAGCATTCTCTCAGCTTTGAGAATTTTGTCTTTACATTTTATACTTGTTCTGACTGTTAATTCCCTTAGAAGAAACTTGTTTGCCAATTTATGAATTTTAATTTTTGTGTTGAGGTTTTTGATAATTTTTTAGTCTATATTCTGAAGATAATGATTTTCTTCTCTTGTTTGATGCAAATAAATCAGTTATGCTTCTTTTGGATGACATAGTTAGAATCTATCAACTGAGTCAGCTCCAGGGGTAAACAGACTCTGCGCGAAAAACATCTGAATTTGTCATGAGTCAGTCATTGTGTGGGCAGAGTGGGGAACTAGAGGTGCTGAAACAGATGAATCATGTAATTTGTGTAAAACATTGTAGCATACGTCATGGTATTACTGCATAAACAAGGGTTCACTGAGCCTTTCACAAATCAACATCACTCTCCCTACCTTGTACAGAAACAGATGTCCCATGTGTTGTCTCTCCAGTAACCTACTGCCTCCCACGTACCCACCATCTGGCCAGAAACCTATAAAATTTCCTTGTCAGTCCCTATTCCACACCTGCTCCCAACCCTATGCCTTATGGGTCATATCCCTGAAATACACCTAGCTGCAAGACCGGTCCCATGTATCCTCTCACCACCATTTACTCCAGTCCAGTAACAGGCATCTCCTAACTCACTGAGGGCAGAGTTGTCTGCAAAAGCAGTCATGTGATCTACAAATGAAGCTGTAATCACTGTGCTGCTTTCTGTATGGGTGTGAGAACTAAGATGCTATCTGTCCACATGAATAACCACTGACAAACTGTGGTCAGAAACCAACTGGACCACCCAGTTGCTGAACATCCTGCCGAACACACTGTGCTTTACTTTAATGACAGCTTCACAACCTGTGCCATCTGGATCCTTCCCACCACCATCAGCATTTTTGAAATGTACATGGGCTAATTCTCTCTCTCCAATATAGCCTCCCTCCTCCCCACCCCCTCCTGGCCAGAACTTACACTAGTCCCTGTCCTCCAGCTACCATCCCCTTCCCTTCTCTCACTCAGCACTACACAGTCATATATTCCACCAAAATCCACTAATCTTTTTCCATTTCTCTACATCTATCATTTTCTCTTCCCCTCCCCCCCCCCCCCCCCCCCCGAAACCTCCCAACTGCATCTAGCATCCCTACCCTGTACCTGCATGCTCCCATAAGCAGTTCTCCCCCACTCCTGCCCTGCTATCCCGCCCCCTCCCCACCACACACACCAGACTGCTGCTCCCATAGGATGTAGTGGCAGCCCACAGTCTGGCAACAGTAGCCAGAGGCAGGGGCCATGTATGTGTGAGTTGTGCTCGTACGAACATGAGTATGTTTCCTACTTTGGAAGAAGATCTTTTGGCCAAAATCTTGAGCATATAGCAGACTTTTCATTGTGCCTGTCTGTGACTCATCGTCTCATATATATGGTGAGTTGTAATCTATCCATCTGTTTTATGTTATGTAAGCAGACTGTTATTAAGGATTGTTTGTTATTAGATAAAATGTCATACATACACAGTTCATAACAGTTGCTGTTCTGTACTGTTGTGTTCCTTGCTTCATTTCCAATCGCTGAATGTGTTCTCCCATTCTGCAGTCTAAAGATTATGTACACTAACAGAATAGATGAATCTAATATCAGCACCACCAAATCTTATTCATTACCTGAACATAACTGACAAGTTTCCTGAAATAAACTTTTAATATTTGACATTGCAATTGTAGCTTCTGGCTCTGGTTTTCAAGGGACAGATGTAGCAATGTTGTTATTAGAATTGCTTTCACATGCTTTACAATATATTAGCCTTTTCTTAGCTGTTGAACTCTACCAGTATTTGTTGGCTTGCTTGTTCTGCACCAGTAAGAATCTATAAGGTGAGAAACTTTAGCCCACTATTAAGTTGTGTCATTACTAATTTTAGAAATGAAACAATAACGTGTGCAAAAGCATTGTAGTAGCCATTTCATTGTGCTGCGTTCAGGCTTCATGTCCTAGTATGAGTGATGAAGCAATTTGTGGTCTTTTGTGTGTACTACCTACCACAATTTTGTGGAGAAGGAAGCTCACTATCCACAATGAGGATGAATTCTTGGCACCAAACAGGAAGTGCAGGATAGAGGCTACTCTGTGTCCAGGAGATACAGCCTGCTCCCTCCACACTATTTTTCTTCCTGTAGCAGACTATGAGCTGTGGTAGGGCTTGCTTCTTTACTTTCTGCACTCCTTTCAATCTACAGTCAACAAAAAGTTTACAAATAGAAATTGTTACAACTTGAAACTGTTATATTCTCTCACTTGGTATGTTGGTCACTAGAAGGAATATTATTTCTGTGTCAATCTGAAGAGAGATAAATGACCAACACATTTTTGAAACTATATCCTGACTGTTAAATACTTAAAAAATCCTTGATAGTGGCCCTGCATGGAACACATGGTCTATAATTTGTCTTCAAATGTCTTTTCCTTCTTGCCACAGATCTGAAGATTAACTCCTCTGGCCCTGACAAAACCTGATAGGAAACAGTACAACAAAGTATAACAATTAGTAATAGTCTAGCTAGACACAAGTTGCCAAGAAATAATGAGTATTTTGAGAGGAAAGTGACTAAATCATGAACCATTTTATATGTAAAACATCATGTAAACATATGTTCTACCTGAGACAACTTCTTTAAAACTATCAAGAATAATAATTGTGCTTAAATCAGTAAATTATTAGACAGTCACTAGTCATGTTTTACCATCAAATTATTTTACTAATAATGTTCAAAAAATCCATCATTTCATTCAGTAGGATTTGCACTTTATGTAGGCAGGTGTTGTTTTGCTAACTGAGACTCAATTTTTATCTTTACTGCAAGCATATCCATTTCATAAATGTGAGCTACTCTTCCCTTGTTTCTACATTGTTGTTTAACCTGCTCCAGTGTTGGAAAAATGTCAGACAACCTCCAAGGAAATGTAACATAACTATGATTTGAAAACTTCCTGGCAGACTAAAACTATGTTCCAGACAGGGGCCCAAACCTGGAACCTTTGCCTTCATGGACAAAGTTTACAGACTTGAGTCTCTGTTCAGCACACAGATTTAATTTGCCAGGAAGTTTCAAATCAGCACACACTCTGTTGCAGAGTGAAAATTCATTCTGGATTGTTATGGGTGATCAAACTACCAGGATAGGTTTCACTGCTAAACTGCACAACTGATTCTGAGAAATGTGGTGTGGACGTCCTATTGGGAGTACTTGTCCATGTCTACATCAATTTCTGTACTCTAGAAGTCAACGTGAAGTGCGTGGTGTAGAGTACTTCCCCCTATATTTTTCTCATCCCATTTTTGTATGGAGTGCTAGTAGAATGACTGCTTAAATGTCTCTATGTGCAGTGTAATTCATCTAATCCTATGGGGGAGATAGGTAGGAGCTGTAATATGTTTCTAAATTTCTCACTTAATAGCCTATTCTTCTTGAAACTTTGTAAGTAGGCTTTCATGAGATTGTTAGCATCTACTCATCTCCTGTGCCTCAAAGAAACCTCAGTCCATTTGTGCTGCCATTCTGCATACAGATTCAATATCCCCTTTTAGTTCTATTTGGTAAGGGTCCCATACATTTGACCAATTTTCTAGAAAGGGTCGCATGAATGTTTGTAATTAACTTCCTTTGTAACCTCATTGCATTTTCCCAGCATCCTACCACTGAACCAAGGTCTGCCACCTGATCTACCTATGTGGGGTTCCATTTCACATCTGTACAAACTGTTACAAACAGATATTTGTATGAGATGACTGGTTCCATCTGTGACTCATTAATACTGTAGTCACAGAAAACTTTTGTTTTTGTGTTTTGTGAAATGCACAATTTTTTGTGTATGAATGTTTAAAGCAAGTTTCCAGTCTTCAAATCACTCTCAAATCTTATCAAGATCTAACTAAATATTTGTACAGCTGCATTCTGACTGTACTTCATTATACCCAACTGCATCATCTGCAAAAAGTCTGAGTTCACTATTAATATTGTCTGCTGGCCAATTAATGTACAATATTAACAACAAGAGACTCAACACACTTCCTTGGGACATGATTGAAGTTCCTTCTACATTGCTCACTTGTAGAGTAGGAAAACTGTTGGCATTCAAAAGGCATTCTTACAAGGGGAGGCCATGACATTTTGATCACAGATTTGCTTTAAACTTTGTACACCTTTAGTAGGCCATTAAAAAACCATAACTTGCAAGTAGTAACGTGCACTATTCTAGCCATTCAGAGAAAATTGCAAGAGAGAAAATTGCAAGAGAGAAAATTGCAAGAGAAGTTCTATACATCTGTTACGTAAGTGATGTATCTGCGTGCAGGTGCTTGGTGCTAGAGTTGATGGTGGTCATGTGGTTAGTGCTCAAAAGAAGAGTGTGTATCAGGTGATGATTCAACTAACGATCAGACTTAATGTTTAATCTATTTCTTTCATCACTGGTCATATTATTTAATTTATATGATATCTGAGTGGTAATTCAATAAAAAAAACCTTGTGTATTTGTATGAAATTTTAGTGAATTTCTTGTTATTTAACTACTTACTTTTTTAATTAAGTTTAATTATTAGAAGAAACATATTTATAACTATTGACAAGTAAAGGAAGAAATACATAGCGTTTTCCTGAAAGTATATGCCTGTCATGATTTGCGAAATCCTTTATACATGCAATCTGGTAAGGTACTCAGAACTACTTTGCACCTCAATGCTTCAAGCTGCAGGCACAGAGGCAGGCCCCATTTGGCAGTTAACCTGCGTAGAGGTGAGACGTTGCTAAAGTTGCAAGAACAGATAGTGTAGGTGCAAATTTTTTGAATATTATAGAATTTACACTTGTGCTACAAAAATGAAGGTTTGAGTAGGAGTCAAACCATTGCCTCATACATGTTCGTCTTACGAAGCTCGAAGGCTAACCACTTGACCACCACGAACTCTAACATCCGGCACGTATGCATAGGCACATAAGCCAAATAATAGATGTGTAAAATTTATCTCATAATTTTCTTGGAATTGCCCGGAGTGGTGTACCTTACAACTTGCACATTATGTTGTTTTTATGCCCTACTAAAGGTGTGCAAAGTTTGAAGTGAATCTATGATCCCAATGTCATGGCCTCCCCTTGTTAGTATGGATAATTACAGGTCCTGTATGGTTTTCAAGGGAAACTTTTACTTTTCTTCCTGCAAAATAGTAGCTTATTTATGTAATGATGACAAAAATGGATAGTGATCATACACCCTTCTCTCCAAAGTAGACCACAAACGTTTAATAATTTTGTGATCTGGTGACTGTGGTGGCCAAAATAGATGTGAGAATTCATCATCAAGCTTAAAAAAACAGCCCTGGATGTTGTGAGCCGCGTGAATAGGAGACCTGTTGTCCTGGAACACAGCAGCACCATTGAGGAACAAACATTTTACCAGACAATGGACCTGATCAGCTAAATTAGGCACATAATCCTTGGCAGAAATGAGACCTTGCAGAGTATCCATGGGGTCCATGGAATACCATGATATGAGTACCCAAATTGTCACCAGACCCCTGCTGTGTTTCACTCTTGTAATGTAAATTCAGCAAGAAGTTGAAAACAGCATGAAACAAGCCTCATCCAACCAAATGACACCCTTCCATTGCTCCACAGTCCAGGTTTTACAGCTCTGACACCACTTCTTCCTGTTAAATGTATCTGCATATAATGATGAGTGGTTTTGGAATGATTGCTCATCCTGCAATTCCCAGCTTATGGAGCTCCCTTCATGTTGATTTGGTGCTGGCAGGATTTGCAAGTGTAACATGCAGTTCTGCAGTGACTCTTGCAGCCATAGTCTTCTTATTTTATGTATTAATCCTCTTCAATGACTGTCTGTCATGGTCACTCAACACACACTGTCGTCCACATCATGAGTTAATGGAGGACATTACTGTGCTTTTCCTGTATGCAGTATAAATCTTCAGTACAGTGCCTCCTGAAATGCCAAACACTTTGGCTCTCTTGGTTACTAATCATCAACCATACAAGCACCAACAATTTGCCCATATTCAAATTCACTTAGCTCCAGTATAATTCACTTACAAATACACAGAACACTGTTCTGACAATGACTGACATTTGCAACATGATGAGGACATTGCTCATGGTCAAAAACAACAACAAAACCTGCAAGCTTGGATAGCCTCTGCATTACGTTCAACCATGCATTTCTTGTGGTATTTCCACGTTTCTGTCGAACTGCTCCACGACATTATGTCTGAGCACAAGATAAGTTCTAAAATTCAGCAATAAGTGGATGTCACTGAAACAAGATGGTAGTCTTGTGGATAATTTATACCGCTTTTTTTGTAGTAGAATGTGATCCATGGTTTCTTCTAAATATTCATTAATTCTGTACAAGCTATTGAGTGTTAGTACATCTTTCAGTTCTCTTTCAAATTATTTAAGTTTGGTGTTCTTTGGGTATTACTTAGCAGTGCTTTGTAGAGAACATTTGCTTTTTATAATCCACAGCTCTGATCTATTGACTTTGTGTGTACATCCCAATGAAAGTCATCCTTGTTTAATGCTTGTTTATCAAACTGTTCAGAGTTGAAAACTTTTGATAAGTCTTAATGAAACAAAAACTTTCAAATATAAATATTACTAATTGGTTTTACTTTTATTTCTGATATAGTTGAAGATCATCCATACAGTTTTATCGTTAACACTTATCTTTTAACCATTTTTCTACTGCTTTTACTGTTTTGTTTCTGCTGCCACTCATGATCATTCTTTCCTTTCATAAAGAAGCTCCTATCATCAGCAAATAATACAGTACCTGCTGTTAAAATCTGTTGTTGTAGATTGGCAATAAAAAAACATCAGTGGGGCTCATACTGAACGCTGAAGCACCCCATAACTAACTTTTTTATATTCAGTATGGTACCCTTTACTTCTTGAAAAATTTATAATCTTTCTTCCCTATCAGACAAATAATAGGAAATACCAAAATGGTTTTAACAGTAGTATATCATGATTTATAAGGTCAAAGGTTTTAAAAAAGTTCCAAAAAATTTATAAATTAGTTCATTATCCTCAGAAGTTTTGTAAGTGACTTTTAGGAAATTGAAGAAAGTTGTCTGCCTTGATGTGTCATATTTGAGACTATATTGTGCATTTCAAAGACCTTTGCTTTTTGTTTAGGACGTCTAGCAATTTATCATACATTATGGTATTCTTTCAAATTTTATTTATTTATTTTAAATACAGGTGATAGTGACAGTGGTCTGAAATTTTTAATGTCAAACTTGTCATCACTTTTGTAAACCGCTATTACTGTTCACAGCTTAAGTCTACTTGTAAACAGTCCAATAGAAAGGAGGCAATGATTATCTCAACAAGTTCAGAGACAACATTACTAGCACTATATTTAACAGTTTTGCCAGGGATACCATTGTGGTGAACTCATTAAAAGATTTATTTCCACACAGACCTATGCAGTTTGGATGACATTCAGTGTCAACAAGACAAAACAAGGAATGACTACACAATCAGAAACAAAGAATAAACACAATGCAGCATGGAGCCATGGAACTCTTGTACAGTCCACACCACTGTACTGCAGAATGTACTGGCGGGAGTCACTACACTATTCCCCCTCCCCAGTGCCAGCGATACATCTCATTAAATTTGACATGCCATCCAGATCGCATCATCACACCTTACTTGAGACCTGGGGACTTCTCTTTGGGATCAGTGTTCCTCTAGCTGTGGGGTGGTAGCACCTGCTGATATTTCCTGTGTGGCATCATTCAATGTTCATCATGGTTCCTTTGCAGTTTGTCATGTGAGGGAATCTTTAGTTGTTGCCTCTCCCTCCTAAGGTCTTTTTCTGTTGGCTGTGAATCTTGAAATGCCCATTTGATACGGCCAGGTGCATCCATGGTAGGTATGGCATAGATGTTGATCTTGAAATTGTTGTCACCATGACTAACTACTGCATATGGACCTTCATATGGGGGTTGCTGTGGTTTGCATACCACATCATTACATAATAGCACATGTCAACAGTTGGCTAAATCTGCAAAGACAAAAGTGCAGGATCTGGTGTGTACCCGAGGATGTAGTGGACAAAACTAATGTATGTGGGATTGCAACATGGTAGCAAAGTCTGATACTGTGATGGTTTCATCTCCCATATCATGGATGAACTCTCTAGACAGATGTAATGACTGGCCGTACACCAACTCTCCACTGTGGCTTGGAGGTCATGCTTTAAAGCTGTTCACAATTCTAGTAAAACAGCCCATGTTTGTTCCCGGTATTGTCACTCTTTGTAGTTGGAAACCTGACTGTTGTGCAAGCAATATACAGTATGCAACTCCCCATCTTCATCTTGTGTCGATGCCATGGCACCAAAATCTATAGCTGCAGCTAGGGCCTTAATGTGTGGTGATGTATGCTCAATTATGTCCATTATCTCAATCTGAGAGAGTGCTTTGCACATATATGATGTTAGTTGCAAATTTCCAATGTAATTAATATGACTTAGCTGTCTTGGTGATGCCTTACTTAGATTCACTCTGAACGCATAAATTAATGACTTGTGGTCTGCAAAGATACTGAAATTGTGGCCTTCCAAAGAACGCTTGAATTTTTTTACTGCAGCATAGGTTGTGTACAGCTCACAATCATATGTCACCCACTTCTCTTGAGAAGCTGACAGCTTTTGGTCAAAGAAAGCAAGTGGTTGCCAACTCTGTTTTATTGTCTGCTGCAGCACTGCTCCAACTGTGTTAGCAAAAGCATCGATCACTAATGCTAACGGCGTGTTTGCTACAGGGTGTGCTAGTAGAGCTGCATCCACTAATGCTGTTTTGATAACATTGAAAGTGGAGTCTGCCTCACATGTCCATTGAAGTCTTATCATTTGGCCTACATGCACCCTTCCAGAGTCCATTCAATGGTGCTATTATTGATGCATGATGCAACACAAGCTACTGGTAGAAATTTATTACACCAAGATAATGTCACAACTGCTGGATTGTAACTGACTGTGAGTACAAATATATGGTTCCCACCTTGTCTTTCAGCAGCCAAATGCCACATGCATTCACTGTGCAGCCAAAACGCTGGACTTCCTTGATGCCAAAATGCATTTTGATGGGTTCACTACTAGTCCTTGTGCGTGCAAGTCTTCAGACAACTTCATCAAATGCAGCACATGTTTCTCTTCAGATGCAGACAAAATGAGTACATCATTTATATAGACATAATAAAATTCTAGATCATGCATTATCTCATCCATGACCCACTGAAAAGTCTGTGATACATTATAGAGCCCTAATGTAATTCGAGTGAACTCAAATGAACCAAACAGCATGCTGACAGTTGCCTTGGGAATGACTTCAGGAACAACCAGAATCTGATAGTATACTTTAATCAAATCTATTGTTGAAAATATCATTTTACGTTGCACCCCAGCAGAGAAATCCTCTGCATGCAGCATGGGATATCTGTCCAGAATGGTTCTCGCATTAGTTGCCAGTAATCACCGGAGGGGTGCCAACATTCTTCTTTTTGTGTACCACATGAAGAGCAGCAAATGCCTTGAGCTAACATGTTGTGAAACTCTTGTCTGATAATCTGTAATTTATCCAGTGCTAAACATCAAGGGCGTGCATAGGTTCGCGGGCCTGGGGTAGTGAGAATATGATGAACCATCATATGTTTGACATGTGCTAATGTTACTGACTGCCATGTAATCTCTGGGAAATTTTTTAGTAGTTGTCTGTATTTTGTGCCTCTAGCAAGCACTCTGATTGTTGTAGTAATAGTACAGTTCACCTTACCTTGTGCAGTCATGTTTTTGTTGTGTTGCTTAATCACTGCCAACGTAGGTCCAGTACAGACTGTAGAAGGCCAGGAAGTTTGCTCCAGCTATGGAGTGTGATACATCAGCCACACTAAACTGCCACTCAAAGGTACAATACAGTCCAAAGTTGAGTAGTAAAGTGACATGTCTGTATGTTGTAATCTTTGTATCATTTACAGCATACAAGCAAGCATAATTGTGGCTGTGATGCCATAACCTGGTTGCAGGATACACTAATATTTCTGCTCTGGTGTCTATCAGGTACTGCACTTATGTGTAGCAGTATGTAATAAACACATGTTGTGTGTTGCTGGTATACATCATTGTAACTGCTCCTGTATCACGATTCACTTTACATGGTGGTATGCACTTCTGTGCATCTTCACCAAATTTTCTGTAGTACCAACATATGTTGTGTGTCACTGGCAAAGGATTTCAAGTACTTGATCATCAGTGTTTGCATTGCCTTTTGTGTGCTTTTTATAGTGTGGTCACTTGTATTGTAAGCTCAGCTAGATGATACTTTAGTGACAACAAAGTCACTGAGGTTGTGTTATCTGGTGCAGTAGCCAACATCATGACACTTGTCGCCTAATACATTTCCACAATCTTATCACCTGCTAGTGCTAATGCATTCAGACATCCAAGAAATACTGTTAAAATCTTCTGTGCATCCACTGGTAGTCAGGATAGCCATATATTGTATAATATATCATCACTGACACTATTACTTGCAAGAGTATGCAGGCAATGAAACAGTTGGGACAGAGTTCTGTTGTCTAGTTCCTTTGTTTGTAAAAGCTTGTCCAGCTTCAGACTGGGGCAGTTGCATAATTAATGCATTCTTTATGGCAGCATATCATTCAGTTTCTGGAGGTGTAGCCAGAATGTCTTGGACTTCTGTGGCAAGATCTACCGTTAATGCAGCCACCACTTAACTATATTTCATTTCATCTGCCATAATGTGTTAAGATGATTTAGCTCTCTAATTGTGCGAGTCAAAAGGGGTTATAGTGCCAAGGAGGCAGTGGTTTGATCACAGCCCTGCTGATAACTCCATTATTTGAGGCTGACTTGATAGGCACTGGTGAGGAATTTATCTTTGTGCTGAATGGAAGACTGATGTGGCAGGTGCAGAAATGACAGTTGTAATTTTGATGTGGTGTGGAATGTGGGAGCTGGCACAGAAGTATTGCAATGCGTAATCATGTCTGGCAGTACCAATTATATGCAGTTAACTTGTGCAAAGATTTATTTCCACATATAAATAAATTACACAGACAAAATCAGTTTGCTTGACATTCAGTGTCAACAAGACAAAGCAAGGAATAACAATACAATCAAGAGAAAAAATAAACAAATTGTAGCACGGAACCATGGAACTCTCACCCAGCCTACATGACTGTACCATGGAATGTGTATGGGGGAGTCACTACATCATCAGATTTACTGGCCATTTTATTCTTTAATTTACTGATGGCTGTTTGTACTTTTTTGGATGTTAGTGGATGTAAATACATTGTTATTTCACTTATTAGAATTTCTACATTTGTTCTTAGATCATATTTGCTTATAATCAGCCTTTGAGCTACAATTAAAATAATGACCATTAAATATATTGGCCATTAGAAGTAGGTCATCCACAATTTTATTTCTGTGTTTCATGGTGAATTTATTACTTGCTATTTCATGTTTCCCTATAACATTATTAATAACTTTCCAAAATGATTTTGTTTTCTTGCTCACCTTTCTGATGTCTCAATCATTTATGCCTTTTGTAACTAATGTAGCTTTCCTGTACTATTCCCTACAGCACTTCATATATGGTTTCAAAGTAGTATCTTGCTTTTCATATTTGTATAGCATTCAGAGACTTTCTTGTGACTTTTAATTGGTATTCTCTGTGGCTTGTCAAAAGCATTTCATTGTGCTACCCACTGTTCTCCTGGAGAAACTCATCAAAGATCACAGTATCAAAGATCTTGCTGGTAACTGGTTTACATAATGTCTGTCTTTATGGGTGCAGAGAGTTGTATTAAGAAACTCAAGGAATGTACACAATGAAACAGCATCTTCAGAATAGTATGTTAATAATCTTCCACCATATTCCCAAGAAGCTGAAACATTTCTCTTTGCAATCATTATAATCAGGTTTAATGGTGTAACTTGAACACTTGAAAATGTAAATTATATTTTATTGAGAATCAATAGCTGGTTCTCTGCAAATGGGCAGCCACTGAATTGAAATAAAACACAATACCAGCACATAAAATTCAGTGCTGCAGAAGGCCTGACTACACCATAAGAAATAATTCATGTGAGAAAATCAATAAATAAAATAGACTCTTTTTAATTGTTACGTGGCAATAGTGATAAGAACCTCAACTGGAAGTCATGTATTGCAGGTCTTAAATGTATAAGTTCTGCAGCTTTTGTGTTATGGAAATCATCAGAGTTCGGAACTAAAAATATCAAAAAGTGGACTAAGTTTCCTATTTTCACTCAGTAATGTCTTTTGGCATCATATTCTGTGGTAACTCACCACTGATGTAAAGGCTATGTATTGAACAGAAGTGTGTAGTTAGGAGAATATAGATTAGAGATTAGATTAGATTAGTTTTCGTTCCATAGACCCGTGCTGAGGAGATCCTCGTGGATGTGGAACATGTCAAATATATATATATATATTAAGCTGAAATAACAATACTAATAGTATGAATATATACAATACATCATTTGTTTCTATTAAAAAATTCGTCAATGGAGTAAAAGGAGTTGGCCACTAGTAAGTCTTTCAGGCTCCTTTTAAACTGATCTTTATTTGTAACTAAATTTTTTATGTTTACTGGCAAATTATTGAACATGAGTGTTCCTGAGTGGTGGACCCCTTTTTGAACTAAAGTAAGTGCCTTGAAGTCCTTGTGCAGATCATTTTTGTTCCTGGTATTGTATGTATGAACTGAGCTGTTTGTTGGAAAAAGAGATATATTATTTAGGACAAATTTCATTAATGAGTAAATATACTGAGAGGCAGTAGTTAGTATACCCAGTTCTTTGAAGAGGTTTCTACAGGACGTCCGTGAATTTACTCCACAAATAATACGTATTACAAGCTTTTGGACTCTGAAAACTTTTGTTTGACTTGAAGAGTTACCCCAAAATATTATACCATATGACATTATGGAATGAAAGTAGGCAAAGTATGCAAGCTTTTTCATTTTTATGTCACCTATATCTGCAAACACTCGAATTGCAAATACAGATTTGTTAAGGCGTTTCTGCAGTTCTGTGGTGTGCTCTTCCCAACTGAATTTTATTATCAAGTTGTAATCCCAGGAATTTAGGACTGTCAACCTCTTCTATCTGCTCTTCTTCGTATTTTATGCATATGCTGGGTGGAAACCTCTTGCAGGTTCTGAATTGCATATAGTGAGTCTTTTCGAAGTTTAATGTCAGTGAGTTGGCTTTAAACCATTTATTAATATCCATGAAAATATCATTAGCAGATCTTTCTAGAACTACACTTGACATACTATTTATTGCAATACTTGTGTCATCTGCAAACAAAACGAACTCTGCTTCTGGCAGTGTAACTGATGAGAGATCATTAATGTACACAAGAAAAAGCAATGGCCCTAAGATGGATCCCTGTGGGACACCACATGTAATTTCTTCCCATTCTGATGATGACTGATTACTTAATTCACTAGTCCCTTGCACTGACACCCTTTGTTTCCTGTTAGTGAGGTATGACTTGAGCCATTTTGCAGCACTGCCCGTGACACCATAGAATTCTAATTTACTTAAAAGGATGTTGTGGTTCACACAATCAAATGCCTTTGACAAATCACAGAAAATACCTGCTGCTTGTAATTTGTTATTTAATGAATTAAGTACATTTTCACTGTAGGTGTAAATAGTCTTCTCGATATCAGAACCCTTCAGAAATCCAAACTGTGTTCTTGATAATATGTTATTTGTGGTCAGATGGTTGAGCAGCTGCCTGTACATTATCTTTTCTAAAATTTTTGAGAATGCTGGCAACAGTGAAATTGGTCTGTAGTGTGATGGTATCTCTTTATCCCCTTTCTTGAATAGTGGCTTAACATCTGCTTATTTTAGCCAGTCACGAAATGTCCCAGTTATAATTGACTGGTTATACAAGTAACTTAGAATTGTACTAAACTCACAATAACATGCCTTAATTAACTTTGTTGATATTTCATCGTACCCACTAGAATGCTTTGTTTTTAAAGATTTTATTATGGACGTTATTTCTTTTGGTGAAGTGAGTGATATATTCATGTACTTGAAGCAATTTGTGAAGGCTAGTTTCAGATATTCAAGGGCATTATTTACTGATCCTGAAAGTCCAATTCTATCAGTAACGGATATAAAGTACTTGTTAAATAGATTTGCCACACTATGCCCATGCTATTTGCTCCTGTTCCTTTCTGGTTCTAGCAGTCTGCTCTTTCACTATATCCCATATTGTTTTTATTTTGTTCCCTGACATTGCTATCTTCTTCTCGTAGTGCATTTGTTTAGATGTCTGAATTACTTTTTTTAATGTTTTACAGTATTCCTTGTATTTAGCTAAATCATCAGCATTGGAGCTATTCTTGGTCGACAGATACATTTTTCTTTGTGTCTTACAGAAAATCTTTATTCCTTGTGTAATCCATGGTTTTATTATAGACTTCTGTTTAATTTGAGTAACTTTTAGAGGAAAACAGTTTTCAAACATGGTCTGACATTGTTCATGAATGTGTTATGTTTTTCATTCATGTCATGAGCACTATAAACATCTTTCCAGTTCATATCTTTGAGCAGTTTTCTAAAACACTCAATTTTTGATTGATTGACTACTCTCCTGTACTCAGATTTGGCAGTCTTGATAATCTGCTTAGAATTTACATCTAAAACCAGGAGCTGCATGTCATGATCTGATAGTCC
Source organism: Schistocerca serialis cubense (assembly GCF_023864345.2). NCBI lineage: Eukaryota > Metazoa > Arthropoda > Insecta > Orthoptera > Acrididae > Schistocerca > Schistocerca serialis. The sequence continues at coordinate 549,176,588 of NC_064641.1, forward strand.
ATTTATAACAGGTTTTATGATATGATTTTGTTCCTTTGATTTGTCTATAAAAATGTTATCAATGGCTGTCCTTGAGGATTTAGTGATCCTAGTTGGAAAGTTTACAGTGTGAGTTAGATTGAAAGACAACATTACTAACTGCAGTGAATGTTTACTGGAAGATTGCATTAGAAAATCCGTATTAAAGTCACCAGCAATCAAAATTTCTTTGTTTCTTCCTGTCAAATAACCCAAAAGAGCTTCTAGATGATCTAAGAATAGATTATAATTCCCTGCAGGTGCTCGGTAAATAGTTATTATTATATAGTATCTGTTATGGAACTCTACTTCTGTTGCACATGCTTCTAGATGCTGCTCTAAACAGAATTTATTAATGTCAATGTTCTTGAATTTATGGCAGTTTTTGATAAATGTGGCAACTCCTCCTCCATCCATATCTACTCTGCTGAAGTAGGAAGCTAGCTTAAATCCTGAAATGTTTAACATATCTATATCAGTGGTCACTTGATGTTCAGAGAGGCAGATTATGTCAATTTCATTAGATGAATTCATTTCACCGATACAAATGAGTAGTTCATCAACTTTATTTCTAAGTCCTGGAATGTTCTGGTGTAATGAAGATAACTGATACTGCATACTAATGGGATTGTAACTGCTTTGGTGAAGATGAACTGGCAGTTTCTGATTACTTTCTGTTAAACACTGTTTAAATGGAGGCTGTATGATAAAATCTGACTCCTGTTCATCTGTTTTCTCAAACTGAGTGTGTCTGCCAATCTCTCTTAAAACTCGTTTTCTTTCCCCCTTCCCTATCCTAAAAAAGGCATCCCTCTGACACCTGTGACCACTGGTATTTTACCACTTGTGCCAGTCTCCCCCTTTAAGTTTTCTGCAATATGTAATGTGCGTTCTACAACCTCTTGTAGACAGACAGCTCTTTGATCAACTGGGTAACTGACAACAGCCTCACAGTGTATTTACTCCCTTATGAAGTATGTTGTCAACAAACAATCAGTCTGAAAAAAAACAGTAAGATTCATTTGCAAATATAATACTAGAAGGAAAAATGACTTACCCTATCCATCACTCAGCCTTTGTGTTGCAGTGTAATCAGGTACTCAGCTATACAAATATTTGAACACCTATCCAGTGATGTAAGGAATTTAATAGATAATATTATTAAATCCAACCTCAAACTGAAATCAATCTGCTTGACAATTTCTTCTATTCTAAAGAAGAATTTCTGAATGTATAGTAGTATTGTGTGTATTATGTGTTTAAAAGAGTGTGTGTGTGTGTGTGTGTGTGTGTGTGTGTGTGTGTGTGTGTGTGTGAGAGAGAGAGAGAGAGAGAGAGAGAGAGAGAGAGAGAGAGAGAGAGAGGTAAAATCTGAATGTAGTAAAGTATAAGGTGCTGTTTTCATGTTAAAAAATCCATAACATAAGAAGAAATCATGTGAATGATCAAAACTTTGACATTTTTAATACTGAGAAAGTGTAATATGTTACTAAAACTGACTCATTTCACACCATAGCAAGCGATCGCAGTTATGACCTGTGCAAAATGCAAATAACCAACTAACTACCTGCTATGATATTTCATCAGGAGACCAATTCACACATCAGCTCATAATGGATGTTTGTTTCCTTCTGAAATTGCTTGGTTAGCATCGATAGACATAAACAAGATATTTAGTTAACTTTCAGTCCAACGAGCTTTCTTTTTATATTACTTGTGACAACATCAATTTCATGCAAATGTTTGAAGATGGATAAATAAATAAATAAATACTGCAAATGTTCTAGTTTCTGTGACATGCATGAGAGAGAGTCTCTTCAGAAGTAGTTCAGCCAATTTATGCTTCCACAACTATGTGGCAATAACTATTTTAAAACTTATTTTTATTGACCAAGATAAAATGTTTATGAATAAATTGGATATCCTCATAAATTCTGGTAAATACTCAGTGTATAAATAATTATTCACAACACTTCAAAGCAATTTCTTGGAGGAGGAGGGATTTAGTCTGGTACCAAATCTCTCCTTGTAAAAGACATGCCACATAGATCACTTTAGAACACTGGTAAACATAGATAACAAAATGAGGAAGCTAGGCCATGCATAACTTGAAAAATCATTTAGTAGTTGGATACACACTTATACAGAACTGATATCAATGTACTGGCTGAGGTGGAGATGCATGAACTTTGAATTATAAAATCAAGAGTCACTTGTTTAGCATTTAATTACTACTGCCATCTGATAATATGGACAGTGCTGAAAAGTCTGAAACAGTAAATCAGCATAGATTTATGTATATGGCATTTTTTATAGACTCATTCAGTGTGACATATACATTAACAGTCTTGTAAATGGCCAGCAAATTTTGACATAATTCATTCCAATAAATTAAAAACACCCACAAGGATAGCTGAGCACATTGAAGCAACTGCTTCCAGGAAAGAGATAGGCACACTGGTTCCACATCGAATCCACCTCATGGGTTAACGATAGGAGCGAGCCTGGATGTGGTTCTTAGGCAGTTTCCACATCAACCTTGGTAAATACTGAGATGGTTCCCACATAATGTCTCAGATACATGATTGGCAAACACTTTGAAAACTGATGTCACGTTTGACCATGCGGCTGCCCTAGATGCAGACAGAATGAGTACACACATTCCTCCACAGGGAGCAGCTGGCATTCTCTGTTGGGAGCGCATAGCCTATACATGGATATGATTAGTTTGCCATGAAATCAAAGTATTACCATACCAGTCCCTACCTGGCTTTGGCTTGATAAAGGACACTGGAAGGAAGAAAGAAACTCAAGCAACGACCGTCCACTGAAGCTATTATAGGTATTCTGATCTGTATACCTATTCCTCTTCTCTCAATATCACTATAAACTGCAAATATAAAGGTTGTATAGTAAAGGTTGGCTTCTGTTCTGACACTGACCAAAGTTTTATTGCAGACACGTGCTGCAGATGACTGCAGGTGGCACAGAGGGCAGCATCCATCAGAGACACCTACCTATACTACTGGAGGGAGCACTAAGAAAGCACCGTAGAGAAGCTGTTGCTGCTGCAATTGAGTTCCTGGTTGACAACCCAAAGGTTCTGCTTTCCCGGTGAGTGGAGTCTGTATCCATGTTATTTCATCTAACAAGAGCTTCTGGCTGTACTGGCTATTGTCCAGTTCATATAAACCTGCATTATTTCCCTCATTTGTATAACAGAGCATGCCGGACTGCTCTTATTTATACAGGAGCCTATACCAATATGGAAAATAATAATTAAGGGAAAATGAATATGAAGGATTGCTCCCTCTAAACAAATAACAGAAATAAACACTAACCATTAAGGAGACAAGCAAAAAATGTTGTAAGGCCATCCACTTTTCTTTGACTCAGTTTTTTCTTGTGTCAATAGGCATGTTTCGTATGTAGAATAGCAAGAAGTAGACAATTAATACCATAAATGATTTAGAACCTGTACTGTCCATTATCATAGAAAGAACGAGTCACTGAAAAGCCTTAATGAAAACCTCTTAACTCAACTTTAATTTCTGTGAATACTTAGACAGATATGAAGCTGGGAAATAATGTCTCGGTCACCTACTCATTTAGAACTTTCTGATACAGAGGCACAATTTCATCTCATGTCCATTCAAGTTCCAGCAAACAAACTTTTTTTACACAGTTGTTTGGTGATAGAGACTGAACCTGTTACTCTAAATTTAGTGATCAATTTCTGTACAACACTTTTTGCAGGAGCTGCTGTCTCTGGAAATTTTATTGTGAATCTTTCATTTAACATTTTAAATGATTTTCACTGAAAACGAATTTCAACAAGAAACATTCTTTGTTGGACTGAAAAAGCCATTCTGCAGCACTGTATTCACAACAAACTACAAACTGACTACTGACAACACAGCTCTGATCACCACTTGACATCATGTAACACCACATGACCCTGATTGAGTGCCACCCTAGCAATAAGAAATAACAAGTCTCAGTTAGCTTCAAATATCACAGTATTTTATTCCTGTGTCTAAGAAGTCTGTAATGAAAGTTGCAAAAACATTAGTGTCTGATCCTCCTCATCCTCCATGCCAAATAAAACACACCACTGTATTATCTACTAAATTATAAACAGTGAAACTGTGATATGCCAGCTTCTGTTTAACATAACAAGTGCTGGCCTGGGCTGCAGATACTCTAGTTAAGTAAGATGATCCCTGGTGACTGGTAGCACTGTTGTCAGCTTTCAACTGCAAAGTTCAGATGGCTGCAGGCAAAACAGTAGCCTTCTATAGAGCTCTGGAAACACTGAGGCATTGCCATAGAGACATTTACAAATTCATGTTACGTGATTGGTTGAGGTAGACATATGAAGCAGCCATGCCCAGCCCACTGCAGCTATCAGGCATCTTCTTACACTGGCTCGGCTATAATGCTTGTACATCCATGGTAAATATACAACATGTTTCTGCTTCAGCTACCACTTTTCATTTGACTTCTCCTGTCTGGCCCTCTCTTTCTTCATCTGGTAAGCATGTCCAGTTCTTTAATAGATAACATTTAAGATAGGGATCATTATTTAAGATAGGGACACATATAATAATTTTACTGTCAAGTGTAATAAATGACCTCTCTGTGATGATGGACAGTTATTCATCATAAAGCAAAAGTAAAGAGAAAAGTAAATTTTTGCTAATGACATGATCCTGAGACATGTACGTCTCAAGGAAAATGTAATTCCATCAGATCAAAAGTAAATTTTATTTGGAAAGATATGAGAAGTATAAACTGACACATCATGTGAAACTTTAATCATTAACTACAGCTTGTGGAATGGTCTTCTGAATATGCTGCTGTCAATATCAACTCAAATTTTAACATATTTGACAGTGAGGTTAGATATCTGTTTGAAGAAACATTCCCTAAAAAGTCAGTGAGAAAAAACCTTTTTAAATCAGGTTACATATCTTGGATTACAAAGGAAGTCAAAATTTCTTGTAGAATGAAAAGGAAGCTTCATGCAGCAGCCAAGAGATTAAATGACCCAAAAAAAGTATGCATTTCCATCTGAGCAATAAATTTTTTAACAAGAACATACAGGCATCACAGAACATGTCCTTGAAGGGAGAAAACAAGCAATAAAGTACAAACTATCTGGAATTTTGTAAAGAAGGAAACAGGGAAAAAGTGCTTTGGTAAAGAAAATATCCAAATAAAAAACTGAGGATTATCTTGTTACTGTTCCAAAAACTTCTTCTTCTTTCTTGGCTCTACAGTTCATGATGAGCCTTAGCCTCTTCTACAATTTCCTTCCATTTCTCTTGGTGCTTTGCCAATACTCTCCAGTTTCTATAACCCATCTTCCTAAGATCTTTGATTACTCCATCTTCCCATCTGGCTCTTGGTCGACCACGTCCTCTCTGACCTCCTGGCTTTCCTTGTAATATTCTTTTTGGTACTTCTGTATCATTCATGTGAGCCACATATCCTGCCCACCTCAGTCTGGATGATTTCACTATCCTATTATGGGTTGGTCTTTGAATATGATATACAACTCATAGTTGTACCTCCTTCTCCATCTTCCTCTTTCACAGATTGGGCCAATAATTCCTCTAAGTAGATTTCTTTCAGATGCATCAAGTGTTTCAATTTCTTTAGTTGTCCAGGCTTCAGAGGCATATGTAAGCACTGGTCGTATAAGTGATTTATACATGGTTAATTTGGTGGTACAGGTGAGGAGCCTTGGGGATAGAAGTCTTGTTAGGGCAAAATAGGCTCTATTGGCTAGTATTAATCTCTGCTTAATTTCATAGGAGGTATCATTTAGATGCGTAACTGTCGAGCCCAGGTACCTGAAATGTTCATCTCTCTCAAACATATAATTGTCCATTGTTATTCCATTTGGCATATTTTCTCTATGTGCTTTTCCAGCTGCCATATATTTTGTTTTTTGTTCATTAATAATTAACCCCATGTTCCTATTAGCCTGTTTAAGAGCTGTAAATGTCTCTTCCATTGTTTTTTGGGTTCTTGCTGTTATATCTATGTCATTTGCATAGGCCAGTATCTGCACTGATTTATAGAAGATCATTCCCCTATTCAGAAAGTTTGCGTTTCTCATCACCTTCTCCAGGGTGGCATTAAAGAGAAGACATGCCAATGCATCCCCTTGTCATACTCCGTTTTTAATACTCAATGTATTGGATATCATTCCTCCGATTCTTACACTACTTTCTGTTTCACTCATTGTCATTCTCATCAGCCTTACCAACTTTCTCAAGATTCCCAGTTAATCTAGAGCTTGATATAACTGCTCTCTATTTATGTTATCATAGGGTGCTTTGAAATCTATAAAGAGGTGATGTGTGCCAACCACGTATTCGTTTGGTTTTTCCATGATTTGTTTTAAGGTGAATATTTGATCTATAGTTGACTTCCCGAGAAGGAATCCGCATTGGTACAGCCCCATCTCCCTCCGTATGATCAGGCGTATTCTGTCGAATAGTATATTAGAGAATATTTTATATCCCAAATTAAGTAGTGTGATCCCTCTGTAATTGTCACACTCCATCTTATCTCCTTTCTTATATATGGGACATATGATACCCTCTTTCCATTGTTGGGGCATTTTACCCTCTTCCCATATTCTGGTGAGCATTTTCAGAAGGCTTCATTCCAGCTCTCTGCCTCCTTGCTCAAACAGTTCTGCTGGAATACCATCTGTCCCTGCCGCCTTGTTGTTTTTCAATTTCTTCATGGCAGTTTTCACTTCTTCTATATTTGGTGGGGCAGTGTTGTTGTCTGGGTCATCTTCCCCATTTGTGTCTGTTGGATTCTCTGGTATATTTATTCTAGGGTTGAGGAGACTATCAAAATAGCTGCACCATCTTTCACATATTCCCTTTTCTTCACTTATTATATTCCCTGTCTCATCTTTTATTAAGCTTGTATTACTACCAAAACGCTTCCGTACCACATTCACCTCTCTAGTCCTCTTTTCAGTCCTCCATTTTTCTTTGTATTCTTCTACTATCCTCCTTGGAATTTATTCTCATTAATAGGGTACCGTACTTGAGAAGGGGAGGGGGGGGGGGGGGGCAGAAGTTGTAAGGTGACTTCCAGTCTAGTATTTGGGCCTAACTAAAGGAATGGGAAGCAGGAGAGGTGGCAGTTCACATCTATACAGTTGGTAGCCTGGTAGCCATTGTGGCAGGTAGTGACAGAGAAAGACAGCACTATGCTGCATATTCTGAAATCTGGAGTCTAAGAGAAGTCATCTCCTCTGGTGGAAGTCTGGATTACAAAAGGAAAAACTCACTCAGCATTCCTTGGCTGGCTGGTGCCTTGCGCAATGAAATTCTTTGGCATATTTTCAATGCATCACTTAAGTAAAGTATAGTTCCTGGAAGGTTTAAGTGTGCAGTTGTAAAACTGCTGTGGAAGAAAGAAGATAAAGCAGATACTGTCAACTATCAGCCAGCCTCACTACTGCCAATTTTGTTTGTTTGTTAATAACCTTAGTGAGGATAACATCATCAACAAAAGTCAGTTTGGATTTAGGAAGCATTATTGATAGACAGTACAATATTTTCATTTGCTGCCAATGTTTGGAATCTGTCACCAACAAAATTAAGATGGTTGGAATATTTTGTGACCTAGCAAAATGGTTTGGTTGTGTCAGTCACCAAATACTTTTACCCAAAGCTGCATGCCTGTGCAGCTAGGAAGTGTCTTGATTTGTACCTTTTCAACAGGAAGCAGGCAGTTGTACTGGACAGTCAAGAAGGTGTCTCAAAATCATCAGGATGGGTTACCAAGACACAGAGCATTTTGTAGCACAGTTCTAAACCCCATATTTTTTATTGTTTTTATTAATGATCTATGTCGTTGCAGAGAATATTGTAAATTCAACATTTTTGACAGTGACACAACACTATATATTGGTACATCATTAGACAAAATTGAGGTGTCAGCTAATGAGGTTTATAGAGATATAGTAAACTGGTTTAACATAGATGATCTTTCTGTTAATTACAGTAAAACAAACTATATTCAGTTTCACACATCTCTAAAGATGAAGAGATAGGAGAAACATTAGGTGACCAGCATTGTACCAACATTGTACTTCAAAATACCTGAGCTTCATATTCACAGCAAACTAAACTGATAAAACCACATCCTTGATCTGTGCAAATGACTGAGTTCTGCAACTTATGCTTTATGCATTGTTTGCTCTTACAGAAATATGAAAACCATTCAATCACCTTATTGTGGTTATTTTCATGCCATTGTGGCCTGTAGTGTCATACTTCGGGGAAATCAGCCACGAGCGCAGGAAAGAGTCATAAAAATTACATGTGGAATCCACTCTTAGAGCCACATGCAGAAACTGTTTCAAAGAACTTAAAATCCTTACAGCCACTGCACAACAGAGGTTCCCCTGAAGTGTTTCATAAGGAAAAAAGCCCCTTTTTAATCCTAATAGTGTGTACCGTAGTCAGGATATTAGAAGAAAAGATGATATCCACTTGAGCATACAAACCTGATTATGGTACAGAAGAGGTCCACTTCAGTGACTGTAAGATTCTTAATGCCCTCTCTTCACAAGTTAAATGTTTAACTGATGATGAGTTTTTGTTTAAAAAAAGACTTGTAGCAGTTCCTAGTGCAAGGATCATTTTACACTATAGAAGAGCTCCTGAACCACAATGTATAGTGTCAATGTACCTGAAACACTCAGATACATTCTCAGATCCTTTATTGTGTTCATTTCTATCTATTATTATAAACATATTTATTTTTCTGTAATAGATTAATTTTTTGATATACTTATTTATCTGTAAAATGTATTTTTCTGAAATAGAACTTAAGCTGTAGATACTTCAGTATGAAATTGATTAGAACTATTTACATAATACCATAGAATGTAACAGAAACAAACTTGGAAAACTGACATGTTTTATATCGTGTCGTATATTCACAACATGAGTCACTAAAACACAAAACAATTCAATAAATAATAAATAAATTGTACTGACTCTGTAAAGTATTATTAAACAGATAAAAATTATTTCTTTGGAGAGAATAAAGTGATGTTATGTTCTTTTACTTCTTTTTCAAATGAATCTTCTCCAGCAGCTGACTCAATATTATGGCTGATGAAATCACTTTTGAATGCTCTGTAAAATTCACTAAATGACAAAGAATGAGGCTCCAAATAATACTTGAAATTAGATGCTCAGTAATAATGGGATGACAATTTAAGAATTTTATGTAAAATTTTATGAGTATTTTCTTTCAGTCCATTATTCTATTCTTCTCATTCCCTTTGTGTTTTGAAACAATTATCCTCTTTACTCCATTTAACTCATCTGCTGGCTGAACATGTGCCAACTCCTAAAGCTGGAAGGAACCTTACTTGACACACGTGTAACACATCATCTTGTATTCTCAGAGTCTTTCATGGCAGCATGCTTCATTTCAGACATTATCTTATAAATTGTACTGAAGACTATATTTTCTTCTTGATTCTCCTACTTTGATTTTTTGTTTAATTTATTTCCTGTGAACTGTGATAGCAAAGTACATTTCCCATTGTTCCCAAATCATATTTGACCATAATATATGAAATATTTGACTATAGTTCTCCTCAGATATTGAAGAACATATTCACTTGTTTTCTGATTTGCAACAATATTTCGATGAGCATTGTCGACCTATTTTTCCATAGTTTCTCATTATTTCAATTTGTTCTTCTTTTTTCTTTCTCACAGTATTTCTATATTCTTTGCCTTTCATTCTCAACAAAATTAGCTTAATTTCTTTTCCATACAGAAGAGTCCACTTTATTTTCAGGAAAACACTTTCTTTTCTATTTCGTTATCTTCATTTATAGTGTCTTGCTTCACAGCAATATTCATGATGTTTAACCCCTCGACTGTGCTTGACGAGCTGGGCTCAAGAGCCATTGCTGCACTGTCATAGTGCCTGATGAACTGCGTTCGTCCAGCTATGCTCTCTTGCTGGGTGTGCTTGTTGAATAGAGTTCAGCCGCTTATTGGCGCTACGGTACGTGGTTGACGAATGGCACTCAGGCATGCAGTCAGCTGCCTACGAAATTAATTTTGACGTCTATATCAGCCACTAGAGTCACTCTACACAGTGTAAAGTTCTTTCAATGGAGGTTGCTGGTGGTCTTCTCAGTGAAACAATATATTTTGTGGGACAGTAGAATTTTCCAATGCAAACATGTCGAAGCACATATCTTCTTCGTCTTTGTGTGATGAAGACATTGAACTATTATTAAGCCAAAGCGATATTGAGTGGTCTTGTGACAGTTTTTCGAGCGGTGGAGAAGACAGTGATGACAATTTCAGTGATAGTGATACAGAAACTTCAAGTGTGGAAGAGGACATCGCAGAAGAAGTGCTGACTGCTGACACTGGTTTTTCAAGATCTTGGTCAGTTAAATGTAATGGTGATAGGAGTTAGTTTCCCTTCGCAGGCACTCCAGGAGTAAAACTTAGTTTCAACAATCCTCCAGATCCATTGAATATTTTTACCTTCTTCTTTGATGACACCTTGTTAACAATTATATCAAGTGAAACAAACAAATATGCTAAACAATTTAAAACTTCATACGAAGACAAATTGAAACAACAATCTTGTGTGCACAAGTGGCTACATACAAGTAATAGAGAACTCTATTCATTGTTTTCATTGCTATTTCTCCAAGGAGAACTCATTTACACAGGAAAAGACACAGTGTTTGAGCCACAATATACTGAATATCCTACAGTATCGAAAGTTGTTTTGTCATTACTTAAAGGGTATTTTGACAAGGGATATAAGGTTTTTACTGACAATTCTATTCAAGTTCCTAGCTGTTAGATTTTCTTGCATCTAAAAGCACTAACTGTGTTGGAACAGTTATGGTGAACAGAAAATAAATGCCAGCAACTTTGAGGGAGGGAAAACTCGAGAAGGGTCAAGTTAAGACCTTTTATAGAGGACAGTTGATGGTGAGATAAAAAAGATGTGTACACTCTATCCAGTACCTATAGTAACAAACTGAAACATACTGAGAAGAGGAGAACAGTTAAAACAAAGCCTGAAGCTACACTGAAATACAACGACAGAATGGGCAGCATTGATTTGGCTGACTAGTACATGACAAATTATACTGCCACAAGAAACCGCTTGTGAAAATATTATATGAAGCAGTTTCGCCATTTCATAGATGTGACAGCTCTTAGTTGCTACCTTATATATAAGAAACTTGGTGGAAAATTGGACTGACTCGATTTCCAAATTCATCTAATCAAAAGTGTACTGAAAAAAATACAATGCACATGTTGTTTTGTCCTCTCAGCACAGTAACGTTGGACACCCCTGCCAATTTTCAGCTCCAACACTTTTGGTAGGCCGTCACTTTCCCATACACATTCCACCTACCAAAAACAAGAAGGCGTCGATATGAAAATGCTGAGTGTGCTGCAGCAAATTGGACATCAACAGGAAAGAAATAAGAAGAGAAACACGTGTGTATTGTGAAGAGCACAATGTTGAATTGTGTGCAATACCATGCTTGGAGCTATACCATACATAGAGTAATTTCTAATAAATATTCTTCAAGAAACTGTGTTTCCTTTAGCTCTACTATGAAACCCCTTCCTCAGAATATAAAAATTAATAATAAATAATTTTTATTTCAACAACAGTGTTACTACTGTGAAGACCTTTGAATTGTTAGCTATTCAGCTGTTAGATAATCACTTACCCTCATAACAATCACACATAAGCGTGTCAAATACATGCCGCTACAATAAGCACTAGAGGTGCAGGAAGAATTACATGTGCGGGAACAGTTCTAGATGGCAAAACTCCCCGCCTGAGCAGCGCTGCAGTGGCCGACAACAGCCTACCACTGGGAAATTTTTGCCGCAACAAACAGCACGGTCAAGGGGTTAATTGTGTGGCTTGGCATTTCCTATGATTCTGATTATCTAATACCATGCATTTTCAGCAGCTGAAATTGATTGCAGATGGTCTTCTTTCCTATTTTTTTGTTTTCTTACACCCTGTTCTCTTTTGAAATTTTTGGACCAACTTCCTTCCTTCAGTTTCTTGTTAATGAATCAACTAACAATTTGAATAATTAATAACTTATTGGCTGTTGTTGTTGTTGTTGTTGTTGTTGTTGTTGTGGTCTTCAGTCCTGAGACTGGTTTGCTGCAGCTCTCCATGCTACTCTATCCTGTGCAAGCTTCTTCATCTCCCAGTACCTACTGCAACCTACATCCTTCTGAATCTGCTTGGTGTATTCATCTCTTGGTCTCCCTCTACGATTTTTACCCTCCACACTGCCCTCCAATACTATATTGGTGATCCCTCGATGTCTCAGAACATGTCCTACCAACCGATCCCTTCTTCTAGTCAAGTTGTGCCACAAATTTCTCTTCTCCCCAATCCTATTCAACACCTCCTCATTAGTTATGCGATCTACCCATCTAATCTTCAGCATTCTTCTGTAGCACCACATTTTGAAAGCTTCTATTCTCTTCTTGTCTAAACTAGTTATCGTCCATGTTTCACTTCCATACATGGCTACACTCCATACAAATACTTTCAGAAACGACTTCCTGACACTTAAATCTATACTCGATGTTAACAAATTTCTCTTCTTCAGAAATGCTTTCCTTCCCATTGCCAGTCTACATTTTATATCCTCTCTACTTTGACCATCATCAGTTATTTTCCTCCCCAAATAGCAAAACTCCTTTACTACTTTAAGTGCCTCATTTCCTAATCTAATACCCTCAGCATCACCCGACTTAATTCGACTACATTCCATTATCCTCGTTTTGTTTTTGTTGATGTTCATCTTATATCCTCCTTTCAAGACACTATCCATTCCATTCAACTGCTCTTCCAAGTCCTTTGCTGTCTCTGACAGAATTACAATGTCATCGGAAAACCTCAAAGTTTTTATTTCTTCTCCATGGATTTTAATACCTACTCCGATTTTTTCTTTTGTTTCCTTCACTGCTTGCTCAATATACAGATTGAATAATATCGGGGAGAGGCTACAACCCTGTCTCACCCCCTTCCCAACCACTGCTTCCCTTTCATGCCCCTCAAGTCGTATAACTGCCATGTGGTTTCTACACAAATTGTAAATAGCCTTTCGCTCCCTATATTTTACCCCTGCCACCTTCAGAATTTGAAGAGAGTATTCCAGTCAACATTGTCAAAAGCTTTCTCTAAGTCTACAAATGCTAGAAACATAGGCTTGCCTTTCCTTAATCTAGCTTCTAAGATAAGTCGTAGGGTCAGTATTGCCTCACGTGTTCCCATATTTCTATGGAATCCAAACTGATCTTCCCCGAGGACAGCTTCTACTAGTTTTTCCATTCGTCTGTAAAGAATTCGCGTTAGTATTTTGCAGCTGTGACTTATTAAACTGATAGTTCGGTAATTTTCACATCTGTCAACACCTGCTTTCTTTGGTATTGGAATTATTATATTCTTCTTGAAGTCTGAGGGTATTTCGCCTGTCTCATACATCTTGCTCACTAGATGGTAGAGTTTTGTCAGGACTGACTCTCCCAAGGCCGTCAGTAGTTCTAATGGAATGCTGTCTACTCCCGGGGCCTTGTTTCGACTCAGGTCTTTCAGTGCTCTGTTAAACTCTTCACACAGTATCATATCTCCCATTTCATCTTCATCTACACCCTCTTCCATTTCCATAATATTGTCCTCAAGTACATCACCCTTGTATAGACCCTCTATATACTCCTTCCACCTTTCTGCTTTCCCTTCTTTGCTTAGAACTGGGTTTCCATCTGAGCTCTTGATGTTCATGCAAGTGGTTCTCTTATCTCCAAAGGTCTCTTTAATTTTCCTGTAGGCGATATCTATCTTACCCCTAGTGAGATAAGTCTCTACATCCTTACATTTGTCCTCTAGCCATCCCTGCTTAGCCATTTTGCACTTCCTGTCGATCTCATTTTTGAGACGTTTGTATTCTTTTTTGCCTGCTTCATTTACTGCATTTTTATATTTTCTCCTTTCATCAATTAAATTCAATATTTCTTCTGTTACCCAAGGATTTCTACTAGCCCTTGTCTTTTTACCTACTTGATCCTCTGCTGCCTTCACTACTTCATCCCTCAAAGCTACCCATTCTTCTTCTACTGTATTTCTTTCCCCCATTCCTGCCATTTTTTCCCTTACGCTCTCCCTGAAACTCTGTACAACCTCTGGTTTAGTCAGTTTATCCAGATCCCATCTCCTTAAATTCCCACCTTTTTGCAGTTTCTTCAGTTTTAATCTACAGTTCATAACCAATAGATTGTGGTCAGAGTCCACATCTGCCCCTGGAAATGTCTTACAATTTAAAACCTGGTTCCTAAATCTCTGTCTTACCATTATGTAATCTATCTGAATGACACTTATTGGATATTGATCACAATATTATAACACTGTTAAATTATACAAAAATATTCTAAACATTTCAACAAACTTAAAATAATTATTACATTGGCACAACAATGAAAAAAGTAGTCAGGCATAGCAATGAAAAAAGTGCTCTCTATGCTCCAGTTCAGTAGGCACCAGACTGATAGGAGGAATTACTGAGCATGATCTTTTTTCTGTGCAGATACATTGACAAGAAGACAATCAGGAAGCTGCTCACTGACGTCATCCGTACGACTTGTGACCGACACCTACTTGATAAAGTAAGTTCAAAAACAATAATATCTCATTCAGAACGTAGTCATCTACTATACTAATGGTATTACAATGCTTTGTTTTGTCATAGAAGCCACATAATAGCTAATGCATAATGTCTGTAGTACAATGATTTCACTAAAGGAGAATGCACAGTATGATGTTGCAATTTATACTCTGTTGATAAAAGTTGTGGTCTAGGTCTCTGTTGCTGCAATAGGAATGACTGACTTTGGAAGGAGTAGCCTCTGAACCTAGAATTGAAGGAGGTGTAGCTTAGTTGTTTACTTGTTCCACACATCATCTGCAAGATACATTATAGTGATGCAGAATGTGTGACATACATAAATTTATACAGTGTGATATGCTGTCCATGTACAGAAGGGTACCTACAATAGTGAAAAAAACTTAAGTTTAACTATTATGTCACATCATATGTAATGCAAGTTTACAAATAGGCATTCAGCCATCAAATAGTTTTCAAATAAACACTTTCAGTTTGGTTGTAAATATAATTTTTCTGTTTATCAGGAATTTTACAGCATGAAAACTGAAAGTTATAATTACAACATAATTCACGCCTTTTCATCTACAGCTAAGTGATTACTCTGCTATTCACAATTAAGTGCCTGGCAGAGGGTTCAATGAACCACCTTCAAGCTGTCTCTCTAGTGTTCCACTCTCAAACGGCACGCTGGAAAAATGAGCACTTAAATTTTTCCATGTGAGCCATGATTTCTCTTACATTATCATGATGATCATTTCTCCCTATGTAGGTGGGTGGCAACAGTATGTTTTCACAATCGGAGGAGAAAACTGGTGATTGAAATTTCATGAGAAGATCCCGTCGCAACCTAAAACGCCTTTGTTTTAATGATTGCCACTCCAATTCACATATCATGTCTGTAACACTATCTCCCCTATTTCACAGTAATACAAAATGAGCTGCCCTTCTTTGTACTTTTTGAATGTCATCCGTCAGTCTCACCTCATGCAGATCCCACGCCGTACAGCAATACTCCAGAATAGGGCAGACAAGCGTGGTGTCAGCAGTCTCTTTAGTAGACCTGTTGCACCTTCTAAGTGTTCTGCCAATGAATGTGATATGCATCTTTGGTTTGCTCTACCCACAATATTATCTATGTGATCATTCCACTTTAGGTTATTTGTAATTGTAATTCCTAAGTATTTAGTTGAATTTACAGCCTTCAGATTTGTGTGACTTATCACATAATCGAAATTTAGCTGATTTCTTTTAGTACTCATGTGAATAACTTCACACTTCTCCTTATTCAGGGTCAGTTGCCACTTTTCACACCATACAGATATCTTATCTAAATCATTTTGCAAGTCATTTGGTCATCTGATGACTTTACAAGATGGTAAATGACAGCATCATCTGAAAACAATCTGAGATGGCTACTCAGATTGTCTCCTATGTCGTTAATATAGATCAGGAACAATAGAGGGCCTATAACACTTCCTTGGTGAATGCCAAATATTACTTCTGTTTTACTCAATGACTCTCCATCTATTACTATGAACTGTGACCTTTCTGACAGGAATCATGAATCCAGTCGCACAACTGAGGCGATACTACATAGGCATGCAGTTTGGTTAGAAGCCGCTTCTAAGGAACAGTGTCAAAAGCCTTCTGGAAATCTAAAAATATGGAATCAGTTTGACATCCCCTGTCGATAGCACTTATTACTTCATGAGTATAAAGTGCTAGTTGTGTTCACAAGAACGATATTTTCTGAAACCGTGCTGACTATGTGTCAATAAATCATTTTCTGCGGAGTACTTCATAATGTTCAAATACAGTATATGCCCTAAAAACCTTCTACAAATCGATGTTAGTGTTATAGGCCTGTAATTCAGCGGATTACTCCTACATCCCTTTTTGGGTGTTGGTGTGACTTGAACAATTTTCCCATCTTTAGGTACAGCGAGTGGTTGTATATAATTGCTAAATATGGAGCTATTTTATCAGCGTACTCTGAGAGGAACATGAGTGGTATACAACCTGGACCGGAGGCCTTGCCTTTATTAAGTGATTTAAGCTGCTTCGTTACTCCAAGGATATTTACTTCTATGTTTCTCATCTTAGCAGTTGTTCTTGATTGGAATTCAGGAATATTTACTTCGTCTTCTTTGGTGAAGGAGTTTCTGAAAACCATGTTTAATAACTCTGCTTTAGTGGCACTGTCATCAGTGACTTCACCATTGTTAACATGCAGTGAAGGTATTGATTGCCTCTTGCCACTGGTGTGCTTCATGTATGACCGGAATCTCTTTGGGTTGTCTGCCAAATTTCGAGACAGAATTTTGTTGTGGAAATTATTAAAAGCATCTCGCATTGAAGTACGCACCATATTTTGAACTTCTGTAAAACTTTGCCAATCTTGGGGGTTTTGCATTCTTTTAAATTTTGAATGCTCTTTTTGTTGCTTCTTCAACAATGATCTGACCCGTTTTTTGCACCATGGGGGATCAGTACCATCACTTATTAATTTATGTGATATTTATCTCTCAATTGCTGTTGATACTATCTCTTTGAAAATATTCCACAACTTTTCTACACTTACATGATCAGATCGGAAGGAGTAAAGACTGTCTCTTAAAAAAAGTGTTAAGAGCATTTTATCAGCTTTTTTAAATAAATATATTTTGCATTTCTTTTTGATGGTTCTAGGTGTTATGGTATTCAGCCTAGCAGCAACTGCCTTGTGGTAGCTAATCCCTGTATTCAGCACAATACTCACTATTTGCCCATGATTATTTGTTGTTAAAAGGTCAAGTATGCTTTCGCAACCATTTACGCTTTGAGTGGGCTCATGAACTAATTATTCAAAATAATTTTCTGAGAAAGCATTCAGTACAATTTTGGATGACATTTTATGCCTGCTGCTGGCTTTAAATGTATAATTTTTCCAGCATATTGAGGGTAGATTAAAGTCACCACCAACTATAATTGTATGAGTGGGGTACTTATTTGAAACGAGACTCAAGTTTTCTTTGAACTGTTCAGCAACTATATCTACTGTGTCGGGGGGGTTGGTAAAGTGATCCGATTAATAGTATAGTCTGATTGTCAGGTATAACCTCTACCCATACTATTTCACACGAACTATCTACTTCAATTTCGCTACAAGGCAAACTACCTCTGATAGCAATAAACACTCCACCACCAACTGTATTTAATCAATTCTTTCTGAACACTGTTAGATCGTTTCAAAAAAATTCGGCTGAACTTATTTCCAGCTATAGCCATCTCTCTGTACCAACAAGTATTTGAGCTTCAGTGCTTTCTATTAGGGCTTGGAGCTCTGCTCCTTTCCCAACACAGCTACGACAATTTACAACTACAATACCAATTGTTTCTACAGCTACCTTAATGTGTTTTACCTGCCCACTTTTAGACAGACATCCCTTCTGTGGTGCCCTGAGACCCTCTAACCTAAAAAACCGCCCAGTCCCTTCCACACAGCCCCTGCTACCCATGTAGCTGCCTCCTGTGTGTAATGGACTCCTGACCTATTAAGCGGAACCCGGAAACCCACCACTTGATGGTGCAAGTCAAGCAGCCTACACAGTCACAGAACCGCCTGAACCTCTGATTCAGACCCTCCACTTGGCTCTGCACCAAAGGACCACAGTTGTTTCTATTGATGATGTTGCAGATGGTGAGCTCTGCCTTAATCTCGGAAGCAAGACTGGCAGTCTTTACCATTTCCACTAGCCGACTGAAATCAGACAGAATCTGCTCCAATCCAAAGTGACACACATAATTGGCACCAAAATGAGCTACCACCACCTGCAGTTGGCTGGACACTGTACTCTTCATGGCATCCGGAAGCACCCTTTTCACATCCAGAATGACTCCCCCCAGAATGCACACCCAGTGAAGATCAATGAAAGTTAGCATAACCAACAATTTTAAAATTGTGATGTGTTCTCATATCTGCTACAGGAACATGCTTAAATATAAATGGGCCTTCACCAACAAAGCATAATGTCAGTTTCCTCATTTAGTGACAGTTATTTCACAGCACGACTTGGCTCTACATTCAGAAAACTTTATGCCTGCTTACTCTGGTCATGGAAGCCTTTGAATTTATGAAGAGTAATGAAGGTCCTTTTTTGTGTAGCATCTCAATTGCAAATTGTATTATTTCTTTTGAACTGTAATGAGTTATTTGTGACAAATTTCCCTGGTCTGTAAGTATTGTGAAATTGTAGTTAAAAGACTATTTAAAAGGTATTTATCTTAAGATTGTATTTGAGCAAGCAGCACAAAATTTATTTCTAAATTATTATTCTTTGTTATATTAACAAAATGCTTTAGTGACTGAACAGTGTGTGATTATTTTATATCTACCTCCATGGAAGCTGCATGCCTAACAGAGGGAATTGATGATGGCCGTGAGAGGGCATAGGTCTTACTCTCTGGTTGTGATCTGGGTTGTATCTCTCTTTGCTCTTGGCCTGTTGACACCATTGTAGCAAAGTTTTACATTTTGTACCTCACTGTTGCAGAACTCACTTTAGGCTTGCCTTGTCTGTTTCCCATCCACCATCAGTCAGACGTACTTAGCTCGACTACCATTTGGAGTCACTTTGTCTTCCACAGGCTGCCCTTCCACCTTGCAGCTTCACCCATTCCTCTCCAGGGTACTGATGCATGGCTGCTTGTAGATACAGCAAGTATTTTAGTACAATCAAAATCATCTCTGTGAGGAACATGTATCAAAAAACATTTAAAAATCTCATATACACCTACTAAGGTCAACATAAATCTCAAACGTGAAATTTTGTATGTTAAAGTTAGCTATAAAAGGCAGATTTACAGTTGTGTTTCTATTATCTTCTATATCAATGGTCAAAGTAGTGGACTGCTCATGCCATTATGAAAATTTCTTGATTATGCTTTAAAAATAGTGTGATTTTTTTAAGTTAGTAAGTAATACGGATAGTAAAAAAATCTACTCACCATTTAGTGGCACATATAAAAGATACAAGATATGGTAATGCACAAGCTTTTTAAGCCAGAAACTCCTTCCTCTGTCAGACAGGCTGAAAGGTAAGAAAGAGGGATGAAGGAAAAAGACTTGGGGAGTGTTACAGAAAATTGGTCTAGAACCCCAGCTCATCTATCCATATTATATTATATTTTCAAACACTGATTATTTTCGTTTATATAACTCATGCCTTTGAGATTTATGAGATTACATTAGTTTGTGTTTGTAAATAATAAACATCTACAGGGGTTTCAAAATGAATATATGAGTTTTAAGATTTTATAGCATTTATTACATTCAACTTACAATTATAAATAATACATCAAATGAAAGAGCAATCCAAACAGTTTTGTTTGTATACTTGTGCACAAGGGGAAAGAGGATGGAATGACCAAGAGTGATTGAAGAACATGTTGAAGGAGTGAGAGTCTTTCACAGATAGCCTCAAGAAATCAGTTCATAAGGGTAGTTGTGAATTAGTAATTCCATTGCCATCTGTCTGGAGACTTTTAAGGAGACACTTACACTCTGTCCTTATCATTTGCAGCTGTTACAAGTTCTATAGCCTACACATTATGATTTACATGCCAACTTTGGAAACAAAATGTTGCTGCATGATCTACATCTACATCTACATACATACACTGCTAGCCACCAAGCGGTGTGTGGCAGAGGGCACAATTCACGCCAAAGTCATATGAATGTTGCTGCTCTTCTTTGGACCTTTTCAGTGTCTTGAATCAGACCCAACTGGTAAGGGTCCCATACAGATGAACAGTACTCTAAGACTGGACAAACTAACATGTTGTAAGCAATTTCCTTTGTTGAAGGACTGCATTGCTTCAGGATTCTACCAATAAACTGCTATCTAGAGTTCGCCTTGCCCATTACTTGTGTAATCTAATCATTCCATTTGAGTTCATTTCGAATAGTCACACCCAAATACTTGATGGATGTTACCACTTCCAAAGATTGGGCATTTATTTTGTACGCATACATTAATGGGAATTTTTGCCTTGTTATACGCAGTAGGTTACACTTACTAATATTGAGAGATAACTGCCAGTCATTACACCACACATTTATTTTCTGCAAATCCTCATTGATTTGTTCACAACTTTCATGTGATACTACTTTCCTGTAGACTACAGCATCATTGGCAAACAGTCTAATGCCACTGTCAATACCATCAACTAGATTGTTTATGTAAACTGTAAAAAGCAGCGCACCTATTGCGCTGCCCTTGGGCACACCTGAAGATATGCTTGTTTCTGTTGAAGTCACCCCATTCAGGATGACATACTGCTCTCTGTCTGTTAGAAAACTTTCTATCCATCCACATATGTCATCAGATAGACCATAAGCACGCACTTTTTGGAACAAGTGATAGTGTGGAACTGAGTCAAATGCCTTTTGAAAGTCGAGAGATACGGCATCAACCTGGGAGCCGGTATCTAGAGCCTGATATCATGTACAAAGAGAGCCAGCTGTGTTTCACATGACTGCTGTTTCCTAAAACCATGCTGGTTTCTGCAGATGACCTTCTCAGAGTCTAGAATGGTCATTATGTCTGAACACAAAATATGTTCCATGATTCTACAACAAATTGATGTCTGTGAAATTGGCCGGTAATTATGTGCATCCGATTTTCTACCCTTTTCATAGCTTGCTATGATGTGGGCCTTCTTCCCATCCCAAGGAACTTTCCACTGTCACAATGATCTCTGATAGATGATGGATAAGAGTGGTGCTATATTTGTAGCATAGTCAACATATAATCTTACAGGGATACCGTCTGGATTCTGGATCTGATGATGCAGATCTTTTGCATTGTGTCACCTCCAGTGATGAATGAGCATTTCACTTATGTGGAAATGTGAACACACATAATGTGCACATCTGGGGTTCATGAAATCCCCACAAGATGGTACAGATGTAATGAGATTCACCTTTTTGCCATATCCTGATGATGCAACTATAACTGGTGTTTCTTATCTTTATCTGCTAGAACTATGGCTCTGTTCTCAATTGGAAGAAGTTAAACTATGAAATTTCATTTGACTGCAAGATGGTGTGCCACCTCACTGGCATAACTCAGTACACCAGGCTGTTCCAGCTCAAGAGCTCAGGTGCGAGCAGTCGGGTGCCTGCGGATGCTGGCAGGCAGCAGTGAGTATACAGCTTGTGCAAGTGCACGCAATGTCACAGGTAGACAGGGCTGGGCAAACAGCTTACATGTAGCACTGTGCACAAAGCACTGTCTAGGGAGGAGACCATGTACAAGGCAATACAGGGATTATGATTAACAAAAAACATTTATATAAGCCAAATGTATAAATATTTTATTTAGTTTGAGAAATATATTTCCATTTATTCATGATTAATGAAATATTGGGTGTCAGTTCTTGAGCTGCCACAAGATGCTAAATACTCGTAAGTGTTGGTTCATGCAGCTGGAACCTTTCTGCAGTTTTTACTCTCTTCATTATAGAAATCAGTTTTTGACAACCATATATTGTGCCAACCATAGATATGTCAGCTGCATTCCTTTGTAATTTGGGGAATTCTTCTGCACGAAGATTGCAATGCCATCTTACCCAATTCAGAATTTGTGGTGTTGTAATACAAGGTGACCACATTTTTGGAAGCCAAAGCTGGGACCAACATGGGTGCCCATAATACAGGAGGGCAAGGGAGGCTGCGCCCCGCCCCCCTTTTCAGGGAAAGGAAAAAACTATGCTATAGTCACATGAACTTAGTTCAAGAAATTTATTAAAAAGTTGGTGTGTGTGTGTGTGTGTGTGTTTGTTTATGTTTATGTATGTGAATAAAATGATCTGTCTACTGCTCAATGTATTGTGCACTGCTGTCATGAAATTCACAGATCGTTTCAGTTAATGTAATAACATTTATGTCCCCCACCAATTCAAGTTTGCTTAAAGCAGTTCTTATAAAGTGCAGCATGAATCTGGTTTTTCATTTTTCTGCCATACTCACTTTTAAATCATTTAGTGCTTTTATATACACACATCAAATAAAGTTTTGCATCACCTTGATTCTGAGAGTTCCAGAACCTGTACAGAAAATAGGAATAGAGATCGACATAAACATCATTTCTGCCTTTTTATTGCTCATGAAAACCACACAATACATGCTGTACCACTATACAGTGCGACCTTCAGAGGTGGTGGTCCAGACTGCTGTACACACTGGTACCTCTTTTACCCAGTAGTATGTCCTCTTGCATTGATGCATGCCTGTATTCATTGTGTCATACTATCCACAAGTTCATCCAGATTGTCCCACTCCTCAGTGGCGATTCAGGGTAGATTCATCAGAGTGGTTGGTGGGTCACGATGTCTATAAACAGCCCTTTTCAATCTATCCCAGGCATTTTTGATAGGGTTCATGCCTGGAGAACATGCTGGACACACTAGTTGAGTGATGTTGTCATCCTAAAGGAAGTCATTCACAAGATGTGCGTGACGGGGGCACGAATTGTAGTCCATGAAGATGAATGCCTTGCCAATATGCTGGCAGGCAATGCGTTAAGCTGTACAATCTGGCCCTATGTAACTTGATATGTAGCTCTTATGAATCGTATTATATAGCATATTATCAGAGGAGCTAGAGTAAAACTTTTTTACTAAAAACTTATCTGGTGAATTTGAACTGCTGTACAAACTTTCATGGAACATAGCTAAGAACAATTCTGATTAAACCAGCTGTCAAACGAAAAACTGCATTAAAATCGATCCTTTCATTCAGAAGTTATGATACCACTGACATACAAACACAAACACACTTTAAACTTGTAATACCCCTCTGTTTGCGTCGCTGGTTAATCATGAAAAAAGTGCAGTAATAGTCTGGGGTTCTGGCACCCATGCATTACATCCAATAGGAAGAGCTCACTTCGATTTGCGTGAGTGTATCATATATCACAACAGAAAAAGTTTGTAGTGCTCTGAGAGGTGATCCATAATAGTTGAGGGTTAATTAAAGGCAGAGTTACCACACTGTTTATGACACAGAATTATGAATATGTTACTTACCTCTCTTGAAGTTCAGAGCTGAAAACACAGTGACTTTTGGGCATTGCGAAGCTGATTACAATTTGTATGCGTTTCAATACTCACACCAACAAAACTATCATGAAAGGCCTATTGCTAGGGAAATACAGCTAAGTAATACCAACTTCAGCACAAGTATTATTGAAGGTCTTGAACTTCAACGTGTCAGCAGACAGTTAGTGTAAACGCACTCTATAACGTGATATGTTAGGTTTGGGGTTTGGTTGGTTGGTTTGTTTGGGGAAGGAGACCAGACAGCGAGATCATTGGTCTCATCAGATTAGGGATGGATGGGGAAGAAAGTCGGCCATGGCTTTTCAAAGGAACCATCCCGGCATTTGCCTGGAGTGATTTAGGGAAATTGTGGAAAACCTAAATCAGGATGGTCGGACGCGGGATTCAACCGCCATCCTCCCTAATGCGAGTCCAGTGTGCTAGCCAGTGCATTAGGTTTAGGATATGATATGGAAATAAAGTGTAAAAGTGTGAGAAGTTACATGTTGAAACATCCCATGACTGAGACTTGGATCTGACTTGCAAAAACTGCAACATTTAAGTGTCCTGGTTGAACCCAGCCAGAACAGAGGGACAGGACTCCAAAAACTGGAACTGTCACGGCCAAATCGGGACGCCTTGTCACTTTTTATGTAATATATGTCGATGTGCCAGTGGCGGACACAGAAAAACTTCATGGAGGGGGTGTTAAAGATATCTTGAGCTACCTTTACTTTTACCGCAATAAAAAATAATCAAGTCACATGCCAAGTTTAAGAAAGTTTTATTTAAACTGACTATATACATATACAAGACAATGCCTTCTTATGATATAAAAAAGTTACGATTGTAGTTATCTTCCTTAAAAGATGAATTCTATGTGCCAATTCTTCCTGCAAATTGGATAATTACTTCATCAATAGGACAATCAGTGTCAGGGTGAGTGTTCAACAGAGCTAAGCCATTAAGTCGACCCTCCTTCACTGTCGACCTCACCTATGTCTTTGTATTCCCCAATGCTGAAATCTTCTTTCTACTGTAGCAATAGATGCAGGTAGACAAGCAAATATTTTGTACAGTGTGTGTTAAGTAGGATAGTCAGATCTAGGACAAACAGGCAAAGCTTGAATAACGCGATCATGATCATTAAGGGCATTTATACTCGTTTGCTTGTATTGAAGAATCTGCCCCATTGTCTCTCTTTAATCACAAAGAGTGCTTCTTCTTCAAAGAACGATAGTTCAGTTAAGCACTAATTCAATTTATGTTCCAGATCATTACTGTCGTGTTTCAGTAGTTGTGAGGGCAAAAGTATGTTGAATTTTAGATGATAAATATTTTCTTGATAAATATTTTCTCTGAACAAGAAAACAGCAGAATATTTGCAACTTTTCTTGAACAAATACCAGACAGAATGTATCGAGATCATGAGAATGGCTGCGACTTTTCTTGTAGGTGTGTGTTAGCTAAACACTTAAATTTTAAAAACACTTAAATTTTTTCAAGATTCCACTACCAAGTTGCCTTACAAATGGATTAAGTTTGCCCATGAATGCATTAATTTTACCACTTGTATCAAAAATTAATACATTGCTTCTTTGAAGTGATGTATTTAGGCTGTTTAAATGTCTTGTAATATCAGCTAGGAAGGGCAGGTCCACTAACCGTGCCTCTTTCCTTTCATGTCCATAAACAATGCAATTTATTCCCAGATTGTGAAAAAAACATTGACAAATTTGCCTCTGATGTCACCATACTGCACAGAGATAAGGAACATCACCATAGGCCACTTCCAGGTCATGCAAAAGGCTTTGAATCGATGATGGTTGACACTGTGGCACCTTACAAAATTTGCACACTTCACCACGATATTCATGATATTAGGTGTTTCACACTTTTGGCACAAGGGCTTCCTGATGCACAAAACAGTGTATGCTTTATATTTTTTCCAAAATTCCATTTGAGTTTTTCCTTCAGATGAGTCACATAATCTTGCTGGTTCCCAACCATTTGTGGTGCATCGCCTGTTGCCAGAGAACAGGGCCTCTCCCATGCCAAGCACAAATTTCTACAGACTCACAGACAACCTGTGGTTGTATACTCCATTTGTATCGCCTCTAGGAGCCCCTCAAAAACATGTAGTTCTGAATTAATGCTGCTCACACACATTGTGAGCTGAGAAAAGTGTGACATCTGTGGTCTCATCAATGCTAAGAAAAAGCTATAAAGGTTTGGCATTTCTGCTTCAGTTGATTTTACAAATCTGTGCCCATATCATGGATCCAGTGAGATACCACATGCTTGGAGAGGCAAGCTCCTTCAAAGCACTCAGCAATGACGAGCAGGCATGATTTCAGTATGGGAACCACTGAGAATGGTGTTCCAGTTTGTTGCAATAATGAGTGCAGCTTTTTGGCTTGTTTGAACCACTGCATCAGTTGACTCTTTGTCAACATCAGCAATCTACAATAGTTGCACAACACATATGTAGTAATCAGTTCATATATAAAGCACATGGGAGAAGCATGTATTCATTTGTTATGTTTATTCATTTATTTTGCATCAGATTTACCTGTTGCTGGACTTCACTCTTCAGTATTATAGTGAGCTGCTTTCCTGCATTACTTTCCAGCTCATTGTAGTTTGTCACATGAAGAGGCATGTAGTGATGATGTATAATATACTTCTTCATTGTATTCAGAACTTCATGCCACATGAGACACCAAGGCAACTCATCTCTTTCAACAAACAAAAACCGTTCTTCCTGACCTGGAGAAAATGGCAACGGGTTGTTTCTAGAACTCGTCATCATTAAGTCTCCTAGGAAGCACAAGGTGTAAGCAATAGGCAGTGTGGATGCATGGTGAAATGGGACCCTGTGGGCAGACTACTCCCTGGTGCCAGTTCGCCAGGTGAGCCCCAGTATGCCCATGGGTGCCCGTGCCCCATGGTGCTGACCTGGAACAGCTTGCATTACAAGATTGGTTAAATGATGTTTTATCTGTACATTGGATTGGGTCACAAGGGGCCAGATGACAGCTTATTTTGCATGACCTCTTTGTTTACTCATGATCTGATGCCACACATTTTTACTTTGGGTGTTCATAAAGGATCACTCATATGTGCCTTGATTACCAGCTGATATACCCAACTTTAGAAACGGCATTGTTGTGACAGTTACTCCATACATACTGATCAAGGTCTGAGGTGTGCAATGAATGGTGCTCACATTGAACACTTGAAGAAAAAAGAAAAGAAAAAACTGTTTGAGTTGCTGTTTCATTTCATGTATTATTTACAATTGTAAGTTGAATGTATTAAATGCTAAAAGCCTTAAACCCCATTCATTCGTATTGAAACACCCAGTATGTATATACTTCACAAGCTAATGTACGGTGGATGGCAGATGGTCCCTTGTACTACTGCTAATGGTTGACTTTCCTGTTCCACATGCAAATGGAGCCAGGGGAAAACACCTATATGCTTCCATAAGAGTACTGAGTACAGAACATTAAGACCATCTACCTAATAACATATGTCCATCTTTGGCACAGATTAAGCGGTGACACATCATGGCATGGAAGCAATGATGCCTTGGTAGGTTGCTGGAGGAAATCACAACACGTCTGCACACACAAGTCACCTAATTACATTAAATTCCAGGTAGGAGAGTGATGAGCTCTGACCACATTCAGTCACATCCCAGATGTGTTCCATTGAGTTCAGATCTGACGATTTGGGGTGGCCAGCACATCAACTGGAATTCGCCACTGTGTTCCTTGAACCATTCTGCCACAATCCTGGCCTTGTGACATGGCTCAGTCTCTTCCTGAAAATGGCCACTGCCATCGGGAAACCTGATTGTCATGAAGGGGTGTATGTGGTCTGCAACCAGTGTATGAAACTCCTTGGCCCATCATGGTGCCTTGCATGAGCTCCAATAGACTCATGAATGCCCACATGAATGTTCCCCTGAGCATAATGGAGCCTCCGCCAGGTTGTCTCCATCCTGCAGTACAGGTGTCAAGGAACTGTTTCCCCGGAAGATGACAGATTTGCACCCTCCAATTGACATGACAAAGCAGGTATCAGGATTCATCAGACCACGCAATGTCCTGCCAATGCACCAATGTCCAGTGCCAATGGTCACATGCCCATTTCAGTCATAGTTGCCAATGCAATGCCATGGTGTTAACATCGGCAAACACATGGGTCTTCAGCTGCGGAGGCCCATCTTTAGGAGCGTTCAGTGTACAGTGCATTCAGACACACTTTTAGTCTGTTCAGCATTAAAGTATGATGTCAGTTCTGCCACAGTACAGTGCCTGTCCTGTTTTACCAGTCTGCCCAACCTACGATGTCCAACCTCTGTAAACTCCATGATGTCTGGATGTGGTTCCACCTGGGTTTTGCCACATGCTGAAGATATTTGCCACAGCGCTCCTCAAGCACCCAACAAGTCGTGCAGTTTCTGAAATGCTCATGCCGAGGCTCTGGGCCATCGCAGTCTGCCGTGGGTTGAATTCAGATAAATTGCGCGCCTTCCCCATCCTACACATGGAGAGCACATGTTATAACGTCAAGTTTAACACATATATTTCAGAACGACTCAACACATATAAGTCACAGAGTAAGTTGACAAGCAAGATATGTGTACATGTTAGCATTCGAATGAGCACTGAGTCCCAGTCTAGCGGCCGCTGCTCGGCTGGCCGCTTAGGTGGTGCAGCCGCTGCATGGCTGGCAGACAGCACCACACATAGAGGACGCATGTAATTGCGCAGCAGCACTTTGAATGATTGGCAAGTCACAACACTTTTCCCCCCTTTGAAATTGTTGCACTGGTCCTGATGGAGGTGTCCTGGAGATGGCTAACATCCATAGGCATTGTTTGACTTGCCGTAAAGTCTCGAGGAGGAGGCTTCCCGTATGGACAGAAGTGTCCCCGATGATAACGGGTCGAGATGACAGGAGATGTAGGGGTCGAATCTGCTGGGGGCCCCATGCACCAATCTGCCCGTTGCGGCAAGTCCAGTTGATATGACAGGAGACATGGGCGATGTGTCGGCGTCCATTGGAGGAGGAGGCGAGTAGATTTGCTCTGACAGAGGATGGTCATCCGGTTCCTGCATGGCCACGTCTCCTGGTGGCGTCTGTTCTTGTGCTGGCATCGCGATGATGGTGAGAGGGCTGTGTTGTGAGTATTGAGAGATGCCAAGATCCCGAGCGTCAGGTAGAGCTGAAGGTGGTGTAGCGGCATTCAGAACAGGCGTTGCCAGCAGACAAGGCCGAAGCTGGTCCGAATGACGCACTGCAACACCCGTGTCTGTCTGGATTTCATACAGGCGTCTGCCACGGTGTCGTAAGATGTGGCCCGGGCTCCATTTTGGCCGCCTGCCATATCCCCCTACCCAGACGAGGTTGTCAGCAGTGAACCGACCAAGTGAAGGCACCCACGGCTGTGAGGTGGAAGGCCGCAGAAGATGAAGTAGCGTGCAGGGCTGTCGGCCATATAAGAGCTCAGCCGGGCTGTGGTCGCCCATGGGGGTGAAACGGTAAGATGCCAGAAACTGGAGAAGTGCATCATCAGCAGCAGAAGAAGTCAGAAGTTTCCGCATCTGAGCCATAAATGTGCGGACCAGTCGTTCAGCCTCACCGTTTGATTGTGGATGGAACGGCGGGGCCGTGACATGCATAACGCCGTGACTAGCACAAAAATCCGCAAATTCGGTAGAGGCAAATTGCAGACCATTATCAATAACAAGAGTAGAGGGGAGGCCTTCCAAAGAAAAAATGTGGACAAGAGCACTGGTGGTTGCCGCGGTGGTAGGCAACGTGCAACGGACAATGAAAGGAAAGTTAGAGTAGGCGTCAATTACGAGGAGCCAATAAGTACCTAAAAAGGGTCCCGCAAAGTCAGCATGAATGCACTCCCAGGGCTTCTCAGGCGAAGGACACGGTGACAAAGATGACTTCGGGGCAGTGGCCTGTGACGCACAAGGGTCGCAGGCAGTGACCATGTGTGCTATTTCAGAGTCGATGCCAGGCCAGTACACGTGACGGTGCTCCAGAGATTTTGTGCGAGACACACCCCAGTGCCCTTGGTGAAGGAGGCGCAAGACCGAAGCACGCAAAGACGCAGGTACCACCACACGCGGCGAAGCATTGTCAGTGGAAAGGAGGATAACACCATCCCTAGCCGTGAGGCGGTAGCGCAAAGCGTAGTAGTTCCGCAATGGATCAGAAGTCTTAGTGGACGGCCGATCTGGCCAACCCTTCTGAATACAGCGTAAAACCCAGGAGAGGGTAGGGTCAGAACCCGTAGCAGCCGCCAGCCTGTCCCCAGTGATGGGGAACCCGTCCTCAACCCGCTGCTCGGCAACATCCAGGTGGAAACGCAAAAGTTCGTCCCTATCGAATGCCAGATCAGGACCCATGGGAAGGCGAGACAGAGCATCAGCATTTGCATGTCGAGCCGTTGGCCAGAAATGAATCTCATAATTGAAATGAGACAAGTAAAGAGCCCAACGCTGGAGGCGGTGTGCAGCCTTGTCAGGAAGTGACGTTGATGGATGAAACAAGGAAACAAGTGGTTTCTGATCTGTAACAAGATGAAATTTTGAGCCATAGAGAAAAACACCAAACTTATGAAGAGCATAAATAATGGCCAAAGCTTCTTTTTCAATTTGAGAATACTTTTGTTGGGCATCCGTGAGCATTTTGGAGGCATAAGCAATGGGTTGTTCCGAACCGTCAGAAAAACGGTGCGCAAGGACTGCACCGACCCCGTATTGAGAGGCGTCTGTGGCAAGAACAAGATGTTGGCCAGGTTGATAAGTAACCAGGCACGGGGCCTGTTTCAGCATAGTCTTCAATTTCTGGAAAGCCACATTGCATGATGCAGACCAGTGAAAAGGCATGTTTTTATGCAACAGGCGATGCAACGGCTGAGCCACCGAAGCCGCAGATGGTAAAAACTTGTGATAGTATGCTATTTTCCCCAAGAAGGCCTGCAGTTTCTTAACAGATGTAGGGTGAGGAAGGGCATCGATTGCAGCCACAGTTTGCTGAAGCGGACGAATACCATCCCGAGAGAGTTGAAACCCCAAGTATGTGATAGATGCCTGAAAAAATTGTGATTTCTGAAGATTACACTTAAGACCGGCAGTCTGTAAGACATGAAAAAGTGTGCAGAGATTTTGAAGATGTTCTTCAGTGGTAGAGCCAGTGACAACAATGTCATCCATGTAACTGATACACCCAGGGACAGGGAGCAATAATTGTTCCAAGAATCGCTGAAAGAGAGCAGGGGCGCTAGCAATCCCGAATGGCAAGCGTTGGTATTGATAGAGGCCGAAAGGCGTGTTAGGGACCAGAAACTGCCGGGAAGCAGTGTCAAGAGGAAGTTGATGATAAGCTTCTGACAGGTCAATTTTAGAAAAATACTGGCCTCCAGCAAGTTTAGTGAAAAGTTCTTCAGGACGGGGCATAGAGTAAGTGTCGATGAGGCATTGAGCATTTACAGTGGCTTTGAAATCGCCACAGAGACGAATATCACCATTTGGCTTAGCAACAACAACGACAGGAGAGGACCACTCACTGGAAGTGACAGGAAGCAAGACCCCTGAAGTAGTGAGACGATCCAACTCCCGTTTTACCCAATCACGAAGGGCCACAGGAATGGGCCGAGCCTGAAAAAACTTAGGGCGAGCAGTGGGTTTGAGCGGGATATGAGCTTCAAAGTCGTTTGCACAGCGTAACCCAGGAGAAAAAAGGGACAAAAATGTCATCGACAAGGAATCCAGTTGAGCATAAGGAATAGCATCAGAGACAATATTGACAGAGTCATCTATGGAGAACCCAAAAACGCGAAAGGCATCGAAACCAAAAAGATTCTCTGTGTTACTCTGGTCGACCAAAAATATGGGGACAGTGTGAACAATGGATTTGTAAGATACCTCAGCATTAAACTGTCACAAGAGAGAAATCTTCTGTTTATTGTACGTCCGTAATTGCCGAGTGACAGGTGACAGGAGTGGAGAACCCAACTGAAGATACATCTGAGAATTAATTATAGTGGCAGCAGAACCGGTATCCACTTGCATGCGAACATCTCGACCAAGGATTTGGACAATAAGGAATAACTTCCCTGAAAGGGAAGAAGTGCAATTGACAGACAACACAGAATCAGCGTTATGTTCATGAATATCATATATGCGGTCGGATTTGCAAACGGAAGACACATGACCTTTCTTTTTGCAATTGTGACACACAGCCCAACGTTGGGGACAATCCTTGCGTGAATGTTTTGTAAAACACTGCGAACATGAAGGAAGTTGCTGGGGGTTTTGCTGCAGTTTCTTAGCGGGTTGTTTACGGATAGGCCGAGGCTGCGCGTGGGAGCGCACTGCGGCCACGTCGGCCAGCGGGGATGTGCCGCACGTGTCGTCAACAGTGCACAGAGGTTGTATTTCCCCGACATCACCCCATGCCTCTATTTGTGCCCCAGTGGAGCGAGAAATTTCAAAAGACTGCGCAATGGGGAGAACTTCATCTAGAGTCAGATTTGCCAACTGAAGGGCACGTTGCCGAACTTCTTTGTCGGGCGCCAACCGGATAATAGCATCCCGTACCATGGAATCGGCATAGGATTCTTTGTGAACGTCAGTAACAAATTGACACTTTCAACTGAGGCCGTGAAGTTCAGCAGCCCAATCGCGATAGGATTGATGTGGCTGTTTTTGACAACGATAAAAGGCAACACGAGAGGCTACCACATGTGTTTGCTTTTGAAAATAGGCAGACAGAAGTGAGCACATTTCAGCAAAGGACAAAGACACAGGATCCTTCAAAGGAGCCAATTGCGACAACAATCGATACATTTGAGGTGAAATCCAGGAAAGGAACAGAGACTTACATGGTTGTTCGTCCGTGACATGAAATGCCAAGAAGTGCTGTCGAAGATGTTTTTCATAATCAGACCAGTCTTCCGCCGTCTCATCGTAAGGAGGAAAAGGAGGTATAGCCAACGACGAGAAACGCCCCACATTTGATGCCGTGACGACATCGCGAATCGCCGCTGTTAGAAACATTTGCTGTTCAAGGAGATTTTGCAATAGCTGCTTGACAGTAGCCATGGAAACCTGTGGGTCAATAGTGAAAAGGAAAAATCCACTACCTCGTCGCCAATTGTTATAACGTCAAGTTTAACACATATATTTCAGAATGACACAACACATATAAGTCACAGAGTAAGTTGACAAGCAAGATATGTGTACACGTTAGCATTCGAATGAGCACTGAGTCCCAGTCTAGCGGCCGCTGCTCGGCTGGCCGCTTAGGTGGTACAGCCGCTGCATGGCTGGCAGACAGCGCCGCACGTAGAGGACGCGTGTAATTGCGCGGCGGCGCTTTGAATGATCGGCGAGTCACAACGGCACACTCACTGATACTACATGTACCATGTGTGTGTCAGACTAGCAGTTATTCCTCACCAAGTGACACTGCTATCACCTGGACGGGTTTGTATCACTGGTGGGTCGGTGGTCATAATGTTCTGGCTTATCAGTGTATGTTGGTGGCAGTAGAACCATTCTGTAATCTGTCACAAATACTGGTTCTTTAATTTTCTCAATAGCTTTCACAAAAAGAACATTTTCTTCCTTTCAGGGATTCCACTTTGAATTCAAGGCGCATTTCTGTAACACTCGCTTGTTAATCAAACCCACTGGAAACATATCCAGCAGCATGTCTCTGAATTGTTCTGATGTCTTCCCTTAATTCTACCTGGTGGGGATCCCAAATATTCAAGCAGTATTCCAGAATGGGTCATGGATATGTCCTGTACGCTGTCTCCTGTACATTTTCATGGAATTCTCCTAATAAACCAAAGTCAACTATTCACCTTCCCTACATATGATGTTACGAGGGCAGTTCAAAAGGTATCTGACTTCTATTTACAAAATCAATCTTTACTGAAATACAATTATTTGATGCTGTTCGCCTTCAAAGTAGCCCTCTTTAGCTTCCACACATCTCTCCCAATGCTGCTGCCACTGCTGGAAGCATCACTGAAGAGCCTCTTTTGGCATGGTGCACAACTGCTACATCAAATTCTGTATAATTTTATCCCTTTTCTGAAACCCGGTTCCTTACAGAGTCTTTTTCATTTTAGGCAAAGCCAGAAGTCACTTGGTGTTAGGTCAGGGAAATAAGGAGGCTGATAAATCTCAGCTGTTTTGTGTTTGGCCATTAACTGAGAACAGTAAGTGGGTGTGTTATCATGGTGAAAATGCCAACAGTCCACTGCCCACAAACCTGGTGCTGGGATGGTTCCTTTAAGAGGGCATGGCTGACTTCCCTTCCCATCCTTCCCTAATCTGATGGGACCAATTACATCACTGTTTGGTCCCCTTCCCTGAGTCAACCAACCACAAGTCTGGCTGTTTGCATCTGACTGCTTCATGAAGGTGACACAAAATCTCTTGATAATACTCCTTATTAACATTAGTACATTCTGGGGTGTATGTGTGAAGGACGACACCATTGGAGTTGAAAAAGATGATCAGCATGACTTTCATAATGCTGTGGACCTGCCTTGCTTTTTTGGGTCTCAGGGATGATGGATGCTTTCACCGTAATGAGTGGAACTTTTTTCTGGTTCGCACCCATAAACCCAGGACTCATCACCAGTGATATCTGTGTTAAGAAAGTTGGGATTACTGTTCACAGTATCCAGCATGTCCTGTGCAATGTCCAAAGAAAGCTGCTTCCGCTCAGTTGTTAGCAGCTTGGCACAAAATTTGCGGAAATCCTTCTGAAAGCCAAATGTTCATTTAAAATGGAATGAATGGATCCAGTACTAATTTCAACATTGTTCAAAAGTTCTATGATCATGATTCACCTATCTTGCATCACCAGGGTCCTTATGTGATCAATAACAACCTCATTTGCTTATGCTGAGGGCCTGTCTGTACTTGCTTCACCCACTGATAAGCAGCTATCTTTAAAGCTGTTGTACCACTCCTTTATCTGTGTGGTACATGTTGCTTCATCCACAAACACTTGTTAAATCTTGCAGATTGTTTCAACTTGAGAATAGTCAAGCTTAAAACATAATTTGGGGAATAATGTTCCACTTTTTATGTCATTTTGCCCACATTAAAAAATCTGACAACAACCACTTACATATGTTCAGCTGCCAATGGCTAGCAAAAAAATTGTTTTTGCAGCCATGAAAAATATCAGGCTTGCACACTAAATATGTGTACAAATGTAGTGTGTGCGCACACCCTAAGACCATTGTTAGTTTCAGCAATAAAAAATAAGTCTCTGTTGGTACATTATGGCCAGGGGACATTGGCTGGTATGTATTTCTCAATTCAAAAAACTTAACCAACAGCCATATATTATGAATTATTTCATTTTATATATCAAATGCTACTAGTTTCAGCAACTTTTCCATATTAACAAGCTTACTGTAAGGTGCCATAAAACTGGAATCGTAAATCAGAATCATTACGCAACTGATTCATATGGAAGGGTGACACCATCATATGAATCAGTTTCATAATGGTTTGGATTTATGGTTCCAGTTTTATGGCATCATACGATAAGCCTGTTAATACAAAAAAAGCTTATGGGGCCTGAAGATGGTAATATTGAGTTGCTGAAACTGGTAGCATCTGATATAGAAAATAAAATAACCCAAAATATATTGTCACAGCAGAAGGTGAGTAGCACCATGGTGTAGTGGATATGACACTAAACTGTTGCATGGAGGGTCATGAATTCAAAACTCACCTGGATCGTACAATTTTAATTTCTTATTCAGTCTGAGTACATTCTAGAAGTATCCACAAATGTCAAGAATCATTGTACTAGAATGTTCTGTAGCTGTATATATACTGTATGTGTACTGGCCGGAGGCAGTTCGCTCTGCGCTCTTATATGTGCGAGTGCTGAATAAACCTTCATTAAGTGAAGTTAGTGTTTGTCATTCACCTAATTACACCTTCTTCTACTTGTCATTATTTTGGTGGAGGCGCTGGGTATTGGAACTTGTGGTACTGCACATTATTGACGACACAGTGGCTCCCATCAGGCCATGACAGAGCCGCCATTTACGTGGCGGTAAACCTGAGTTTGAATCCTATTCAACAGATCGCAATCTATCGGAGAGAGAAGAAGAAGAGGACATTACAATGACAGCAACTGTGTGCCACCATATGGACATCCTTCCGTGTGCTCTGGTGACGATGGCCAAGATCCAAACAAGTGGCTGAAGGTATATGAGCGTATAGCTGAATTTAACAAATGGGATGATGCCATGTGTTTGGCTAACAATTTTTCCTGCTTGGAGAGCACTGCCAAACAATGGTATGAGAACAATGAGGAGAAGTTAACAAGCTGAGAAGTATTCCAGGCGGAATTGCACAAGTATTTCGGCGACACACAATGACAGAGGTGCAAGGCTGAAGATAAATTAAAGTACAGTGCACAGCGTCCAGGAGAAACTACAGCTTCCTACCTTCAAGACATCTTGCAGCTGTATAAAATAGTGGATCCTAGAATGAAGGAGGAAGATAAGGTTGCAGATCTCATGAAGGGTGTTGCTGAGGACATGTATCAAGCCCTACTCCTGAAGGAGGTTTCGACAGCATACAACTTCATAAAATGGTGCCAGTATATCAAGAAAATTTATCAAAAAAGAATTACACCAAGAAGTTTGAACGGCTTCACAACATTGTATTGATGTCTGTGATGGAGGAAGCAACTGATTTCACAAGTGTTCTTCATCAGATAGTGAGAGAGGAAGTGGAGAAGGCACCTGGATTGCATGGTGAGCAGAAAACCAAGACACTTCAAGAGGTCATAAGGGAGGAAGTGGAACAGACATTGAACCAAATCTCTCGCCCTTCATTTCCCTTTAAAACGGTGAAAAAGTTGAGACCCAGGCAGAGTTAAGTTCCTACAATGCCGCATGACGAACCTGTTTGGGCACCAAGGAAGACTGACATCTGGAGGACCCAGGATAACCAACCCGTATGGTTCCACTGTGGACGAGCGGGACATGTGGTGCACTATTGTCGAGAAAGGCGGCGGATATTTGCTGATGCCCAAGCAAGAAGACAGCATACCGATCTTAGCAAACGCCAACTCCGGGACAACGAAGATGAACAAGATGATGCGGGTGCACGACGGCGTAGATCACCATTACCGCAAGCTAGCCACTGGAGAGGACACTCCCCAACACGTTGATCAAGGTCTCCATCACCGTTTACAGGCTCCAGCCGATCACCTAGCTGCCACAACCTGGAAAACTATAGGGTGCGACCTTCCTTGGCAGTGAGGCTGCCGAAGAGAAAACTCCTACGCCATCGATCACTGCAAAAATAATAGGAAACTACATAGATATCCTCATGGATGGCTGACCAGCCCAAGCTCTTGTGGACTCTGGAGTCTCATATTCAGTCATTTTGGAGAAGTTCCGTCACCAGTTGCAGAAAACCATGTTCGACGACAGCAAAACACCTCTGCTGAAGGTGGCTAATGGGAAATATGTAAAACCTACATGAAGATGTACCATTCATGTGGGTATAAGAGGCCATACACAGCCCTTATAATTCATCATCTTACAAGAGTGCAGTCATGACATCACTCTCGGATGGGACCTTTTGAAAGCTTCTCAGGCAATTATAGATTGTGGTTACTCGAAGATTATGCTAGACGAGATGAGATACTGTGGACAGAAAGATGCGCATCTGAGTGTGTGGAAACTATGTGTGTTGGATGAAGTTATCATTCCTGCTGTCAGCGCTAGAAAGGTAACTGTCAAGCCATGCATCAACCTGTGGATCTTGTAGTGATATGTAAGAGAAGCTTACCACTGAAAAATAACTTGGTCATCCCAGCCTCTGTCATCTCGTTTAAGAATGGATTCGGTGAATTGTAGATAGTTAACTGTCACCAAGAACCGCAGATCCTTCCAAGATGCATGTGCACAGTAACTACTGAGCCATTAATTGAAGAACAGCTGAGCATCATAGAAACATCCAATGCCGTGTCTGTGGGTGAAATTGGTGCTACCACTACGAGGCAAGATCTTCTAGCTCAATTATCACCAGATCTCACTAAGGAACAACAGATGAAGCAACTTGCCATTCTTCAAGAAATCTCTGAATGCTTCAGTCCACAGGTGAAGAGCAAATTAGACAAATCGACGGTGAAGCTCCGGATTAGCATGGGAGACCATCAACCAATAAGCCAGAGAGCATACCACGTGTCAGCAACGGAACATTGAATAATTCATGACAAAGTAGAGAAAATGATGAAGAATGACGTCATTCAGCCTTCACATAGTTAGTTAGTTATGTGTTCCATTGATCAACAGCACAGAAAAACCGTTATGATGTGGAACGCGTGAGGCGATTACGACAATGGACACTGTGTTTTCGTTACATCCTGATGACGTGGATGACAACTACATTGGCCAGATGTTAACCAGAGTTGAGGAAGCTCAGCAGTTAGCTCAACTCCGCACACTACAGGCTCAAGAAAACCATCACCAAAGGTATGACGTGAGCCACCCCCCTGTTGTCTAACAGCCTGGTGACCTCGTCTGGATCTTCACTCCTGTTCAGAAGGTTGGTCTCTCTGAGAAGCTCCTCAGGCGCTACTTTGGACCTTATAAGGTTGTAAGCCAGTTGTCTGATGTTACTTATGAAGTTGAAGGTTTCAACTCCAACACAAGACGATGAAAGATCAGAGATAAGGTCCATGTCCTTTGAATGAAGCCCTATAAGGATCCTGCAACCCAGGGTAAATTTGAAGCTCCAGCAACAGGCAACAAGTGGAAAGGTGACAAAAAGCATCGTGGCAAAAGAAGTTCTAAGAAGATTACCACCAGGGCGAGAATCAGTCATCAGGAACCGGAGTATGCAGGACCAATGACTCGTACCTGGACTAGGTGAAATGTAACACTGAGACACTGTTCCCTTAAGGAGGGAGCAATGTCA
Organism: Schistocerca serialis cubense; assembly: GCF_023864345.2. Taxonomy (NCBI): domain Eukaryota; kingdom Metazoa; phylum Arthropoda; class Insecta; order Orthoptera; family Acrididae; genus Schistocerca; species Schistocerca serialis. The sequence goes on from NC_064641.1 coordinate 549,215,450, forward strand.
CAGCAGAAGCTGAGTAGCACCGTGGTTTAGCGGATATGATACTAACTGTTGCATGGAGGGTTGTGAGTTCAAAACTCTCTTGGACTGTACTATTTTAATTTCTATATTCAGTTTGAGTACATTCTATAAGCATCCACAAATGTCAAGAATCATTGTACTGGAATGTTCTGTAGCTGTATATATACTGTATGTGTACTGGCCAGAGGCAATTTTCTCTGCACTCTTGAATGTGCAAGTGCTGAATAAACCTTCATTAAGTGAAGTTAGTGATCATCCTTCATCTAATTACACCTTCTTCTACTTGACAATATGGCTGTTGGTTAAGTTCTTTGAATCGAGATAAAAAATAAGGTTCAATACATTTTGAATAGCCCTTGTACATTCTCATTCCATTTTACTGCTAACTGGTGATGAGGTAAACGTTTGATACCAAGCTCGTGCAACTAGTCAAACAGCAACAGCAACAGCTGCTCCTGTAGCAGCAGTTGCTCCGGCAGTTTCAGCATCATCAACAGCAGTTCTAACAACAATTTCAAATGTTGTACAATTGCTAACAGGTTCAGGGTTTCCAAACCATCCAGGCTGTGGTCACTTCCCAGCCTGAATGCCAACCACTTGTGCTTGCACCATTTAATGACATTAAAGAGGATTGAGACACTTATTTGTGGTGGCTGACACCACACTTTCCCATATTGCAGGTTTTGGATGATTCTCTCTGATGATCATCCTTCCTGTTTTGGGCTTCCCCAGAGATGCTTTCATTGTTAAAGAAGTTGAGAAGTGGACTCCATTCTCGAATCCAGTTGCACTTATGTTCAAAGAGATGTGTTAATTGCTGTCCAGTTTTTATTTCCAATGAGTCCACTTGGTCACATTGTGCATTGAGTTCCATTAATACCACAATTACTTACCATTTGTGGGCAACAGATTTGCAAGGGTTGAGTCAATGTTGTAATCTCCCTTGTACAAATTCAGCTTGCAAAACTTCATATGCAGATTCACTGATCTGAGATTTTGTAGTCCAACTGGCTCCTGATCTGGAAGTTTCTACTGTAATTCCCCAACTGGACAACCTTCCCCTATACAATATTATGAAAATCATGCATTCTTTTGAAATCACACAGGCTGCAAATTAATGCGTCATGCCTCATCCTCAGGTAGCAATGATCCAGCAGCATCATGATTCAATGGTTCTGAATGTCTCCTAGACTCTGAGTAGCCTGCCATGACTCGTTGAGGTAAGCAGTGGGGGTCTCTCATCATGTCCTGATTGCTTCATTTCACACCTGCATGCACACTGTCCAGATCATTGGGCACAAAGCATTCATTATGGGAAATGTGAGCATCTCCTCATTGTTTGTTGTGAACCATCAATACAGTCAGATTCCACCACCCACATGCATCATGGAATGGTGAATGAACTTCAGGCAGCTGTTTCTCAGGGTGATCCTTCTACTTTTAAGTTGCTTATGACCCTCATGACTGCAACCCACGATCTCTGCTACCAGCTTGACACATGAGCACTGTTTCTTTAACCACCGTCCACATATACGCTCATCTTGGTTCCCCTGACTTGGCCCCACCCTTCCTTATGTTGGTCACCTATGGAAACAGTTCAGTTCCTCTCCAGGGTCAATTCATAGTTAACACTACATAGAAACTGGTCATCCAGTTGATAAATCTGTTTGTTGTTGATAGACCCTGACCTGGCAACTTTTATAGCCTCAGTGCCTTCTTTCTGTTTGGATTCTCCATCACTGACAATGTTTGTGTCATATCCAACATAGTTCCCTACTAGGACCTTGACAACCTCTGTATTGCCTTTGTACCTCTGTTTGGCCCTGGCCTTGGGTGTGCCACATTTCTGCCAAGTGTGACTTCTTCCTCTCTCTTCAGGGGAGGTTGTTAAGCAAGAACTTGATCACTTCTACACAGATGGGGTAATTAAACATGTCAGAATTAGTGCTTGGGCCACACCCCAAGTGGTGGTCTGTAAACCAAAAGGCTCTGTCTGACTATGTGGAGATTTTAAGTCAACAATCAATGCCCAGGCATGAGTAGAAAACTTCTGCATCCTGCACTCAGAGGACTTCATCACAATTATCGTTGGTGGTGATTATTCCATAAGACAGACATGGCTGAAGCATATTTGCAGGTACATCTGGATGAGGAATCACAATGCTTTATGGTCACCAAAGGCTTGTACAAATACAGGTGCTTGCCCTTTAGAATCTTTTCCACTCTGGTGATTTTTCCAGATATACCCAGAACAATTAACCGTTTCCATTCCTACTTGTACTAACTATTAGATAACATAACTGTCACAGGTGCTACATGTCAGGATCATCTGTGCAACCTTGGTACACTCTTTACCACATCACATGATGCAGAGCTCAGGTGCTGTTTACACAAATGTCACTTTCTTCAGGAGCAGGTGGAATACCTGTGCCACTGGCACAATAAAGATGGGATCCACACCACTGGCTGCAACGTTTCTGCCTTTGACTCTCTATCTTGCCCCAAAAACTGACAGGAGGTTCAGGCTTTTTTTATGGAAAGTAAATTATTCTAAGTTCCCCCCACATGCAGCCCACATTATGCATACACTCAGCAAGCTGCAAAAGAAACCTGTTCAGTACAGATGGACATCTGCCTGTGATCATGCTTTCACACAGCTGAAGTTCATGTTGCATTGGTTTCCTGCATTATGCCCTTTACTCCACTGTATCCCCTGGTTTTGGCCATGAGTGCTCATTCCTGTGGCACTGACATGGAACTGATTCATAGGAATGATGGTGGTACAGAGTAGCTGATTGCCTGAGCATCAAATACACTTACATCTTCTCAAATGAACTACTTGCAGTTCAAGAAAGAGGCTTTGGTAATCATCTTTGTCTTTAAGAAGTTCCACATTTACCTTTCCAGGACCAAGTTTATCCTCATTATGTACCGCAAGCTGCTCTTGGATCTCTTTTGACCCTGCTCTCGGCTTCTGAAATGGACAGCACAACGCCTCCAGCACTCAATGCTTTTCCTCAGCTCCTACGTTTATACCATTAAATACAAGCTCATGGCAGAACACACAAATGTAGATGCCCTTTCCCACCTGCTCTCAGAGCCTGACCAGCATTTGACTGACAGGAAATCTTCTGTTTCCACAATGAGAAGAATGATGGCACATTTTGGATGGACTCATTAATGCTACTCACATCACCGTGAACATGCGTTGTGTCCCCATCTTGTGGTGTGATATGCACTGTGTGCACCATGGGTGCCCCTTTCTTTTTAAAAGTCTGCTGATCCCAAGCTCTGGGCCTGTGCTTGCCACTCCAACCAATCGTCCATCTTTTCCAATGTTTTCCTACTTCACACATATGCAGATATTCACTGTGTCATCATCCCATCTACCCTGCACTGATATGTTTGCACCTCCTCCATTGTGGGTATTGTGGCATATCACAGATGAAGCCTCTTGTGGAGCACCATGCATACTAGTAGGGACAGAACAGATGTGTGGTGTCCATGGTATGCAGCTGTTTTGCTTGTGCCTGGCACAGGGGTAGCTTCTAACATTTTTGATGACAAGAATGTGTGAAGTTGGATTGAAACCTTCCTATTTCTTTTACAAGCATCAACTTACTTGGTATGCAGAGCCGATCTTCTTCTCTGGATAGCTGGCTACATCAGTCTCCAAAAACTACTTCTCCGAAGAGTGATGGTAGTTAAAGGAATATATAAGACTCTCTCTCTACTCATGAAATAAGTAGGTACTCAAAGAATACTTTTAGTTCACTGTCGGTATATTTCAACTTTCATAAAGAACAAATTGTCATTCCTCACATAAATATTTGATTTCTTGTAAGTCACCCATGTCGTCTTACATTAGACACAATTAAGATACATTTACTACAGAGTTGGTTTAACAACTACAGAAATCCTAAACATGTTTTGCATCTAGCAAGTCTGTGTTAAAAGTTACTAAAAATCTTTTTTCATTCAATTGTTCTTTCATTACTAACAATAGTCACAGTTACAAAACAGCACAGAATAACACAGAAGTTCCTTGGTTCTGCCATGAGCTTTCATTACAACTTCCATGGACTGACTGACAAGTACTTGTTGGTGCCGTTCGACCGCTGTGTCTACAGACTTCTCACGATAAACTTTGGACCTGCACACACAGACAGGTGATGTGCAGTAGATAGAGTTCCTTTCTTCCCACTCACATCTAATATATTGTGTGTTCTGAGATGGTGGAAGATCGAGTGGTTCTAGAATTTACGCCAGAATTCTTGAAGCACTACATGTCGCGCCGCCCCCCCCCCCCCCCCCCCCCAGATTGAACACACAATATTTTATACAATTATTATGTACATTAATATCACACATATTAAAAATTCATATTTCAACAGTATACATTTCTTTTCTTTTAATAATCATGAGGACTATAATTTTTTTTTCTTTTTTCTGCTATCTTTCCAATCGTAAACTCCAGTTGATCATGACACATGAGTAATCTGCTTTCTGTTCTCGCCTTTTGTACTACCTTTCCTAATTATGTACTAATTGTTGTATTTTTGTGTAGTTTGGAGGAACCCTGGGCAAAATGAAAGTGTTCTTTTGACACTCGTAAACTTCCATAAAACGTAATAATGCTAGTTGTGCATAGAATTCAAACTTAGCAGAATAATCCCTATAAAATGTGTGACTTCTGTCATGATACTCTCCCCTTCTCCTAGGATAAGTACCTATACCTTGCATGTAGGTTGACCTTTGAAAGCACTTCCTCTTTCCATTCTGGTAGGTATGCCCCTTTATACAACATTCCTATTTTTCAGACCACAGGTCATCGTATCTCTGTGTAGGTACACCTGCCCTGTATACTTAGTAAATGCTGGGTATGCGCCCCTTATCCTTTCTGAGTAGGCCTCATGGTTCATTACCCTAGTATACATTTCTATGTATACTATAATTAAGTAGTTTCTGGTAAAGCTACAAATCTATTTTACACTTCACATTCACTTTTATAATACATCATTTAATCCCTGGAGTCCTCCTCTTCCTCTCAACTCATATACTCTTAGTATATACTATGTCTACCTATAATTCAAGTCTCTCTATCCTACTGTTCATCAATTTATCAGAGTATTTGGTGCATTGACTTTTCTTAAATAAGCATCATGATTAACTCCAATCCTGCTTGCATTCTCTTTCATTACTCATGCCTCCTTCTTATGTACACTCGATGTGTGTATGTTTCCCTATGTACAAATATTCTTTCCCCTACAATACCTGGCAGTTCTCACATCACAACAGGTTTCTAGTCTGTAATTTTATAATGTTTGTTTATAAATGTAATTTTGTGTGTATGCAGATGTGTGTTCATGTAGTCTGATTCTTCAGCCTTCTTATCTGCAGAGAAGATGTAGGATATTGGAAACCATGGAAACCAGGAAGAACTTCTGCAATAAAAGTAGATGAATATGGAAAGAGGGAAAAATACATAGGTCCTCAAATGAGAAGTAAGAAAGGAAATAAATAGAAATGGTTGCTAAGATTGAAGAAGAGAAAGAAGATAGCCCCAAAGACAGGAACCCCCCCCCCCCCCCCCTTCCGCAGGATCCCTACCTCACAGGTACTTGAGTGAGACGCCAGAGGAAGTTTGATGTTAAATCGTCTCCTACAGAATGGACATTCCCACCTTCACCTTTGAGGTCCCCGAAGGAAATCTTAGCAACCCTATGGAAACAGCTAATGGTGAAGAATCAGTCACACTTGTTTGCAAGGGTGGTTTGAAAGGTGGGGTGTGCGTTTTGTGCTAGTCATGATTTATGTGTTCTCGTAAACCATGCTTTTATCAACAATACCCACCTGTTTTAAAACTTATGCAAACTCTCCCATCTACATCACATCTAATAAAAGCTATAAAATATTCTATACAAAATAGAAAATTATACACAATGGTCTAACAGTTGTTCAGTTCGTCACATTATATTATATTTTCCACAGACATAATATTCTTATTCTGTTTATTTCATGTCTAGAGATCACTTTCTTTCTTATTCTGTGATTCTCCTAAGTTGTAATCATATCCAGTTTTCTATGTAATAAGATTATAGGATAGTTTGACATTTTAGGAATAGATGACAGAATAGTTTAAGATTTTAAAGGAATTTGGTGCAGGAAAACTATTTTGGTAGAAATACTGAAAACAACTGGGGATCTGATGATCGTCACTTGGCCCATTAACTCAGAATGTTAACATCCCTGTGGGATAGATGACTCCGCCCGGGTCCCATGGATCTGATATTAACTTTTCTTGTGCACTGGCAGACAAGTGAGCGGATGTGTAATCAGCACCAGTGAACAGTAACAGGTGCCGGTGGCATCGGTTGTTGGTTTCCGCATAGGCGTCGGTGGACAGATGTGGAGGTAGGTTAGCACTGGTGAACAGCAACTGATACCAGAGGTGTCGGATGTTGGTTTCCGCATCTGTGTCCCCTTGATGAGTGTGAGAGCTATCCACTCCCCGCACCAGATCTTCTTAGTCAAAGTGATCTCAGCATATTTCTTCTTAGAGAAACACACTGTAATCTGCTTCACTATTTCTCAATTCAAATTTTTTCTCTTTTGAATACTTGAGCATGTCCCAGAGTCTCGGAGCAAGTCCTTTATTGGGTTTGGTTTAGTTGATATGGCAACATACAACATCCACTTTTCTTGTTTTTTGGTCTTAAAATTCCTGTTTTTCGAGTCCTTTTTCACTGGTCACCACGTCCTAACATTTTTTGTGACAACTTTTTTAATAGGCCTTCTCTTCTGAAACTGTGCTCTTTCAGCAACACTGTCAGTATATTTGGACTCCATGTGCAATAACAAATTTGCGCTTTCAGTATAAATATTAGACTTCTTGTAAGTAGCCCATGTCATCTCACATTAGATACAATAAAAATACATTTACTACAGAGTTGGTTTAACAAGCACAAAAATCATAAACATGTCTTGCCTCTAGCAAGTCTGTGTTAAGAGTTACTAAAAATCTTTTTTTACTCAACTGTTCTTTCATCACTAACAATTGTCACAGTTACAAAACGGCACAGAATAACACAGAAGTCCCTTGGTTCTGCCATGCACTTTCATTACAACTTCCACGGACTGACCAGCAAGTACTTGTCGGTGCCATTCGACTGCCAAGTCTACAGATTTCTCAAGATAAACTTCAGGACAGCACACACAGACAGGTGACGTGCAGTAGATAGGGTTCCTTTCTCCCCACTCACATCTAAAACATCATGTGTTTGAGATGGTGGAAGGCCATGTGTTTCTAGAATTTACGCCGAAATTCTCGAAGCAGTACAAGCTCTGCTCCAGTCTTTTGCCCCTGGCCCACCCCCTACCATCCCTGGGATCACATTCATCTTGACTTTTCTGGCCCCTTTCTGGGATCTATGAGGCTCACTGTCATGGCTGCTTAGTCTAACAACCTACATGTGGTCAGTATGACGTCCACCACTGGTGGTATTCTCACTGCTCTCATCCCAATTCTCTCCATTGAAGGGCTTCCCTACACCATCATGTCAGATAATGGGGCCCAGTTATTGCAGTGACTTTCAAACAGTCCTGTACCTCTAATGGCATCAAGCACCAATGTAGTCTGCCATCTCACCTGTCCTCCAATGCCAAAGTGGAGCATATGGTGCATACATTTAAGCAATAAATGTTGAAAGTGGTGGGTACTTCCAATGAAACGGATGCACTCACGCTGTTTCTCAGCACCTACCATTCCACCCCTGTCCATGACCATGGCGCAGTAGTGCTCTTCTGTGGGCCGCAGCCACGTACTCTCATCCACTTCCTGGCCCCCTAATTGAGGGAAATCCAGACCCGGCATGCCAGGCACTTTCTGCTAGGTGCAGCCATGTGGGCCTACTCCACTTTTCTGCCTTCCCCAGAATCATCTAGGGTGCCTCCGACCCTATGTGCCCTTTTCAGGGGGAGGGATCTAGTGCCCCAGCCCAGCACATTTATAGACCTGCTGGATGGTATGGGCATCAGTGATTGCCAATAGGTGGCACTGCTGTAATTGCAGGTACTGCAGTTGCTGATCTAGGCACCACTACAAGTCATGCCTTTCCAGCCAGCCTATCAAGGTCTGCAATCACCCTTTAAACCTAGCACTGTGGCCTCTCCATCTGTTACTTGTGATTTCTCTGCATTACCATATATATCTCACTACACATTGTTGTCTCGGTTCTGAATTCTCTGCTTCTTAGAATTTTGACCTTGGTTTGCCCTTTAGACTTGTTATTCTGCCATACCATTTCCACTATCAGTCATTCTCTCATGTCACCCACCTGTTGTTCTCTGGTGAAGCGCTGTCAATGCTCTTGGCCAGTTGGCCAGCACTGCTGGTTCTGAAGTCATTTCCAGACGTGTTTGATTCCAGTCACTGTAGATATGAACATATCTAGTAGCACACCACTAATACTGTGTCATATTATTACAGCATTATGTTTCCTTTAACTTGCATTATTCCACATTTAGGGCAAGCTGCCTTTAATCTTATCAAACAGAAAGTCTATGCAAGTCACCTTTATCCTCCTATGGTCACTCAAAGAAAAACACACTACTGCACAATACAAACAACACCCTAATCAAACAGACACAGATTGCTGCCCATTCTGCCCATCAGATCATTTACACATACAGGGAACAAGAGTGGTCCCATCACACTTTCCTGGGGTCCTTCTGATGATACCTGTGTGTCTGATGAACAGTCACCATCCAGTGCAATGTAATGTATTCAGCTACTCAAAAATTCTTTGAGCCACTCACATATCTGATAACCTATTCTGTATGCTTGGATGTATGTTAGCAGTCTGCAGTGTGACAGTGTTTGAAATGTCTTCCAGTAATCTAGGACTATGGAATTTGCTTGTTGACCTTTGATCACACCTACAAAAAGTTACCTTAAAGAACTAATGACACAACTACCGATTAATATGCAAATCTCTTCAGTAAAAGTGGCCTAATGCCAAGGATCAATCACGACATAGTTCTCAGTTTCCAGATCCTGTCTAGAGCAGAAAAATTTGTAAGAGGTGTGGTCAAGCCTTTTTTTCTTTTCAGTGAAAGTCTGGTGAAAAGCAAGACATGAATAGTGAGCAATGTAAGTGAAGAAATAGGTTATGGTATAGACTATTGAAGAGTTTTGGCATGAATCTTCTGCCAGGCACTTAATTGTGAATAGCAGAGTAATCAAGTAGATGTAGGTGTAGACATAGATGTAGATGTAGGTGTAGATGTAGAGTTCAAATTTGCCATGAATTTTGTATTGGATGAGTATTTGCAGTCACCTTCAATAAACACTCTTGAATTGAATTCATACTGGACTAATGAAAGGCCATTTATTAGTCCCTTTGATCAATTAGATAAAAAAAATTACAGATTGAAAACATTTTACTGTATTGTTACTAAATGGCTGTCTTATGTATAAATGGGCTGCATATTTCAGAAGCCTGGCAAGCATCTGAGAACATAGGCACCACCTAGAATGATAATAATATTGTATAATCAGTTAAAGTACAGAGTATAGAAAACAGTCTTAAAATAATAAACACATGGAGCACACACAAAGAATCAACACTCAAGCTTTAGACTTACTTATCTATCCCAAGTCAAGAACAGATACCATCAGTGACCATGCAGCTCTCTTGGAATGAAATGATAATTAAATCAAGACCCTAAGCTGTTGACAGGCATTGATATACATTAACAGCGATGTTGAAAATGTGTGCCCCGAAAGGGACTCGAACCTGGTCGGGCCACACGTTTTCAGCTGTCCCCATCAATGTATATCAACACCTGTCAACAGCTTACGGTCTTGATTTAATTACCATTTCTCAAGGTTTGGCTCACATTACTACATGACAGGAGAGGTCGATAAAATTGTCAGGACATTTGACATATGATATAAGGGTTTCATACATTGTGTTTCTGTTGCAGGTAAGCTTGCTGGCAACCTCAATAGGGAACCAAGGACTGGCATCAGCAGCATCATCAAGGCATACTAGCTTAGTGCATTGTCATGCCTTGCATCATGCTGCCTCTCATTGGTTACAGCGCTGGATACAACAACGACAGCATAATGCTGTTTGAAGAATATGACATACACCTTGCTATACAAATCTTAAATGATTTACAGTATAAAAGGAGCTGAGTGCTTCATGTCTTTAACTGTATTTTTTTCATTGTTATACATTCTCAAGATCCTTTTACCATTTCCCAAAGTAGCCTGCTGACACATAAAGCATTGTTCATTGCACAGGAGGGACTTCATGTTTCACTAGGAATGCACAATTCCAACAAAAACAGACTGTATGTTTATACTGTATCTTTATACTGTCCCTAATCTTAATGCAAAAATTTGAACAATTATTTTAAGGCATTGCTGCAGATTCTTGTCTATTCCTTTAAACAAAGTTCATTCAGCTTCACACAGACATGTGCCTGCCCCATGAGAATTTTCAATTTAAATTTTGCACAATCTTTTAGATACATTTTTAGGTTAAGACACAGCTGTGGATTCCTTTTTATTCCTATAACCAGAGGTTATCAACTTTGCTGGCTAAAACCCAGTCCCACACACTGTTCCTGAAATGCTGTCTAAACTAACCATAAAAATACCCTTCAATGTGCATTCTGCCCCTCCTCTCACAATGACCTTCATATTTTAAAATTCCACCAGTCCCTATCCCTCACAAACCTGATACTGCAAAAACACATCTCCATGGTACAGGCTTCCCAGAACCACCTCTACTCCCTGCACAAGATACTGGTACAGTGCAATACTTACCACATACATACCATCTCTGAAATTGATATCCTTGCACTCCAACACTGGAGGAGCTTTCCAGACACCACTTCCATAAACTATCCAACATGTTGACATCTTACTTCCTTCTTGGGGTGCCACTATGCATCAACATTCATTCTATTCACAATGAACCCCTTTCTAACCCTTCACAGCAACCAGACCCTGCCTAGCTGACCTCTTAAATTTACCACATCATCCAAAACTCCCTCCCAATGCTCCACAAAACCCAGGACCCAAGCAAACCCAAAAACTCTTATTATCCTATCCACCAAAAACTCCACCCCCACAGAAGTTTTAGTTCTATCCAAAGTCCTCACCCCCACCATCTGCCTCACACCAAAGTTTAACCACATTAGACCTGACAAAGGCCTACTTTCATTCTCCTGATTACTCCAGTGGATGCACTTCTTGCCACTAATCCCTCCAACCAAAGCCAACCTAATCCCAACATTGAACTGTGCCTCTTCCAGTTCATACCACCATCCAACTATGACCCTCTCCTCGTGCCGCTCTCCCAAATAACCATCCCCTAGTCAGCTCCCAAGAATTCCTTACCTCCAACTTGGCCTCACCATCCTTCCCCACAGCCCTTCCTAAGAACATTAATCTTTCAGCAGAAGAAAGGACAGCCATACAAAACCTGGAACACATCCTGACCCAATCATCCCACCTGCAGACAGAAGTTCCATCACTGATGTAATGAGTTGCAGGTACTACCTGACAGAAGACCTCTGCCAACTGTCTGACCATTCCATCTACAAGCTCTACCAGAGTGATCCTGTCCCAGAGGTCCACCATAACCTCTAGCCCCTACTGAAATACATAAGCCCTTCCCAGAACCTCTCCCCCAAGTTCATTGCCCTCAAAACTCTATCAAGACCCCACACGAACTCCGCAGAATCGACAAACCCAAAAATTCTGTACTTCCCAATGTAGCTGGCTATTCTGCTTCCACTAAAAGAATTTCCACTCTTGTTGACCAACATCTCCAACCAGCTGCACAAAACTAGCCTCTCGCATCAAACATACTAACCACTTCCTTCACTGACTCTCCACCGTACTCACCCCTTTACCTTCTGGATCCCTCTTTATCACTGTTGATGCCACCTCCCTGTACACCAACATCCTTCTTGCCCATGGCCCTACTGCTATTAAACACTATCTCTACCAATGTCCTTCACATACCTAACGCACCACCTCACTCATTTTACACCTTAACAACTATACCCTGACTCACAATCATTTTTCCTTTGAAGGGAAGGTATGCAAACAAATCTGCAGCACAGCCATGGGCCTATCTATGCCAACCTGTGCGTTAGTCTGTTGGTTGGTTTTGGAATAGCCATGCTGGGAGGCAGCCCAACAGCTAACACAAAGAGCATGAATCAGTCTGAAATTTGGGTAATGAGAGATAATTACTACTTGCAGTACTGTAAATAAAGCATGTATTCTCGCGGAAACTAAATTGGTGCCATGATCCATCTTCCTCATAGCATAATAAAAATGCAATGCAACATACAAATACTGATGTCACAAAAGTGAATAATGTATATAGGATAATTTTTCTTACTCTGTCCATGAAGATTTTTTAGAAAGTCTGATTTTGCAGCAGACTTGGTGCATAACAAAAAGTCAGTTGTTCAATTATTATACATATATATTTAATAGAAGTCACTATTAGGTTTTACTGATATCATTAATTTACCTCTAATTTTCTGCGGTTGCCAATCATGCAGACCATCCACTAAATCTTGATGATTAGCACATATATAATTTAAGATGCCTTGCAGCATGGAAGAAATTACTGCCTCTTCTTTTGATTGCAAGCAAAAGTCATGCTTATCAATGAATCTTGGAATATTTTCATGTAATAAACAAAAATATTCTTGCAGCTATGATGATTTTTAATATACATATTTTCTTGCATTTTTATGCACACATAGCATTTACTACACACATTGTTGATGCACGAGTAAAATTTACACATCCATTTTAAGTGAGATCTTAAACATAAGTCCTCTGAAGCAAGACTGAAACATAAGTTGTTAAAAAAAATTGAATATTCTCTGGATATTCCTCTTCTGTTACAGTGATAACTTTAAAAGCCTATCTTTGTCGTCTTTTGTGGCAATGTACAAATTTATTGCTACTAATGAGGAAAAGAAAACATTCAAATAAATTAATAATGAGAAAAAAATAAAAATGTAAGATATTGGCAGCTAGTTGTTTAGGTATTACGCAGTTGCCCCCTACTCCACACTGACATTGTATTGAGGTGTAGAGTGTTAGGCAGGATCATATGTTTAATTGGCTGTTATCTATTACAATTTTTTTTTTGGGGGGGGGGGGGGGGGGGGAGGGGGCCGGAGAGCCCTTCATACTTCCACCATGTTAAGTGGAGATGTCAGATTTACCTTATTAAATGTACATATACTAATCCAAATAATTAAAAGGAAGCCAAGTTAAAAAAGGGTTACAAATATCAAATACTGTGCATATTCAACAATGCTTAGTTTAGTCAAGTCCCTTTCATTATTGCACCCACATGAATGGCAAGTAGTTGTCAGCCTGGAACTGAGACTTTAACAGTTACATCCTCGCTGAATACTCTTAATTTATGCATGTCCATTTCATGCAGAGTGAAACAGCAAAGTCATCGTGTGTTGCAACATGGATTCCTCCACAAATATTTGTTCATTTCTTGGAAACAGTGTGCATGCTTGTGGTAATTTTGATGTTGTTTACAGCCCGGGTCCTGTTGTTTACCTGTTGTAACACGCTTATTCAGCAGAGAGAAAATCCATTGATCAGCACCCGCCAATTAATTCCTTATGAAACACTTCTCCATTTATTACGGTATATTGATAATTTTTACTTATTGACCGTCTGACAGCAACTGAATGAAACACAATTTTAGTGCCAGTTGCTGTCAGAGGTCCACAAGTAAAAATTATCAATATACCGTAATATTACACGCAACTGAGGAAGACAGGACTACGAAAGTTGAAGACTTCTCCATTTATTCAGAGTTGAGTGTAGTTTAGTAAATAATTTTGTAGGTTTTCACAGATGTACTAAGCATCAACACACTTCACTTCTGAAAAAAAAAAATCACTTTTACACAGGTTCCTAGCCTAGTTGCCATCCAACTCTATTAATCACTTATTTTGTATAAAGTGTCTGCTTTTGTATGCTGTTGCTCTTTAAACAAGTTGTTATTTACATAGTTACAATTTTAATACATCCATATGTTACATATTGTTGCTGACACTTCACTCAAACTTATTTCACATTGAGTTTCAGTTTTGGGAACAGTTAAAACGCTACATTAGCTTTAATTATTTTCACAAACAGTCGTATCAGTTTAGTTTGTAAATAACAGATTAATTTACATTCATATTACAGAATAAGTATGTGTAATCTCAGTTACATTGATCATCCTTATATATGCATATATATCCACATGTTTGTGTATCATAACTCTTTACATAAGAAACATTATACAGAATTCCTTTCACTTTATTTATAGGAGCTTGTTGTTTATTTATGGCACAGGTGAGAAAGTATAAGCTTTACTTCAAATACACTATTCACTGCTTGCCTAACTATGCTTAGTATCACCTCTAGGAATGAAGGGAAGAATCTGTTTGACTACAACCCATTGGGTTAGTAAGGAAAGGACATGTAACTCCTATATCATGTTACAAGAAGACTCTCAATCAGCATTGTTCATGGTAGATTCTCATTACCTTCCTACTACATGAAATAGACATTGTTCACTCCAGACAGTGTGACACTTAAGTATTCATGGCATGTGTTTAATTGCTATAAATGTTGTTGTCATTCGACATGTAGAAGTTGCATGAGTTATTTCTTCATTTTGACGTGATGACAGGGGGAGCCATGTGAACTGTGGCAAGGTGCTTCAGACTGCTAAAGAGAAAAATGGGTGTTGGGACTTTCTGAAGCAGTGACTGTACCCTGTACGTAGGTCGGCCCCTTACTTGTTCGGTAGCATCCAACCTATATTATTACAATGTCACTTACTGGACTGCTACTGCATATACTTTGAATCATTCATTCATATCACTTTTTCTTACAATTAAATTTTATTCACTTGAGGTGAGGCTCATTAAACTTGTATGGTACCATGCCACTCTCTAAGCTTTTCATTTCTTCCTTCATGCTGTGTTGATGCACTGGTCGCTGAAAAGGAAAAACGTAAAACTAACTTAAAACTAAATGTGTAGTACCTCAGCGGCCACTGATTCAGTCATTCTTTTATGCCAGTATGCAGCCATTTTATTCGCCTGTTCTGCCCAGTACATCACCAGCTTCAGTTACCTTTACCCTGTAAAGAGAAGCATCTACAAAATTCTATAAAGCATGAGATATTTATGCTCCTCATCTCTGTATCCTGCTTTCATCTTAGCTGTCATTGTTCATATCCTTAAACATATCTTACATGTCCTGTAGTTCACTTTCTGTAAACACCTGTACATATATGTATATAGTAGGTTAACATCATTACTTTATGTAGATATTACCCTTAGACCCGTGTACATTTCCTTAGCTCAACATTGCATATATATATATTAGATGTAATCCACCTTAAGTTTATAGTTATAATATAGTTATCCCTTCTTTCTTCCTGTATGTATATAATCCTTACAAATATGTTTGTGGACGAGTTGCATTTAATTGCGTTAACGTGTTGCCATTTATGATATCAGCTGTCTAATAATTAAAACTCCTGCAGCCATATTTACATGCACATGTGCACAAGTCATTGCTTTCACCTCATCTGCTGATATTGCTCACTGTTGCGATTACACCACAGTGTGTGTTGCAACTTCTGCTCTGCTTCGCCACTCCTCACATTAAGTGAAGCGCTGTATTATTAATATCTCTCTCATTTTCACTTTATACATCAAAATACAAGTAAAATCTCTTATATCTAAACATGTTTCCTTAACACTACTATTCAAAAGAAACCAGAGGGCAACTGCTATGGTCGCAGGTTCGAATCCTGCCTCGGGCATGGATGTGTGTGATGTCTTTAGGTTGGTTAGGTTTAACTAGTTCTAAGTTTTATGGGACTGATGACCACAGATGTTAAGTCCCATAGTGCTCAGAGCCATTTGAACCAAAAGAAACCAGAAATTAGATTACTATTATGTACACTATGTACAGTACAGTAATTTTCAGTAAAAATACTTGTGTCAAAAATGTTTATTCCACAAATGCCTTTAAGTCCTTGAGGGGAGGGGGGTAGAGACCTTTGTCTCAATCAGTCAACCAGTCCTCTTGTAAATCAATCTGTAAGTTCCAGGATATGGGATTTTGGAAATTATATACAGTCCTATATAAAGTAATTGCAACTTCTTGTTTAACTTTCCTAGTTTTTCTTACTTAGTATGGATTCGTAACAGAACTCACTGGCCTTCACTAGACTGTGTAAAATGCTTGTTTCTGATCATAGATTTTCTTCCTATATTCAACCCTGTTTTCTACTGTGTTTACTGCTTGTTTAATTTTCTCCTGTAATGTCAATTTGATTGCTGATATTTTTGGTAGGGGTGACTCCCATTCGTCCTCCATTTGTCTGGTGTAAATCATTAATTCATTTGGTGTGAAACCATTGGAAGAATTTGTAAGATTGTTAATGATCTGCATGAAAGGTGTGGCATATTCTACCCATTTTGTGTGTGTGTGCAGTGTGTATGATTTTAAGAACTGATTAAATTCCTTGGATACTCTTTCTATGGGCAATGCCTTGGTGTGGTATCTTGATACTAAGATGTGTTTTATACCCTGTGATATCATATCTGTCCTATAAAATATGTGGCATTATCAGTAAGTATCACTCATGCCTTACCTATCGTCCTCAAATAATCTTCGATCCTTTTTGTGATGGAGGTCACTGTTGCACTACATACAGCGTACATCTTCATATTCTTTGTAAAAACATCATATAGTGCTACTACATATCTTACTCCACACTTGCCTCTTGGATAGGGGCCAGGCACATCCAGAGACTCTAAATCTAGAGGTTTCCTATTTAAAATCAGGTGAAGCTCAATATGTTTAGAAAAGTTAAAATATTTTGCTTTGTGACACATTATACATTTTCGTAGAACCTGAAGTACCCTGCCAAATTTGGAAAGTAGCAATGTTTACCTATCTTCTCGGTACATTTACTTACCCTATAGTATCCCCATGGTTCATGGGTGCACACTATGAATTCTTCAATGTACTTCCCATTGTTCTGAGTCAGGATGTTTGTGATGGAATAAAACACCTTTATATTCCCTGTACCAAATTTTTACCTGTTCATTGCCTTCCTGTGATAGTTTTTGTTTGACCTTGCTCCATCTTAGGTTCTGTTGTTGCATTGTTTTCATTTGTTTACAAAACTTACTGTAGTCAGATTGCAGTATTTAACTTTGCATAAGAAAAGTTCTTATCTCAGAGCCCTGTTTCAAAAATTCAGTAAATTCATCTAGACTTTGAGGTAATCTTGATAGAGCATTGGATTGGCAATGACATTCTGACTGCCCTTGATATAAATAATTTCAAAGATAAACTCTTGCAGATATAGACACCACCTTGCCAATCTCCTGTTCAGTAATTTGCATGTCAACAAAAATGAAGGGATTGCTGATTACAAAATACTTTTGTACTCTTACCCCATAAAAAGTACTCAAATTTTTTGAATGCCCAGACTACTGCCACACTTTCTAATTCTGGTATAGAATATGATATTTCTGCCTCAGTTAATGTGCAGCTAGCAAAATTAATTACCTTTGGCAATATCTTATCATCTTCCTCTCTCATCTGGAACAGACATGCACCCAGACCCTTTGAGGAGGCATCTGTGCACAGACAGAAGTTCTTATCCATATCGGGGTGACTAAGTATATTTGCATTCACTAATGCCACTTTAATATTATTGAAATCCTCTTGGCACTTGTCATCCCACAATCATGATTAGATTTTGCCTAATAAATTAAGCAGGACGTCATTGTTCATCAGTTGTTTGGATATTAACTTAAGGAAGAATAACGTTAATCCTAAATAAGCTTTAAGTTGTTTCTTGTTCCTAAGTGAAGGACAATTGCATATGCCATTGTGTTTCTTAGGATCAGGGAGGATACGTTGTTTAGAGATAATGTGATCAAGAAATTTTACTTTCTCCTTGCCAAAATCAGACTTTTTTAAATTGGCTGTCACCTTGTATTCTGAAAAACGTTGTAAAACTTTCTCAATCAGCTGAATGTTTTCTGACAAAATGGGAGTGGTGATTAACAAGTCATCAACATAGACTGTAACCTTGCTAAGTAGCTCTAGTCCTAATACTTTATCTAGCACTGCGATGAATACACCTACACTTATATTCAGGATGCAGAATTCAAAGCTTCTACCACCACATACAAAAGTTGTGTACTTTCTACTTTCTGGATGGAGTTTGATTTGCCAGTAGTCACGTCCTCAGGTCCAATATGGTAAAATACTGAGTATTATGGAACTTCAACAGTTGTTCATCCAGGTTGTCAGACATGATTTGAACTGGTACTAGCTTCTTATTAATAGCTGAAGCACCTAGAAACAATCTTAGTGATCTGTCTGGCTTACTTAAAGACAATATGGTACTATAGTAAGGTCAAAAGGAAGGCTGAATGATCCCCCATTTAATCATTCAATTGATTTATTCTTGTACTGCCGCTCTTTTCATCCAAGGAATGGGATATGAAGATACACGAATAGTTTCATGTGGGAAACATGCATTTTGTACATATAATCTTTAACTCTGGGTTGTTTTCCAACATTTTTTTCATTATAGTGAATGTTTACAAATAATACAGTAGGAAATACAAATTGAACATCAGACTCCTCCTTCTGCTTAATCTTCTTGTCTGACATTTTTATTAAATCAACAAAAAATACCTATTCATTTACAGTGAAGTAGCATTTACTACTTCCTATGTCAGTTTGCATCTTTTAAGTTCTAAACGTCTCCATCCCAATCAAACAATTTACTATTTGTTTGTCAATGATAAGGATATTACATCTGACAGTAAAGTGTCCTATTTTCAGTGATCTAAGTGCTTGTAACTTCACTACTTTTGATTTGTTTCCAGTGGTTGTCTGTACTCTACAATTCTGTGTTGGGAATGTGGGAATTTTACCTCTTATCTTTAACTCTTGGAGAAATTCAGTTGACATTAAGTTAGTCATTGCACCTGTGTCTAGAACTAAGTGTACTTCCATGTCAAATATTGTTGTCTTTGTAACTGTTTGTACTTGCTCTTCGTACAAGTTTTGCTGAAATTCCTCCTCATGTCGGTATAAATCATCTTTCATGTCACCTTGTTCATTGTATCTCAAAAAACATATGTTTATAAGTGCATCGCCCCCATTCCCTACCTGGTCAGCAGTATGGGGCCTCTGTGTGACCGGTTGGAGTTTTCTGCTGGTGCAGGAGCATTGACCTTGGCAACCGGAGTAGTTTCGGTGAGCTGTACAGTGTGTGTTGCATTACACCAATTCATGTCGTGGGCTGCACGTGACCCATCTTCACATGAATTCGTGTTGGTAGTTGTGAAATTATAGTTCTTGCTAATATGTTGTCCAAAGGCTGGCTGCAGCACAGCGTGGGGCATTTGATTATTGCTGACCGCTTGCACTGCATCATCTGGCTGTTATCACTTACAGGTAGCAGATAGCCTTGTACTAGCAGACCATAGTTCACTTGTCCATTGTAATTGTTCCTGTTGTTCTGGTAACCTCACTTAAATCTTTTGTTTTTCCCATTTCCATATCCATTTCCATTTTGTATGTACAGTGTGAGATATGGTTGCCATGCTTGTGTAGTGACATTATTATTTACAGGCTGATTTCCAAAAAGTAGTTGAGATGTTTGTTTATCTGCTGCTTTATGTTGCCATGGTGCCTCTTCATAAATCAGGTCAATGGAATCCAAAACCAACAAAAAGTATTCAGTGTTGTGTTCTGGTGTGGTTACTAATTTTTCCCTTATGTTTGGTGGCAGTTGGCTCTTTAAAATGTTCAGTACATCCACCTGTGATATGGGATTGGTCCAATATCTGGTCTTACTTAATTACTTTTTGAAATAACCCCACAAGCTTCCATGCTTTTCATTAAATGGAGCCAGGTTAAAGACTTCATGTCTTAATCTCTCTTGAACATTTTCCGACCATACTTGTCTAAGAAAGCACATTCAGATTGCTCATAACTGTAACAACGTTGTGCCATTTTAATGGCCCACAAAAGAATGCACCTTGGGTGTAACCAACAACAAATCTTTTGAGCCTCTGTCCAGTTATGTGGAAGTACGTTGCACAACACACTGATAAAAACTACCGGGTTCATCCACTTTCCATCTGTCAAATACATGGGAAACTGCCTATGTCCAAGCACCCATCATCAGCAAAGATGGATGTTAAACATGTGGCATTATCTGACATTGGTGTGTTGTTACAAGTGTGTAGAGCACTGTGTTGCAATTATGTATGTGTTTTAGTTACTGCTGTAGGTAAATTATAACTTACAAATTTTGCAGTCTTCACTTGCATTCACTATTGGTCTTGTGACAAGATGTGGATAACTATTACATGCATCTGTCTTGGACACAGGTAGTTGAATATTAGCCACATGACCTACTTCATTCGATGATTCAGTTTTCCTTTCCTTCATGGTCTCTTCTACCTTGTCTTCATATACCAGTACTTCTGCACTAATGTGATCTAAGGTACCTGCATCTGTTCTTTTCATTGTATCATCTAAATTTTTCCCTATCTGAGTTCTTTCTCTTTTGACACATTCACACTCTAATTCCCAGCTTTCTACTCTTAATGTTAGCTCCTCTACTGCCAATGGTAAACCTTCATATTCCTTCTGTAGCTTGTTGGCAGCAATGGTCACTTTCTTTATAGTATTACACATTTGGTTTTGATTTGCTCTTATACTATTATTTGTGTCCATGATTCTCTTTAATTCACTTTCTACATGTTCTTGATTGTCACTAATTGAACCTACCTTTTTGTTCAAAACACAAATACTTTCTTTAATGTCAGAAATAAACTCCCATTTCAATTGTTTTTTCATTTCTTTAAAATTTTCAGATATGGTACCTCTGTGTGTAGATTGTCTGTCAGATCATTGAATTTTTGTGTGACACTGTTTTGGAAATCTTCCAACACCTGATTTTGTTCTGTTTTGAAATCTGAAAAACCTTGGAACAAATTGTTACATTATGTGTTCAAGTTACTAAGCTGTTGTTAATTGCATTGAATTTTGTGTTCATATAATGTAATTTAGAATCCACAGTTGTCAGTAATTGCTGTAACAGCACACTGATGATACTATTAGCATTGCTATCAGCTGTACTTTCCATGTTAATATTCGGATTACCAATAATCAGTGTCCATCCTATGTTGTCAAAATACATTGCTATTTCATGTTCCTCTGTTTCATTCAGCAGCAATATATTGCTTTGGAAGCTGCAAGAAATAGTCTCCTTTATAGTCAGTAGAAGAAGCTCTAAAAGATAAAGAAAGTCATCTTGTAGCTAAAATAGATTCAGGTTTAAAGGAAGCAGAGGAGAGGTTATGAGGCAGTATTGTTAAAACTACTGACATGCCAAAACAACATTTGACAGAATACAAACCCATGCTTTTAGAGAAATTAGATACTTTCACTGGTTACCCACAATACGTGGCTAGCCCATCAAAGGAAAATAGCGAAAGTTGCAGAATGCAACAACACTTGCCAGCAGCTGTACATGTCGAGCAAGCACAATTGCCATGCACTACAGCACAATCAAATACAAACACGCTTGTCACTGACAGCACAGTGTGTTTGTCAACATTACTCGCAGATGAGGGATTACTTAGGCACTGACAATTTCCAGTATTTACCTCTGAATGGAAAGAACAAACCACATAGTCTTTATCAGAGCATTTTTAAATGTTTTCCTCGTACCTGTACCAAAGCCCAGAAAATTAGATTTGTTGTTGGATACCCACAGGATGACATTTTGCTGTGGGCTATGGACATGGCGGAATATTGTGACTACTATGAACAGTTTGAGAGAGCCTTTCTGGATAAATATTGGTCTGAGACCATACAAGAGAGGCTCAGACATGAAGTATTCAATCTAGCTCCATTCAATAGCAAACATGGAAGCTTAAGGGGTTATTTTGAAAAAAAAAAATTGAATAAAGCCCTGTATCTCAAGTAGACATGCTGAAAGTTTTAAAGAGCTGTCTTTCAGCTCACATTAGGGAAAAACTCATTACCATTCTAGAACACGAAACCGAATACTTTGTATCTGTACTGGACTCAATAGATTTGATATACGAAGACAGACCAGTACAACCCAACCCCATTAATACGCAGGTAGTGCCACAGAGATTTATGGACCAACAAGTGAACATTGGATTTGTAGTACAAAATGGTGAATTTGTAGTACAAAACGGGTGGCAACCTTACCCCACACACACCTATGGTAATGGTAATGGTAATCACAATGGCAATGGAGAAAGCCATAAATTCAAATGTGGATATAAAATAAATGGGCAAAAATTTAACAAAAACAACTACAGTGGGCAAATAGTGTATGGCCAGCCAGTACAGTATGTGCAGACACAAGCTACCGGCAGAAATCAGCTGATCACTTGGCAAACACAAATGTACCAGATAGCTGAATAATCCACAGTATAGTAATGCACATGTATCAAATAATGCGCAAATGCAAAGAGAATTTCAGTCGAGAGCCTCACAGGATACTAATTAGTGTAATCAAACACCAACAGTCCATATTGTGGAAGTTACGCCTAACCCAGACACTGATGCCACTGTGATGTCGGAAACTTGAACCAGTCATGGCAAGCCCCTGTTCTGTGACCTTGGAGTACAGTGGGGGCATGAGCTTGATCGACACTTGCTTTATTAGATACGATCAAGGTAATGGTGTGAAAGATGATCTGTATCAAAGTAATGAGGGTACACAGAAAAACTTGACAGAGAGCAAGGTGCAAGTTACTATTAAAGCCAAAATATTTGACCTTAATGTACCTATTGTGCATGACACAGGTGCTACAACTAATTTGATGTCACAGTGATTCTTTCAAGAACTGAAGAAACATGGACATATGCCCATACTGCCAGGGAAAAATTGCAAGGTACAAACTGCCACTGGTCAGAAATTGAAAGGAGTCTAAATACAAGCCTTAATTCCCATAGAATTAGGCCAGTTTTCTGTATGATGCAATTTTTTGATAGTAGAGAAATTAATAGCTGATTGTTTAATAAATATGGATACATTTAGGGCATACCAAGTACAAATTGATATAGGAAAGGGCCAATGTAATCTCACTGTACATAACCAATTATTTGCAACAGACCTAATCAGGGAAAGTACTAATAGACATAAAACTGAAGTTACTCTTGATTTTGAGGTTCAATTGGTAAATCCCATAGCTATGTTTGTCAACACATACAATAATGAACAGTCAGCAGCAGAAGAAGTAAATGTCGACACAATAAGCACAGAGGTAGTGAATTAAAGTGCTTGTCTCAAGAACAACAAGTGGAACTTAGGGAACTGATACTTGTTTGTACACATGTATTTGAAAAAAGACAAGGTATCATAAAGGATTTTGTGTATAAAATGGAAGTATATCCTCATGAATTTTTTGTTCTACTTCATATCCTATACCGTGGATAAAGAGGGAAGCAGTAAGAAAAGAGATTAACAGGATGCTTGAATGGGGCATAACACAACCATCATTTTCCCCTTATTGTAGTCCTATTTTGGTTGTGAGTAAGCCAGATAGCAAAGGTGCGCTTGGTCCTCAACATACGTAACGTTAATAAGATTAGTGTACCAGTCCGAACACATCCAGACAATTTAGAGGAACAGCTTATGAAATTCCATGATGCTAAATTTCTTACTATAATTGACTTCCTGTCTTCATGTTGGCAAATAAAACTATAAGAAGAAAGTCAGAAGTATACCACCTTCATGTGTGGGGGAAAGAGCTTTGAATTTTAAGTATTACCATTTGGATTGAATGTAAGTGAGGGACAAAGTGCTAGGGTCCAAACTTTTGAGTAAGGTAACAGTATATGTGGATGACCTTTTAGTCACTACACCCACTTGGGTAGAACACTTAAGATTAATTGAACAAGTATTGAGCCGCTTTTCCGAATATGGAGTAACAGCTAATCCCAAGAAATCTAATTTCGGACAAGAAAAGGTAAAATTTTTAGAGCACATAATCTCTTCGAAAGGCATACTGCCAGATCCTAAAAAATGTTATGCCATTAGGAACTGCCCTGTTCCTCAAAACAAGAGGCAATTAAAGGCATACTTAGGCCTAACCTCATTTTCCAGGAAATTCATCCCTAACCAACTTATGAACAATGATGCTTTACTCAATCTTCTCCAGAAAAATAGACCTTGGTTATGGGACGAGCAGTGTGACACTGATTTCAACATCAAGCAACCCTTATTAAATGCTAACATTTTATCTCAACCAGACATGAAGAAGGATTTTTGTTTATGCACCAACGCATCTTCTAGAGGTCTGGGTGCACGCCTTTTTCAGATGGTAGAAGAAGAGGAAAAATCTCATCTCTAAAGTAAATAGCTTCACCGACTGCACCTTATTCGAAGCTGAACATTCATATTCAGTTATGGAGTTGCAGGGTTTGGCTTAATTTGGTCCTTTAAAAAGTTTGAATATTTCCTTTGGGGCAAACACACGAAAATATACTCTGACCATCAGTCCCTATCATTTTTGTTAACTTGTAAATTGCTACCCTGACTGATAGCCAAGTGGTAAATGTACCTTCAAGAATTCAATTTTGAAATAGCATACATAAAAGGAAACCAAAACATAATAGCTGATGCTCTTTCTTAGAGAAATCCAAAGATCTTTTTAGAGCAGGAAGGTGAAATAAGAGCTATGTTGATGGAAGACAAAACACTCCAATCATACTATGTCCACATGTGTAAACACATGGAGCAATGGCAGCAGGAAGACAAATGATGGAGTAAGGTAAGAGGAAAACTTACACAAAATGGTGGTGAAAAGTTAAAAAGGTTGTTCGTATTTCAAAAAGGTGTTCTGTTCCATAGGAACCATACTGAACAAGAACAATGGCACATGTGTTTGCTAGAGGAATATGTGGATGATTTTATCTTATATACACACAATACTTGGGGCCATTATGGCACTGCAAAATGCACTGACAAAATAAGTAAATATCATTATTTCCCCATCTTTAGAAGAAGAGTACTACAGATGGTAAGAAAGTGTATTGTCTGCCAGAAAGCAAAATATTTTAACATCTCCAAACACATAGAACTAAATCCATTGTGCCTAAAACACCTCTAGAAAAAGTATCGTTCGATGTGGCTGGACCCTATCTCAGAGGCAAGGAGGGAATAAAATATATAATAGGTCTGTATGATATTTTCACCAAATACGTAAAACTGTGTGTGGTACAGAACATTACAGCCAGTTCAATTATAAGAAGAATGAAAGAGGGTTATTTTGCAAGAGTAGGAAAACCACAACGCATGTTCATAGATAATGCCTCATATTTTGTTGGATGTAAATGGAAAGAGTTTGTAGATTCCAGCCAAATCACACACATTTCAGTATCCAAATTTCATCCTGAAGCTTCCTCCACAGCAAGGGTGTTTAAGGAATTCAACAGGTTTGTGAAGACCTACATACCTCATAAACATACCAAGAGGATTGAATATGTCACTCCCTTCTTACAAGTTGTTAACAAGCTTCCCCATACATCAACTGCATTTACACCAATGAGTTGATATTCAATTACGAACAAATATAGAAGTGGGAAAAACCTTTGCCCAAGATACCGATACTGGAATTATCACTGGATGATTATCACTGGATGAGAATGTGTATATATACTGAAGAAGAGCTGTATACCCTCTAAGTTGTATATATGTATAATAATATTAGATTTAGGATACTGGAAAAACACATTCCAAAATTTATGTTGTTAGTTGATAAGGACACTTTTTGTTAATATTTTTTCTTATATGTCAAATGTGTAAACAATAAGCTGAGTGGCTGAACACTTTTATGTGTCTAGATACGACAATACCCTAAATGCAACGATTCACCTCACATGTAGCTCAATTGTAAACAAATAAACAAACTTGTGAAATGCAAGACAGTGGACAATGCAATACACAACTTACCATGACACAAGTGGTATCAGAGCAATGCAGCACATGTACATAGGGGAGCAAGCTAGTCAACAAACCACAAGCGTGTGTGTGCCATACAGGTGCAGCTGGGTGTGTTGGAGCACCCAAAACAAACAAACCTGATGAGCTACAGCCTGCACTAGCATTTGTAAAGCCTACTGCATAAACAGGGATATGGAAAATCAAGAGAGAGTCTATGCTACACCTATAACTATCTACACAATACACACATACAAAGATAAGTTAAGGGATTATATACACAGGAAAGAGACACTAAGCTATGAGATATTTACTTAAGCTATGCTACTATATACATTATATCTATATATGTACAATATTTACAAATTTAAGTTTTGAAAGTGCATGTACTAATTTTATTTGATGGCAGATAAAAGTCTTGCTGCAGGTAAATAAGCGAGTAGAGTATAAGTGGGAAACTGAATAAGAGGTCGCACCATACCTCTAATACACCTTATCTTTCAGATTTATAAGGTACATTGTGTGATCAAAAGTATCCAGACACCTGGCTGATAATGACTTACAAGTTCATGGCACCCTCCATTGGTAATGCTGGAATTCAGTATGGTATTGGCCCACCCTCAGTCTTGATGACAGCTTCAACTCTTGCAGGCATACATTCAGTCAGGTGCTGGAAGGTTTCTTGGGGAATGGCAGCCCATTCTTCAAGGAGTGATGCACTCAGGAGAGATATCGATGTTGACTGGTGAGACTTGGCATGAAGTCGGCATTCCAAAACATCCCAAAGGTGTTCTACAGGATTCAGGTCAGGAATCTGTGCAGGCCAGTCCATTACAGGGATGTTATTGTCATGTAACCACTCTGCCACAGGCCGTGGATTATGAACAAGTGCTTGATCTTGTTGAAATATGCAATTGCCATCCCCGAATTGCTCTTCAGCAGTGGGAAGCAACAATGTGCTTAAACCATCAGTGTAGGCCCCTGCTGTGATAGTAACATGCAAAACAACAAGGAGTGCAAGCTCCCTCCATGACAAACATGACCACACCATAACACTACTGTCTCTGAATTGTACTGTTGGCACTACACACACTGGCAGATGATGTTCACCAGACATTTGCCATACCCACACCCTGCCATCGGATTGCCACTTTGTGTACCCTGATTTGTCACTCCACACAGCATTTTTCCACTGTTCAATCGTCCAATGTTTATGCTCCTTACACCAAGTAAGGTGTCGTTTGGCATTTACTGGGGTGATGTGTGGCTTATGAGCAGCCACTCGACCATGAAATCCAAGTTTTCTCACCTCCGACCCAACTGTCATAGTACTTGAAGTGGAACGTGGTGCAGTTTGGAATTTCTGTGTGATGATCTAGATAGATATCTGCCTATTACACATTATGATCCTCTTTAACTGTCAGTGGTCTCTGTCAGTCAACAGACAAACTTGGACTGTACACTTTTGTGCTGTACATGTCCCTTCATGTTTCCACTTTTTCACTATCACAGTGGAAACAGTGGACCTAGGGATGTTTATGAGTGTGGAAATGTGACATACAGACATATGGCACAAGTGACACCCAATCACCTGGCCATGTTCGAAGTCTGTAAGTTCTGTGGAGCACCCCATTCTGCTCTCTCACGAATTCTAATGACTACTGAGGTCGCTGATATGCAGTACCTGGCAGTAGGTGGCATTTCAATGCAGCTAATATGAAAAACCTATGTTTTTGGGGGTTTCCGGATACTTTTGATTGCATATTGTAAGTAGAGATGCACACATGACATTAAATAAGTTTTGTGATAGCATGACTGTATGCTGAAGTGAATGATTGTATGGTTAAAAATATGAAAAAGGTATTAGTAGTATTGAACCACTGTACACTTATCTATGAAGATTTAATTTTCAAGTTGGTATTAAGTTTTTTCTTCCAGGGAAGGAAAAATGTTAGGTACCATATAAAAATAAGAAAGGACTGCACCGCAAGATAAATATAGTTTTAGGTTTATGATACATATGAATTTGACAGTGTGAAAGTATGTGAAGAAGAAAACAGTTGCAGTACATCAGTACATCACATATCACGATGCTGAACTAAGGTTGAGCACTGCCAAATAATCAAGGAGTTGAAACCTAACTACCGTGAGTGTCAACTACCCATGAGAGCATCAAACACTTGGTTTACATTGAAATTTTTATGCATGCTTGTTACTTATGTGAACACTGTTTTACGCTCATTGTATGTAACTTGTCATATTGATAATACCTCAGCATATGAAATTGTTATCCTTTATACAATAAACACTAGAAGTAAATACTGAGTTGCACTTTTAAACACTGAATAAGTATTTAATATGATTGGTATTGTCAGATTTGAGTTGTATTTACAAACATCAACCTATTTTTCTCTTGGGATCACAGTTAAATCTATTAATGAGATGTAACTGAGCACATAAATGTCTTTCTGTGAAATTACGGAAGACATGTGCCGTAGGGTAATCACTAACTTCAGTGTTCGTTTGAAGGAAGTTAGGAAACGAAATGGTGGACATATTGAGCATGTGCCATGTTAGAACAAATCTCCATGGACGGCTCTTCATTGTAGTATATGTTCCTTTCAGATTGTATTGACAATAAAGTTTATATTAAAAAACAAAATGGTAACACATTTCATGCACCACCCTGTATTTTTTCTGTCGATTTCTGTCCTGCTTCTGATACATTTAGCTGTTGGCATGTTAATACTTACCTAAAAATCTAAAATATCCTATTTAGGCTTAATTCCACTTAAATTTATTAATCAGATTCTTATTGCAAGTGTTCTGATTCCATTTGTGTAATTAATTTTCATTAGGGCACTGTTAATTAAAAGTCACAGTTAACTGAAGTTAGCTTTACAGTTTGCTACATGCAATAACCTATGAGCTAATACTTACATTTGAGAAAGGTGACCAACACCATTTGAAAGTTAAGCATTCCTTATTTCCTGTTAAGGATTTTAAATTACCTAAAAGTATTTATCTTTTGCAGTAATTAACATCAAAGCTCATAACCAGTACCATTTTACATAACAGATTTCATCACAACCACTGTTAAATTCTGAACTTTGGTTACCTTAATTTTTCTGTACAAAATGACAAACAACAATTGACTGATTAACATACTAATTAATAATTTCATGCAGTTTATTATGATATGTATCATGGTGCTCTTTCATGTAAACAAGGGGGCTCACATTACAGAAAAAGTAGTGTGCAGCAATTTTTATAAATTTGTAACCAGCAATATTTTCTATAAATCAAAATTCTATTAATACCTGCAGTTCATCCAACAACAGGAAACTCCAATCTAGCCATTTTAAAGCATTATGTAGTTTTCAAAATAGCAGCCTGTTCTTATGACTGTCTATAACTAATCAGATGTCACCTGAAGTCTGAGTAACATCTATGTTGAGTGTGCTCTCATTGACTCATGCCACAATTATGTATAGACTGTATGTGAGAATACACACGTCTGAAACTGCAAGATGCATGAACTTTAATGTTTAATTACTTTCGAGTGAATTCAATATGTAAAATTTATGCATATTCTGCCTGAACTGTTTTGTGATTATTAAAAATTGTATATAAGCTTACTGTCATCAAAGTAAGTGACTGTTGGGTATGGTGATGTAAATTATAGATTGACTTAAATTTGATATTGCTTTGTAATTGCATCTGATGAATTATGAATGGACTGTGCTAAATCTGAACTGCTTTGCATGCAGAACTTTTATTTCAAAAATTCATTACTTAAATTCAAATATTTAACAGTTTTTATACTTTTAAATTGTATGTATTGAGGCTGTTTGAGATTTGTCTGAGAGATCACAGACAAACCTAAATCACTGACTGTTTAATGAGCAAAACTGGGAGAGTATGCAGATGATGAGAAATTCAAGAGGATCACTTTGAAGTCCAAATGACTTAGGAAACAACATCAGAAGTCACAAAGGATTTAGCGAGGATAAACTACTAGCATAGCCATGTGGTTCCACAGAGCAGTGACAGCCATCCCCACCACTGAGAAGGATATACAGCAAGTGGCAACAGTCTGTACAAACCAGAAGGTGGTGAACTGGGTAAAGGTAACAAGTAACTGGTGAAAGGGGTACAGGTCTGCAACTTCATCTACATTTGTGCTTGCAGAAGTCCAATAAGCCTGACTTGTTACCCGAAGGAGGAGCGAAAGAGCCTCATCCAGCTATAGGTCACAGGAGGCTGCAGTAGACTTCTGGCAAAGAAACTGAGTTTAGGTCAGTACCAAGAGAGAGTACAAATAAAAGTGTCTTGCTGCTAGATAGTAGGGGAGTAAGCCAGATCATACAGGGCAGGTTAGTCACAGAGTACCAGGTCACAAGCACTGTGAAGCCAGGTGCTGGCTTAGCCAGGTGACAGAGGACATATGAAATCTTTGTAATGATTCTGACAAGGAGGATCAGAGTATCATAGCTGATGGAGCAGGGGACAGCCTGGCTAAATACAGAAACTACAGCATTGGGGGTGACCTGGATGAAATAGGAGTAGTAACTACACACACAAGTGTGAGTTTGTGGAGGTCCTGTGGTGACATGACCAGCTCTGGGTTAACACCAGTATGAGTGCAGAGCCTGTTGCTTCAATTGGGAGATTGGGAATACACCTGAGTGAGAAGGGGAAAGACATATCCTACACCTGAGTGAGAGGGGGAAAAGATAGGTTGACAGAGCTTCTTGCAGAAAATGCACATAGGGCCACCATCACACAATGCAAGATCTCAGTTGTCACTGGTGTCAGAGACGTACCTTTTTATGTTAGAATCAACATTCAGGCACCACATTTTGAATAAAAGCTTCACAAAATGCACAGGAAAGCAAGGTTAGCTTATTTCATCAGAATATTAGGAGACTGAGTAATAAAGGAGAAGAGTTTCTTGTCTGATTAGAAAATTTAGAGAGCTCTGAAAAGATTAACATCCTGTGCCTATCTGAGCACCTCATAACCACAGAATTAGAGAAGGTAAATATAACAGATTACACTCTAGCATATTACTCATGTAGAACTAACTTGGAAATAAAGAGAAGTTGTTACCTACATTAAGGCATAATACAGGTTCAAAAACATTGAGACAAGTAGATTTTGTAGTGATCAGCAAACAGAAGCGTGTAGGCCTAGTTGTTAATTAATACCAAAAATAGTCCACTTTTAATTATAACTGTATGTAGATCCCCATTTGAAAATTTTGGCGTGTTTATGAGAAATTTGTATTCCTTACATGCAGCAGCAGTTAATAGTCTGTGGTGATTCAAATGTAAATTTTCTAAAGGGTTCTGATAGGAAAACAATTTGGAAACCTTCCCTTCGTGAAATCTTCTCGGGTGATCAGCCGAGTAAAAGCGTCTTCTTCTCGCAACGTTTCGAAGGGTTTCGTACCCATCATCTTCAAGCGAAGATGATGGGTACGAAACCCTTCGAAACGTTGCGAGAAGAAGACGCTTTTACTCGGCTGATCACCCGAGAAGATTTCACGAATGGAATACGCCGAGAAAGTCTCAAATCACATTTAATTTGGAAACCTTACTTGGATCGTACAATTTAACCTCAGTAATTACCTTTCAACACAGGCAGATAAAGACAGTAGGATTGTAATTGATAATGTTTTCTTTGATGAGGCTCACAGCAAGAAAATACTGGTATACCCTGCAACAAATGCTTTTTCTGATCATGATGAACAGTTAGTTAAGATAAATGAGATAATTTCTTATGGTATAGATAGCCCTCAGTGCAAATTAGTTAGAATAATTAATAACTCCAGAACAAATGTTTTTAGGAATAGTTTACAAGATATTTATAACAAACCAACCACCAACATAAAATTTAATCTATTCCACAATAAATTTATAGCATTGTATGAAAAGAACTTTCTGCATAAGCTAATCAGAAAGGACGAGAAACAACCATATAAAAATCTTTGAATCACTAGAGGGATTAAAGTATCTTGTGAAAGGAAAAGCAACATGTATCTTTTGGCAAGAACAAGTACAGATCACACAGTAGTTGTACACTACAAAAATTATTCAAAATTACTAAAAAAGTTATTTTAAAAATCAAGGAACTTGCACATTACACTAGAAATCACTAATTCCGACAACAGGCTATATGGCATATAGTGAAATGAGAGACAGAATGACCAGCTAAAGGACAGGACAGCATTCTATTAAATTAAATGGAGGGTTTATAAAAGACAACTAACAGGTAGCAATTATGTTTAGTAATCATTTCTTAAATACAGTAGAAAATATCAGGACAAATAGTTCAAGAGCAAAATCATATCAGTATGTTGTAAAAGCAACTCCCATAAAATTCAATCATATGAACATATCACAAATTTCTCCCTCTGAAATTAAGGAAATGATATATTCTTACAAAAATAAAAGCTCTCATGGATATAATGGTATTTTAACAGAGTACTAAAGATTTGTTCCCATATAATATGCCCTGTCTTATCTGAAATATGTAATGCATCACCTCCTCAAGGCACTTTTCCAAAGACACTATAGTTCAACTCCTTTATAAGAAAGGTGATAGGAGAGATGTCAATAACTACTGGCCTGTGTCACTACTGACATCATTTTCAAAAATTTTTGAGTGACATATCCTGTAATAGTATGCCACCTGAGCAACAGTAAATCACAGTTTGGATTTCCGAAGAGTTGCTCTACCGAGAATGCCGTTTACACATTCACTCACCAAATTTTACAAACATTAAATAACAAAATAGCACCAGTTGTTACTATCTGTGACCTATCTAAGGCATTTGACTGTGTGGATCACAACAGCCTCCTAGATAAATTAAAGTTTTATTGGAGCAACCAATGGATAATGTCATATCTAACCAAAAGAATGCAGAAAGCTATAGTTAATAATTCAACCAATATAGTCAGAGGAGATTATTCTGACTGGGAATAAATCATGTATGGGGTTCCAAAGGGCCAATTTTGGGTCTGCTACCACTCAGGTATTGACAGATGAGAAAATTACCGAACTATCAGTTTAATAAGTCACAGCTGTAAACTACTAATGCGAATTCTTTACAGACGAATGGAAAAGCTGGTAGAAGCTAACCTCAGGGAAGATCAGTCTGGATTCCATAGAAATATGGGAACACGTGAGGCAATACTGACCCTACGACTTATTTTAGAAGCTAGATTAAGAAAAGGCAAACCTACGTTTCTAGCATTTGTAGACTTAGAGAAAGCTTTTGACAATGTTGACTGGAATACTCTCTTTCAAATTCTGAAGGTGGCAGGTGTAAAATACAGGGGGCGAAAGGCTATTTACAATTTGTACAGAAACCAGATGGCAGTTATAAGAGTCGAGGGACATGAAAGGGAAGCATTGGTTGAGAAGGGAGTGAGACAGGGTTGTGGCCTCTCCCCGATGTTGTTCAATCTGTATATTGAGCAAGCAGTAAAAGAAACAAAAGAAAAATTTGGAGTAGGTATTAAAATCCATAGAGAAGAAATAAAAACTTTGAGGTTCGCCGATGACATTGTAATTCTGTCAGAGACAGCAAAGGACTTGGAAGAGCAGTTGAACGGAATGGACCGTGTCTTGAAAGGAGGATATAAGATGAACATCAACAAAAGCAAAATGAGGATAATGGAATGTAGTCGAATTAAGTCAGGTGCTGCTGAGGGAATTAGATTGGGAAATGAGACACTTAAAGTAGTAAAGGAGTTTTGCTATTTGGGGAGCAAAATAACTGATGATGGTCGAAGTAGAGAGAATATAAAATGTAGACTGGCAATGGCAAGGAAAGTGTTTCTGAAGAAGAGAAATTTGTTAACATCGAGTATAGATTTAAGTGTCAGGAAGTCGTTTCTGAAAGTATTTGTATGGAGTGTAGCCATGTATGGAAGTGAAACAGGGACGATAAATAGTTTGGACAAGAAGAGAATAGAAGCTTTCGAAATGTGGTGCTACAGAAGAATGCTGAAGATTAGATGGGTAGATCACATAACTAATGAGGAGGTATTGAATAGAATTGGCGAGAAGAAGAGTTAGTGGCACAACTTGACAAGAAGAAGGGACCGGTTGGTAGGACATGTTCTGAGGTATCAAGGGATCACAAATTTAGCATTGGAGGGCAGCGTGGAGGGTAAAAATCGTAGAGGGAGACCGAGAGATGAATACACTAAGCAGATTCAGAAGGATGTAGGCTGCAGTAGGTACTGGGAGATGAAGAAGCTTGCACAGCATAGAGTAGCATGGAGAGCTGCATCAAACCAGTCTCAGGACTGAAGACCACAACAACAACACCATTCTAATATATATATATATAAAACCAATCTTCCTCTAATATACAACAAGCAGAATTAGTTCTATTTGTGTATGACACCAGTATTGTAATCAATTCAAGAATACATAGAGCAGCAGATGGAATGGTAAGCAATATTCTTATACATATCATTTACTGTTTCTCTGTGAATGATTTCATTCTTAATTTTAAAAAGGCACAACAGATATTAATTTCTGCACATCTACAGGTACTAAACCAATGATAATTTTTAACACATGGCAAGGAAATAATAAAAAGGATGGAAACTTCAAAATTCTAAGGAGACTTTAAACAGGAAAAACAAATTTTACAACTCGTAAAACAACTTAGTCCAGTCACATTTTCACTCTGAAACATTGCAAATCTTGGGTAGAGGCAAATCAGTAAGTTGACAAATTTTGCATATTTTCCTTCAGTAATATTATTTTCATTCAGTAATGTCATAGGGAATAATGTTCTGGAGTAACTCATATTTAAGAAAGAACACCATCCTTGCTCAAAGGCATGCTGCAGCAATGACATATAGTGCTTGCCCATGATCATAAACATCTGTTTAAGTTGGTGTCATGTTCGAGAGGCCATTTTCATGATAAATCGTAATGATATGGAATGAATAATTTTAATAAATGAAAAGCATCAGTTTGCTTTTGTTCTACAATATTATAGGACAAAAGCAAACTGGTGCTTTTCATTTATTATAATGTTGTTCTACCAAGAACACCATCCTTGCTCAAAGGCATGCTGCAGCAATAACATATAGTGCTTGCCCATGATCATAAACATCTGTTTAAGTTGGTGTCATGTTCGAGAGACCATTTTCATGATAAATCGTAATGATATGGAATGAATAATTTTAATAAATGAAAAGCACCAGTTTGCTTTTGTTCTACAATATTATAGGACAAAAGCAAACTGGTGCTTTTCATTTATTATAATGTTGTTCTACCAAGAACCGATGGAAGATTCTGTTAATATGAATAATTTTACATTCATATCACTAATTAATTTGTAAATATGGGGCTGGGCATTCAAGCACACACGCCTCTGGCACACATGACTGCTATCTCTGGCCACTCTGGCCAGAGTGCAACTTTGCCACATCAAATAATAGAGATTATACGGAAAGGAAAGAAGAGTGTGGCTTCTTTGATCTGCATGAATTCAAGCATTGCAGTTGATGCCAAACTGAAATCAAGTAAGCACAAAACAATAGCTGCTTACTATTACAGAAAATGAAGAAATCTATAGAACATTTGCTTAATCCACATTCATTCGGTACATGACCAGTTTTGGAACTGTTGAGAGTTTCATCATCTGATATAAACTGCAATAGTAAAAACATTGTGTTACATGTGAAAGGGAGGAAATCCTCAAGTTTGCAATATCAAATAAGGAATTATGGGTCTAAAATTTCAAAATTAAAACAAATCAAAAGAGAGACAACAGGATATTATTTACAAATAAAATCACTTAATCATCTGAGGTCATCCTCATCCCAATGTTGTAATGGGACCAAAGGTTGTGTGACTAAATAAAATGGACAGAAAACAATAGAAAAAGACAGACATTACAACTGGACACCAAAAGATACCAAAACCTTAGCGGCATCCTCCGGATACTTCTTCAAAAAACTCATACTAGAAATGAGACAAAAAAATATTCAC
Source organism: Schistocerca serialis cubense (assembly GCF_023864345.2). Taxonomy (NCBI): domain Eukaryota; kingdom Metazoa; phylum Arthropoda; class Insecta; order Orthoptera; family Acrididae; genus Schistocerca; species Schistocerca serialis. The sequence goes on from NC_064641.1 coordinate 549,251,608, forward strand.
TAAAATGCGAGCTAGTGGGAAACTCATAGCCAGATCTTGTTGCTGCACGTACACTTGGTTACCAAATTTAAAATAACTAAAACAAAGAATAGAAGTTAAAATATTAACAACCTCCTTTATTTTGTCCAATGATCTGCCACTAAATCTGGTGGTATATTGGAAACATTACGTTGATGATATATTTGCTCTTTATGGAGGCATTTAAGGAAGTGTGTACAGTTTACATCACATACTTAATACATTACATGAAAAGATTTTTTCCTCTGTTTAGCATCAGATTATTTATTTATTTATTTACTTATATCCCATAAATCCAATACTGCGAGGCATTCATATGGATGTAGGACATGTCAGAATTATTACAAATAATACAAAAGGAATACATAAAAGTACCTCTTGCAAGAGGATATCCGGTATAAGACAAAATACACATTAATAGGTACGGAAAAAATTACATTAAAAAATGTGGTGGATCTTAATAGCTAAATGAAAGACACAGTAATGTTAACAGTGATTGTGAGTATCATAACACACAATAGCACATCAAATTAGTAAATGAAAAAATCAATTACAGTTACCTCTACTGAAATATTCTTCTCCCGAATAGAAGGAATTATCTAATAAATACCGTTTGAGCTGTTGTTTAAATTTGGGAAGCTCTTGGATAAGTAATTTCAGTGATGGTGGGGGAGCATTGAACACCTTGCAGCTCATGTAATGGACTCCTTTTTGTACAATAGTAAGGTTTTTTGATTCATAATGGAGGTCCATCTTCCTCCTGGTATTGTAGGTATGGTATGAATCATTGGTTTTGTACAATTGTCCATTTTTACCAATGAAACATAACAGGGAGTAGATATATTGGCATGCAGTTGTCAGCATCCATAATTTTCTGAAAAGGTTCCTACAAGAATGTCTAGGCTGGACTCTGCTCGTTATCCTAATAACTCTCTTTTGGACAATGAATATTTTTTTGGATAGTGGCTGATTGCCCCAGAAAACTATGCCATTCACCAATAATGCATGGAAATAACTAAAATAAGCAGTTTTTGTGGTGTCTCGGTCACATACAGTGGAGATAATACATACAGCGAATGTTGCTGAGCTGAGTTTTTTGTGGAGGTGCAAAATATGTTCAGTCCATTTAAGGCTGTTGGCAATGTGTACACCCAGAAACTTGGTTGACTCAACTTGTAGTAACTCACTACCATTCAATGTAATACTTAATTGATCCTCAACTTTTTTCCTTACTTGGAAATGCACAAACTGGGTCTTATTAACATTTACAAACCAATTACATACTTGACTAAAGACAATATTAGCCGATTCCTCAAGATTGAGGTTGGGAGTTTTGTTGATGAGGATAGAGGTGTCATCAGCAAAAAGAGTAATGTGACCTTGCCATACTTAGACTTAAAGATCACCTTAAATGGGGGTAAGGTAGAGTTTTACATCTATAAGAAAAGAGTCTACTACTGATTCAGTTTCTGAATATAGCATTGAACAACCAATTTAAATATAAAACTGCTGCCTTCCAGTCTTTCCTAAACAGATTAAATGATGTCCTCCTAACATCAAAGGAATATGAAAGGGAGTTCAGTGTAACCAAGTATAGTACCACACATAGTGAATATTTGGGGTCTGTGATTGTGAAATTGAATGAGAAAATACTAGCAGACGAAGCAAGGGGTAGGAGTGGGGGTAGGGAATCACTCTGAAAGCTGGAAAGAAAAAGAAAAAGGACAAGTTTTATAAGATTTCATATCATGGATATGTGTGGAATCCATGTTTCACAGCAAACCCTTCAAATTGTATGCTATAGAATGTTTGCAAGCTAAATATCACAGTAACTATGAGCAATATTGAAAAAACAGGCACTTCATCATCAAGCTATGATATAAAACTGTAAGATACGAAAAAAAATCAATTCTGAGTGTCAATTAATTTGCTCAGAATCGAATAAGAGGTATTATATACACGAGTGAAGAAAATGCACACATGCAAAGCAGTCATTTTTGATTTTTTAAAGGAAAAGAAGAAGCTCTAATGAAAAACTAACTTCAATAGTTGATGTAGCTCTCTTTTGTTAATGTACAGTACTTTTTACAAGTTTAATGAGCTTGTACTGTTTACAGCAAGAAAATCTGAAAACTCATTTTTCTCATGTACTGCTATCAGCCACTTCGCAGAAACTGCTCATTACTTTCCTGTGTGGTCTTTTCTCTTACTACTGCTCACAATCATGTAGCACAGATTTTGTGAAAAGGGGGAGAGGGGATTGGTTGATTAATTTGTTAAAGAGGATCTTAAAAAGACTCATGTTTTTCATTTATTCTGAAAATTTCCATAAAAAACAACAAAACTATTTTATCTGACAATGATCTTGGTTTTTTCACCGAGCAGAGATTTAATCTAAGAGCATTTATGCTCCAATCTCCAATCCTTGAAAATTCGAAACCGCAGAAAACCAATTTTTATGATGCCAGCGGATGGTTTCGAACCACCTCATCTCCAAAATCCTTGGATTGCTAGCTCAACACTGCAATGCATGGAGCTGCCTTGGTTGGTGAAGAATCTGGAAAACTGATTATTCTACACTATTTTAAAATAAAATAATTGTACATGTTTCCTCGTTTGATAGTGTATGAATACATGCATATTTCAAAATTTAATTGTTTGTGGAATTCAGTTATTGTAATGTTACAAGAGCCCAAATAGATTTTAGATGAATGGGAGGAGGGGGGGGGGGGGGGGGGGGGATGCAGGGTGCAGTCAGCTCACATGAATTCAAGAATCCCACAGAAAAAAATAATCTACAAATGAACGAAATATAGAATGTGCTCTCGTCAATAACCCTTTCACATACCAGACAAACCTGCCCCCATTGTTCTGTAACGGAACTGTTTTCATAACAGAGTACCACCCAGATAACCTGATTGGCTCTATTTTAGCATTTGGGCTACTAATGATAGAACAATAAGCAATTTTTTTTATGGAAATGCAACCTTTGACACTTGAGCGATATTTCTGTTCATCCATGCAATATTTGGGTGACACAGACAAATCCAAGTGCTTTCTTAAGAACTAATTTTAATTTAATGTTATTTGTAATGGCATTTACTGCTCTCCTGCCTAACACACAAGTACTTCTCCACTGAAGGGAAGGTATGTAAAGAAATGTGAGGCACAGCCATGTGCATCTGCGTTGCGCTTTCCAATACTAACCTGTTTATGGGTCATTTAGAGTAAACCTTCCTAGCCTCCCAAAAGCCCAAATCCCTGGCCTGGTTCAAGTTCATTGATGATATCTTCATGACCTGTATTAAGGGCCATGACAGACATCCTGTCCCCATTTCTTCACAACCTCAACACCCTCTGTCCCAACCATTTTATTTGGTCCTCCTCAAACCAAAAGGCCACATTACTGCACATTGCCTGCTCCTCTTTGATGGCTCCACCCATGCTTCTATCCACAATAAACCCACCAATGATCAACAGTAGCTGCATCTTGACAGCTGCCATATCTTCCACACTAAACAATCCCTCCCATATGGTCTGGTCACCCAGTGATGCCACATCTGCAGTGACAAGAACTCTGTTGCCCAGTATGATGAAGGTCTCACAAAGGTTTTCATAGTCATGTGCTATCCCCTAATTTAGGCAGCAAGCTGATTTCCCAAGCCATATACCCACAACCCCCCTATCTTCACACCACCTCCAAGAAACAGCTACAAAGGAGTGCCCCTTCATCACCCAATACCAGCCCAGACTGGAACAACTGAACCACATCCACTGTCACAGACCTGATTGTCATCATGCCCTGAAATGAGGGACATCCTACCCAAGCTCCTTCCTATGCCTCCTAAAGCAGAGTTCCATCTCCTACCCAACCTCAACAGCATCCCAGTCCATTCCCATTCCCATTCCCATACCCATTCCTATTCCTATTCCAATCCCAGCCCCTGGCCACATGGATCATACCCCTGTGGAAGACCCAGGTGCAGGATCTGCCCAATTCACTTACCCAGCACTGCTGCAATTATTGCACATCTTTTTGTATTGGCAAGACTCCTAACTAGCTGTCCACCGGGATGAATGGCCACTGCCAAACCATGGGTAAGAGCAAAGTGGACCACCCTATGGCAAAACATGCAACTGAACATAACTGCTTCATTTCCATGGCTGCTTCACAACCCAGACCATCTGGATCCTCCCCTTCACCATCATCTTCTCTCAACTGCACAGATACAAGTTACCTTTACAACACATTTTGTGTTTCTGAAATCATTCCAGCCTCACCCTATGGTATCCTACTGTACCCATAATCTCCACCAACAATTTATGCCCCCTCTGTCCTTCATCCCCTCCCAATTCACATCCTCTCAGCCTCACTGTGCTCTGTTCTCTGCCAATGCAACTATCAGTATTTTACCCTTCTCTGCTTGTCTTCTTTCCCACTATCTCAAACAAATGTTCAGCATGTAGCCATATTTACAAATTAATTTGTGATGTGAATGTAAAATGACTCATTCCACATCATTATGATTTATTGTGCAAATGACCCACATAATATGAACTAAGTAATTAACCAACTAATGCACCCAGCAACTGGCAGCATCAACAACGTGGCAACAGTGGCAGAGGAGCACACTGGCTCCACACATCTCATGGGAAACAACAAAATATGGGGTGAAATTAACTTGTGTGTAGCATTTTTGTTCTTTGTTTCCTTTTATTTAAGGAAATGTTGGGTTCATAGAAAGTATAAAAATGAGTAGTTCAGACAGTACTAAATTTAATACTGGAAGCTATAGCTACAGTGAATGGCCAACTGATTGAAATTAAGCTGAGTATCAAAGAACAGAAGCTGAATTAAATGTAGCATCCAGGTAATGGAAGGTATGCAGCATGATCAATTAAATGACATTGAAAACAAGCTGAAATTAGAGACAGAAAGTAATTTGAGCAAATGTGCAAGACTGAATGGTTGGTTGGTTGATTTAGGGGGAAGGGACCAAACAGTGAGGTCATGGGTCCCATCGGATTAGGGAAGAATGGGGAAGGAAGTTGGCCATGCTCTTTACAAAGGAGTCATCCCAGCATTTATGCAAATTGCAGGAAACTTAAATCAGGATGGTCGGATGTGAGGCTGAACTGTCATCCTCCTGAATATGAGTCCTGTATGCTAACTACTGCACCATCTTGCTTGGAAAATCGAATGGTGAAGTTAGGGACAAGATTGATAGAATACATTGCAAGTTGGGAACTGAATGAGCCATGTTGGAATGAAAAGTGTGAATGTAATTTTAAAAGTAGTATTATTCAAGTTTTAACTAAAGTAGGTGCCAGTCAATTAGAAATAGTAAAATCCATGAATCAGATGGAGTCAAATTCATCAAAAGTAAAGACAGAAGTGCTAGAATTTGAATAAAATGGAAGCAACACTGGAAGCTAATGTAGCACAAAAATAAACTGCATGGAGAAGAAATTATTACACCAGGAGTAAGGGAGAATAGTAAACTAATTCCTGTGATGCATTTCATTAACAATTAGGGAATGAAATGTTTCAATAGTGCTGGGAATTTACATCCTTTATATTTTTTACAAGGTTGCAAGGATAGATTTTAAATAGGTCCAGTGGTGAAGATAAAGTTATATCTGTGAACTGTTTGTTAGGAAGGGAAGCTTTACAACAAATGAATCAGAATAGTAGTAATTTTGGAAGCTATGAAGATTATGAAAAGGGATTTCTACATAGATATTGGGGAGGAGGAAGTTGTAAAGCGAATGAATTTAGAGAGGCCTTTAGGTGCATTAACCATCATTACTACTCTACAAAGGAGGTTGTCTGACAATATTGCAAGGAATTTGATTAATGCATCAAATGAAGACACACACACACACACACACACACACACACACACACACACACACACTCATGCAAACACAACTTGCACACACGTCTGCAGTCTCAGAGAACTGAAACCACACTCTGGTATTGTTACATTTCATTCTGGATTTTCCATTGTTTGGTTAAAAAAGATCACTAGCACTATATGGTTTGAAAGCAGCAAAAGGAAAAAATACATAAGAAAAACTGGTAGAGGCCAACATTGGGGAAGATCAGTTTGGATTCTGTAGAAATGTTGGAATACATGAGACAATACTGACACTACGATTTATCTTAGAAGATAGAGTAAGGAAAGGCAAACCTACATTTCTAGCATTTGTAGACTAAGAGAAAGTTTTTGACAATGTTGACTGGAATACTCTCTTTCGAATTCTGAATGTGGTAGGGGTCAAATACAGGGAGAGAAAGGCTATTTACGATTAGTACAGAAACAGCACGGCAGTTATAAGAGTCGAGGGGCATGAAAGGGAAGCAGTGGTTGAGAAGGGAGTGAGACAGGGTTGTAGCCTATCTCTGATGTTATTCAATCTGAATATTGGGCAAGTAGTAAAGGAAACAAAAGAAAAATTTGGAATAGGAATTAACATCCATGCAGAAGAAATTACAGCTTTGAGGTTTGCTGATAACACTGCAATTCTGTCAGAGGCAGCAAAGGACCTGGAAGAGGAAGTGAATGGGATGGAATGGACTGTATCTTGAAAGCAGGATATAAGATGAACATCAACAAAAGCAAAATGAGGATAATGGAATGTTGTTGAATTAAATCAGGTGATGCTGAGGGAATTAGATTAGGAAATGATACACTTACAGTAGTGGATGAGTTTTACTATTTGTGGAGCAAAATAACTGATGATGGTCGCAGAAGAGAGGATATAAAATGTAGACTGGCAATGGCAAGGAAAGCATTTCTGAAGAAGAGAAATTTGTTAACATCGAGTATAGACTTAAGTGTCAGGAAGTCTTTTCTGAAAGTATTTGTATGGAGTGTAGCCATGTACGGAAGTGAAACATGGGCGATAAATAGTTTAGACAAGAAGAGAATAGAAGCTTTCGAAATGTTGTGCTACAGAAGAATGCTGAAGGTTAGATGGGTAGCTCACGTAACTAATGAGGAGATACTGAATAGAACTGGGGAGAAGAGAAATCTGTGGAACAACTTGACTAGAAGAAGGGATCTGTTGGTAGGACATGTTCTGAAGCATCGAGGGATCACCAATTAGGTATTGGAGGGATGCACGGAGGGTAAAAATTGTAGAGGGAGACCAAGGCATGAATACGCTATACAGATTTAGAAGGATGTAGGTTGCAGTAGTTACTCAGAGATGAAGAAGCTGCACAGGACTGAAGGCCACAACAACAACAACAACAACAACAACAACATGTAAGGGCTTGAAAATGAAGGATTCATGAGGAATAAAGAAAACTACCATATAATAGACAGCGTTTACCATGGCACAGGGAGCAAGGAAGAGAGACTTGGTAAACAGAAATAAAGGGGCGGGGGGAACAGTAACAGGGAAAACTGGGTTCCAACAGACTGAAGGGAAAACAATTTATTCAATGAATAAAGACAGCAAGAAGGTACAAATGGGACATCAAGTGTGGTAAATGAATAGCCATCCCACCAGAGGTCCACATTGGTATGAATAAGGCCGGGACTGGAACACGGTCCAAACAATGTCAGGCAGCAGATAAAAACCAGTCAAGATATGTGGGAATGTTTTATGGATACAATTTTCAGACTAAGAGAATGCTGGCAAGACTTTTATACTAATCATGGGAATAAACACAACAGAGGGCAAAGTAATTAGTTCACAGTAGATGATATTAGTAGTTTCTTTAAGTGGGCACAATGCAGTGTAAATGGCAGTGATGATGTGGCACCATTGGAAGGAAGTGATGGGAATAAATGTTTTCAGCAGCTGAATTATGTGAGTGAATGTGTGGGAGTGAATGGAGAGGTAAGTGATGTACATGTTGATGGAAATCAAAATTCTATGGTTTCACAAGTAAAAAATACTTTTTACAATACTGCTGCTCATTTGTGTGTTGATGATGTCGATTAAATTTATTTGTGTTACTGATGAAGTGAATGGCAATGAAGCCACTAATAACTGAGTTGGTAGTGATTCAGACGAAGATATAGCTGATTTTTTTTGATAACGTGGAAAATATTAATGAAGCTAAAGTCTTTCTAGTGTATTATACAGAGAAACCAAAGGTGATTGAACCAAATGTAAGTGCATTAGTAGAAAATGTTAGAGAATATGTAACAAATAAGACCAATGATGCAGAAAAATTTAAGGAGATGGGAGACTTGGATGTAGTAGTTAATACATTGCAGGAAGCACATGATACTACAGGAATCAAGAGCTGGTTTTATAAACACTGAAATATCTACAGTCAGAGGGAATAGGAAGGGTTTGCTTGTGTCAGCAGGTATGTATAAATTATTGGAAAGCCAATAAATTCAAATTTGCATGGTACGGTTATGTTATGTAAGACAGGATATTTCTTGGAAAATAACTTAAAGCATATTTTTGAGAGTGATTTGGAAATAGAACCACTTGAGCACGAAAGTAATGTAACAGTCATGTAGTCATTGCTTATAAACATAATTTTGAAGAAATTAAGAGGGATTTGATGGCAGAAGAAAAGCTTTAGGACAGAATCAGTACTAGAATACAATGAACAGTGAATGTAAAAATATGAGACTTTGAAGCAGAGGCTTTAATGGATGCGGGAATCATGTCATGAATATTTTTAGATCACAAGAGAGCACACACACACCTGGTTGAGACACCAGTCTCAGGGGTGAAGATATGAGGAGCAACTAATAAGCTAAGCAGGCTAGTAAGAAAGCATATTTTCCTAACATTCAAAACAGAGATGCTGAATTTAGTCAGGCATGTTTAGTAATCCCAAATTTGAATTTGAATTTCATATTAGATATGGAATGGATGATAAATGAACATACCATGATTAACTGCTGTAGGCAATTTGAATTTAAAGTATATGATAATGGTTTTAACAGTTCCATTAAACAAGGATTTATCAGACAAAGGAATGGTAGCTTCAAATCCAACTGTGCCATGAGTCTGCTGACAACCACAGACAGTGAGATCAGCCTGAGTTATAAGGAGAGGACAGTCAGTTCAATTAATAAAGAATTAAACAAACTGAGGGGATAAATGAAACACAGTTGGAGCAACTCTTTGCTCCTACCTTCCATACTTCACAAAAGCACTTCTGCGAACCTTGCAGAACTAGAACTCCCAAAAGAAAGGATATTTGGAGACACGGCTTAGCCACAGCCTGTTGGATGTTTCCAGAATGAGATTTTCACTCTGCAGCGGAGTGTGTGCTGTTATGAAACGTCCTGGATGATTAAAACTGTGTGCTGGACCGAGACTCGAATTCAGGACCTTTGCCTTTCACGGGCAAGTGCTCTACCATCTGAGCTACCCAAGCACGACTCACGACCCTTCTTCACAGTTGCAATTCTGCCAGTACCTCACCTCTTACCTTCCGAACTTCACAGAAACTTTTCTGCAAACCATGCAGAACTTTATCCTTTCTTCCGGGACATACTGGCAGAATTGAGGCTGTGAAGATGGGTCGTGAGTCGTACTTGGGTAGCTCAGATGGTAGAGCACATGCCCGTGAAAGACAAAGGTCCCGAGTTCGAGTCTCAGCCCGGTACACAGTTTTAATCTGCCAAGAAGTTTTATATCAGTGCACACTCCACTGAAGAGTGAAAATTCCATTCTGGAACTCTTTGCATTGTTAGAAAACTATTGCGATTTATTATCTGAAGCTCCCATGAAAGACCAGAAACTTTCTTCCAAGAGTGCCAATTCTGCAAGGTTCGCAGAAGAGCTTCTGTGAAGTTTGGAAGGTAGGAGGCAAGGTACTGGCAGAATTGAAGCTGTGAAGACAGATAGTGAGTCATGCTTGAGTAACTCAGATGGTAGTGCACTTGTCTGCCAAAGGCAAAGGTCCCGAGTTTGAATCTCGGTCCGGCACACAGTTTTAATCTGCCAGGAACTTTCACGTCAGTGCACACTCCACTGAAGAGTGAAAATCCCATTCTGGAACTCTTTTAATTGTTAGAAAATTATTGTTATTTATTCTCTGAAGCTCCCATGAAAGACCAGAAACTTGAAGGTATATAAGTAAATGCTGAATATATGATGAAGTGCCTGAGTGTGGATGGAGTGTGTATGAATTATGGTTGTCATTGTTTGATTCTTTATGTGTGTGTTTGCCAAAAAATACTGACTAATGGAAAGTAGGAATAAACAAATAAGATTTCTTTGCTGCCAATGTAGAAAAGTTAATGCTACTTCACATGTTACAGTTACATGTTGAGTAGCATTTCATCACCTGAATAGTTCTGGCTTTGTTAATGACTAAAATGTGTTTATATGCAAATACTTGTGTTGATTATAATATACTCCTTTATGTTTATCAGGTTGTAAACTGGATAAATGGTATATATCAGCACCTGCATCATTCTGGAGATAAATCCTGAAATAATGCATCCAACTGAGCATTCAGTTATATGAATTTAGTTTTTTTTATACACATATAAAAAAAGTTTGCATCATCTTGGTTCTGAGAGTTCCAGAACCTGTGCAGGAAATTGGAATAGAGATCAACATAAACATTATTTCCGCCCTTTTTATTGCTCATGAAAACCACACATTAAATGTTGTACCACCATACAGCAAGACCTTCAGAGGTCGTGGTTCAGATTGCTGTACACACCAGTACCTCTAATACCCAGTAGCAAGTCCTCTCGCATTGATGCATGCCTGTATTGGATGTGGCATACTACCCACAAGTTCATCAAGGCACTGTTGGTCCAGATTGTCCCACTCCTCAACGGCGATTCTGCAGGCAGTAGTAGTCGACCGAGACAGATGCAGCAACAGGGAAATAACCGCTTTTGTGACATTTACGAGTTCCTAACCAGGAGCAAAATTTTCTTATATTATCTGTGTGCTTTAATAGTTTAGTTTCTTGAGTTTCTGCGTGTAAATTTAATATCTAATAGCCACAGTTCTCGTGTTTGTGTTTGTGTCAGAAGGTACACCAATTTTGTGAAATATTACAAGTTCCTAATCAGGGCAAATTATTTAGTTTCACCTGAGTGCTTCGGTAGTTAGGTTTTTGAATATCTGCATACTACTAGACACAGTTCGTGCGTTTCCGTCAGGGTATACATTAGAGTTGCGCAGCACGTGCCGACAGTCCATTTATCTGAATAGTTTAGTTTTTCACTATCTTTATTATGGACAGGGACTACGATTGTTGTGTGCGGATGCAAGCCAAGTTGGTGACACTTTGCTCTCATCTTCAGGCTGTGATGGCTTCGGTTACACAGATTGAGGCTGCAGTGGACGGACACCTCTGTTGTGGGCCGGCCGTGGGGATCCAACAGACGTCCAGCACGTCCAAGTCCTCTGATCGGTCTTCACCGGTGGCCAACTCAGTTACTGCTCACACTAAGGCTGACCCCTCATCTGTGGACGAGTGGGAGGTCGTCCCCAGGAAAAGCAGGCGGTGAAAGACTTCCCAGGTGACCGCCTCCCCGGTTTGTCTGACAAACAGGTTCCAGGTGCGGTCTGTGGCTGACATCGTCACTGAGCCAGATGCTGTCGCCTTTCCTATTTCAGAGGAAACCACTCAGCCTGCAAGATCTGGGCAATCACAGAGGGTGGGATTATTGGTAGTTGGGAGCTCCAATGTTAGGCGCATTATGGGGCCCCTTAGGGACTTGGCCGACAAAGAGGGTAAGAAATCCAATGTGCCATGAAGAGCACAGGGTGCAGCCAACTGCAGGTGGTTGCTCACATTGGTACCAATGACGTGTGTCACTTTGGATCAGAAGAGATTCTCTCTGGTTTCGAGCAGCTAACAGAAGTGGTAAAGTCTGCTAGTCTTGCTTGCAAGATGAAAGCAGAGGTGACATTTGCAAGATAGTCGACAGGACTGATTGCGGACCTCTGGTACAGAGCCGAAAGGAGGGTCTGAATCAGAAGCTCAGACAGCTCTGCGACCATGTAGGCTACACATTACTCGACTTGTGCCAAAGGGTGGTTGGGTTTCGGGTTCCGCTGAATAGTCAGGTGTCCAATATACGCAGGAGGGGGCTACATGGGTAGCAGGGGCTGTGTGGTGTGGACTGGTCGGTTTTTAGGTTAGAGGGTCTCGGGAAAACACAAGAAGGGCTTCGGTCACAAAGGGTGCAGGCTGAACACAGGAAGAACGTAGATACAGGAACCATTGGTATAACAGTTGTAAACTGTTGTGGCGGTGTTGAGAAAGTACCAGAGCGTCAAGCACTAATAGAAAGCACTGATGCTCAAATTGTTATAGGCACTGAAAGCTGGCAAAAGCCGGATATATGTTCAGCCGAAATTTTTGTGAAGAACCTAACAGTGTTCCGAAAGGATAGGCTAAACACGGTTGGTGGTGGCGTGTCTGTTGCTGTCAGAAGTAGTTTAACTTGTCGCGAAATTAAAGTAGATACTTCCTTTGAGTAAGTATGGGCAGATATCAATCTTGGCAACCAGAATAAAATAATAATTTGATCTTTTTACCGACCTCCCAATTCAGATGATACAGTTGCTGAAAGGTTCAAAGAAATGTTGAGTTTGACTTCAAACACGTACCCGACTTATACGATAATAGTTGGTGGTGACTTTAATTTACCCTTGATATGTTGGCAAAAATACATGTTTAATTCCGGAAGTACGCATAAAATATAATCCAAAATTGTACAAAACACATTCTCTGAAAACTATTTCGAGCAGTTCATTCATGAGCCCACGCGATTAGTAAACAGTTGTGAAAACACACTTGACCTCTTAGCAACAAATAATCCTGAGTTAATAACGAGCATCAAAACCAATTCAGGGATTAGTGAACACAGGGTTGTCGTAGCGAGATTGAATATTGTAATCCCCAAATCCTTGAAAAATAACCGAAAAATATATCTATTCAAAAAAGCAGATAAAAAAATTCACTTGACACCTTCCTGCGAGAGAATCTCCACTTATTCCAAATTAATAATATAAATGTAGAACAGATGTGGCTTGAATTCAAAGTAATAATATCAGCAGCAATTGAGAAATTTATACCAAATAACTTAACAAACAACGGAGTTGATCCTCCTTGGTACACAAAATGGGTTAGAATACTGTTGCAGAAACAATGAAACAAACACGCCAAATTTAAACAAATGCCAAATCCCCAAGATTGATGATCTTTTACACAAGCTCAAAATTTAGTGTGGACTTCAATGCGAGATGCCTATAAAAGTTTCCACAACGAAACTATGCCTGAAACCTGCCAGAAAATACAAAGAGATTCTGGTCGTATGTGAAGTATGTTAGCGGCAAGAAACAATCAATGCCTCCTCTGCGCAATAGCAATGGAGATACTATCAAAGACAGTGCTGCTAAAGCAGAGTTACTAAACACAGCCTTCCGAAATGCCTTCACAAAAGAAGACGAAGTAAATATTCCAGAATTCGAATCGAGAACAGCTGCCAACATGAGTAACGTAGAAGTAAATATCCTCGGAGTAGTGACGCAACTTACATCACTTTATAAAAGCAAGTCTTCTGGTCCAGACTGTATACCAATTAGGTTCCTTTCAGAGTATGCTGATGCATTAGCTCCATACTTAACAATCATATACAATCATTCGCTTTACGAAAGATCCATACCCAAAGACTGGAAAGTTGCACAGTTCACACCAATATTCAGGAAAGGTATTAGGAGTAATCCGCTAAATTACAGGCCCGTATCATTAAAGTTGATATGCAGCAGGATATATATTGTGTTCGAACACTATGAATTGCCTTGAAGAAAACTGTCTATTGACACACTGTCAACATGGGTTTAGAAAACACAGTTCCTGTGAAACACAACTAGCTCTTTATTCACACGAAGTGTTGAGTGCTATTGACAAGGGATTTCATATCAATTCCATATTACTGGATTTCCGGAAGGCTTTCAACACTGTACCACACCAGCAGCTCATAGTGAAATTGTGTGCTTATGGAGTATCATCTCAGTTAAGTGATTTCCTGTCAGAGAGGTCACAGTTCGTAGTAATTGATGGAAAGTCATAGAATAAAACAGAAGTGATTTCTGGCATTCCCCAAGGTACGGTTATAGACCCTTTGCTGTTCCTTATCTATATAAACAATTTGTGAGACAATCTGAGCAGCCATCTTCAGTTGTTTGCAGATGATGCTGTCATTTATCGACTAATAAAGTCATCAGAAGATCAAAACAAACTGCAAAATGATTTATGAAAAATATCTGAATGGTGTGAAAAGTGGCAGTTGACCCTAAATAACGAAAAGTGTGAGGTCATCTACATGAGTGCTAAAAGGAACTCGTTAAACTTTGGTTACACGATGAATCAGTCTCATCTAAAAGCTGTAAATTCAACTAAATACCTAGGTACTACAATTATCAACAACTTAAATTGGAAAGAACGCATAGAAAATGTTGTGGGGAAGGCTAACCAAAGACTGCGTTTTATTGGCAGGACACTTAGAAAATGTAACAGACCTACTAAGGAGACTGCCTACACTATGCTTGTCCATCCTCTTTTAGAATACTGCTGTGCAATGTGAGATCCTTACCAGATAGGACTGATGGAGTACATAGAAAAAGTTCAAAGAAAGGCAGCACATTTTGTATTATCGTGAAATATGGGAGAGTGTATCACAGAACTGGTACTGGATTTGGGCTGGAAATCATTAAAAGAAAGGCATTCTTCGTTGCAACGGAAGCTCCTCATGAAATTCCAATCACCAACTTTCTCCTCCGAATGTGAAAATATTTTGTTGACACCGACCTACATAGGGAGGAACAATCACCACAATAAGGGAAATCAGAGCTCGTATGGAAAGATATAGGTGTTCATTCTTTCCGCGCGCTATAGGAGATTGGAATAATAGAGAAATGTGAAGGTGGTTCGATGAACCCTCTGCCAGGCACTTAAATGTGATTTGCAGAGTACCCATGTAGATATAGATGTAGACGTAGATCCCTCAGAGTGGTTGGTGGGTCACGTCCATAAACAGCCCTTTTCAGTCTATACCACGCATGTTTGATAGGTTTCATGCCTGGAGAACATGCTGGCCACTCTAGTTGAGCAATGTTGTTATCCTGAAGGAAGTCGTTCACAAGATGTGCATGATGGGGGCATGAATTGTCATCCATGGAGATGAATGCCTCATCAATATGCTGCTGGTATGGTTACACTATCGGTCGGAGGATGGCATTCACTTATTGCACAGCCATTACGGCGCCTTCCATGACACCAGCGACATACCTCAGCCCCACATAATGCCAGCCAAAAACAGCAGGGAACCTCCATCTTGCTGGACTCGCTGGACAGTGTGTCGAAGACATTCAGCTTGACTGGGTTGCCTCCAAACGCGTCTCTGACGATTGTCTGGTTCAAGGCATACACAACACTCACTGGTGAAGAGAACGTGATGCCAATCCTGAGTGGTGCAGTTGGCATGTTGTTGGTCCCATCTGTACCGCACTGCATAGTGTTGTGGTTGCAAAGATGGAGCTTGCCATGGAGGTCAGGATTGAAGTTGCACGTCATGCAGCCTATTGCGCACAGCTTGAGTCGTAACATGACGTCCTGTGGCTGCACGAAAAGCATTATTCAACATGGTGGCGTTGCTGTCAGGCTTCCTCCAAGCCATAATCTATAGGTATCAGTCATCCACTACAGTAGTAGCCTTTTGGCGGCCTGAGCGGGTCAGATCATCGACAGTTCCTGTCTCTCTGTACCTCCTCCATGTCCGAACAACATTGCTTTGGTTCACTCCAAGACGCCTGGACACTTTCCTTGTTGAGAGCCCTTCCTGGTACAAAGTAATAGTGTGGACATAATCAAACTGCAGTATTGACCATCTAGGCATGGTTGAACTACAGGCAACACGAGGTGTGTACCTCCTTCCTGGTGGAATGACTGGAATTGATCGGCTGTCGGACCCCTTCTATCTAATAGGTGCTGCTCATGCATGGTTGTTTACATCTTTGGGCAGGTTCAGTGACATCTTTGAACAGTCAAAGGGACTGTGTCTGTGATACAATATCCACAGTCAACATCTATCTTCAGGAGTTCTGTGAACCAGGGTGATGTAAAACTTTTTAAAAAGTGAGTATAATGTCTGCATTGTTTGTTACAACATTTCAGTGAACTTGGCAACCTGTTTTGAATGGTATACAAGGATGAATGTGGATGAGATGGATAAATATGATGAGTGAGTAGTAGACTGGATCCTAATTTGGGCTTATTTCCATGTCCAGAGCACTGGAGGACCAGAGAAGATTCAGCGCTGGTGCTGTGTTGCAAGGACATGCGAGTGTGGTGAAAGTAATTCCCTGAACATTTCAATTAAATTGTGAATTTATGTTATGAATGGAGTAAGTACTCCTCTGAAGAACTTTCCTTTTATTATTGTTTACATGAACTTTCCCTTTAAAATGTATTTGTTTACGACAGAATACCTGTTCTTGTTTTTGCTATCATGAAGGCTAAACAGTAGTACACAATGATTTAATACTCATACACACAGAAATGCAAAGATAAGGGAAAATAATTTTTTTGTGTAAAATTTATGTCAGCTGCCATTTTCATTTATCAGGGTAATTAAATGTTTGGTTTGTTGAACTGCAAACCCATTGAAGGCCGCTGCATGTCATACAGCTACCTCTAACTCGGTGGAGTCACACTTTTCACAATTAAATTACAAAAAAGCTGAAGTGACAAAGAAACTGGTATGGGCATGTGTATGCAAATAAAGAGGTATATAAACAGGCAGAATACGGCACTGGGGTCGGCAACACCTGTATAAGACAACAAGTGTCTGGTGCAGTCGTTAGAGCGCTTTTTGCTGTTACAAAGGCAGGTTAGCACGATTTAAATGAGTTTGAATGTGGTGTTACAATTGGTGCTTGAATGATGGGACACAGCTTCTCCAATGTAGCAATGAAGTGGAGATTTTCCATACGACAATTTCATGAGTGTACTGTGAATATCAGGAATCCAGTAAAACATCAAATCTCTGACATTGCTGGGGCTGGAAGAAGATACTGCAAGAAGGGGTCCAACGGTGACTGAAAAGAATCATTCAACATGACAGAAATACAACCCTTCTAAAAATTGCTGCAGATTTCAATACAGGGCCATCAACATGTGTCAGTGTGTGAACCATTCAATGAAACATCATTGATATGGGCTTTTGGAGCCGAAGGCCCATTCGTGTACCCTTGATGGCTGCATGACACAAAGCTTTACACGTCACGTGGGCCTGTCAACACTGACATTGGACTGTCGATCACTGGAAACATGTTGCTTGCTCAGACAAGTCTCCTTTCAAATTGTATCAAGTGGATTGGCATGTATGGGTATGGAGACAAACTGATGAATGTATGGACCCTGCATGTAAGCAGAGGACTGTTCAAGCTGGTGGAGGCTCTTTAATGATGTGGGGCATGTGCAGTTGAAGTGATATGAGATCCCTGAAATGTCTAGATATGACTCTGACAGGTGACATGTACGCAAGCACCCTGTCTGATCACCTGCATCCATTCATCTCCATTGTGCATTCTGACAGACTTGATCAATTCCAACAGGACAATGCAACACACCACATGTCCAGAATTTCTACAGAGTGGCTCCAGGAACACACCTCTGATTTTTAAACACTTCCACTAGCCACCAACACTCCTCAGACATGAACATTACTGAGCATATCTGGGATGTCTTGCAACGTGCTGTTCAGGAGAGATCTCCACCCCCTCTTACTCTTATGGATTTATTGACAGTCCTGCAGGATTCATGATGTCAATTCCCTCCAACACTACTTCAGGCATTAGTCAAGTCTGAGCCACATCATGCTGTGGCACTTCTGTGTACTCATGGAGCCCTACACAATATTAAGCAGGTGTACCAGTTTCTTTGGCCCTTCAGTGTAGTTCACAATGAATTTTTACCACAAACTTATAACTTTATTTTGATATTTTGCAATTAAAATGCCTTCAGCATATAACAAAAAAAACAATAATAATAATAATAATAATGTTTATTATTATAAGTGTCAATTTGTTCCCTCTAAACACTACAGAAAAATTTCATTTTTTCTTTCACTTCGGTGTTACTTATATGATGGGCAGCAGACATTGGTCAAAAATTTTTGTTGTTGTGGTCTTCAGTCCTGAGACTGGTTTGATGCAGCTCTCCATGCTACTCTATCCTGTGCAAGCTTCTTCATCTCCCAGTACCTACTGCAACCTACATCCTTCTGAATCTGCTTAGTGTATTCATCTCTTGGTCTCCCTCTACGAAATTTTTTGGGGCTAATTATGACAATACAAGTCACAGTCTCCATTAAAATATAATAAATATTTACATATGAAGTCAAAGATATATTTGAAGTTGGAACAGTGTAGTGAAAACTCTCTCAGGCAGCTGGTGGATAAGACATGCGGCAATGGGTGCTGGAAGGGGTTCTGAGAGCAAGTAGCAGAAACTCTGTTTGGTGGCCATGAGGCCAACAGCTCTTATATAAGATCATAGCCTATGCGTTCAATAAATGGTTCAGCACATCTGGAATTTTTACTTCAATCTGTCGTGGCAAATTCAAATATTTAGCAGTTCTTATTTTTTAAACTATAATTATGAGAACATCGTATACGTTTACATTTCCATACAAGAGATTTAATGAAATATCCATCCATTACAAACATAACTACCACAAAACATATAATGTAGATGGCAGTTCAAGAAGGGAGAAGAAGAAGAAGAAGCAGGAAGCTTTCATCTTCTAAGATCTCTGCACCAGATTCATTTTGAAAATAAAATTTATTCATTCATCCTGTACTTACATGAAAGAAAATGAGGCAGCTATACTCTAAATAATTTTGGTGAGAACCCCACCTAGTAATTTTACGTAGGTGGAATGTCATTCACATTGCGAGCACTTATTGTAGCTGTTTTTTGTGAAAAAACAACCCCTGCCTGACTGACACTAAGTGCTGACTAAAGTGTTTGGCAGAGGGCTCATAGAATTACTTCCAGACTGTTTCTCAATTGTTCCACTGTCAAACACCATGTGGGAAAAATGAACACCTAAATTTTTCCATGTGGGCACTGGCTTCTCTTATTTGATTACAATGGCCATTTCCCTCTATGCAGGTGCAAATCAACAAAAATTTTTCATACCCGGTAGAGAAAATGGGTGACTGAAATTTTGTGAAAATATATTGTCACAATGAAAAACACATTTGCTTTAATGACTGCCATACTCCAGAAGAGGACAGACAAGCATAGTATTGGCAGTCTCTCTAATACATTTTCTGCAACTTCTAAGTGTACTGCCTATAAAATGCAGTTTCGGTTGCCCCCCCCCCCCCCCCCAAAAAAAAAAAATTAAAATTAAAAAAATCTTATTTTCTATGTGATTGCTACAGTTTTAGTTGTTTGTAACTGTAATCCCTCAGTATTTAGTTGAATCAACAACTTGTCCATTACTACAATATGTGACCATTACGACAAGAAATCACGAAGCCGATTGCACAAGTGAGTGATTTTTCATAGGCACACAATTTGATTAGAGGTTGTTGGTGAGGAATGGTGTCAATACCTTTCTGGAAATGTAGAAACATTGAATCAGATTTATATCACTCATTACTTCATATGAATACAGTGACTATATTTTCTGAATCCCTGTTGGTTGTCAGAAGTTTTTTTGCTCTGACGCATCTCGTAATGTTGGAACACAGCATATGTTCCAAATCCTGCTACAAGTTGATGTCAATAATGTGGGCCTATAATCCAGTGTATTACTTCTATTTTCTTTCCTGTGTATCAGTATGACCTGTGCAACATTCTAGTCTTTAGGTATGGATCTTTGTCAAATGGGTAATTAATTGTATGTGACAGCTAAGCACGGAGCTATTTCATCAGTGTGCTTCGAAAGCAACCTATTTGGTACATGATCTGGAATGGAGGACCTGCCTTTATAAAGTGACTTAAGTTGCTTCATTACATCACTTCCAAATTACTTATGTTGGCTGCTGTTCATGGTTTGAATTCTTGAATACTTACTGCACCTTCTCTGATGAAGAAATTTTGGAAAACTGTGTTAAGTAATTCTGCTTTAGTTGCACTGTTGTTGGTAGTACTACTACCACCATTATTCAATGAAGAAATCAAAAATGTCTTTGCCACTGGTGTACTTTATTACTACTGCAATATCTTTGGATTTTCTGCTGAATTTTGAGACAGATTTCTGTTGTGGAAGCTATTAAAAACATCTCACACTGAAGTCCACACTAAGTTTTGAGCATTTGAAAACTACTACCAGTCTCTGAAATTTTATTTTCTTTCAAATCTGGCATGTGCTTTTTGTTGTTTCTGCAACAGGGCCTTGATCTGATTCATCTTATTAATTTACTTGGTATAAGATCCAATTTCTGTTAACACTAGTTCTTTGAATTTAAGCCACATCTGGTTGACATTTATATAACACGGAAGGAATGGAGAGTATCTCTTAGGAAGGCAAAAGAGGATTTTTTATTCACTTTTTTGAATACCGTAGAAATCTTTTGCATCTATTTTTTATGGATTTGAATGGTATGGTATTGTATTCACTCTTGCTACAATTGCCTTGCCATCTCTAATTCCAGTGTCTATCAAAACAGTCTTTATTTCTTACGGTTTGTCACTAAGAGGTCTAGTATGCTATTGCAATCATTTTCACAATGTGTGGGCTTTTGTATTAATTTTTCACATTAAACTGGTATGAGTAATGGCTAAAATCTTGAGTGCCAGCTAACAAAGATTTGGAAGCAATGATGCCAACACTTGCAGCAATAAAGCAACATACTTGGGTCTTCACAGTCTGGCTTGTCTGTCATTAGATACAACCTATCATGTGGTGTTAAAGAACTAAAATGTCTAACTTCGAGATTTTATTTTAAACGGACATGAAAAGTTAATTGAGAGCATTATTCAAATATGTCCGTAGACACAGTGGGTTGCTTCTGTAAACATACTGATCTGAAAATGAGCCAAGGATATTGAAACTAGCCATTGTGGGAAAAAATGTACAACTGGGTCTGAAAGATAAACAATACATAATTTTTAAATAAATAAATAAAGTAATACATTTTCTGAATTCTCTTGTGACTAATATTTCTGCTATAGTTAATCAAGAACATTTTGCCCAAAAATATCTCTCCTTCCAGATCTATTTCTCTTCCACACCCTAAAAGTTCAAACAGTGACACATTGCCGTAGAATCAGTAGCTATTCATTATTTTATCTGAGATAGAAGTGTGTCGTTCACAGTGTTCATACATTATCACTCGACAACTGCAGTAGCTCTCACTATATCACATTCACATCAGACCATTTCAACTTAAAAAATGCCAATTAAAAGAATGTAATGAATGTCAGACCCCTTCAATAATGATACTACGTATACAACTGTAGCATTAGTTATCCTTTTGTTTATGGACCAGGTTCTGGCACAGATAATAACTCTATGGTTGTGCAATTTTCAATGTGGCTCACTGTATAGCGTTTCCACTAACATCCTGAGCTGATCATTGGAGGACTCTGCTACCATGCTGGACAAAGTATAAGTTTCATCGCACAGGTCCAAAATGTTCTCCTAGTTGTTTCTGCCACCCTAAATCACACCATCTCTCACACCAGAGGAAACACATTTAGGGCAGTTATTAGCTTTATCAAATAGTTACTTTGGGTATCCTTAAACACTGCACTTACCATACAACAGCATATTGTATTGTGTACAAATATTTCACTTATAGACAACAAACAAAATGAAATATTCTTTTGATCACCACAACTTCTTTCTCTTAACTACAAAAGTGTGAGTAATGAAAGTTTATAAAAAAAACTTAAGAAAATGTTTAATTTTTATTGATCAATAATCTGTATTTCTTATTTTTATCCAAGTAATGACACTGAGTTTATGTATACATTAAGGACCATCTCACTTGGAGTGGCATCGGTTCTGTAGGCTACCAAATTGCTTCAAGTGTTTGGGCTGTGCTGTGATATGTGAGCGAGGTGTTGACAGCCTGGTGGGCCAGCCATGTGTATCTGCGCCCTGGAGGCCACCCTTTACAATGCACCCTGGCATGACTGAGCCCACTCCCACTTCATGAGCAAGCCCACCTGAAGCAGGCTAGCAGCACACAATATATGCCTCTGAAAAGAGGTTAGCATTGGTAATATTTGGTAATGGGAACAACAGGGAAACTCGGAAATTTGTGAACAGATAGTTACAAGATTTATGCCACCTGTACTGGAATAAGAAAACATGTTCTCTGTCAGGGTCTCTCACTGTGCAGGGAAAATCAGTAATATCCTTCCAAGTACCCTTTCCTCTCCTCACAATTTGCCACTATGCTACTCACCCAAACTAATTAACTTTTTTTTTACTTATGCCACTCTTGCTCCCACCATCCCTACCACATGGGTGGCACCCTTGAAGAGGAGACAGGTACAAAAATCTGTTTCATACAACTACCCACTACTTCCATTTCATGCACTGGCACTGTCACTTCTTACCCTATCAAAGATAAGGACACATGTAAATTTAGCTATGTGGCACACTGCAATGACTAGGCACAATTCTATGTGACAGTAATTATTAACGTCTACTTGCCAAGCTGTGAACTAAATGCTAGACCAGCTGGTTGTGAAGCACACTGCTCAGCACAATATGTTGACTTTATGGAAGCTTTACAAACTGTACCATCTGGTATCCCCTCTCCCTCATACAAGGAAACACCAAATTTGTTCGAATTTTGCAGTTGGGCACTGTTATTATTCCAGAATAAATAACTCACTCTGCAGTGGTGTGTGCACAGTTTTGAAATTTCATGGCAGATTTTAACTGCGCTATGGATCATAACTCGAACTTGGAACCTCTTTAGGTAGCCAAGGAGCAAAGCAGGAATGGGGTTCTGGTGGAAATTACAAGCAAGGCTGCGAGAGGAAGTCATGAGATATGCCCGGGTAGCTCATTTGGTAAGAGTGCTGCCTGCAAAAAACAAGATTCCAGGTTTGTGTCTCAGTCTGGCACACGGTTTTAATCTGCCAAGGAGTTTCCTCTAATATATTCTTTATTCCTGCAAACTACCTTTGCTAGTTGCTGTCCTCCACCAGACACTTCTGTTGACACCACATTTCACCTTTTTCTCCTTATTCTAGCTTCTCCAATGTCACTCTATTGAATTTTATTACCATTTAGTAACAAGGGTTATATCATACATCATCCAACAGAGCACTTAACAGTTATTGTGAATGGCACAGGAGATATAAGGGGCAGTCAAATGAAAATGAAACAGATGGAAAAAAGAAAGTAAACTTTATTATTTCAAAAGTAATTGACCTAAATTTTAATACATTAATCCCTCTGTAAGTCGGGTGATGCTGAGGGAATTAGATTAGGAAATGAGACACTTAAAGTAGTAAAGGAGTTTTGCTATTTGGGGAGCAAAATAACTGATGATGGTCGAAGTAGAGAGGATATAAAATGTAGACTGGCAATGGCAAGGAAAGTGTTTCTGAAGAAGAGAAATTTGTTAACATCGAGTATAGATTTAAGTGTCAGGAAGTCATTTCTGAAAGTATTTGTATGGAGTGTAGCCATGAATGGAAGTGAAACATGGACGATAAATAGTTTGGACAAGAAGAGAATAGAAGCTTTCGAAATGTGGTGCTACAGAAGAATGCTGAAGATTAGATGGGTAGATCACATAACTAATGAGGAAGTATTGAATAGGATTGGGGAGAAGAGAAGTTTGTGGCACAACTTGACCAGAAGAAGGGATCGGTTGGTAGGACATGTTCTGAGGCATCAAGGGATCACCAATTTAGTATTGGAGGGCAGTGTGGAGGGTAAACATCGTAGAGGGAGACCAAGAGATGAATACACTAAGCAGATTCAGAAGGATGTAGGTTGCAGTAGGTACTGGGAGATGAAAAAGCTTGCACAGGATAGAGTAGCATGGAGAGCTGCATCAAACCAGTCTCAGGACTGAAGACCACAACAACAACAACAACAACAACAACAATCCCTCTGTGAGACAAAACAGTCAATGTCTTCATAGCAAAATGTTTTCAGTTGCCTATGAGACCATGATTGTACCCAGGCAATCACCTCTTCACCCGAAGCAAATCAATGGTGTCGAATATCTTTCTTCGGGGCTCCAAAAATATGGAAATCATATGGAGAGAGATCAGCACTGTATGGAGGATGTGTATGGGCTTCCCAGAAAACTTTTGCAGTGTAGTCAAAACAATCTGCCAACAAAGTCCCAAGGTTGTTCCACTATGGTGCAAAAGTTTTGTAGGGAAGCCTTTACACATCCTGCATACAGTCCTGACATCTCTCCATGCAATTTCCATATTTTTGGAGCTCTGAGAAAAAGATTTTTGCTGCCATCAATGTGCTTCAGATGAAGAGGTGCTTGCCTTGGTACAATCGTGGTTCTGTAGACAACCACAAACATTTTTTTATGAAGGCATAACCGTATTTCTCATAATGGAATAACTGTATTAACAATTATGAAGACTATGTTTGAAATAATAAACGGTTTACTTACTTTTTTCCAAACTGTCTCATTTTCACTTGACTGCACCTTATATAATCATCTTTAAAAAAATCGTCCAAAGAGCTTGAAGCAGGATAGTTTTAGGTGCCTAGGAAAGTTAATAAAATGAAAACCTCATACAGATAATAAAAAAATAATTTATTGAGACTGCACAGAGAGGTGATCATAAGGAAGGATATGAATCTCATTTAAGAAACACAATTTTAAACAAGACTTGAGCAAATTTACACTACAATAAATGCATCAGTTATATGTACCATATCACAGGATCATATTAAATGCTTTACTCTACCATCACCAACCTGGCAGTAGCTACTGAGTATTCAAAATATTCGCATGTTTGATAAAAAATTTGTATCTTTGAACTTTGTTGTACCCAGAGAACATTACAAAATTATTTTTCTCAAGAAAATATATCTTTAGGAACAGCTTGGATACCAGATAATACTGACTCTGTACAAAGTTAAAATAAATATCCACTCAACTGGAGCATCCATTCCGTGATTCATTCTTCCAAAGTAAGTAATAACAATTAATGTTAACAGATGGAAAGAAAAATCACAGTGTTGAGTATGTAACAAAAGTACCAGTTGTAAAGCAATTAATACCTATCAGGTGTGTACTGCTCAACAACCTTAAAATGCACCAAAAAAATCTGATGTGTGATCACTAATCTGCTTCAAATAAAATAATATAAAAATAATGTAAAATATCTTAGGTAACATACAAATAGAAAATGTTTGCATTATAATTTCATAGTAAGTACATAGTTACAACGAGTAATATAAAATGACACATACATTCTTTCATTCTGATATCATGCTGTTCCACTAACATACAGGTATAACACCACTTTATCATGCTAATAACTGATTTAAAAATAAAAGTTAATTAAAAACATAATAAAATATGCTTAACTTATTTATATACTCTTCCAGCAGGTAAAATGGACATTGTGTTTAAAATCCCAACACATGCAAATAAAATATGTTCATAAATCCCTGAAAGTAAAGTTTACACTAAAAACAATGTTACAGTAATTCTTGATAATTTCTTAATTTAAGGAGATATACATACAACAGTATGGTTTTCTCACTAAGTCATCCACTTCGCAAAAAGATTCTTAACTTATTACCCTTTAAAACTCTCAAAAATAAATCTATATTATTCGACAGCAGTTTATACACAATTGGCAGTGCACTTTACAGATTGCTTTTCACCCTGTGTGCATCACAACAATGCCAGTTTTTGAAGTATGGAGGAACTGCCCTCAGCCATGACTGGTCACACTGACTCCACTACTATTGCTGTCATTCAGTCCACAAGGAACTTGCCAGTGCAGGCGGTTGCCAGCATTGTACAGTTCCTCTAGTGCTGCACGTACAGCACTTGCACCCTTTGCTTCTAGATGGCAGTAGTGTTGGTACAAATGAAGAGCTGTGCGTGCATCCTCCACTGAATCATGTGTCTCCGACTGGATGTTTATGCCTGGAGACACACAGTGAACAAGAACAGTTTAGTCCCAATAAAAAAATGAAGTGCCATTGTAGAGCAATACTAAAAGATAATGAATTGACAACAAAAAAAGAGATCCACTATACATAATTTCTTACTTTACCATTTTTTAAATGAGTACAGTAATTACGAACTATTTATAAACACATTTATACCTACAGTACCGGCCTCGCTCTTCGGATAATACATGGGTGGCAGCCCTTCACAGCGCTTCAGGTTGAGCAATCCTGCCCTATTCCATACATGTCCACCTTGCTATGCTCATGCACTAGTGCAGTGAGGTTCTTTCTTTGTATTCCTCTGTCTCCTTCTGCCAAAAGAGCTCTCATTTCTGCCAAATGACTGGACACCAATCTACTACAGTTACTAGCTAATGGGAGCAAAACAACAGCTTCATTCCAAGCTAGGCTTCTGTTGGCCTCACCTCACTCTCAGTTCTCTTCATGGTGGTAACATCTGGGGTAGGCCCTGCACCCACAATGTGATTGTCACGCCACATGACTATGAATTTTGTATCTCCAACAGTGCAGTAGATAGTACTGAGCCATTCTTGGATGTTTATTGTAAAAGTATTTTAACTCACTCGCAGTGTCTTTACACCTTTAACCCAGCACAGGGCACAAAAGCACTGCATCGCTCTGCAGTGCACTCTCGCGCACCAGCAGGTGCTTGTGCCCACATAGGTACTAGCTGAGACTTGAGCTCCCATACATCATAGCCTGTATGCTCATGTGAAGACATCACCCTATTTAATCCAACATCGTTTTCAGTGTCTGTATTTTAAGATCCCATGAAATATTTTATTTTTTCTTCACACCTCACAGTATCAGAAGATTGGTTGATAGCATCTTAGAAATCAGAAAACTGCTTCAGCTGTATGTAAACCCTTTTTATTGGACTCATGAGTGGTTTTGTGGCATTACAACCACATCTTCAGGTGAACCTCTAGATAAAAACACGTAACCATTACCTTCTAGTATAAGTGCATAATCCTATCACAGTCGTAATAGAAAGTACTCATGTATCTTACATTATAAGATGGTCAACACTAGGGCTATATGGTAGAGCCAACATTCGTTGTCTATTTAAAATGAAAATTAAGCTGCTAAGGAGGTGGTCAAAAATGAAAGCTGCAATGTGATGATCCAATCCTTAATTAATTGGCAAGACCTTTAACAAAGTGCTATGTGACAATCAACAAAACCCCATGGACATTATGTAGTTATATAGCAAATTAAAATAGGATAAACAGAAACAACTCACCAAAGGTTATAACCTGATGGTCTAACTATCAACAGTTCGAAATACAAATAGTAGAAACCGTTGATAGGTTCTATGCTGTATTTCCACTGTAGAAAAACCAGTATCTACAAACAAAATAACGGTGCTGACAGTAGGTAAGAACAGTAAAAACCATGAACCTAATTAAGGAAAATCACCACATCAGGAACTTGATTTCACGAGCTCCAGAGGACACCACCTCGAATGGTCTAATAGTGACTATCAGTAAGTGAGAATGTGTTGCAGCAAAAACACGGTTACAAAAATAATTGAGAAGAGAGAGCATGATGAGTGGAGGGGGAGGAGGCTAACATCTCTGAAAAGGTTGGCAAATGGATATGTATAAAAAATATGAAATCTATCTTTTAAATATCTAGTAATGCCAGCAAAAGATGTGGACATAAGGAACATGCTACTTGCACAAAATGCAATGCCATGGGGATTTATTGCATTGCCTGTGATAACTGCCCGAACTGGTATACTGGACGGATGGATATAGGGTTTGACATGTTCAAGGAATACCTACATAAACCAGTTGAATATCTGTATTTGAGCACACATTTAGGTAAATAGGGGCGTTCTGTCACTAATTTGTCCAGTAATTTAAAAATATTACACAGGAAAAATAAGGACCATATTCTCAATATACTTGAAGAAGTGGAGATCATGCGTTTACAAAACGCCTCCCCCAATACACAATTAATGGGCAATGTGAACTAGTGCATTTAGTTTAGTACTATCTCCCCCCCTCCCCTGCTCCTCATTCTCTCCCTTCTTGATTATTGTTTTAAAGTGTTTTTGCTGTCACGTATCTTGCGTACTAACCGTCACCCACTGCAACCAAGGATATTACTGCTGGACTTCCACCTATTCATTTTTAATGTATTTTTATTGCTTTTGTTATTGTTAGGGTTACACTGATTCATTAATTCTCTCAAGTGTTTTTTTTTTTTTTTTTTTTTTTTTTTTTTTTTTTTTTTTTTTTTATCCGTGTTGTTAATAATTGTAAGGGAGTTGCCCAACCTTCCTCGTTGAAATTAATCCGGCCAATAATGAGTCACTTTGTGTTCACACCTCTTGCTGTAGTCAATTGCACATTCTTGCCTATAGTGCACATGCTCAGCTTCTGAGTCAGCTGATAACTTTCACACCTTCAGTATAAGACCGTTCAAGGTGGCGACCTCTGGGCCTCATGAGAGAGAGTTCCTGAATATTGTGAGTTTCCTCAAATGGGTTCATTGTTTTTACTGTTCCTTCCTACTGTCAGCACTGTTATTTTGTTTCTAAGTACAGTGGAAATTCAGCATAGTATCTATCACTAGTTTCTACTATTCGTCTTTTGAACTGTTGACAGTAACCCAATAAGACCACAGCTTTTTGTGAGCTGTTTCTCTTTTATTTTATTTTAATTTGTTATTTAACTACATAATGTTCTCACAGTTTCATTGGTTGTCACACTTCATTTTATTGTAGGTCTTACCAATTAATTGGGGATTGGATCATTACATTGCAGCTTTAATTTTTAATGTACCATCTTCTTATGTTGTTTTTTTCATTCTTCATCAACAACAAATGTATGGTCAACTTTCATTCATTGGGAGAATCCTAGGGAAGTGTGGTTCATCTGTAAAGGACATGACATACAGGATGCTAGTGTGGCCCTTTCTCGAGTACTGCTAGAGTGTTTGGGTTCCACGCCACGTCAGATCTAAGGAAACACTGAAGCAATTCAGAGGCCTGCAACAAGATTTGTTACTGGTAGGTTCAAACAACATGCAAGCATTATGGATATACTTCAGGAACTCAAATGGGAATCCCCGGAGAGGAGGCAACCTTCTTTTTGGGGGACACTATTGAGAAAATTTAGAGGACCAGCATTTGAAGCTGACTACAGAACATATTTTACACATAAGGACCATGAAGATAACATATGAGAAATTAGGGCTCATATGGAAGCTACAGACAGTCTCCTTTCCTCTTGCTCTAATTGAGTGTAACAGGAAAGGAAATGAATAGTGGTGGTACAGGGTACCAACCACCAACTGCTGTATGGTGGATTGCAGAGTGTCTATGAAGATGTAGATGAAAAAGGATTTAAATACAGCTGAACCAGTTTTCTTATTTCCATCCCATTGGTTGATAGCTTGAGTTGCTCAGTTAGTGACTGTATTGTGTCTGTCCATATTCATGTTGGACTGTGTGTAGTGAGCTTTTTCTCGACAGAATGTTGCTGAGAATGCTACTCTGTCTCTTGGCATCACTCTTTTCTTCTGTGTTCATCATATTAGAAGGTAAAATTAAACTGCGCCTCGTGGTTTCAGAAACCACTACACACTATTAATTCTTGATATTATTTCAGTCCTTTTTGTAGTAATTTAGTTAATTCAATAAACCAGTTTGTTATTGTCTTAAACCTCTGGTGAGTGTTACTCATTATGCCAGTGTCTAGTAATGTGCCTATTACCACATGCTCAATTTTACCTAAATCTATGTTGATTACTTGATTATGTTAGGTAGGGACCAATGTTCCTACACACATAGAAACATGTTGTTTCCACTACATAGAGTCACTGGGAGCAAGGAACTGAAAGTTTTCCTGCAAGAAATGATGACTCTCCAAATGGAGGCCACACATTTTAAGTCTGTAATTCATTACAGCAAAGACTGCTTTTACTGGACACAGAAAACACTTGTGCTTGAAGTTCAAGACTGCTGGTATGATACGGATCCTGAGAACGAAGATGACTTCCCCTTTAGCACAGTAAGTGATGACGGAGGCTTTCATCAAATTCTGCTTTAATGATTCTACTGAAAGTTTCATCCCATTACACAGCCTGGATGCCTCCGAGTTCCACAATAACATAACTGTAACCACCACTTTCAGACCAGGTTTATTAAATGTAACTATACAGTGTAGCAAGGTGTTAATAATTTTAATTGGTTAACACACTGCTTGCTCCTGAAAGACAGTGAAATGGACAAGAAAGATGTGGACAACCAGAAATATAGTTATTATCTTTGTTTATCAAGGAGTTAACAATATCTCAACCAGTGTTAGTTCTTAGCAATTTGAGAATGACCTACTTCACGAGTCAAGAGCACCATTACTTCACAATGAAGTAAAAATAGAATTTTCTGTTGCGTGTCTGCAGTCGTGTTTCCTTAGCCGATTTTCAACAAACTAGTTGAAATAGAGCATGCTTTCCAGCCATTATGTTGGTGACACATTTAACTTCAAACAGAATTCCACAAAATTAATTCTTCAAAGAGGCATTCATATTATGAACTCATGTGCCACACTGAACAACCGGCAATGTTTCCCAGAAATCATATTCTAAAAAACAATTGAATCAATATCAAGTGTGTGTTATTTCAAACATATTGAAGAGCCAGAGTTAAGGCTTTTAACACTTGTTTGTAGAACATTCTACGAATACCAAATGTTTGCATCATCCAAGGAACTTCAGCTCATTCTGAGTTTCTGAAGGTGTTATGAAAAGGAACATAGCCCTGGTTGTTGCAAATCTACAAGATAAATTACTACTTCCCTTAGACATGATATTCATTCTCTGCAGGAAACAAATCTATAACAATCACTGACTTATTTCTAGTGTAATTTAATCAACAGTTAAATGATTCAAATCAACCCAAATGTACAAACTTGGCACGAACAAGAGAAAATATTCAACAAGTACCCAGATATTAAAAGTCATACAGAGAAACAGCCAGCCCAATTTTAGCACAACCAGTAGTGGTTTCAGAGATATCAACAACTCACCCACACACACTTGGAAAATGATTTTAATCACATTATCAGTTTGGGTAATGTGCACTTCTGCTGTCATGAACTAAAAAAGAATATATATGATCAGAGATAAAAAGAAATCCACTAGATATATTCAGTGGCATATAGGTAACCTGTTGTCTCAAACTTCAGTTTACATGAGGTATAAGTAGTTTTTTTCTTTCTTTCTGTTTTTGCGAAACAAGGAATCAAACATTAAAATGCTTAGTTTTACTGTACTGGTAGATGTACACATCAATTACACATAGATTTTACAAACTATTACTATTTGCATTGAAAAAAGTGTTTCTAAATAAACTAGTATTAATTTTCTCTCATTTCAACTGCAAAATAAGTATGCCACAAAATGTTTTTTTACCTGATTTTGGCCATGCAAATGTAGCTGGTACATAAACACAAGAAAATTATAGATTAATCCCATGAATTAACTATTGCAAGCTTTTCCCAAATCCTCTCATTTCAGATTACTTTAGTTGGGAGAAAAAGAATTTCTGCTGTACCTTGGTAGGCAAGTGTCAACTTCAGCATCTAGTCAGTCAGTGTGGATATGATATGCTTTTATTGTACATCATGGACCCATGAGAGGTAGTATTCTTCAAAGATAAGACAATGTTTTTCTGTAGTCTTCCAACCGCATTCAGTCAAGTGAAGGTCATTTTCACATATCTTGCATTAAATTAAAAAGTATGTTGCCTTAAACTGTGATACATTATCACCAACACATTTCAGTTTAGGAAACTATTTTTAAAACTTCCCTCCGAACAATTTACACACATCAACAAAAGTTTTGCATTGCACCAGTATATTGCCCAGGTGTTTTGCTGTTGTGATTCTTCCAGTACTGATCGAAAGGTCACACCTGATGTTTGTAAATGTATAGACGGTTACCATGTGTGTTACTTATGAGGAGAACGCTGCACTTGAATTAATAGCAGCATTTGAGCTGAAAATAAGGCATAAGTGGTGACACAATAAAGATGTCTGTGGAACAGTAGAGCGAACATCTATTATGACACAAAGGACAATCACAACCAATCCTCATCATCACATTACGTGCAGAAGGCTCAGTTAGGGATGTTGCTTGACACTGGAGTCAAAGCGATGCAGTGCAGATATGGAATCAGTTCCAACTGACAGTGTTGAGGACCTATATCCCACAGGTTGTTCACATTTGACCAGTATGCATGATGATCAATATCTACAACCTTTGAGTCAAATGAATTGTGAACTGTGTGCTCAAGACCTGGATTCAGCATTTGAAGAGGCTACAGGATGTCACATATTGCACCAGCGATTAGGAAACTATTGCATGATGTGAATCTCCATCCTGACGACCATGGCAGCACCTCATCGTGCATCAGAACACAAAGGACACTTGTTACAAATGGACAAGAAATTATTTAGAATGGACATCACAGGACTGATGTTGGGTGTTGTTTAAGGATAAATATCAGATCTGTTTGTAGCCTGATATTCGTAGGCAACATAGTAATAGCAAACACATCCAACATTGTGTTCCTCATGTGCAACAAGGTGGTGATGGCAGAGAGATGATGTGGGGTGGCATTACATGGGGTCACCATACATTTCTCACAGTTGTTGAGGGCAGTCCCATTGGTCGACAGTTCAGGGACAAGACTCTGCAAACAATAGTGGGACCATATCACCAATATTTTGGTGACAATTTGTTCTTGATGGATGATAACCTGCATCCTCATCATACTTTTCAAATGACCACATTCCTTCAGCATGCTAGAACCATCAGAATCAAATGGCCCACCTGCCCCTGGATATGAATCCAATCGAACTTGAAACTGATTGAAATGAGCTGTTTTTGGATGCTGACAACCACCACATCCTCTGTGCAACTTTTGCT
This sequence comes from Schistocerca serialis cubense, assembly GCF_023864345.2. Classification (NCBI taxonomy): domain Eukaryota; kingdom Metazoa; phylum Arthropoda; class Insecta; order Orthoptera; family Acrididae; genus Schistocerca; species Schistocerca serialis. Next base: position 549,284,706 of record NC_064641.1, read on the forward strand.
GAATTACTGTTGAAGAATGGGGCGATCTGGACCAGAGCTGCCTTGATGATTTCATTGATGGTATGCCACAACAGACTCAAGTCTTCACCTGAGCAAGGGAACATTGCACCATGTAATGATGTTGCTAAAGAGTGCTGTGATACACACCTACCCTTGTGATCTGCACACATTGCAAATGAATATATATACACAGTGTGAACTTTTGTTTTCTGTACCTTGAATTTCGAAGTAATAGGGGATGAAAATCTTCTGTTGATGTGTGTACATATTTCAAATGTACTGTAACATTTGTTAACAACCAGTCTATAAAAGTGGTCATCAATGTGAATAACAAAAATTTCCAAGTATAAAATACTGCATGATTTATTACCTAAAAAGTGCCATGCAAGGAATCTCAGAGAAACCATCCTGTGGTGTGGCAGATGGAACAGTGACACTGTGTCTATAATCTGCTCAGCAGGCACTACTAGGTTGATCACCCTAAAACAAATACAAGACACTGAAACAGTTGGTATCTCAGACAATTATGTTATGGTTTGTTTTTGTCCAGAAAATATGACTTCATTTCCTTTTTCTCACTACCAACAATTTAATTATAAAATCTATAATCTTATATTTTGCAAGGAATTACTAATTCACTTATGAATTACAAACATGCAGCAGTTTTTAAGAAATATTAATTTCAAAAATCATTCACGACTAAGCAAAAACAATACTCTGAACTTACCTGGAGGCAAAGCTAGGAGAATTCCATAAATCTGCTGTCAGAAAGTGACTTTGTTTTACATGTCATTAAGGCTGTTGCAAATAAATGAATACAGTTTCACACCAATAATACCACATTACTAACAGGACAATATATTTTTACTAACAGAACAATATATTTTCTTATGTTGTCATGAGATGAATTACAAGCTGCTATAAACTGAAATACGGAATTTGCGTATTGGTAATGTGGTATTGAGATGTAGCCTATTATGCTACTTACAAGTCTGCACTTGTGGACATCAGTGCCACAGTACTGAAGTGATAATATACATTTTCAGTCAGTGACTGGAGTCTCAAATGAGCACACTAGACAAAAATGAGCTGGTTTTGTGAAGAATACTACAGAAATCGTCTTAAAAAGGACCTAGTACTGTCCAGATAGAACATATGACAGTTTTGTTGAGTTAATGATACAACTTTGGTGTTTACATCTTCCCTTAGTCTGCCATTGCTTAACATACTACATTAATCACCAAAACACATAAGCAAGCAAAAGAAAAACTTTTGTCGTTAGTGATGTCATTGTAGATGAAGCATTTGTTTAACTGGACCAAAAAGGAAAAAGAATTCGTATGAAGGCTATTGAAAAGAAGCATGTACACATCTACGCGAAGTAATTACGTAGTATAACCAGCAGTTAACTGAATCTTTTGCACCAAAGGAAACTTCTAGGCAACTCTTAGGTTGGGGTATAAGCCATGTGGGCAGATGCAATTTCTCCCTGACCAGAGGCAGTAGTGGAGGAAGTTGCAGTTCCAAACAAAAACTCTGGAGGTATGCAGCAAATGTACACCCAGTTCTGGGTCACTGTTGTGGGAGGTGGATCTCCTTTACAGGGAAAAAGACACAGCAGTTGGGAAGTTCAGGGAACTTACAAATGTATATAGTGTCCAGGAATGTTAGTAGGAATACAAAAAACAAAATATGCATGATCATATTAAGACCAATAGTAAAATACATGGATCAGAAGGCTGGGTATTGACATTACAGGAAGAGAACTGGTTATTGAGATGGGAAAGAAAGATACTGAGAATGATTTTTGGAGCAGTGAGAGAGGAAGATGGCTGGTGAGAAAGAACAAATGTAGAATTACCCACTTGAACACAGAACATATGGCGCAACAGGAAGTTCTTGACAAAACTCAGAAGTGGACCCCAGAAACCCCACTCATGTAACATAGTAAGTATGTGGTGATGCCATGTCATGTTAAAAGCCTCCTGTAGGCAGTGATGAAGTGTTGATAACATGCAAAGGCTATTCAGATGGTGGACTCCAGGTGAACCAAATTATCAGCAGTGGAACGACCTTTATGAAAGCCACCCTGAGATGCAGCCAAAACACAGCTGCTTGCTCACCATGTGTTCGAGTAACTTACACGGAACATTGGCCACACTGATTGGGCAACAACTGTCCATCTCTAGGGGGTTCTGACCTGGTTTCAGTACCGGAAACTATTGTGCTTTCTCACCACTGAGATGTGAGCTCATCATTGTTCCAGATCCAATTTAAGAGGGCAAGGATGTGACACTGACAATTCACCGAGAGTAGTTTCAGCATTCGGTTGTAGATGGGGTCTGGCCCTGGGACAGTATCAGGGCAATGGGCTAGGGCACTGGACAACTCCCATTCACTGAATGGAGCATTACATGCCTCCAGGTGGTGGGCAGTAAAAGACAAGCACATTCACTACATTTGCTGTTTTATGAGCTGAAAGGCAGGATGCTAGATCTCAATGCAGATGTGCAAGGATAATGCTCAGCAAAATTTTTGGCGACACCATCTATGCAAATACTTGTTACACCTGCAAGGAACTGGAAGCTGTAGAGGTGTTTGATCTTTGCCCATTCTGTGGTATGTGATCCAGTGTTCCCAGGAATCTTGCTTTCATCATTTTATGAGGTGGTAGGCGTGGGCACAGAGCCATTTAGAGCCAATAACGTGCACCAGTGCAGGGTGCAGCTTATGGCATTGGAGAACCCACCTACAATCTCTAATGGCCACAGCTTTCTCTGGGGTCCACCCAGTTACCATTTTCTGATGGGGGGAACCCAAGGACGAAGGCATGGCTTGGTTGGCTGTCAAAAGAATGACTGTCATTGTATGCTGAACAGCCGCATTGATTTTGCTTTTAATGGGGAGCAAAGGATGACAGCAGAAGTGAACCTATCTGTGCGGGCATCCAGTGTAGCAACACTGAGGGAGGAACAGGAAGATTGGGAAGTGGTCACTACCACACTGGGGACCCTCCAGTGGACAGATGGTACAAGACCAGGGCTGCAAAAAGAGAGATCAATGGTCAAATAAGTTCTGTGGGCCACACTGAAGTGTGCGGGGGTACCAGAGTTCAAGGGCCAAAGACTGAGCTGTGTCAGTAGGTTCAATGTCTTTACCGTAGCCACTGATTATTGTACCATCCCACAAAGGGCTATGGGTGCTGAAGCTGCCCAAGACATTGAAACATTGGGCGAGCTGAGAGAGTCATAGAGACAGTACATCCTGGGACATGACACCATGGGGAGAGAGATAGAACATTATAAATGGTAAAATCCTGCTTTGCTGTTAACCGAACAGCCACAGCCTCCAACAGTGTATCAAGAGGTACAAGGTCACTATATAGAGTGTCCAGTACATCTGTACAAACTCCACCCAATACCCTCACACAGTTGGTACAGTTCTCAAAATAATCTAGGTTTCCATGAAGGGCAGGGGTCCGAGTTACTAGAAACAAAGTTTCCTGAATGGTAATACAGAACGCAGAGTAAGTGCTTAAAAGCTGCTGTAGCTCAGCCAGGTGGTGGAAAAATCTGTTACAATTCCACTGGAGGATCAGACTGACTTAATATTGTGGGGGCATGAAGCAACCGGTGGAGCACGTTATGTGCTGCCACTGGTTGAAACATCACGAGATCCACTGACGTAAGTCCTGTCGCACATTGCCCTGGGAGATCTGATGCCTCAGGGGTCACTGGGATCTCCATCTTGGGCACAGAAGTAGTACATCATGCAGAGTCCAGTGGTGTGGGGGCTACCAGAGTTTCATTTGTCTTGCCCATCTTCTCTTTAGAACATGAGGAATGGGAAAGTTTCGCTGAACTGGTTTCAGGGACACAGGAAGAAAGAGAAGTCCGACAGCCAGCAGCCTGTGGTTCTTGCAGCCACCGGCTGGTGTCTGGCTGTGGACAGCAGGAACCATGGAAGGAAGAGTCTCGAGGGACCTCTTCTACATCTACATCTATATCGGTACTCCACAAGCCACCGTGCGGTGTGTGGCAGAGGGTACCCTGTGGCACTACTAGTCATTGCATTTCCTGTTCCACTTAAAAAACAAATAGAGCAAGGGAAAAATGACTGTCTATATGCCTCCAAATGAGCCCTAACTTCTATTATCCTCATGGCCCTTCATGCAATGTATGATGGTGGCAGAAGAATCATTTGGCAGTCAGTTTCAAATGCCAGTTCTCTAAATTTTCTCAATAGTGTTTCAACACCACCTTCCCTTTCCCACTTGAGTTCCTGAAGCACCTCTGTAACACTTACATGATGTTCAAATCTAGCAGCCCGCCACAGAATTGCTTCACTGTCTTCCTTCAATCCAACCTGGTACAGATCCCAAACCCTCGAGCAGTACTCAAAAATAGGTCACACCAGCATCCTATATACAGTCCTCTTTGTGGATGAATCACTCTTTCCTAAAGTTCTCCCAACAAACCAAATCTGACCATTCACCTTCCCTACCACAGTTCTCAGATGACCACAGTTCTCAGATGCTCGTTCCATTTAATATTGCTTTGCATTACACCCAGATATTTAAACGACTTGACTGTGTCAAGCAGGACACTAGTAATACTGTATCTGAATGTTACAGTTTTTTTTTTCCAAATCATCCACATTAACTTACATTTTTCCACATTAAGAGCTAGCTGCCATTCATCATACCAACTAGAAATTTTGTCTAAGTCGTCTTGTATCTTTCTACAGTCACTCAAAGTTGGTACCTTACTGTACACCACAGCACCAGCAACAAACAACCACAGACTACTGCGCACCCTGCTGAATCATTTATGTACACAGAGAACAACAGCAGTCCTATCACACTTCCCTGGGACACTCCCGATAATACCTTTGTCTCTGAGGAAAACTCGCCATCGAGGACATCATACTGGGTTCTATTACTTAGGAAGTCTTCAAACCACACACAAATTTCTGAACTTATTGCATATGCAAGTATGATCATTAATGGCCTACAATGGGGCACTGTGTCAAAATGCTTTCTGGAAATTTAGAAATATGGAATCTGCCTCTTGCCCTTAATATATAGTTCGCAGTATATCATGTGGGAGAAGGGCAAGCTGAGTTTCACATGAGAAATGCTTTCTACAACCATGGACATAAGGTTTTGTCTCAAGAAAGTTTAATATATTCAAACTGAGGACATATTCAAGAATTCTGCAGCAAATCTAAGTTAGGGATATTGGTCTGTAATTTTGGTGGGCTGTTCTTTTGCCCTTCTTGTATACAGGAGTCACCTGCACTTTTGTCCAGTCTCTTGGGACTTTGTTCTGGGCGAGAGATTCATGATAAATGCAAGCTAAGTAAATGGCCAATGGAATAGCGTACTCTTTTTAAAATCAAACAAGGATTCAATCCAGACCTGGAGACTTATTTGCTTTCAAATCTTTCAGTTGTTTCTCTATGCCAGGGAGGCTTATTACAATGTCGTCTACACGGGAGTCTGTCTGATGGTCAAATTATGGTATGTTTGTACAACTTTCCTGTGTAAATGATTTCTTGAACATGAAGTTTAAAACTTTGGCTTTCGTTGTGTTATCGTCAACTGCCACACCAGACTAGTCAACAAGGTGTGAATGGAAACCTTTGAACTGTTAGCGATTTTACATAGGACCACAATTTTCTCAGGATCTCTGCCAGATCTTTTGCTACAATATGAGAGTGGTAGTAGTTGCATGCTTCGTGCATAGATCTTTTGACAGATGCACAAATCTCTGCTAACCTTCACTTGTCGTCATTTGAGCATTCTCTTTTGAACCACGAGTGCAACAGCCTCTGCTACCTCAGCATCTTCTGAATTTTGTTGTTAAAACATGGAGGATCTTTTCCATCCTGTATCCACTTACTAGGAACATAAATCTCCAGACCATGATTTAGAATGTGCTTAAACCTTGCGCACAATTCCTCTACATCCATCTTAGTGGAACTAAGTGATGTCAATTCACTGTCTAAGTGAGATGCTAACAACAGCTTATGAGCTATATCTAGCAGAAACTATCTCCAAGCCCTCTTCACTGATTTATTAATTTTTGCAATCATAGTTGCTATAATGACATGATGACTGCTACTCCCCATTTCCATAGTAACATTTGATGATAAGGTCCGGCCTATTTGTAGCTGTGAAGTCTACGATATTTCCATTGTGTATGGGTGCTGAACTAACTGCCCATGACAGTTTTCAGAAAACTATGTTCAAAAGTATTTTGTATGACTGTCTGTACTCCCCACAATGAATCCATAGACATCCCAACTTATACCCAGTATGTTAAAATCACCTCCAACTAGTATTGCATATTGGGTATTTAGGGGCTACTGGCCGTAAACGCTCTCTGAATGACTCTAGAACATTCACAACAGAATCAGGTGGCTGGTAAAAACGTCCAACAAATAATTTGGTTTCACATAAACTTGTTATAAGCAACCAAATAATTTCACTGTCACATTCAACTTCGACTTCAATAGAGAATATTTTTGTCAACTTCAATGAACACTCCCCCTCCCACTGTCTCTAACCTTTCTTTCTGATAAACATTCCATGACTCCTACATATCTCAGAGCTTTCACCCTACGGGTTTCCACCCGCTGTTGGTCCCATGAATAATTCAAATGAGAGAACTTTCCTGGAGGGCAGTAAATTTGGGAAGTGTATTATGAAAACTTCGAAAATTTACTGATAAAATTTTGACAGTCAAAGCGTCTTTATTCTGAAAACCATCTTACTTCCCTTGCTGCATATTGACTACCTTTTGGACTAAAAACCCTAATGTGTGCTACACAATTGCTTGGCTACCCTAGTAGCTGCTCCCTTTGTGTAGTGTACCTCTGATCTATCAAGCTGAGTTTTACAAATCCTCACGCAATAACACAGGTCTAGAAATCTGCAGCCAAGACTGTCACAGAGCCAAAAAAGCCGTTGGTTGAAACCCTCCACTCAGTTCCAAACCAAAGGACACTGATCAACTCTCTGAAAATTTCAGGCTCTGCTTGCACCCCACATGAGGCCAGCAGACTTCACCACCTCCGCCAGCCTCCTAGCCAGAGAAGCTGGAGGAGAATGAGGTGCCTCCAGATGGGGGATGACTATTGTTGTCCCAGGCAGGAGGGGAGCCAATGTTCCTGATGTGAGTGCAGTGGAATCACCAGAAGGGCCCTCAACCACCTAGGGGACAGGCATTAGTGGGCAGCTCTGAGGGCCCACTTTTTTTTTCAAGAGGCACAACAGATGAAAGCATCATCGATAATGAAGGCAATGATGTTAGGGCTGAAGTATATGCTCGAATTATTTGTATTGGATTGAGACTCTTGTACTTTTTTCTGGCCTCTTGGAATGTGAGCTTTCCAGGGTCTTATACTCCTGGATTTTCTTCTCATGCTTAAAAATGGAGCAATCTGGTGAATAGGGAGAGTGGAGCTCACTGCAGTATACCCAGATGGGGAGAGGGGCACAAGGAACTTATGCATGCAGAAGCCATCCACAATCCCTGCAGACAGTGGTGGTGCAACAGCAAGACATATGTCAGAACTTCATATGCCTGAAGCACCACATAGGAGCAGGAACATAGCATTTCACATCACACCAGTTGACCATCACCTTGACCTTCTCAGGCGAAGTATCACCCTTGAAAGCCAATATGAAGGTCCCAGTAGCAACTCTGTTTCCCCTTGGTCCTCTATGGACACAACGGATGGAAGTGCATCATCGGCACTCTAAGCTGCACCACAGCTCATTGTTAGATTGCAAAAGAAGATCACCATGAAAGATGATGCTCTGGACTATGCTAAGAATCTTGTGGGGAGTGATAGCCATGGGAATGTCACCTGACTTTTCACAAGAGAGCAGTACCTGTGACTAGCCAGGAGATGATGTTTTGATCAGGAGGGAACCATTCTCCATCTCAGAGATGGCTGCAACTTCCCCATATTTGTCCTCATTGTGGTCAACAAAAATAAGGGCTTTCTGGCCATAAAGGTGTCCCTGTCAGTCCTGATACAGACTAGGTACTGGGTGGGGGGGTGGGGGTGGGGGTGAGGGGGGGGTTGGTTGGTTGGTTATTTGGGGAAGGAGACCAGACAGCGTGGTCATCGGTCTCATCGGATTAGGGAAGGAAGTCGGCCGTGCCCTTTCAGAGGAACCATCCCGGCATTTGCCTGGAATGATTTAGGGAAATCACGGAAAACCTAAATCAGGATGGCCGGACGCGGGATTGAACCGTCGTCCTCCCGAATGCGAGTCCAGTGTCTAACCACTGCGCCACCTCGCTCGGTGGGTGAGGGGGGGGGGGGGGAGGGGGAGAGGCGGGGAGGAGGATTTTGCTCCTTGTTGTCTAGTCTTGTGTTCCTCCCATGGTGTCCAAGGGAATGCAATGGGGTCGCACTTTATTGCGTCGTAAGAGGCCTTTCCATGCAAAGATACTTCCAGGGCCATGTGACCACTAGCACAAGAAAGTGCGATCTATCTCCATGGTGCCACCCACTCCAAATGAATCTCTCCCCATGCACGCCATCCAGCCACAGCAATGTCTGCATGGTCAGTAATATGTTGGTGGGAGTACGTGTGCCTCAGTCATGATGGGCACATACTCCACGGCATACATGGGGAATGTACAGCACAGACACCAGCAATGGAATCTGTGTGTGGTCAGAGGGCTACCATTGTGCAGTTACTTGATGACCCCCCCCCCCCCCCCCCCCCCCAATGGGATGTTTACCGTGCTGGGATTTGGGCATACTACAACAGGAAGGAAGGGTGCCTGGGTGGAACAGCACAGAGGTGGAGCATACACCACAGTGGGCAACCTTCCTTGCACAACACAAACTTCTGTAAAATTTGGAAAAGATGACAGGTCAAACTCAATAATGGGGATCATATAATCATTAATGGAATCCAAAGATAGTGCTGGGAGCGAAACTGGAAAACACCATCAAAACCATGAACCAGGTCCAAGCAGAGCCTGCACCAAAAGGACCATCCAATGGAAAGACAGAGGAAGTAAAAGAGACTTGACGTGTAGGTTTGCCACAGAGGAAGAGCAAGTGGTCTGGGGTGCTGCAAAGCAAGGGACCAGTGGTAGCCAAGCACACACTCACCAAAGGGTGGTGAGCCCTTTGTGGGGGCATTAAATGTTACAGCAGATAGTTTTTTGTTCTAGTGCTGTACTTGTGACTATCACTGTTACTCTCCAACTCAGATGGATTGTTAATGACAAATTTCATAAGTGAATACATCTACTGTGAAGCTGTGGACACCATCTCTGAGGGCTGTATGTGTTAAAAAATGTCCATAACATGTAAATTTGTGTAGGCACCAATTTATTGAAAATTTTTTCAGTGTTCCAGTATTTTAATTTAATTCTGAGTAGAAATTTAATAGCCATAGTGAAACAAACAACAAAAAAAGCAAATCTTTCACAAATCTATAAAACAAAAGACAAGAGCAATATCATTTATTATAAATACAAACGGGGGACATTGTGTTGAACATGTAAAAGACATTGGAGTCTCTAGTAATTTCTGCCAATTAACAGAAGGAAAAGCTGTGCTGGATAAGTCAACAACATTCTCTAATGTCTGTACATTATTTAAACTAAACTGTGAGCTCTCATTTCCAAAAGAATCCACATTAATAGCAGCACACAACAAAAGCAAGTGGATAACTACAAATAAGAGAAAGCCTTCCCAGACTATGAAATCTAATGATTAGATAAGAAAAACTGATAGTGAGTTCCTAACTAGTGACAAAACAGTATTTAATTCCGTAAACAAAAGCAAAGCAGCCTGGAAGATTGTAAAAAGAAAGAAACAATAACTTACGGATAAAAAGACAGACTATGTGGATAAATGATCAACATAAACTAATTAAATTTGTGAATGGGTATTTTTCTGGTACAGCCGATGAAAACAAAGAGGGCAATTCCATAAGTCAAATGTAGTTCCAGTAAAAAATTATGAGGCAAGTACAATTATGATGTTGCCCACTATACAATATGAAGCCCATAAAAAAAAAGTCAGCAGGCATACACTCATGCTCATAAATTAAGGACAATGTTGATACATGATGAAACAATGCTGGTTTAAATCACCTCGGGGTATGACCATACGGTGCATTTGACCTGCGGTCATTGCACGGTTGCTCTGGCAGCAGTCCACATACGCAGAGGTGTGTTGGTGCATGTCAGAGTACGGTGCACCGAGTAAGTGTGCAGATGTTTTCAGACGTGCTAATGGTGAATGTGTGCTGGAAATGGCTTAAAGAACACATATTAATGACATTATGAGGGGTAGAATACTAGGACGACTGGAGGCTGGTCAAACACAGCAGGTTGTAGCACGGTCCCTCCGTTTGCCACGACATCCATAGTGTACAACACCACAAGAAGACCCTCCGTTTGCCACAACGTCCGCAGTGTACAACACCACAAGAAGACCGATATCTCACCATCAGTGCCCGCAGACGGCCACGGAGTACTGCAGGTAGCGTTGCTCGGGACCTTTCCGCAGCCACTGGAACAGTTGTCTCCAGACATACAGTCTACAGACGACTGAACAGACATGGTTTATTCGCCCATAGACCTGCAAGGTACATTTCACTGACCCCTGGTCACAGGAAAGCCTGTAAAGCCTGGTATCAAGAACACAGTACATGGTCATTGGAACAGTGGTCCCAGGTTACGTTCACAGACGAGTCCAGGTATAGTCTGAACAGTGATTCTCACCGGGTTTTCATCTGGTGTGAACCAGGAAGCAGAAACCAACACCTTAATGTTCTTGAAAGGGACCTGTAGGGAGGTTGTGGTTTGATGGTGTGTAGTTGGATTATGATTGGCGTACGTACACCCCTGCATGTCTTTAACAGAGGAACTGTAACAGGTCAGGTGTACCGGGAGGTCATTTTGCACCAGTATGTCCATCTTTCCAGGGGTGCGGTGGGTCCCACCTTCCTCCTGATGGATGATAACGCAAGCCCCACCAAGCTGCCATCATGGAGGTACCTTGAAACAGAAGATATCAGGCGAATGGAGTGGCCGGCCTGTTCTCCAGACCTAAACCCCATCGAGCACGTATGGGATGCTCTTGGTCGACGCATCACTGCACGTCTTCAAACCCCTAGGACACCTTAGGAGCTCCGACAGACACTGGTGCAAGAATGGAAGGCTATATCCCAGCAGCTGCTTGACCACCTGATTCAGAGTATGACAACCTGTTGTGCGGCCTGTGTATGTGTGCATGGTGATCATATACCATATTGATGTCGGGGTACATACGCTGGAAACAGTGGCGTTTTGTAGCACATCTGTTTCGGGACGGTTTTCTCAACTTATCACCAATACCATGGACTTACAGATTGTCATGTTTGTTTCCTGTGTGCCTATGCTATTAGTGTCAGTTTTGTGTAGTGCAACATTGTGTGACACCACATTCTGCAATTATCCTTAATTTATGAGCATGAGTGCAGATGAAGTGTCCGTCTGTGTGCTTAAAGAATGTATAGGTAGTATACAAATCCCACTAACTGACATAATAAATGTCTTTCAGCTTGGGCAATTCTCTGAACTGTCTTAAGCAGCAAGACTTATGACACTTCTACAGAAAGCTGATAAAGAACACATAGAAAACTACAGGTTCATTTCTCTGTTGTTATCATTCTAGAAAATAATAGAACCTATTACAATAGATTGACAGATTACTTGAATAAATATAACCACCTCAGTGACGTATAGTTTGGTTTATGAAGTAGCAGAAGCACAAATCACCCATAGTAGAGTTTACATAATTGGTACTTAATGCTAAGCAAGAATGAATTTGTCAAAGGTATATTTTTAGATCTACCAAAGGTCTTTGATATTGCTGATGATAAAATTCTAATAAAAATCTACAATCGTTAGGAATAAGAGGAACTGCCAATAACTTGTTCTGATCATATCTGAAAAACAAAGTACAAAGAGCAATCCCAAGTCTATTTAATATTAAAGTCTTTCAGGGCAGCACCTTAGGACCAACATTGTTCTTAATTTACCTTGATGACTATTCTGATTATATCAGACATGGGAAAATAACTCTTTTTGCTGATATGACAGCAACACTGTAATCACAGATAAAATACCAGAACTGCTAATAGAAAGAGCAAATGAAACCTTAAAAGATGTTTATAACTGGTCACCATGCAATAAACATACTCTGAACATGAAACAAACAGAGCGTATTTGTGCTTAAACAGGGAAAATAATTCTGTAAAATCAACAGTGGATGAAAATTTGATAAACAGTGTAGCATGCACAAATCTTATAAGCATTGACTGACACCTGAAGTAGAATGAACACACAAATAAACTAGAAAATAAAATGTCTCAAGCATGCTATGCACTTACAAGTCCCTACCATTAGAAACAACAGAAAATGCCTTATAATTACATACAGTTAGCTATGGAATTAGTTTTTGGAGGCATCTTACACAAAACTACAGAAAAAGTCCATTATAATAATAACTAACAATAACATAATTAAGCTTCCTGCAAAGATCTGTTTAAATAGAATCTGAAACAATGTTCATGGAGAAATAACTGACATAATTATCACAAAATGACACTAGCAATGTGCATTAAGAGTTTGGTGGGTGCCCCAAAATGTGCCATTTTTAGGACAATTTGTTGCACTCAAGAGCAAGGGAATGTCATGTTGACTGTTAAAAGCAGTGCACAAGTATGGAAACCATTGTTCGATAATTAACAACTAAACGATTAGTAGGTCAATGGATATTATGCACATATATCACAAATTAATTCTGAAACTTCAATAAAAAGGAGAGGGGGGGGGGGGGTTGTAAGTCCCTTGGATAGTGTAAAAGTGATGTACTGTATGTACTTAAAACACACGCACACACACACACACACACACACACACACACACACACACACACACACACACACTGTACACAACATATCAAAATTAACACAACATGTTACTCTAGACATGGATAATTTTTTTTAAAAAAGTCCTTTGCCAGTTAAAATGATATGTCTGATATTTTATAAATGATCTAAGTATGAACAAAGAACTGTCTAATTTCTTTTCTTTACTCATTCTCTTAATGGAAAAGTTTCTTTGCCACACACACCACTGACAACTGAAACAAAAAGTCCATATATATAACCTTGTTTAAAACAGTTCTAACCTCCCTCCAACCATGATCCTCCTCCTGATCCACCTGGTCATTCCCAGGTCATATGTCAGGAATTCCTCACTTCAAACCTGTTCTCACTTTCCTCTCCTACATTCCTCCCTGGCGAGTCTAAACATCACTCCTCTGGAATATACTGCTATCCTTAACCTAAGAAACAATCCAGCTCTTATTATCCCTTTTGCAGACAAAGGCTCTACCACAGTCGACAAGAATCATAGTGATTAGGTGGCTGAGGGTCTCCACCGACTTTCCAGCACTTTTGTATACAAACCTTACAAAGATGATCCCATTCCAGAAGTCCACTATGACCCCCAGCAGCTCCTCCACAAAGAACACAAACCCAACCCCACGTCTCCCTACTGGTCATTCCACAGTGGCTGGGTACAATGTTCACACAGAACAAACTTCTGCCTTTGTTAACCAACATCTCCAAACAATTGTCCCTAACCTTCCATTCTACATCCAGGACACTGCTTACTTTCTTCACCGCCACTCCAAAGTTACTGCCTCAATACCACCAGACTCCCTGTTGGTCAATGCGGATGTGATATCCTTGTACACCAAAATTTCCTGTGTGGATAAGTCCTGTATCCATGGAACATTGCATTTCCCAATATCCTCCTGATGCAAAACCCATAACCTCATTCCTAATCCTCCTAGCCAATCACATCCTGATCCACAACTATTTCACTTTTGAAAGCCAAATCCGTAAACAAATCAATGGTACTGCCATGGGTACTCGCATGCTGTTATAACCTTTAATCACCAATAATTGCGTGGATATTCAAACACACTCACTTAGAGACAATAGCTGGTTACATGATAACAATTCAGTATCTCTTATTCGACTGCCATGCCGTGACATGTGGCCGGCGCTGTTCGTAGCTGGGTGGCGCTCCTGTGCTCAGCCGAGTTGCGGAGCGCCTCTATCGCCGTTTGCGCGTACTGTCGTGGCGGCACTGTTAAATGTCGTGGCACTGTCACAACACATGCCACCATCCTATAACACCTCTTATTTCTTAGCCATTTGGAGGAATTCTTCCTATCCAAAGACACCTGAAACCACTTGTCTGGTTCAGATGCGATAACATTTTCATGATCTGGATTCATGGCAAGAACAATCTTTGCTCTTTCCTCTTTAATCTCAACACCAACTCCCTAATCTACTTCGCCTGGTCTTTCTCAACTCATCAAGCCACCTTCCTAGATGTCATTCTCTACCTCTCGTATGGCTCCAAAGATATGCCTGTCCGTATCGAGTGCATCAACTGCCAACAGTACCTCCACTCTGACAGCTGTCATTTTTTCCATGTAGAAAGGGCTCTTTCTTACAGTCACACAGCATGTGGATGCCACCACCCAGTATCTCCCTGGCCTTGAAGGGCTCAACTACATCCTCCACCAGTGCTTCAACTACCTGTCATCATGTCCTGAGATGAAGGATAATCCACCCGTGTCACCCAAAGTAGTATCCTGCCACTCATCCAACCAACAGAATATCCTTGTCCATCCCCATTCCAATCCTGCACCACATGGGTAATTCCCCTATGGTCAGCCCAGGTGCAAGACATGTTACACACCCACTCACTACTTCCTATCCCAGTCCAATCACAGGCAGTTCGTACCCAATAAAAAGTAGGGGAATATATGACAGTAGCCATTTTATGTATCAGCTATGCTGCAATTACTGTACGGTATTCTATATGAGTATGAAAAATAACCAACTTTCTACATGTGTGAATGACCACTGCCAAACTGTGGAAAACTGCAAACTTGGCCATCCAGTTGCTGAACATGCTGCACACCACAACACAAATAACTTCAACAGCTACTTCACTATGTGAGCCATTTGGATACTCCCTTTCAGTACAAGTTTTTCTGAACTATGCACACACGAACTGTCTCTCCAGCATATTCTGCATTCTCACAATCCCTATAACCTAAACCTCTGCTTACTTGTTCCCACTGCCTCGACTTCCCTTTCCCCTTCTCTCTTCTGCCAAAAACCACTCCTTCCCCATCCAGAACATGCACTGGCTTCTCTCTCTCTCTCTCTCTCTCTCTCTCTCTCTCTCTCTCTCTCTCTCTCCCCAGCCCATTTTCTACCCCTCTCCCCTCCCTTTCCTTTTTATCTCTTCGTCCCCGACTTCCTCTCATTTTCCTTTTTGCACCTTCCCTTACCTCTTTCTCTGTTCCTATCTCTCTTTCTGGTCTACCCTATGAACTCATTTCATCTTGTTGTGCAGTTGTGGAGTCATCTATCCGAAGACCTGCTTCTTTCCTACTACCTCCTCTATGCATCCTTTCCTACATCTTCCCCACCATCAGCTGCTCAGGCAACTCCTTTCAGTAACTGAGTATCAATAATCAGTCTCACCTACGTCACGGGAGAATGTTTGCATGTTTTATGTTGTTGTGTTTGTGACTGCGTGTACTTTTGCTAGGAAAAGAGCAAGAGCTCAAAAGTTAGTGTGAATGCTGTTTCCTGTTAAATATCTATGCTTCATTCATCTGTCAGCTTCAGGTGAGTGATTAGCTTTCCCTTATTCTATGTACTGTTCCATCCAGGAATTAACATTTATAATGTCTTTTACTGGCATGTGGAAATTCATAATAAGATGGGCCCCGTTTGTAGAATTGTGATATAATCAAACACTATATATTTATTTTTGACTAAACAAGTACTGTATAATTGTTTGCTGACACAAGTAATTTGAACTTCAGGATTCTGTTTTGTTAACCTTCAAATACAAGTATATAAACAAATAAAGATTTGCAATAAATATCCGATCAAAAAATAACTGTTTTATTTAACCCTTAACTACTATGGTCATTCACAGGAACACAATTACTATGGAGGGGTCTCGCAGACAGCATTTTTATATTTTATATATCAAACCAGAGGTTTGCCGAATATATATAGTTGCTTGACTTCCTGTCGTACATTACACTTATTAGAGGGGGGTCTTTGTGGAAATTTGATTTTCTTTTTAACAATGCAGTATTTTAAACACTTCTGACAGTTAAAAAAAAGCGATATTTGGAGTATATTTTTATTTTATGAGTTACGAAAATAACAGCAAATAGTTAGCTCTCTACTCACACACAGATTTTCATCGAGGGATTATATAACTAATTAGCAATATAACTAGGTGGAAAAATCCAACTTGACTTATGATAAATTGTGTGCGACATCAACTTTCAGTTTACAACTCATCTTTGCAATGTAGAGCAAATATTTCAATCGATAAGTTTATGAATGAAGAAACTTCGCCACATTTTACTTCTAAAATTACAAGTAAAAACAAAATATGTGTCCTGATGTGCCACTGAATCATACTTTAGTCAATTTCCACCTGCAAACATTTCACGCAGACCTTCCTGGAACACTCCAAACAAATCAGAACACCATACTGTTGACATGGGTATCTTGTTTTCCTCTTCAGACGAGGAGGGCAAAAGGCAAACGTTTTTCAATTTTTGAATTCTTCTTTCGGTGTCTGAGGCTCATCTTGTAAGTAAAGTATTCTTCTGATAGTGTCACTCAACTCTCGTGGCAAGTGCTCAATAGAAATTCTACGCTTCATAAGAGGTTTAAGTAGATCTCTTGCTAGAGTCTTCATGAAGCTCAATCTTGTCATTACCTCTGCCTTTGGATAAGCTTGATGTACCGCATAACCATTTACGCTGCAAGCAACATCCACCAATGTCAAGAAAATGGCCAGAGGCCATCTTGTTCGGTGACTTGACAAATAAGCAGCACATCTTTGGTCGAGACAGTCCACACTACCTTTCGTTGTGTTATGAAACAGGATGATCTCAGGTTTTCCAGATTCAGGATCATTGTTTACTGAATGGTGCATAGAAGAGATCAGTATTGCAGCTTTGGTCTTCTTGGGCACGAAGGAAATCAGAGTCATGTCTTCTGTAAAACTGTAAACAGACGTCTTCACACAATGTTTCTTATTAGGTAATTAGTTCTGTGGGATCTCCTTTTTGTTCTTTTTCAGCATCCCAACGTGAGACCTTTTTTTTTGAAAGTTCTACTGATGAGTACCAGTTGTCATCTGTAATATTTCTCCTTGTGTTTTCAATGGGTTTCACCAATCAAAAAACAGACTGTGTGGGGACACTGTGACCTTTCTCATGGCTGTCAAGGGTGTGACTGTCGTTGCCTTTTCCAGAATAAATGTATGCATTGTACAAGTAATTTGTACGGGCGTCATCAAACACTGAACTTTCAGGCCATACTTTGCTGGTTTGTTTGGCACGTACATTCTAAACCCACACCTTCCACGAAAAGGAACAAGCATTTCATTGACACACACTGTTGCACCTACAAAGTAGCAAAGTTGACCGTTTTCGATGAAACGCAAAAAGATTTGTGAAATTGCTGCTGATTTGTCTATTTTCTTTCTTTCCACGCAATCATCTGGATTGTCAAATCGTAATGCAGATGATAAAAACAGAAATCTTTCTTTGCTAACAGTGCATCTGAAAACATCTCTGCCTGTTCCATCGGTTGCAAACAAGCTGTAAAAAGACTTGTTCCCCAACTTGAAAATGGCTGAAAACACTAATAGACCAATTACAGCCTTCAATTCAATGACATCAACATCTTGTAGATAGGATAAGCGATCGTTAGCGTACTGTGCTCTAAGCTTAGATGTTTTCAGATTTGTCCATCGAATGATTTCGTCTAGAATGCTTGGCGTAAAGAACAATTTCAATACCTTCAAAACAGCACAGTTTTCTCCACGACTCTTCACCCTCTGTCGCAGTCCAGGAAGTTGCAAGATGATGATGATGTGTTGCCTTGTTCTTACATTAGCTGGTGGCTGCTTTTTTCTCCATCGAAAACATCTATTCTTACTGAAGAAGTAAGCTCCATCATTACCAGCTGCCCATCTTCTTCACTTTCAGTTTCCTGCTCTGAATTAGTGTCGTGATCACTAAATATCTCAAAATCAGGGTCATCATCGCTGTCATCAAAGTCTTCATCCGCAGATTCAACGGGGCGATCTTGAACATCCACATCTGCCTCACATAACACACGTTGCACAGAAGGCCCAGCTTTCCCTGCCATGGAGAAACAGTAGTATGCAACAAAAACGAGGCACACAAACACTATGGTACATCTGTGAGACCTCTCAAGACTAATAATTACGAAACAAAGAGCAGCAAGAATGCTGGCACGTGTAACTTGACAGCCAATAGGAAGGTACACGGACGAGTCCTTTTGGCTTTGCAGGGGCTTGAGGAATATCTCGACACAAAAATTAGTAGCAGTCTGAGAGATGGTCGATAGTAGTTAAGGGTTAAGTAGTTGAACATTTTTTAAACACATTTTAACATGAAGCATACATTATCCCCATATAAAAGACACAAATACGTATCACTGATGAGAGTTCAGAGCCCATAGCAGTACACTGGCACTTAAGCAGCTGCATTATTTAGCTCATATCCGAGCATTTGGTTCAATCATTTTATTACATATTAGCTTAGTGTCCTCTGCTTCATTTGGTAGACTGTATGGTCTGAACATCTTTTTTCTTTAATTGAATTTTTATGTTATTTGCAAATTTCAGCATCTTCTAAACTTTTTACAACAACAAAGGTCATAGAAGCGTATTCTTTTCCGAATGTACTTCTGACCAAAAAGCGATTCTGGTAGCTGGAGTCACAGGTCTTTATTAATTCTGCCTTTTGAGTTCTTGACGTTTCCTTAGAAACTTTCATCTCATAAGACAGTTTTCCTTAGAAGTCAAATACCAATTTTGAAATATTTAGCTTTAAATATGTTTTAACATAACAGACATTTTCATAGAGATTTTCATCCCTATTTCACCCCCTCAGAGGCTGAATTTCCAACAAAAAACACTGAAACACGTATTTTTTTAAATTTCCGACTGAGAAGCTCAATACAGGTTTTCAGAAATTTAGTTTCAAAAATACTTTCGTGATGAAATATTTCTATAAAAGCTTTCATCCTGTATTTTACCCCATTAAGAGCTGAATTTCCAAACACATTGAAGAACATACTTTTTAAAAAAATTGCTAAGTGAGAAGGCAAATACAAATTGTCTTAGATATAGCACTGAAATGACTTCATAATGAAATATTTTCATAAAACTGTTCATTCCCTATTTCACCGCCTACAGGTTGAATTTCCAAAAATATTGAAACAGAAATTTTTTTAAACTGCTAACTGACAAGTCAAATACCAGTTTTCATAGGTGTTTGTTTAAAACTGCTTTATTAGTACTTTAATACTGATTTATTTGCAAAAAAAACTTTCACTCTCTATTTTATGCCCTGTATTGTATTGTATTATATGGATCTGGGGACCTAGAAACAACAGAGGCTTAGTCCCCGCCGTAGCCCACAATGGTACACAACCCCAGAACAGGCTACAGCAGTCCACTCACCCCACCGCCGCCCCACACCAAACCCAGGGTTACTGTGCGGTTCGGCCCCCAGTGGACACTCCCCAGGGAAGTCTCACACCAGACAAGTGTAACCACAATGTTTGCGTGGTAGAGTAATTACGGTGTATGCGTACATGGAGAAAGTGTTCGTGCAGCAACTGCCAACATAGTGTAACTGAGGCGAAATAAGGGGAACCAGCCCGCATTCACTGAGGCAGATGGAAAAGCACCTTAAAAACCATCCACAGACTAGGTGGCACACCGGACCTCGACACTAATCTGATGGACGGATTAGTTCAAGGGATCGGCATGCTTTCCCGCCAGAAAGCAGTGCGTTAGACCGCATGGCTAATCAGATGGGCTTTTATCCTTTAGTGGTTGAGTTTCTAAAAATGTTGGAGCACAAAGCTTTTTTATTTATGACTGAGAAATCGGACAACAGTTTTCATAGTTTAAAATTGTCTGAATAGTGACTTAGTTTTAAAAAACCTTCCATCCCCTGTTTCACTTCCTTAGGTAAAGAATTTCAAAAAATACCTTCTTAAACGGTGCCAACAGTAGAAGATCAACACTCTCTTCAAATTATACGTTTCTATCCAGCCTTGCCCCTCAATCCTTCTTAAAAAACCTTACTTACTCCCAACATCACCACTGCTGAAGCCTAGGCTAACTGTGATCTGAAGGCTGACCGATCCATCATCATTCTTCTAGCAGACAAGGGTTCCACGACCGTGGTACTTGATCGTCGGGACTTCAGCTTTCAGACAACACTACTTACAACGTTTGCCAAGGTAATCCCATTCCTGATGTCCAGGCGGAGCTTCAAGGAATCCTCAGAACCGTAGGCCCTCTACAAAACCTTTCACCTGACTCCATCAACCTCCTGACCCCACCGACACCCCGCACCCCTACCTTCTACCTTCTTCCTAAAATTCACAAACCCAATCATCCCGGCCGCCCCATTGTAGCTGGTTACCAAGCCCCCACAGAACGTATCTCTGCCTACATAGATAAACACCTTCAACCCATTACATGCACTCTCCCATCCTTCATCAAAGACACCAACCACTTTCTCAAACACCTGGCATCCTTACCCAATCTGTTACCCCCAGAAACCATCCTTGTAACCACTGATGCCACTTCCCTATACACAAATATTCCGCACGTCCAAGGCCTCACTGCGATGGAGCAATTCCTTTCACGCCTATCACCTGCCACCCTACCTAAAACCTCTTTTCTCATTACCTTAGCCAGCTTCATCCTGACCCACAACTTCTTCACTTTCGAAGGCCAGACATACCAACAACTAAAGAGAACAGCCATGAGTACCAGGATGGCCCCCTCGTACGCCAACCTATTTATGAGTCGCTTAGAGGAAGCCTTCTTGGTTACCCAAGCCTGCCAACCCAAAGTTTGGTACAGATTTATTGATGACATCTTCATGATCTGGACCCACAGTGAAGAAGAACTCCAGAATTTCCTCTCCAACCTCAACTCCTTTGGTTCCATCAGATTCACCTGCTCCTACTCCAAATCACATGCCACTTTCCTTGACGTTGACCTCCACCTGTCCAATGGTCAGCTTCACACGTCCGTCCACATCAAACCCACCAACAGGCAACAGTACCTCCATTATGACAGCTGCCACCCATTCCACACCAAACGGTCCCTTCCCTACAGCCTAGGTCTTCGTGGCAAACGAATCTGCTCCAGTCTGGAATCCCTGAACCATTAGACCAACAACCTGAAAACAGCTTTCACATCCCGCAACTACCCTCCCGACCTGGTACAGAAGCAAATAACCAGAGCCACTTCCTCATCCCCTCAAACCCAGAACCTCCCACAGAAGAACCCCAAAAGTGCCCCACTTGTGACAGGATACTTTCCGGGACTGGATCAGACTCTGAATGTGGCTCTCCAGCAGGGAAATCCCCAAACCACCTTCGCTACCCTCTGGCTCCTACCCTTGTAACTGCCCCCGGTGTAAAACCTGTCCCATGCACCCTCCCACCACCACCTACTCCAGTCCTGTAACCTGGAAGGTGTACACGATCAAAGGCAGAGCCACGTGTGAAAGCACCCATGTGATTTACCAACTGACCTGCCTACACTGTGAAGCTTTCTATGTGGGAATGACCAGCAATAAACTGTCCATTCGCATGAATGGACACAGGCAGACAGTGTTTGTTGGTAATGAGGATCACCCTGTGGCTAAACATGCCTTGGTGGACGGCCAGCACATCTTGGCACAGTGTTACACCATACGGGTTATCTGGATACTTCCCACTAACACCAACCTGTCAGAACTCTGGAGATGGGAACTTGCCCTTCAGTATATCCTCTCTTCTCGTTACTCGCCAGGCCTCAACCTCCGCTGATTTCAAGTTGCCGCCGCTCATACCTCACCTGTCATTCAACAACATCTTTGGCTATGTACTTCCGCCTCGACTGACATTTCTGCCCAAACTCTTTGCCTTTACGAATGTCTGCTTGTGTCTGTATATGTGCGGATGGATATGTGTGTGTATGCGAGTGTATACCTGTCCTTTTTCCCCCTAAGGTAAGTCTTTCCACTCCCGGGATTGGAATGACTCCTTACCCTCTCCCTTAAAACCCACATCCTTTCGTCTTTCCCTCTCCTTCCCTCTTTCCTGATGAAGCAACCGTTGGTTGCGAAAGCTAGAATTTTGTGTGTATATTTGTGTTTGTTTGTGTGTCTATCAACCTGCCAGCGCTTTCGTTTGGTAAGTCACATCATCTTTGTTTTTAGATATATTTTTCCCACGTGGAATGTTTCCCTCTATTATATTTCTATCCACAGTATTAGAGTGGGAGATGATGATCGAGTCAGTCAGGACATTTCCTTTCATACAGTATATACAGAGATTTCTGTCTGAAGCATATGTTTTTGCATTCAGCAGCACATTTTAACTTCTTTACTTAATTGCGTATTTTAAGGGGCTAAGGGGCTGTTAGCCGCGGTCACCAGGCTCCAAGCAGCAGCCCTGGGCTGTGGTGATGGTGGTGGTGGCGGCGGCGGCTCTAAGTAGACAATGGCTATGTCCTCTCTCGGCAAGGAGAGATCCTAACACTGCTGTGCCGACAATGTAATGATCATATATCACACTTCCACAGGCATTTAATTGAGCAATTTTATCTCTACCATGAAGTCTCATTTTCTCTTTTCTCCTGGTGGATGTTGCACTGAGCGGACACAAAAGGAGGCATGCTCATATTTTTGTAACAGATTTTGCTGATTAAACAGTGAGAAAATATACACTGGCCTGGGTGACATTCATTATCAACATGATCAATAATTTTATATTTCTGTAAGTAGAAGCATACACATGCTCTTTTTCAGAAAAAGAGCATATGTAACAACTATATTTTTCAATAATAATTCTCATTTGCAAGCATGCATCTTGTTCCTTTTTCCAACATGTATGTGGCCTGATCAGTGTAGTATGTTGTCACAAGCGAATTTTGCAGACCAGTATTAAATTAAAAATATGTTAATTTAGGTTTTCAAGGTGTTATCATGTTGTTGTTGTTGTTGTTGTTGTTGCTGCTGCTGCTGCTGCTGTTGTGGTCTTCAGTCCAAAGACTGGTTTGATGCAGCTCTCCATGCTACTCTATCTTGGGCAAGCCTCTTCATCTGCAAGTAACTACTGCAGCCTACATCCTTCTGAATCTGCTTACTCTATTCATCTCTTGGTCTCCCTCTACCATTTTAACCCTCCATGCTTCCCTCCAGTTCTGAACTGGTGATCCCTCGATGTCTCAGAATGTGTCCTACCAACCAAACCCTTCTTCTAGTCAAGTTGTGCCACTAATCCCTCTTCTCCCCAATTCTGTTCAGTACCTCCTCATTAGTTAGACGATCTACCCATCAAATCTTCAGCATTCTTCTGTAACATCGCATTTCAGAAGCCCCTATTCTCTTCTTGTCCAGACTGTTTATTGTCCATGTTTCATATCCACGCATGGCTACACTCCACACAAATACCTTCAGAAAAAGCTTCCTGGCACTTAAATCTATACTCAATATTAACAAATTTTCCTTCTTCAGAAACACTTTTCTTGGCTATGCCAGTTCACATTTTATACCCTCTCTACTTTGACCATCATAAGTTATTTGCTGCCCAGATAGCACAACTCATCTACTACTTTCACTGTCTCATTTCCTAATCTAATTCTCTCAGCATTCCCTGATTTAATTTGACTACTTTCCATTATTCTCATTTTGCTTTTTTTGCTCATCTTATATCCTCCTTTCAAGACACTGTCCATCTCATTCAACATTATCTTCCATGTCCTCTAGTTTTCTGACAGAATTACAATGTCAGCACACCTCAAAGTTTTTATTTCTTATCCCAGAACTTGAATTCTTCTCCAAATTTTTCTTTTGTTTCCTTTACTGCTTGCTCAATATACAGGTTAAATAACATTGGGGATAGGCTACAACCCTGTCTTACTCCCTTCCCAACCATTGCTTCCCTTTCCTGCCCCTCAACCCTTGTAACTGCCATCTGGTTTCCATATAAATTGTAAATAGCCTTTTGCTCCCTTTATTTTACCCCTGCCACCTTTAAAATTTGGAAGACAGTATTCCAGTCAACATTGTCAAAAGCTTTCTCTAAGTCTACAAGTGCTATAAACATTGGTTTGCCTTTCGTTAATTTATCTTCTTTGAGAAGTTGTAGAATTAGTATTGCCTCCCATGTTCCTACATTTCTCTGGAATCCAAACTGATCTTCCCTGAGGTCGGCTTATACCAGTTTTTCCATTCGTCTGTAAAGAATTCATGTAAGTCTTTTGCAGCCATGACTTATTAAACTGATAGTTCAGTAATTTTCACACCTGTCAGCACCTGCTTTCTTTGGAATTGGTATTATTATATTCTTCTTGAAGTCTGAGAGTATTGCACCTATCTCGTACATCTTGCTCACCAGATGGACAAGTTTTGTTTTGGCTAGCTCCCCTAAGGCCGTCAGTAGTTCTAACGGAATATTATCTATTCTCAGAGCCTTGTTTTGACTTAGGTATTTCAGTGTTCTGTAAAATTCTTCTCACAGTATCACATCTCCCATCTCATCTTCATCTATGTTCTCTTCCACTTCCATAATATTTCTCTCAAGAACATCTACCTCCATATGCTCCTTCCACCTTTCTGTTTTCCTTTCTTGGCTTACGACTGGTTTTCCACCTGAACTCTCGATATTTGTACAGGTGGTTCTCTTTTCTCCAAAAGTCTAATTTTCCTGTAGGTAGCATCTATCTTACCCCTACTATCGAATTCCAGTCACCGCATGACTACTAAATTTTCATCTCCCTTAACTATCTGAATAATTTCTTTTATCTCATCAAACATTTCTTCAATCTCTTTGTCAGCTGCAGAGCTAGTTGGCATATAAGCTTGTACTCCTATGGTGGTGTGGGCTTCATCTGTTTGTTGGCTACAATAATGCATTCACTATGTTGTTCATAGTAGCTTGTCTGCATTCCTATTTTTTTTATTCATTATTAAACCTACTCCTGCATTATGCCTACTTGATTTTGTATTTATAATCATGTATTCACCTGAGCAGGAGTCCTGTTCCTACTGCCACTGAACTTCACTAATTCCCACTACATCTAACTGTAACCTATCCATTTCCCTTTTCAAATTTTCTAGCTTGCCTGCCCTTATCATAGGAATATCTAATTTTGCTACTATTGATCTTCCACACTTTCAGTAGGTCAGTTGTGGTATAGGACGAAATTTTGACAATAAAATCGACAAAAAAATCCTAAGATTTAATGCAACCCATGGAACAATTACAAAAAAGTGACAAAAGAGACACAGATAAAGTTTTACAAACACTTGGTGGTACCCACTATGCAGTATGGATCTGAAACCTGAGATTCCATGCAAAAGGATATGACCAGGACACAGAGATTTCTCTGCAGTGTTACAGATTGCAACAGGGAGGATTGCTTCAGAAAACACAGCATTAAGTAGGAATGAATTACAAGCTGATTCAATACACAAACAATCAATTGAAACAGATGGTAAGAACATGTTGAAAGAATACATGAAAACAGACTTTCAAAACAAATTGTTGATTACAAACCTAGAGGGACCAGACAGAGGGTAAGGCCACAGAAGAGATGGCTAGACCTTGTTGACTGGAACAGCTGAAATTGCCTAATCCCTGTGGGAGGTGGTGGCGGGGGGTAGAAGATTGATTTTGGCTGTCTCAGTTGAATTGTAATTTAATTAATATCTTAGCCTACAATCAAGGCATGATCAATAACTAAACATGCCTTTGAAAAGCGGTTTCTACCAAACAGACACATTAACTGACAAAGAAGACAATGCCATAAAGATGTGTGTAGTGCTTACTCTAAGTGTCAAGATGCAGTGAGCAGTTGAACAGCAATGACCATGAAATTTTGCATTAGACCTAACAAATCAGCTGTTGAGACTAGTGATATGATCTGTGAATCTTATATGGAATCTGAAAGGACACTGAGGCAACTGATGTGGTTGACGATTTACAGATCAGATGATCGTATGATATCTGCAAGTAGTGCTGACTTCGGTATATTGATGCAAGAGGTCAATAATTTAAATAGTATTAACTCACTATTCATATATCTTCAGTAAAATCATATTATAGGACTAATACAATATTTAGAGATCATGAATCTCATTATGGAAATTAAAGAGCATCCCTATTACTATGCCTCGAATGGTTACAATATAAACAGATAATTAAATTCTAGTCATTTTTTCTTCCAGTCGGACAAGAATTTGACCACCTCCTTTAAAATAAAATTAATGGGAAACATCCTGAGGAATATGATACCTGTGTACCCCAGTATGATATTCTGCCAACTGTCCCACTTACATAACATGCTAATCCAACTGTTCCCAATCTCTTGCCTACAACCAACAAAATTCCCTGATCTTGTTCAATAGCATATGCCCTCTCCCTTCTATTCCACTATTACCAAGGCCAATCTATATACTTTTAAAAGCAGAACTTCTGTGAAAGCAAGTACACCAAAAATCTGTTTCCCCCCCCCCCCCCCCCCAGCCGCTATGCAGCTTTCAGTATAGATGTAACTATCAGCCATTTATGTGCACGAATAAATTTTATGAAAAATATTTTGAAGATCTTCCAGTGATCAAACATGCTGCAAAATACAATGCTTTTAATTTCAGCAGCTCACTGACCAAGCATACCACTTGCATCGTTCCTCAAAGCATCTACACTTCTAAATTGAATATAATACAAGGGTAACACAGTACTCCTGTTATCAAGCCTAGACTACTCATAGGTCCTCTCTTATCATACATTTTGCCACTCTCCTGTTTCTCCACACAGTAAGTTTTTATTTTGTTCCATTTACTTCAATGAACTTATTCATTGTATCAGTTGTTCTTTCCATTTATTTGTATTCTTTTTTTTTCTTGTCTTATCCTATTCTGTTCTATTTATCTCCTTGTCTTTCCTTTGCATTTAGCTACTATCTGTTTAATTTAATGATTTTTTCTTACCTGATGCCATGATGAACACCATTCTTCCCTCTCCTCTTGTGCCTCCTCACAACGAACACTTCATATCTTACTACACTCTCTTCTAAACAAAACTCCTATGGCACAGTAGGTAGCAGGGCCTGCTGCCTACTATGGATAAAGCTTGTTAGCAGTTCCAAGAAAAGATTTTGCTATGCTCACCAGGCAGTGATAAGGAGTTTGCTACTATTTTCACATCACCAAGGGCACTGTTTGAGCAAACTGCAGAAACCACCATAAACATCACTTGCGTGGGTAACATCTCTGGCAGTGGTTTGTGTGTACTGGACCTCCTGTTATGGATTGGTTTAGTTTGGAATGTTCCTACGCCAGATTTCTCTTCAATCTCAGACTGTGCTGTCTTGTTATAGTTTTGTAATATTTATCTCTGTATCTTTTCCCCTGAAGCTTCTACAATTCAACTTAATAAATTTGTGTTGAACCTTTTACAATTAGTGTTAGCAAAAACATGAAAAATATCATCACGAAATTCATAACAGCCACTATATTGTTCATATCAGCTTCCTTCAATATGTATGCCAGCCACTAATAAAACAGCACTGACTGAGAGATGTTAAATGTCCAGTTTCATTTAGACTGGAATGCTGTACCTGTCTTGATTACATTACAAATTTCTCATATTCATGTTTTCACGGATGTTTTACCAACTGAGATTTGTTTCTCTGATCTCAACAAGTGACATGTTAAACAGACTGTTCTACAATTTTCCAGTTGTGACCAAGCTGACAGATTTAGAAGCTAATTTGTCGTAAGTTACGTCCAGCATCAAGTTACAATTACTCATTAAACTGTCTGATAAACAAACTAGTTACCTGATGTCATCTGTGTATTGTGTGTCAATAGTGTCAATATGCAGTGAGGAAATGTCAAATACTAAAGTAGTACAATTGCACACTTCCTTGGAAAATGGTGTAAACATGATTATTAGACACAGTTTCTCACACTCTGTAGCCACTTTCATCCATAGCTCAAGAATAATAATAACCATTACTGTCATCTATCAACATAAACACAATGAATAGATGTTAATGGTGGAAGCAAAATCAGTATCAATAATTCACAATAAGTAAGTATTCCCCTGAGACAGTTTATGACTGATAATGTTTTCATCTGCTTTATATATACAAACTTGTTCCTCTTCCCTAAAGTTGCTTTGTTTACCAAAGAAGGCAGAGTGCTGCATAAATTATGGACATATGCAACTATGTTCATTGGGTTCAGTTACTACTAATACATATCCAAAAGGAAATGTACTTTCAGAAAATGTTCATCTTACCTGAAATCATTTTTTAGACCATGACCAACAAACTTCACTCCAATGTCTACAAGAAATCTTAGTTTCTGGTATGTAGATTTCAGAGTTGTCAAATGTTTTGAGCTAAAGTTAGCATCAAGATCTCCTGGTTTAATGCCAGAAAATTTCGTCAAATAGTCCACCACCTGCTCTTGAGTGGAAATATAGTCATCAATAAATGGTGTTCCTTCCAGAGGTCCTTGCCTGTATTAACAATATTACATCAGATGAATAATTGCAGACAGAGTTTTCTCAAAACATACCATGCAATTTTGTGTGATTCTTATGAACAATAATATGCATTGTGTAATTAAAATAATGATGAATAAACAATGGGCATATGGTTAACACAAGCTCAGAGTACTTTTAAGATAGCATGGTTGTAACGCAGGGAGTATTAAGAACTTACCCTCGTATACATGTTATTCTTGCCACTGACATTTGGGAAGGTTTGATAGTGGACATCTTCCCATCACTTCGTAGTTCAGATTCTTCCTGGTTCAGTGTCACAAACTCAGCATCCATTGCAACAATGTCTCCTGTAAAACAAACAAAGATGGCAAATATTTCCCATGTGTAATTTTTAGTGTTATTTACTTCATTAATTACATGATGGGTTTTCCAAAAAGTAAAGATACTCCACACTTAGAAAGAAAATATACAATGGAGTCTGTACATATGTGCTTCACCCATACATATACTGAACTACTTTTCTGTCAGCAGGACACTCACCAGCCCTTTAGTGATTAACACTACTGCCAAATGGAAAGTGTTGGCTGTTACACAGCTCATCTGTGCAAAAACATGAGCAACCATCTGACACACGCAAGGAAATTGCGCCATTGTATTAGAACATTAAGAGTGGACAAAACGTGTAAAGGGGCGTTGGGAAGACAGGGGAGGTACAACTCAGTTGTATGAAAGAAACAGTCAGCATCACAGCTTGGCACTTATGACATAAACTCAAACAGCTTATCACAGAAGGCACGAAAACAAACCATACAGGAGTACGCTGAATTTAAGCAGTGACACAGATAAATGTATAAGTGAACATTTTTATTTATCTCCATATATACACCTATCATCACTGAATACGCTACATCTCTAGTGTACACCATACATGCACTCACTGTATGCAGTCCTTGATGTCTAGATGTTTTTGTTCAGTTGCCTTGTGTATGGGGCACCTGTAATTAAATGATAAACAGAAATACAAAAATACCAGGAAACATTCTTTTTACATATCCCATGTACTGTACAATGGAACATGCATTTCTGTACCTACATCATCAGTTCCAGCAGCTGGCTTATCATCAACAATTAAATGGAGCTGCTCTAATTGCTGCAGAAATCAGGCAGCACACCAGCTATGCCACAAAAGTTGGCAGCTTGCCTGCAGCCCCCACTGTTTGTTGCTTTCAATGACCAATACGAAGACTTGAAGATTTTTGCAAATTTTCTTGGCATCTAGCAATTTGTGGCTGTAGAGGTAACAGATTTCGAGCTCCAGGATAATTTCTTCTTGCTCTCGATGAACCCTGCAATGCAGCATTTAGTGCACTGGTTGACAGTGCTGAGACACAAATTTAGTCTGTTCTGGAAGTAGCCAAAGTGTAGATGTCTTTAAAGTACTTCAGTATTATCAGAGACGGTTTTATGACAAAAATCTTCAAATAATAGGGATTACAGGTCACAAGCTAGAGGTCACTGACCCTTCTGGGTTAGTAAGGGATATCTTCACTACACTATGTTGGTTTAAATTCTCAAAAACAAAATACAGGGTGGCACAGGCATATCTGCCAATCTTAAAAAAAAAAACACCAGGAGGTTCAGTTTTAAAAATCGGGATGTACAGGGCTATTACAAATGATTGAAGCGATTTCATAAATTCACTGTAGCTCCATTCATTGACATATGGTCACAACACACTACAGATACGTAGAAAAACTCATAAAGTTTTGTTCGGCTGAAGCCGCACTTCAGGTTTCCGCCGCCAGAGCGCTCGAGAGCGCAGTGAGACAAAATGGCGACAGGAGCCTAGAAAGCGTATGTCGTGCTTGAAATGCACTCACATCAGTCAGTCATAACAGTGCAACGACACTTCAGGACGAAGTTCAACAAAGATCCACCAACTGCTAACTCCATTCGGCGATGGTATGCGCATTTTAAAGCTTCTGGATGCCTCTGTAAGGGGAAATCAACGGGTCGGCCTGCAGTGAGCGAAGAAACGGTTGAACGGGTGCGGGCAAGTTTCACATGTATCCTGCATAAGTCGACGAATAAAGCAAGCAGGAAGCTAAACGTACCACAGCCGACGGTTTGGAAAATCTTACGGAAAAGGCTAAAGCAGAAGCCTTACTATTTACATTTGCTACAAGCCCTGACACCCGATGACAAAGTCAAACGCTTGGAATTTTCGGCGCGGTTGCAACAGCTCATGGAAGAGGATGCGTTCAGTGCGAAACTTGTTTTCTGTGATGAAGCAACATTTTTTCTTAATGGTGAAGTGAACAGACACAATGTGCGAATCTGGGCGGTAGAGAATCCTCACGCATTCGTGCAGCAAATTCGCAATTCACCAAAAGTTAACGTGTTTTGTGCAATCTCACGGTTTAAAGTTCACGGCCCATTTTTCTTCTGCGAAAAAAACATTACAGGACACGTGTATCTGCACATGCTGGAAAATTGGCTCATGCCACAACTGGAGACCGACAGCGCCGACTTCATCTTTCAACAGGATGGTGCTCCACCACACTTACATCATGATGTTCGGCATTTCTTAAACAGGAGATTGGAAAACCGATGGATCGGTCGTCGTGGAGATCATGATCAGCAATTCATGTCATGGCCTCCATGCTCTTCCGACTTAACCCCATGCGATTTCTTTCTGTGGGGTTATGTGAAAGATTCAGTGTTTAAACCTCTTCTACCAAGAAATGTGCCAGAACTGTGAGCTCGCATCAACGATGCTTTCGAACTCATCGATGGGGACATGCTGCGCCAAGTGTGGGAGGAACTCGATTATCGGCTTGATGTCTGCCGAATCACTAAAGGGGCACATATCGAACATTTGTGAATGCCTAAAAAAACTTTTTGAGTTTTTGTATGTGTGTGCAAAGCATTGTGAAAATATCTCAAATAATAAAGTTATTGTAGAGCTGTGAAATCGCTTCAATCATTTGTAGTAACCCTGTACAAATGATCAAAAACCAAGGCTTTTTTTCAGTAAAGTCTCAAGGCAGCTAATGTTGACTATAATGTCACAAAGATATATGAAGGTTACAAAAACACAAATGAAAACACT
Organism: Schistocerca serialis cubense; assembly: GCF_023864345.2. NCBI lineage: Eukaryota > Metazoa > Arthropoda > Insecta > Orthoptera > Acrididae > Schistocerca > Schistocerca serialis. The sequence goes on from NC_064641.1 coordinate 549,316,550, forward strand.
AGAACTACTCAAAATGTTGATACCGTATCCCTTACCTCTAACCTGGCCCAGGAAATCTGTACAAGGTTCGAATGTTTTTCACAACATACCTGCAACTCCATTCTTAATTCCAACCATTCCAAGTGCATTATCACAACATACGACTAAACAGTTATTGAGTGGAATATTACATGCCTTCAGAGTGTTATGAAGATGTGGCCCCATGGTGATACCAGTAGAATACACTTTTAACTGGAGTTAAAATGAAAAAAATTTTTTTTTCACATTTTTTGGTTATTATTTTATTACACAGTTTGCAATTTCCTTAATGAAATGGTAAATGGTATATAAATCACTTATGCGCTCGCATGGGAAGTATTTTATTTCATTTTATTTTTTAAATAATGTCTGCACTTGTTTAAATTGCTGTAAATTTTGTGAGCATTACTTAGAGATCAAAGAAATTCGGTAACATCTTACACAGTAGACTCTTAATAATCTAACACTGACAGTCCGAACACTCGGTAGTCTGATGCCACATTGGAGGTGTGCACTGTGCTTGCTCCAGACACAGACAGGCACACATTTGTGACAACAGACACCTCCTCCCATCTGTCCCATGCCTCAAGCTTGTATAAGAAACATGTGAATGAATAATGATGTATGGCACATTTTTGCAGAATCATGTGGAATTATGCTGTGTACGGCAACCTGCAGCATCTGCTGTAATAGTTCATTCATCTACCATCTCAGGGCAGCACTAAACAACAAGGAGACTCAAGACAGTTTTCACACCTCTACACAAACAATGCTGTATGTAACATGAATGGTGGAATGCAGCAAGGTGACGCAAAATGTGCCATACAGCATTATTCGTGCACACACTTTAAACGTGTTATCGAGAGTGCTCCTTTCATGTTATCAATGAATTTGAATTCTGCAACAAGGATTAGTTGTTCTGTTTTAATTTTTGTGTTAAAAAGTGTTGTGAGATGGCATGCACAAGTGGGAATGTTAAATATAAGCACAAAACTTTACTTCTTACTGATAAATGGGAAATTATAAAAAGATATCACTGTGGTGAAACTCCAACTCCCATTTCTAAAGCTTCTGATATCTGGCAACATACTGTTAATCAACTTACATAGCGGTAAGATAAAACAATTTATAAAAATTGCAGAAGATGCCTCTAAGAGAAAAGCCCTTCACCTGAGCGAATCCCCTCAAGTTGAGGAAGCTCTGTACAATTGATTTAAACAACAAAGAAGCAAACATGTCCCTATTTCAGGAGATATTTTAAAACATAAAGCCCAGCTTTTTTATCATGAAATGATCAACAAAGATGATTTTCATGCCAGCGATGGTTGGTTTGAAAACTTTATGAAATGGCATGGCATTTGTTTCTCACAGATGAATGGAGAAAAACTATCAGTTGATCAGACTGAAATTTCTCAAGTCATTCAAGATTTAAACGCCAAAATCAATGAACTAAGCCTTAAGCCCATACAACTGTATACTGCTGATGAAACAGACTTAAACTGGTGGCAACTTCCAACAAAAGCTTTTGTAATGGCGGTAGAAAAAAAAAAAAAAAAAGTTTATGGAAGGAAACCTCAAAAAGAGCATATCATCTTAATGGAGTGCACAAATGTCACTGGAAGCCATATGTTAATACTCTTAGCTGTGGGCAAATCAGTCCCCATGAACATTTAGAAACATAGAAGCCGAATCTCTTCCAGTGATGTACAAAAACAAAGCAGAGCATGGGTTACTAAGGACGTCTTGTAGACTGGTTTTCAAATCATTTTATAAAGAACCCAAAGAACACTTAAAGAGAAAAAAATCTGTCATTGAAGGTCCTTTGGTTGTTAGTTAATGCTCCAGGACACCCGGGCAAGGATGAATTGAGAGTTATAATGGTTCATGGTTACACAGAGGCTTTGTATTTGCCGAATAATACGACTGAACTGATTCACCCACTGGATCAAAGCATTGAAGGCACATTACAAAAAACACCTACTGATTCACAGCATCTGCCAACCTGATACAGATATCACACTAATCTTCGAAAAATTTAATGTCTAGGATGTATTTGTCAATGGAGAAATTGCGTGGCATCAAGTCAAGGCTTTAACTCTGATAAAATCTTTGGAAAATATTTGGCCAGAAAATCCACTCCTTCCAAAGAAAGGTGGCAGAAATGACAAATATGAAGATGACAATGAAGTTACTACGGCTGCACTTACATTTTGTGATGAAATTAACATTCCACATGAAGATGCAGAAGAACTGAGAAGATGGGTGTTCACGATAACCTCGGTTCTGAACTGACAGAAGAGGCGATAATCCAGAAAGTTATGGTTCATGTGGTAGACAATGGCCCGATTGAGGTGGCCACAGAAGTGAAATGCACTATCACTTGCAAAGAGGTTATGGCAGCTGAAGAGAGGGAACTCAACTGCAAGAACATTTTAATGTTAAAAGACATTCAAGAAAAAGCCATGTCGGACTCTTCATGGAGAAAAAAAAACCCCACTATTACAAATTTTTTAAAGCAATAAATAAACTATTTACAAACATTTGTATGTATGTATGTATGTATGTAAATTGTAAACATGTATTTGTATAAATTCGTAATGTCGTTATATGCACACATGTACATACATAATAAATCTTGTCTTATATGTACACATGTATTTTTATAGCCTCAATGGCTGTGAAATACATAGGTATGTACTCAGTATGTACTGTAACAATAGGCATAATATAGTACATGCCGTACACATGCAATACTTATGCAAAACAACTAAATTTTCTAGCCTTAGAAATCTAAATTCAATTTTAAACAGTCCATCTTTGGTAATCTGACATTTTTGATAATCCGAAACCTCCTCTGCCCCATAACTGTCGGATTATTGTGAGTCTACTGTATAAAGGAGGCTGTGGAAAACAGTATTACAAAGGCTAAAATACATGATTTCTATTGGCAGCACCGTTGGAAACAATGTTGTAGTATTTCATAAAGTAAACCCATGTTGTATGCAGAAGTTCGAAGAATTCTCTTGCTATGGAAACCAGTGTGGATACCGGAAAGGTAATTGAATTCCAATTCCTAACAAAACACTGTTAAAAATGTAAATCAGAGAACCAAGCAGAATATATCTGTGATAGCAACTATGTAGGAATAAGTGGGAAATGGAGGCCTCCGTGGCTACTGCAATTTTCACTCGATCAATGAATGAAACGAGTGTTGGCTATGCTAAGTTCTTAGTTGATGGTGACTCAAAAGCGTACAATACTATAGTAACAACCTGATCTTACAGTGATACGGTTATCACAAAACTGCAACGTGTGAATCACTTCCAGGAGAGCACTGGCACCAGGCCGGGAAACCTGAAAATAAGTTTGAGAAACAAGAAACTTTCTGATGACAAAACCATAAGGGGTAGGCTGGCAGACAACATTACTGATGAATTCAGTACTATCATGTGGCCATTAGCAATAACCGCAACGATTTGTTCACAATAAGGCACATCATATAGGTTACTTCCTTCCACAAACAAATGACAAACCAATAATCTGATTTGATCTATTATAAATGGAAACTAATACATCAACTATGCCTTCCCGTACCAGATTCATTGTGCACATTTCACAATGCCCAGTACTCAGACACTTCATGCAGCCATAAACATTCCATCCCAACAACAGTGTTGGAAATCAAAAACACCCATTTACAGAGACCAGGCATATCCTGACTTATTTAAGAAGCATCTACATGGGCAGAATGAGAATCCATATGCGCCCTTCATGGGAAAAAGATATCTAAAAACAAAGATGATGTAACTTACCAAACGAAAGTGCTGGCATGTTGATAAGACACACAAATAAACACAAACATACACACAAAATTCAAGCTTTCGCAACCAATAGTTGCTTCATCAGGAAAGAGGGAAGGAGAGGGAAAGACGAAAGGATATATGTGTGTGTGTGTGTGTGTGTGTGTGTGTGTGTGTGTGTGTGTGTGTGTGTGTGAGCGCGCACGAGTGTATACCTGTCCATTTTTCCCCCTAAGGTAAGTCTTTCCACTCCCGGGATTGGTATGACTCCTTACCCTCTCCCTTAAAACCCACATCCTTTCGTCTTTCCCTCTACTTCCCTCTTTCCTGATGAAGCAACCGTTGGTTGCGAAAGCTTGAATTTTGTGTGTACGTTTGTGTTTGTTTGTGTGTCTATCAACATGCCAGCACTTTCGTTTGATAAGTTACATCATCTTTGTTTTTAGATATATTCTTCAAAAATGTCAAATGGACTCGCATAACAAATAATGATTTTGTGCAAAGGAAGACACTGAAATGCAGGGTCTGTGATGCTGTTAGTGCTTTTAATGATGGCTACATCAGTAAGGTGATAGTGCTACAGTTTATGGGACTTAAACCTGGAGTAAATGCATCAGACAACTTCAGCAAATGGACATGGCTTACATTAATAAAGCACAATGTATAGCAGAAATGGCCACCAAAGAGTCCAGAAGAGAGAAAAGAATGAGATCCAAGGAAAATGATCATAAGGATGATACACACAATGGGGCAGAATGCTTCTAAGTGAGTAAAACTAAAAATTAAAACATGTATTTATAACTTAAAGTGATCTAAAACTTTAGAAGTTGTATCTGAAAATTTACATTTTCAGTTGCGTCTTCACTTGCATTTTTACCCAAATCTTTGAAATCATTTGGAGTAAAGTATTCAAATTTTCAGGGAGCAACAAGACACAGATACTGAGTCTACTGAACTAAAATAAAATCAAACAATGGAAAACCCAGGATGGAATGTAACAATATTAGAGGAGGAGGAGGAGATTAGTGTTTAACGTCCCGTCGACAACGAGGTCATTAGAGACGGAGCGCAAGCTCGGGTGAGGGAAGGACGGGGAAGGAAATCGGCCGTGCCCTTTCAAAGGAACCATCCCGGCATTTGCCTGAAGCGATTTAAGGAGAGAAGGAAAGTTGCTACTCACTATATAGCAGAGATGCTGAGTCACGATAGGCACAACAAAAAGATTCACAGAATTATGGCTTTTGCCCATTAAGGCCTTTGTCAGCTGCTGGCCGAAAGCTATAGTTGTGTGAATCTTTTTGTTGTGCCTATCACAACTCAGCATCTCTGCTATATGGTGAGTTACAACTTTCCTTCTCTAATATTGGAACTAAAATAAAAACGTTATGTTAAGTACAACTAAACTTATTCAAGAGAAAGTACAAAAATTAAAAAAATATTTTATACATTTAGTTAAATAATTGTATTTCCCAAACCAGTAGCTGGAACGCAATTATTCTATTTGAGTGCGTTAAGAACATTACATGTAATGTCGTACAAAAGTTTCATGTCAATTGCTATGGTTGTTTCTGAAATACAGGGAAGCAAAATAACAAAATTCAGCATTGCCAAGATATGACATTCTAATTTCCCTAAACTTAGCGAGAGATAGTAAGCTGCTTTCAATTTTTTGGCCATCTTCTTATAAACTGCAACAACTACAAGATATAAATTTAATTCTCCTATTTTACTACTGACCGTTGAAACAGGAAATGGCCAATTTTTTTAAAAGTTCCTATGATTTCTTGTTTTCCTTGATCACCATTTCTGCTACAGTTGTGACAGTTTGTGTTCTTACACAGCTGTATTTTTTTGCTGTACCTCTATACGGGATCACTTTTCTGAACAGATGACTCACATGGCCAGTACAATTGATTGGCAAATTGTGTTCAATAATAAACAATATAAACAAGCATTAAACCTTTAACACCTTGTCACTTTCACTTTTATAGTTATTCATATTTAACATTTCTTTTTGCTATTTTTGTTTACATATTTTTGAAATATCGGTTTTTCCAACATCCGATCTACAAATGTCACATCAGCAGAGAGTACAGAATGCAAACAACAGAACTTCCCTAGACCTGATAATGCACAGAAACTGTTCCAAATATTGCTTCAAGAAAATAGTTATATGTTTTGACATAATGTAAAACAAAACACTGATTCAACTGCTTACACAAAAGTAAAGCCTTTCAGAGCTTCAAGTAACAAAATAATACTCATGTCTACCCACTCTAAAGATTTATACCTGTAATAGAACACAGAATAATAAGCAACTTCACTTAAGCATAATGACAACTTACAAACATGATCCCAAACAACAGCATACCACTGGGCAATATGAGTATACATTCTACAAAATGCGTATGGGGGGGAAAGGAAAATATAAACTTTGATATGTATACAGATTAAAAATGACTTCTGAGCCAAGGACTTCCAGCCAGCGGGGGGGTGGGGGGGGGTGGGGGGGGGGGGTGGGGGGGGGAATCGGAAGAAATAGTGGAATAACCCGATGGCAGGAGAAAACATGGAAAATTTGTAGTTTCCCACCTAAATTGGGAGAGTTGGCGGGTTCACATAGGAATAAATGGAGCTCAATACTACAGCTTCAAAAGATAATATCTGGGGGCCTACTATCAATGTGTATGTATATTACTCATCATTTACATATCGCTCATCATTTAACACATTCCAATATAGTTCTAAGTTAACAGAGTTATATTAGTTATTTTGATCAATTTGGAAACATGCCTGTTTCTGTCTCCCTAGCATTGTCTTTTATTAGAATATGTAAACAAATTCTTTCCAGATTGCAACAAGACCATTGTCAAAGTATCATTGCACAATGTCACGCAAATGGTCCACATGTTTAGTCACATATCAGAAGGGGGTAATCAAATGTCTGGTTTCTATGCCTTCATAATGTCTGAATTTACCATCAGGAACTCCAAAAACAAGTTGTCTGATGCCATTCTTTTTTCAAGTTCTTGATGACTAATGTCAATTGTATGCGCCCCCCTCCCCCAAATCCCCTCTTTCATACTGAAGAAGGGAACATCATTACTTTCCATGGACACTGCAAGATGAACTAATCACTGCATGGAGCAATTGAAATGATTCTGTGAAGTTCACTGGCTATGTCAATCATATTTAAAATGAAATCAGGTGTCATCCTTTGCAACTTCAAACTTACAGTTATTGTGCTGCCTGTTGGTGGTAACACGTTAATTCACTGACTTGCTACCAAAATTCTCAAGTTGCAGTTATTTTACCATAATAGATCTCATCATGCAATTCAGTTATTATCAAGAGCCGACGTGTAATAACAGTGATGCTTATCAATATTCTGATCTTGACTGATACTGGCAGTTGCCCTTGTGTAGTCACTGGCCTGGTTATATACCAGCACTACACTGGGCAACTAACACAACATTCCATCACATATGAATGATATTTTAAGTAAACTGCCAGGGCAACAGTGATTGTCACTTACTGCACATGAACTTAATTCACAATCATGGTTTCACCCAAATTTTTTTATTTACACAACTATTACCAGTTTCAAATGTATGGTTATCTTCATACAGTGTGCTATCCATCTATTCTCAAATACAACCACCAGCTGCAATGTCATTCTGTGGATACTTTTGTTAGATTTTTGTGAACATATCATGGGTTGCTATGTACAGGTACAATCATATCTGAAGATGAGCTTAGGGTAAAAACTGGTAATTTCTCTCCAAGTGAAATGGGATTGAGACTGTGAAAAAAGTTTCTATATGTGTAAATCACTTACAAATCTTATTCTAAACTTCCTATGGCTGCAGTCGATTTTGTGTCACCACAAATTTTTCCACAGAGGAAGTGTGATTTGGACCACATTTTCTGCAATACAGGAATTCACCCAACTCAACAAAATCTGGTGGCATTTAACAATTTCTAAACACTACAGAATTTTGAAGGACTGCAATAACATCTGGAGGCAATAAATTATTTCGAGAAGTTCATTCTAAAGGCACCAATGATTGAACAATTGATACATCAAGTTTAAAAAAAAGCAGTTCCTTATACGTAGTGATAGGGAAAAGGGGGAGAGGATTTGTGGCTGGTGATACACTATCTACATTCACTATTTTTCAACCCCTGGCAACTAACAGAAATCTTTGGCTGCACGAATTATGTTCAAATTCAGAAATTATTTGTTTCTGTTTGTGTTGAGAGACTGGCGTTTGTCCATGGCTTTAAGTGGAATGTTTGAGAATTCCTGATTCCAAACTGCAGGGTCTCCTGAGAAGTTAGAGCATGATTGCGAGGCTAAATAAGTCATCTGCCTTCCACAAACTGCAGGTTCTTCAGATAAAAAATAAAAAAAAATCTAGTATTTGAAACAACAAAGGGAATTTGGAATTAAGAGCCCTTCTTTAAGGAGGATGAAGTCTACCTTAAAGAAGTCAGTTAATAATAAGTATTGAGAGCTAACACAAATGGTAATTTTCTACAGCAACCCATCAAACTTTTTCATCCCAATTTGTATTTTTGTGTGATTATCTTTAAATATGGGAAGGGGTGGCACAGATCCTTTTTCCCTTCCACCTCATATGAACAAATATTTATTGTATCACACGGCCTCAACTAAAATCAAGTGTGGAAAGCAGCCGAACTTTATTCGGATACTCTCCCAGCATTTTTAAATAGTCAAATTGGTGGAAGCCAAAATAAAAAGATAAAAATACTCTTGTATAAGTTTTTGTGCGCTTCCATGGTCAGTGTCATTTTGGAGACAATAATTTTGGGTATTGGATCACACCATTGAAGTGCAGCCTTAATGTCTCGCTGCAAGGAAACACAACCCTCTGGATTCAAGCTGCCAATTTGCTATTGCCTTCCAGTCAGCAACAAGAGAGGGCCTACTTACCAGAGTGGCACAGACAACAGCTAGCTGGTATGCTGCATTCTACCAATCACCTACTAGAATTGCCTTCGAATCAGCCACCAGGGTAGTACAGGTGATAGTGTACCAACACCCACCCAGTCCATAACAACCTCATCAAATTGTCAAATAACATCTCAGATATGTGATGTTGGTAGCCAAATGACAGTATATAAAGGAAGACATTCATCAGTATACAGCAATGAACCACCCTGAAGAGGACCGCAGCAAGTCAGTCGAAACATTGGCAATTTAGTTGCTTTAAAAGTTTACAATTACATTGCCCAATATCCAAAATTATTTTGTATTAAAAAAATGGGACTAACTGGTTAACTACGCCAGGTCAGACTACAGTAATCCCATTTCTCAGTTACTTAGATTTTAGTATACATTACATTTAAATGAGGAGAATTTTACAATAGATTTTCTTTCATATTTTAAGTTGTAAACACATTCTGTATTACACAAGTATTTTAGTAGCATCAGTGAGTGAGTCCTGACTGAGAGAACTAGCTATTACAGCTGTCTTCTTCATTGGAGCATTTTTACTTTCTGGTGTCACACCAACAGCCTTCGGTGGATTTTGTGCATACAATACAAACCTCTTCCCAGCATTTCATTAGTACCAAGTGGTGTGAATGTGATCATGCGTTGACCACAGCCTCTGGCCAGACTTTCATCTTCCCTAAAGACATCTGCTGTCAATGGGTTGAGAGGTGGAGGCACCAACTCTGAGGGTAGATTCCTGTTAGTGAAGAACAGCACACATGGGAGCTTCCAATCCAGGCTGAACCACACTGCTTCAGATCCAGGTACTGGAGTCACACTGTTGAACATGCAAATTATGATTTGTGAATACAATTCAACTTGCTATAATTATTGAACAAATTACTGAGTACTTTTAATTTTATTTAATATTAAACTAGTCTATTAAAATCACACTTTAAATGTGGTTGTGCATGTTTTTAAGTTTACTGGACAGTCTTGTTCAACCTCAAAGAATATACTTATACAGAAGTATAGTTGTTTCACATCACCATATGACAACTCTTTCTTGAAGTTCATCTAGTATTACAAAATGCTGTTACAATTATTGTTTTCATTAAAATTATGACATGAAATTTTTTTTGACTTTTCACAACTTGCGATTAATCAGGCATCATGAGAGAGAGAGAGAGAGAGAGAGAGAGAGAGAGAGAGAGAGAGAGAGAAAGGCACAATCTGGTTAATAGTTCATGAATCCAACTGGCTGACAAGAATAATATATAAAGATTGGCCAAATGCGAGCAGGACCGCACACAGAATTCCATACAAACTTAATTATGTACATTTATATAGTTCATCCACCCTGGGAATTGAGAATCTCAATGGTTTTCGCCTGTTTTTGATAAAGATGCTGGCAAGATACTGGTCATGAGGATTCCAAGACCACATCAAAATCTCCACACTAGTTCTTAAGACTAGCCTGGACATACAAAAAGAACCAGATAGGGGCTTCAGTTTATATGTATTGATATAGAAGATTTAGTAAAACATTTTTATTTACTTTTTAAAACAGGACTTCATCCTGCATTTTACGTTTGCGTGTAGTAAAGTTAGTGTATTAGGCCTTTGATGGATGATGAATGCAACGTAGGTTCTACTGGCAAAAAGAATTTTTATGCGATATCATTATAATTTAATAATTTTCAATTTTTTTTACTTTATTTGCTCTGTGAAACCTTGCTTCTTGTCCAATTTTGTAATTCTACATCAACAGGAAGTACCCTATAGGTTTTGATGAGTGACTTCACAAGTTTCAAAATATTTTACATAAATGGCTGAATCTTTTGACTGAATTGACTTAGGATCTTAAATGTTTTACACTGCCAAGGGATTACAGACTTCAATCTGTGATATAAATCTGAATCTGATATGCCAACTTGTTCAAGAGAAAAGTGGCTTGTAACATATGGGCAAATGGACAGACAGATGATAAAGGACAAAAAAATACTTTTTTGTGTTACATAAATACAAATTAACAATTACAGATTTTTTCCTTTACTCATACTGTTAAATCTTGCTCCTTACCAAATTTCATGATTCTAGGTCAACGGAAAGTACCCTACAGGTTTTGATGTATGAGTTTTTGAGTATCAAAATATGTGACCTAAATAGCTGTATCTTTTTATGAATTGACTTAGAAGCTTAAAATTTGTATGCTGTCAAGCATCCATAGACATTAATATGTGACATAAATCTGCCCTTATTATGTCTACCCATTCCTGAGAAAAAGGATTCTTAACAGTCAGACAGACAATAAAGCAATCCTATAAGGGTTCTGTTTTTACAGATTCAGTCACGGAATCCTAATTATTTTCAATATTTCCAACTAATGTCATTCATTCAAGTAGATACTTTCAATCTTGTATTTTTATTTATAGATATGCAGACAATCATGTAGTGATCAAAACTATTAATCATTTATGACAATTTGTAACCGAGACTGATGAAGTAAATATATCTAACCATTTACTTTGATATTTTCTGTCACTGTGGTCATACAGTACTGAAGTTCACAAATGACATCAAGTCATAAAGCAATGATCCAATAAGCACCTTGGTACAGCATAATATGATAGACAGGCTCCAGCTCTTGGCTGTGACACAAATGCATTTACACAGCAGAAGTGTTCATCCTTTTGTGTGTTTTCTACGTAGTACATTTACTAAATTTCGTGCATGTTTCTCTGTTTAAGAGAGTTAATCTCACATTTTTGTAAGTGTAAATTCAATCAGTCTGTAGTGCATTAGTTGCCCATTTGTTTTGTTTTGTTTTGAAAGTAACCGTCCATTCATTTAGTAAGCCAGCCCGTCTGGCTCCAGCTCTCGACTGTGATACGGAGCAAGTTAATTGTTTATCCTTTTTTGTGTTTTCCATTTAGGATATTTATTAAATTTCATGTGTGTCCCTCTTTAAGGGGTTAATCTCACAGTTTTTAAGTGTAAATTCATTCAGTCTTTACAGCAAATAGTTGTTCACTGAACATCCAGCTATGTAGCTCTTTAACACATCAGCATCCATTGGTGACACATCAGGAGTGTAGCAAGTTGCATCTCTAGGACTGTTTGCTTTCATGGTTCACTTTTTCAGTTAGTCTTGCTAGGATGGGTAGGATGTGTGTATGCTGTGTGTGGATACAGAAGGAGCAGGCCGCTGTTTGCAAACAGCTGAATGTGCCGTTGGCTATGGTCAGTCACCTTCAGGCTGCTGCCATTGGGAGTAGTTGTTGTAGAGAATCTGGCACATCGTATGGGACACCTCAGGTGTCACTTGTCTTGCCCATGGGCTCTGCTCCTGAAGCAGCTTCTAGTGCACATAATGTGGTGGATCTGCCCTCACAGTAGGGTGAGAGGTGAGGTGGTAACGCATTCATGCCACTCGAGGTAGAGGGCCAATGTGGAGACTGGCAGCCTGGCCTCGCTCATTCATCTTGTGAGTGGACAGGTGGCCACTCCTTGGGCAGGGTCCAAGAAGGCACATGGAGGAAGGGGTTCACTGGTTATTGGGAGCTCCAATGTTCAGAGTGTTATGGAGCCCTTTATGCAGATAGTGTTCAAGGTAGGAAAGAAAGCCAATGTTCATCCAGTATATCTGCTGGGGGGGGGGGGGCTCTGATAAGTGGAGGCATCCAGACTGCCGTATGGACTACATAGAAATAAGAATACCCGGCATAGAGAATCAACTTAAAGATTTGAAAACAAATAAATCAACAGGTCTGGATGGAAACCCAATTTGATTTTGCAAAGAGTACTCTAGGGCATTGGCCTCTTTCCTAGCTTGCATTTATCATGAATCTCTTGCCCAGCACAAAGTCCCAAGAAACTCCGAAAAAAGTGCAGGTGGGTCCACTATCTAATAAAGGTAAAAGAATGGACCCACAAAATTACAGACCAAAATTCATAAGTTCTGTTTGGTGCAGAATCCTTGAACACATTCTCAGTTCAAATATAATAAACTTTCTTGAGGCTAAGCAGCTTATGTCCACAAATCAGCATGGTTTTATAAAGCATGACTCGAGCGAAACTCAGCTTGCCCTTTTCACATGCTATACTGAGAACTATGGATGAAGGGCAGCAGGCAGATTCCATATTTCTAGATTTCTGGAAAGCATTTAACACAGTGTCCCATCACAGACAGTTAACGAAGGTACGAGCATATGGAATAGGTTCAGAGATAAGTGAGTGTCTCAAAGAATATTGCCCTCGATTGCGAGTGTTCATCAGAGACGAGGGTATCGTCAGGAGTGCTGTAGGAAGAAAGACAGAAGGGCAACAAACACTAAGATGGACAAAAGTGGACAAGAAAACCACAGAGAGACACAAGAAACAGGTAGAAGGGATAATAAGAGAGCAGATGGCTGTGGCTGGCGAACCACGAGAATTAAAAGTATAAGAAAGCCACTCTGCACCACATTAAAACCTCCAGCCTAAAACCACTAGGGTGGAGGACACAGAGGTATAAAGGACAGGTGTTAAAACTTAGATCGAATGATAAGACCAACCTCATGAATAAAAAGTAAAACCAAAGGAGCCAATGAGGCGTTGTCTGCTAAAATTAATGATAATGAGTCCGGTAACTGAAGAGTCCGTTGCAGGGCAGCCAGAGGAGGACAGCTCAACAATATATGGGCCACTGTCAGCTGGGCGCTGCACCGGCACTGAGGTGGGTCTTCACGACACAGGAGGTAGCCGTGGGTCGCCCATGTGTGACCAATGCATAGCCGGCAGAGAACCACAGACTGCCTGCAAGAGGCCCACATGGAGGACTGCCACACATTGGGAATATTTTACGAAAGAGTGGTTCACATGTAAAGGTGACTGTATATAGGATGCTGGTGTGACCTATTCTCGAGTACTGCTCAAGTGTTTGAGAACCTACCAGGCCGGACTGCAGGAAAACAATGAAGCAATTTTGAGGAGGGCTGCTAGATTTGCTACTAGTAGGCTTGAACACAACATAGGTATTATGGAGATGCTTTGGGAACTCAAATGGGAATCCCTGGAGGGAAGGCGGCGTTCTTTATGGGAAACATTATTGAGAATTGGCATTAGAAGCTGATTGTTGAACAATTCTACTCCCACTAACATACGTCATGTGTAAGAACCATGAATATGAGATATGAGAAATTAGGGCTCATTCAGAGACGTACAGACTGTCTTTTTCCTTCACTCTATTTACAAGTCAAACAGCAGGGGAAATGACAAGTAGTGGTGCAGGGTACCCTCCACCACACACCTCATTGTGGCCTGTGGAGTACCTATGCAGCTGTTGATGTAGGTGTAGATGTAGACAATCATGTAGCATGTCAACTAGTACTGAATGGGAAGGTAGACACAAATCCACAAAACCAAAAATGCTAAGAAAGAGCAACAGGTTACTAATGGCCTTACAACAGCACTCAGCATACAAAAATTAGAGATAAGTACAGTATAAGCAGATATAAAGATGTTACAGAAGAGCTGAATGATTGCTCTGCTGAAATCCGGGAAAGATAGAAACAATACAAAAAATTTTAAAATTGTCACACAACTGTTTCAATTTTATAAGTTATGAGCAAGATTGATTTTAAATCACCTTTTACCAGTTGCTGGATTATGCACTGATAAAAGCTGTACAGGACTAATGCTGAATCTAACACAGTTCATAGAGAATAGTTTTGAAGTTTGTAAGGTAACAAGAATAGTATTTGTTGATATGTCAACACTGTAACTATCAGCTGCACCTAGTCCAGATCTACAGCCCGAGCAAGGATTGTAAGCTAATCAGATTCATTGTCACTCTCTTGCACAACAGCAGGTTTTCCATTGATTTCCAAGGGCAGTGCAGTCAATGGAGAATATAGAAAAAATGGCCTTTCACATTGAAGTGTGACTGCTCCTGTTGCATTCAATATACATACTAATGAACAACTTATAGCCTAGAGCACTAGATTCTTATTGTATACCGAAGCTTTTACTCTAATAACCCAGAGCATAAGCTGTGAATCAGTGGAGAGTGTGTTCAAAAGCCCTCTTGAAGGTCTGTCAAGATCTTTCATTTGAATGACAAGGGAGACACTCACAGGTAAAAAGTAGTATGGTCAGGAGTCGAGTTTTAATACAGTGATCTCCAAAATACCTACGATTGAGGCTTGTCAGATCCTTTCTTTAGAAGAAACACTTCATGAACTGCAAGTCAATAGTTTCTACCATGAAGAATCTTCTAAAAAAAGTGACTGAATCACAGTGGGGTAGTCAGTCTGAAAATATCTGCACAATAAAAAAGAAAAGAGGAACAGAAAAGAACTCATTTTCTGTATATGTGTGATGTGTCCATAACATATGGATTCAAGTGTTAATTTTAGACCAGGCACTTCTACATCTACATCTGTACTGTGTACACCACAGTGAACTGCATGGAAGAGAGTACATTCAATTGCAATACTTATAAGGGTTTCTTCCCATTTCATACTGAATATTTGTGTAGACTCTTCCAGATAGTGCTTCATTATAGGCAACTCCATCATCTGCCAAATGTCTGATGTTATTATAAATACCATCTGCAAGGCTATTAACATGAACAGCAAGGGTACCAAAACACTTCCCTAGGGCATCCCCAAATTTACTTCTACATCTGGTGTTAATCCCCCCCACCCAAAGATAATGCGCTGTGTCCTCCCATGAAATCCTCAAGCCCTGAAAAATGTCATTTGTTATCCCATATGATCATAAATTTGATAATAAGCAAAGGTGAAATGCTGAGTCAAAAGCTTCCTGGGTGTTTCAGTGTTGACTGTGTCCTTATTACTGCACAGAAGGGGGTCTTCAAGAAGCAGAAGACAACAATCTGTTTAACTGTGACCAACATATGTTTCACATTCTAGGATAAACACAGCCACCCCTTTTTGGCATGCAGACATCATTCATATTGATTCTAGATGTAAGATGTCACTTATCCCACATGATCTATAGTTTATGTTGTTGGAAGTTAAAACTTCAGTCATCTGGCTACATCAAACTCTTTAATCCCATTTTAAACAATAGTGATGGAAGTTTGTGCTGTATTGGCCCTTCATTTATAGCCGTTAAGATGTAATGAACTGTGCACGCACAATGTTAACAGATACTTTGAACTTTATAGATTTAATATATGGTCATAAATCAGATCCTATCTTGCAGATCCTACCATCCCCATTTGTCTAACCCATATGAAACACGTGTTATTTTCAACAGTGGTGTCCGAGTTATAACTCAATCTGAGCTCTAGATGTGTATCTCAAAAACGATTTGAAAACAGGGATTATGAAATAGAAAAGATTTGCAAACTCCTCCATTTTTTTAAAATACCACTATATAATTAAGATAAAATGCAAGTAGAATTACAAATATTGAGTTTCAATTTATAGATCAAAAGATTAAGTTGTGAATGACACTACAAGTGCTAGGCTTGGACTAAAAGAATATGCACTATTGCAATGAATAAGGACAATGTCAGCATGCTTAGATGATGATTGTGAAATCTGATAGCTATGGGTCAAGCAGAGTTGTATATTTTGTTGCTGACAATGGACAGCCCAACTGATGTGTACCCACTCACACTGGATCCACCTGGTATACCTGATAAAGCTGCAGATACCTTTAATTGGATTTGTACTAGTGCTAACAAACAATTCAGTACAAATGAATTAGGTTTCAATGAACTTTAAAAAATTGATATTTCCACAAAAACAGTTTGCAGAAATGTTCAACACAGTCAGATTCCCTCCCAAATGAGGGAAATTTTCACACATGAGAGATTTTCTTATTCTCTTTGGAAGAAAGTCAGCATCAGGAGGAGGGGGGAGGGGGAGGGGGAATGGGGGGGGGGGTGGTAGAGAGAGAGAGAGAGAGAGAGAGAGAGAGAGAGAGAGAGAGAGAGAGAGAGAGAGAGAGATAGAGAGAGAGAGAGAGAGCTGTGAACCTATACCAGTTGCTATGTGTTATTCATATTTTTTTGGTCCCTGACCACAATAGAACACCACACTTTACCGTATTTACTCGAATTTAAGCCGCACTTTTTTTCCGGTTTTTGTAATCCAAAAAACCACCTGCGTTTTAGAATCGAGTGGAAAGCAAGCGGAAGTTCTGAAAAACGTTGGTAGGTGCCGCCACAACTAACTTCTGCCGTCGAATATGTGTAGCGCTACACAGGCATGCTTTGTAGGCACAAAGATAAATACTGGCGCCAAAACCTCTGCGTCAGTAAATAAATTAAAAAAGTGGAAGACGAACTTTTTTTCTCCGCCCCGAGTTTCGACCACTGCATTTTCATACATTATCCAACGAAGTAAATACAAATTCAGTATTGTTTGTTCATCTTCGAATGTAGCAGCATTTCAATGTACTACGAAAATCCGACTGGCAAGACTGTTTGGGATGTTTGTCAATATGGCCAATTCTACATTCTGAATATTTTTTTCCTACCTGTGAGAAGAGATGATTGCTAATAGGAACTTGATGAATTGTGAATCACATGCAGTATTCTCTTCACCATAAGAATAATACGAATATAAACATTTTGCCATGTATTCTTTCGTGTTTGCTGCTATCTCATTTAAATCCTGTCTGTCTGATAAACTACGAAACTAGAGTGAGACAACAGCAAACGCGGAAGAATATACGTATCATGTCATGTTTATATTCATATTATTCTTATGACTAATAGTGATACAGTCAGAAATGAAGCACGGCAACTGACTATATTTTTAAATCTAAGATGACTCTAATACCTGTGCAGATTGTAATGTACTAAAGAGGCGCCTGCAAAGATTTTCAAACGGAGAAAAATTTTTGCTACACTCTCGTTCAGAACATCTTCTATCATACGCGGTCTATTATTTGGTTCTTGTTGATCATTATCAAAGAAAGCAGCAGTGTAAGTAACAACAAATACAGTCTCTTGCCATTGTTTCGCTAATGAGACGCTTCCTCTCCTTTTTAATTGTAAGCAGCAGTAGCGCGCACAAAAGCAAGCCATGCCGTCAGCGGCAACAGGCCGTAAACACGCTCTATCAGAATGCGACAAACAATGCATGACACAGTACAGTAATGCATTTTCAGCTTAGAGTGACGTAAACACCAATAACAAAGAAAATGGCACTTATCATATCAAAGCAAAATAAGCAATCGATTCAAACGAGATGAAGCACGTGAAAAAGGAAGGGTACCCATATAAATGGCTACCTGGTAAAGCTTAACTGCTAAGCTTACGACTCAAACCAAACTATTGTAGCTGTATAGTCATTCATTCGATCTAAATTGTGTCTCATATTACAATGGACCAACTTTGTTTCGATTTGGAGGTGCAGCCTAAAACTTTTCTCTCCCCTTGAATTTCGAGTCTCAAATTTCAGGTGCAGCTTAGATTCAGGAAATTTTTTTTCCCTTGATTTCATGTATTTTTCAGGTGCGGCTTAGATTCGAGTGCGGCTTAGATTCGAGTAAATACGGTAATTGACATTCCGCTGGCAGCAGTGAGCAATGCTTTTATATATCCTGAAGGCTAAACATCAACAACATGTTAGGTGCAAGCCTGCCCACACAGAAAATGAGTCACTGCGTGATAGGTCCACCTGTAACTCTGTATCACAAAATAGGAAATTTCTCAGTGTCTTTAAATGCTGGGTCCCACAAGGCAGTGGTTAGTGATGAGTGCAGAATGCACCTTGTGAATGGTTAGTCAACTCAAAGAACACACAAAGGCTAAATCCAGTGAGGACACGCATTCTGTGAGGCTACGCATTGAGCAGTTGGTTATTTACATACCTGAGTGTTTCCAAGTGGCATGCGATAGGTGTAGCAAAATAATTCAACAATTGTGGCGATGCCTGGGGCAACATCAGTGCCTCGATGTTTTGCAGAGCTTCCTGTAAGCCTGCCGATAAATATGTTTATGTTTACCTGAGTGGACACACACCAGCATTCTGACAATGCTACGCTACAGCATAGTTTCCAGAGGGTACTGCATATGGACACAATACCTCCTTCCCCTTAAGGGAGGGATGGTGGGCCACCTCAGGGCCTTAGAGACTGAAGGTAAGGGCACATCCCAAAGATATGGCATGCAAAATAGCTCTGGTGTGAAGAAGTCGAGGAGCCTATGTCAGGCGTTGGCAGCTGATGGGAGGCAATTCTTGATCAAGGGCGGCTGCTTGTGACACAACAATGCCAACTAGCCAGCAAGGGTTGCCATGAAATGTAGGACAGCTTTGGGTGGGATGTGAGATGTAGGACCCTCTCCTTGAAACCATCACATGTACTCGAAACGCAAGTACCCGGCCAATGCTGTGATCTCTGCAGCAGAAAAAACCAGAAATATAAGCAAGGAGAAATGGGGCTACGGGAAGCAACTTGGTGAGGATTCAGTGAGAGCCAGGCGTGACCTCTAAGGCAACAGCACACTTAGAATGTCGAGCAGGGGCAGCTGATGTGGACAAGACTCTACTAATGGTGGCCGATGGAGGGTGGGCCAGAAAGGCAGCCAATGATGGTGTGGCAGTGGGACGGAAGGCAGTCCAGCGTGTCAGGCAGATGGGAGCAAGCTGTTTGGTATGACCAAGGATGACTGCGCCCTGGAGACAATGTGCATCAGTGGCTGATGGAAGAGTGGCTCAACCAGCACCAACCATCGGTAGGATGACACCAGGTAGTCCAACAAGGCTGGCAGCTGGGAGAAGCTGCCAATGTGAACTTCAATAGGTAAGCCTTTAGAGCAGACAGAATAAGCCTGGGACTGAGGTAAAAAGGCTGTGTGCTTTGAAGGTATTAAAAATGCAGCACAACTAGCACAGAGTCTGGAAATGGAAGGTGTGAACAAGTAGAAGGTGTAGGAGTGCTGAGAAATATATGTGAACACAGGAGGCAGATAGGTGCTGCAGTGACTTGGAGGTGGCCATATGGGCTGAGGTGTGGCCAAGCCAGCAGTGGAAAGTGCAGGGGTTGATGAATAACAGGCTGGTGATATACTGGCAGGGCACCAATGGGCTCAGCTGGAAGGCGATGGGCCAGTGAGACGTTGGCAGGAGGCTGACGATCTCAGTTGGGAAGCAATGGCCTGGTGAGATGTTGACAACAAGCCAACAGGCTCAGGCAGAATTGGTGATGGTGGCGTCACCAGCAGCACAGAAACCGGAGGCCCAGTATGTTAGACCATCAGCTAGTTCCTGCTACTAATAAGGCGAGTACACCGTTAGCTTGTTACATATTTTTACGAGCTTCAAACAGGAGCGCCTGCAGTAATGGATAGGAACTGTGATTGTTGTGTACAGATGGGAGCTGAGTTGGTGACCCTTAGCTAATAGCTCCAGGCTGCTTTGGCTTCCGTCACACAGCTTGAGGCTGCTGCCAAGATGCGTCACTGTTGGTGACTGAACGCAGGGATGCCAGGGACATTGAGCACGTCCCACATGTCCTCCAATCGGTCCACTTCTGTGGCCGCCCCAGGTACTGCCTGCACTGAGGTTGACCCCTCACCCGAGGCCAAGTGGGAAATGATTCCAAAGTCTGGCAGGCAGCGAAAAACTTTCTGAGGGGCCGTTCATATCGCCTCCCCAGTTCATTTGACGAATTGACGAACAGGTTTCGGGCGTTATCTGTGGCTGACGATGTCTCTGAGCCGGTTGCAGTCGTCCACACTGTTCCAGAGGAAGATTCTTGGCCTGCAAGGTCTGGCCATTCACAGAGGGCGGGTTTGCTGGTAATTGGGAGCTTCAACATTAGGCGCATAATGTGGCCCCTTAGGAACATAGCTGCCAAGGAGGGGAAGGAAGCCAGTGTGCACTCCGCGTGCATTCTGGGGAGGGGGGGGGGGAGGGGGGGGAGGGGAGGGGGGAGTCATTCCGGATATGGAAAGGATGCTTCCAGATGCCATGAAGAGTAAAGCGTTTAGCCAACTGCAGGTGGTGGCTCATGTTGGTACCAATGACGTGTGTCGGTTTGGATCGGAGCAGATTCTGTCTGGTTTCGGGCGGCTAGTGGAAATGGTAAAGACTGCCAGTCTTGCTTTCGAGATTAAGGTGGAGCTCACCATCTGCAGCACTGTCGATAGAATCAGCTGTGGTCCTTTGGTGAAGAGCCGAGTGGAGGGTCTGAATCAGAGGCTCAGGCAGTTCTGTGACTGTGTAGGCTGCAGATTCCTTGACATCAGGTGGTGGGTTTCTGGGTTCTGCTTAATAGGTCAGGAGTCCACTACACACATGAGGCGGCTACACGGGTAGCGGGGGTTGTGTGGAAGGGACTGGGCAGTATTTTTAGGTTAGAGGGTCTCAGGGAACCACAGAAGGGACGTCAGTCTAAAAGTGGGTGGGTAAAACACAGTAAGGTAGTTGTAGAAACGATTGGTATTGTAGTTGTAAACTGTTGTAGCTGTGTTGGGAAAGAACCAGAGCTCCAAGCCCTAACAGAAAGCACTGAAGCTCAAATAGTTGTAGGTACAGAGAGCTGGCTAAAGCTGGAAATAAGTTCAATCAAAATTTTTTTCAAACAATCTAACAGTGTTCAGAAAGGATAGATTAAATACAGTTGGTGGTGGAGTGTTTATTGCTGTCAGAGGTAGTTTGCCTTGTAGCGAAATTGAAGTAGATAGCTCGTGTGAAATAGTATGGGTAGAGGTTATACCTGACAATCAGACTAAACTATTAACTGGATAGTTTTACCGACCCCCAGACTCAGAAGATATAGTTGCTAAACAGTTCAAAGAAAACCTGAGTCTCATTTCAAATAAGTACCCCGCTCATACAGTTAATAGTCAGTGGTGACTTTAATCTACCCTCGATATGCTGGAAAAATTATACATTTAAAGCCGGCAGCAGGTGTAAAACATCATACAAAATTGTACTGAATGCTTTCTTAGAAAATTATTTTGAACAATTAGTTCATGAGCCCATTTGAAGTGTAAATGGTTGCAAAAGCATACTTGACCTTTTGGCAACAAATAATCATGGACAAATAGTGAGTATTGTGACAAATACAGGGATTAGCTACCACAAGGCAGTTGCTGCTAGGCTGAATAGGGGAGAGTGGGCCATATTGAACCATAAAAAATATTTCTCTGTGTTACTCATCCAATAATTTTATTACAGAGTTGTGATTTACAGATGTTACAGTTTAATCATTCAAGTATCAAATGGCCTTATATGATTGCATTGTCATTAATTGTTTTTTAGCTGCACACCTTTGAACAAAATTTGGTAAATGGTTCATTGTGCCCCACATGTTGGGTACAATGAACCACTTTAAACAGGTTCATTGAAAGAACCTATTTAGCATACAAAGTAAGTGTAAATATACTTTAAACATAATGTGTACATATATTCCATATGTGAATCATATAATTAAATCAGTAGGCACACAATCATGTTACTTATTTTGGAATTACCGAACATCAATGGACTCGAAGCTGATTCCAAATTTGAAATATGATTTTTGTCTCTTTGTCACACCACCAGTAGCAGGTCGTGGGAGGACATAAAGTATGTTGCTATCTGGAACAAAAGCTTCATCCTTTACCAGAGGAAAATAGAACTTTCCTCCTATTTTTTCACTTTTTCTCAAAAATGATACCTGATAGTCTCCTGCGTCATCCTTCAGTTTCAAAATCTTCTCCACATAGTAAACCAGTGTTTTGTTTTTCAGTTCAAATTTGGTCAAAATGAAATCATCTGTTTCTAGTAATCTTTCCAGGTCTTCAAAGTTGTACTCGGATTTACCAGACACATCCACGTTGGCATTGTTCTCTTCATAATGCGCCTCACTAATGTAGTCATCTGATTCCTGCTCATTAAGCTTCCAGTTGGCCTTTTTATTGGGATGTCTTGTGGCTTTCAGCAAATATTTCTCCGTTATATCAGTTGCAATTAAACTTCGTCCTCTCTTACATTTATTGCTCTTCTTTCTGTCCTCTGCTTTTGGAAATCCTCGAATTTTTTCAGGAGAAAGTCCATTAGGAAAAGCTGTTTAGGTGTTAGGCACTGCAGATGGTCCTGCTTGCTGCAGATCTTGTGACTGGCTGACATCTACTGAGGCTTGCCCTGCAGATTGTGCATCCTTGATATGTTGGAGAGAATTAACATCTGAAGTTGTTCTGTTTGCCTCCACAATCCTGACTGTTACTTTGCTGACCGTAAGGTCTTCGTCAGTGAAGATGTCTTCATCAAATGGAAATATTCCACATTTCTTGAAAGCAGAACATTTGTTAGTGGGTTTCACTGATCTGTCATGAGCAATTTTGACACATGCAGCTATATCATAAATAGTGAGAGGAGCGCCTTTCCTGCGTAGAGTTTTGAATGCTGAATAATAAGTTCCCTTGAATGAAGATAACACTCCTACATCTATAGGCTACCATTTGTTTGAGGTTTGTGGGGGTATAGTTAGCATAACCACCCCGTTGGCTTTTGCTACATCTATTACCTCAATTGACAGATGGCTTTCATGATTGTCTACAATCAGAAGCGCGGGATTGTCTTTGCTACTACTGGATTTGTGGATGAAATGTTTCATGGCATCCACAAAAAGATCACTATTCATCCAGCAAATCTTTGTTGCTAACCCCAGGATGCCTGTTGGTGCATTACTTATCATATGTTGTTTAAAATGTACTCGAGGAGATATCATTGCTGGGGGCAGGAAAGTACAACCTGCACTGATTATGCAACAGGTGGTCACTAAGACACCACGTTCTCCACTAGTAGCTTGAGAAATCTGTTTACTTCCCATTTGTGCCACTACCTTTGGAAGCCTATCTGGTACAGTTGAGGTACTGGTTCCATCCAGATTGAAAACCCTTGTACCATCAGTGAAAGTAGGGTATTTCCGGCAAAGGCCTTTCATGTTTCTGAAGAAATTCGAAACAGTATACTGATTAAAGGACGTTACTTTGGATAAGATAGAGCCCTCTGGGGTTCGGATACTTTAACTGGCATTTCGTTTCATGAACCCATAGAACCAGTCTACACCAGCCATTCCCTCCATCCAGCTCTCAGAACATTTCAGACCATTTTTCAAAGCAAGCTCACTTGCTAAGCGCCTGCATGCTTTTGTGTCAACACCAAAGCATATCTTAGAAGAATGCAACAAATACTCCACTAATTATTTCTCCTGCTCCACAGAAAATACCTTACGATAGTCATAGTTTGGTGTCAATATTTCCCTGGAACCACATTTAATGTCTTGAACATATCAGTGAAGAGTTGGGTAAGGTATTAAATGAGATTTATCTGCTTGGTGAACTGCCATGCCCTTATTAAGAACATCCTGTACAGCTTCTTGCATAGCATCTTGGTCAGTTTTATCTCTGTCCGTCTTCCTGCGGTATAAAAGAACCATCTTCAAACCTGATAATATAAAACAGGACTGCTGAACAACTGTAATTTAAAAGCCTTAAATTCCTACACATATGTTTTTACCCATGCTAAGGAAACAAAGTACAGAGTGCTTGTATTGGACAATTAAAAGATTTCTGGGACACAATGAACCATGTCTCATTGTGCCCCGGGAGAGCTTGGTTCAATGTGCCCCAACAGTATATATTTCAAACAAAGCTCATGTAAGGTTATGTATGAACATTGTTAATATTTGAAGATCTATATCATTAAAATACAGTATTGATATTGTTACAATGACTTACTTTCTCTAAAATTTGGTGACAAAGGATTGAACAAAATTCAATCTATCTATGTCCCCAAAAATTACTTCATGGTCCCAAAACTAACATATCACCAGTACAACACTAATGGCGGGAACTAGATCCTGCAGAAAACAAGTGGCAGTCGGTAGAGCAGTACTGATAACATATGCACAGAGAAAAAAAATAATTTACCACCTTATACTGAAATTATGCTACCTGATTCATTGTGCCCAGTGGTTCAGATTGCCCCACTCTCCCCTACCGTAACACCTACAACCATCAAAAAGAAACACAAAGTATATCTATTTAAAAAAGCTGATAAAAGTGCTCTTAATGCTTAAGAGACAGTCTTCACTCCTTCCGATCTGATCATGTAAGTGTAGAATAGCTGTGGAATGTTTTCAAAAAGATAGTAACGACAGCAATTTAGAGATATATACCACATAAATTAATAAGTGATGGTACTGATCCCCCATGGTACACAAAACAGGTCAGATCGTTGTTGCAGAAGCAACAAAAAACGCATGCCAAATTGAAAAGAAATCAAAATCCCCAAATTTGGCAAAGTTTTACAGAAGTTCGAAATATGGTGCGTACTTCAATGCGAGATGCTTTTAATAATTTCCACAACGAAATTGTGACTCAAAGTCTGGCAGACAACCCAAAGAGATTCTGGTCATACATAAAGCACACCAGTGGCAAGACACAATCAATACCTTCACTGCATGATAACAACGGTCAAGTCACTGATGACAGTGCCACTAAAGCAGAGTTATTAATGTGATGTCACCGCCAGACACCACACTTGCTAGGTGGTAGTTTTAAATCGGCCGCGGTCCATTAGTACATGTCGGACCCGCGTGTCGCCACTGTCAGGGATCGCAGACCGAGCGCCACCACAAGGCAGGTCTCGAGATACGGACTAGCACTCACCCCAGTTGTACGGACGACTTTGCTAGCGACTACAATGACGAAGCCTCGCTCCTTTGCCGAGCAGATAGTTAGAATAGCCTTCAGCTAAGTCAATGGCTACGACCTAGCAAGGCGCCATTAGTAACATTGCATGTATCTAAAGAGTCTCACTTGTTTCACCACATTCTCCAGATGTACCAAAAGGATGGATTAAAGTTAAGTATTCCAGAAGCTACGTACTTTTCTTTATAGCATTCATTACGTATCCTGTTTCAGACCTCACGCCATCCTGCTTTAGCGTAGCGCGTGCCTTTCGGCTTCCTCTCATTGTGTCTAGGCTGTCTTGTCTAGACACAACATTTTTGGCGACGAGTCAACGGAAAGGGTCTTGTTCTTTCTAATTGCTTACATCTACTTGTGTCATGGCTTCGCCAGATGTACTGTCCGAATTTTATCGCTTGTAGAATCAGCAGACGCAGGCGTTATTGGATGCCCTTGGACATCTCGTTCAGAGTCAACGTGCGATGCAAAACGATGCAGCAGCCGCCGCTTCACCGCTACCGCAGCCTCAACATGCTGTTGCACCCCAGTTCCGGCCATTTAACCCAGCTATGGAAAGCTGGACGGAGTGGTCACGCCAATTTGGATTTCATCTCGCCGCCTACAGAATTCAAGGTTAACAAGCGGCAGCCTCACTTATTGTCTTGTGTAGAGGTGCAAACGTACCGTGTGATAGTGAAATTATTTCCCCGACGCGACATAGCAATTCTGTCCTACGAAGAAATTTTGTCGGCATTGGACGCCTATTTCAACGAAACAGTTAATGTAGTTGCAAAAAGGTATACTTTCTTTCATACGAAACGTACGGCCGGTCAGACTAATAGGGAGTGGGTTGCAACATTGCAAGGCCTTACAAGGGATTGTGCTTTTGAGTGTGAATGTGGACTCCCTTATTCAGATACTATGGTACGTGATGCAATAGCACAGAACCTTTGTGATGTTCGTATACGGGAACAGATTTTGAAACTAGTTAATCCCTCCCTTCAACAAGTGATAGACATATTAGATAGACAAGACACACTTGACTTTGCACAGGAATCATTTGAAACTTCGCCAGCCGTGCGTCACATTAACAGGCCCGCCGGGCGGGCTGCACGGAACTGTAAACAGCCTTCGCGCTCGTCTGCGCAGCTGCCGCCTAGCTCTCCACGTGTGCCGCGCAAGCATGCAAATGCAGTGAAATCATGCCCGCGGTGTGCAACTAGACATTCGCGTGACAATTGCCTGTCACGCCAAGCTCTTTGTTTTTACTGTCATAAAAAAGGACATGTTCAAAGTGTTTGCCAGAAAAAGCTCCGATCAGTCACTCTTACTCATTCCAGGCCCTTTGCTTCACGCCGGAATCGAACCAAGGACACTCAGGCTCGTGCTCGTGGACCTTCGCCCATGGACATTCATGTAGTTAATTCCACACCGTCCAGTGCCACTTTCTCAAACAGTGACTGTGTTTGTCCCACAAAAAGTGTGCGTCGACGTCGCCGGAAATCACGTCAATTAGCAAGTGATGCTGTACCTGTATCAGTTCAAATTGCACGAGACAGTCGCTCTTGTCGTCAGCAGGACAATAAACTTTTTGTAGATTTGGACTTTAATGGCAAGGTCATACCATTCCAGCTCGATACCGGAGCTGCAGTTTCATTGATCAATCACGACACGTACAACCAACTGGGCAAACCTCCGTTGCGTGCCGCAAATGTTCGGCTCACTAGTTATTCAGGACAGCAGATCCCTGTGTTAGGACAGTGCACTCTTCTTGCAACATACAAGGGACAAACAAATTCGTTCTTCTACTGCAGTGAACTTGTTTGGTTTAGATTTATTTCAGTTGTTTAACATGTCTATAGTAAATCAGGTCCTATCAGTGAATCAGACTGTGCCTTCAGACAGTGTTTCTCGTCTGTGTGCGGAATTTGCAGACATTTTTGCACTGGGCTTAGGTTGCGCTCAGAACTATGAAGCACATTTGGAACTGAAAGTCAACGTGCAACCAAAATTTTTCAGAGCGCGCAATGTTCCTCACGCATTGCGTGATGAGGTCGCAAGAACATTACACGATTTAGAATCACAAGGTGTAATTGAACGTGTGCAAGCTTCTCTCTGGGCCTCACCCTTAGTAATTTTGCCAAAACCTTCCGGAAAATTGAGACTTAGTGTGGACTTCAAGGCCACTGTGAATCCACAACTAGTGACTGCAACTTTTCTTTTACCCCGCCTGGAAGATCTTTTTGATAAACTGTGCCCGGGTAAATACTTTTCGAAGTTGGACCTAGCAGATGTGTACTTGCAACTCCCAGTGGACGCCGAATCCCAGCGCGTCTTGGTGGTTAACACGCATCTTGGTTTGTACCGATTCAAAAGACTGCCATTCGGGTGTGCATCCGCCCCTGCATTGTTTCAGCAATATTTACGAACTGTTTGTGCGTCGGTCCCTACTGCTGCGAACTATCTGGACGATATTGTGATCTCCGGGAAGACAGCAGATGAACATTTAGCAAATCTTCGAACATTATTTCAGGTTTTACGACAAAATGGTCTTCGCTTGCAGAAGGACAAATGTGTGTTTTTTGCTTGTGACTTGCCATATCTGGGACATGTAATCAATGCCCAAGGCATCCATCCCAGTCCAGAACACCTCCGTGCCATACAAGACTTGCCATCGCCGCAGAATTTGAAGCAGCTACAGAGTGTGTTGGGTAAAATTAACTATTATCATCGCTTTCTGCGCAATGCCTCTTCCATTTCAGCTCCGCTTCATCGCTTACGCCGTAAAGGTGTTCCGTTCGCCTGGACGACGGAATGCGAACGCGCTTTTCGCCAGTTGAAATCGGCGTTGCTTTCAAATACTTGCCTTACGCCATTCGATCCCCAGAAACCCCTTTTGTTGATGGTAGATGCATCGGATTTCGGGATCGGTGCTGTGCTTGAGCCCAAAGATGGATCGCATGATCGCCCTATTGCCTTTGCGTCCAAATTGCTCTCATCTGCGCAAAGAAATTATTCACAGATAGAGAAAGAAGCTTTGGCTCTCGTGTTTGGTGTTACTAAGTTCCATGATTTCTTGTATGGTCGTCACTTTACCATCATCACGGACCACAAACCTTTGACATCGCTTTTTCATCCAAACAAGCCTGTACCTCCGCGTACAGCGCAGAAATTCATTCGCTGGTCTATTTTCCTCTCGCAGTACCGCTACGATATCTTGTATCGGTCCACTGCTAAGCACGGAAACGCCGATGCATTGTCCCGTTTGCCTGTTGCTGAGGATAGAGCATTCGATTCTTCCGAACTTGCTTGCATGTTCATTGATGCGGAAACTGATGACGTGGTCGAATCGTTTCCGATTGATTTTTGTCGTGTAGCTACAGCCACAGCTGCTGACCCGGTCCTTGCTACCGTTTGGTGTTTTGTTGCTACGCAATGGCCTTTGTCAAAGTCTCGGATCGCGGATCCGTTGGTTCGCCGATTTTTTGCTCACAAGGAGAGACTTTTTGTACGACGTGGTGTTTTGTTGTTGCGTTCTGATAATGATCAGTCCAGAGTCGTGGTCCCACGTTCGTTACAGTCCTCTGCCTTACGGCTTCTCCACCAAGGACATTGGGGTATAGTGCGAACGAAACAACTTGCTCGTCAGCACTGTACTTGGTTCGGAATCGATGCTGCGATTACGAATATGTGCTCTTCTTGCATGGCGTGTGCCGAACAACAATCCGCACCACCGCGGAAATTCTTTGCATGGCCGAAAGCCACTTCCCCTTGGCAACGCTTGCACATCGATTTTGCTGGTCCATTCTGGAATGCTAGATGGTTGGTTGTGGTAGATGCCTTCAGTAATTTTCCTTTTGTTGTCCGGATGTCTTCCACGACTTCAACTGCCACCATCCAAGCGTTGTCTGCTATCTTTTGCAATGAAGGTCTGCCACACACTATTGTTTCCGACAATGGCCCACAATTCATGTCCGCAGAATTTCAGTCATTCTGCACGGCCAATGGTATTCAACATCTGACATCCGCGCCGTTTTCGCCTCAGTCAAACGGTGCCGCTGAAAGATTGGTCCGGACTTTCAAGTCGCAGATGTTGAAGTTGAAAGAGTCGCATTCTCGGGAGGACGCGTTGTTGCTCTTTTTGTCATCGTATCGCTCTCAGCCCCGAGATGGTCGCTCGCTGGCTGAGTTGCTCCACGGTCGTCCTCGTCGAACCGTGATGTCTTTGCTGCACCCGCCGCATCAGGTTCCTGTGCAGCGGCAGACTCCTGCTTTTGCTCCAGGCGACGTTGTCTTCTATCGCAACTATCGAGGTTCACGGCGTTGGCTCGCAGGGAGCATTCTTCGCTGCCTCGGCCGCACGATGTATTTGGCTTTGGGGGCCTCTGGTGAGGTGCGTCGGCACCTCAATCTGCTGCGCCTCTGTCATCGCCTGGGTTCTGCCACTCCCCGTCTGCTTTCAGCGACGGTGCCGTCCGGTCAACGCCCTGGGGACCCATCTACTGGCTCACCTCATCCCCAGGTGTTACCGACGCTGCCTTCCATTTTGCCCCATGGCGCCGCACCGCCGCCGCCGCCGCGTGTCCTCCAGCCGGCGCCGCCCGCAGTGGACGCTTCGCTGCAACCGCCAGGCGCCTCCCTGGGTCACGCGCCGCCGATCGCTTCCCGTGACCAGCTGTCCTTCGCCATGGGACTCTTGCCCGCTCCGGACCACATGGCGTCTACGCGCGTCGGGTACCCCGACGCAATGTAGGTCGACCCTTCAGCCCCTCCTGTCTCTTTACGGGCGCATGCACCGCATGTTGACGTGCACCCTGGACTAGTTTTCAGGCGTTTCCTAGCTCCCCTCCGACTGAATGGCCGGGTGCGGGTGGCACGGCCTCGCCTGTTGTTAGGCTCCCCACCTCATCGCATACGTCAACATGGGGTCCTCCCCACGGCGGGCGGAAGCCTTATAGCACGACCGTTCGCCGATTTGTGGGGGAGGAATGTGGTGTCACCGCCAGACACCACACTTGCTAGGTGGTAGTTTTAAATCGGCCGCTGTCCATTAGTACATTTCGGACCCGCGTGTCGCCACTGTGTGATCACAGACTGAGCGCCACCACAAGGCAGGTCTCGAGATACGGACTAGCACTCGCCCCAGTTGTACGGACGACTTTGCTAGCGACTACACTGACGAAGCCTCGCTCCTTTGCCGAGCAGATAGTTAGAATAGCCTTCAGCTAAGTCAATGGCTACGACCTAGCAAGGCGCCATTAGTAACATTGCATGTATCTAAAGAGTCTCACTTGTATCGCCACAATCTCCAGATGTACCTAAAGGATGGATTAAAGTTAAGTATTCCCGAAGGTACGTACATTTCTTTATAGCATTCATTACATATCCTGTTTCAGACCTCACGCCATCCTGCTTTAGCGTAGCGCGTGCCTTTCGGCTTCCTCTCATTGTGTCTAGGCTGTCTTGTCTAGACACAACAATTAAATACAATTTTTCGAAACTCCTTCACCAAAGAAGACAAAGTAAATATTCCTGAATTCCAATCGAGAACAACTGCCAAGATGAGAAATATAGAAATAGATATCCTCAGAGTAATGAAGCAGCTTAAATCACTTAATAAAGGCAAGGCCTCCAGCCTCCAGTCCAGATTGTATACCAGTCAGGTTCCTCTCAGAGTATGGTGATAAAATAACTCCATATTTAGCAATTATATACAACCACTCGCTCACAGAAATATCTGTACCTAAAGACTGGAAAATTGCTTAAGTCACACCAATACCAAAAAGGGAAGTAGGAGTAATCTGCTGAATTACAGGCCTATATCACTAACGTCAAGTTGCAGTAGGGTTTTGGAACATATACTGTATATAACCACATGTACTGTATATAACCACAACGGAGGGCTATCTGTTGAGAGGCCAGACAAACGTGTGGTTCCTGAAGAGGGGCAGCAGCCTTTTCAGTAGTTGCAAGGGCAACAGTCTGGATGATTGACTGATCTGGCCTTGTAACAATAACCAAAACGGCCTTGCTGTGCTGGTACTGCGAACGGCTGAAAGCAAGGGGAAACTACAGCCGTAATTTTTCCTGAGGGCATGCAGCTTTACTGTATGATTAAATGATGATGGCATCCTCTTGGGTAAAATATTCCGGAGGTAAAATAGTCCCCCATTCGGATCTCAGGGCGGGAACTACTCAAGAGGATGTCGTTATCAGGAGAAAGAAAACTGGCATTCTACGGATCGGAGCGTGGAATGTCAAATCCCTTAATCGGGCAGGGAGGTTAGAAAATTCAAAAAGGGAAATGGATAGGTTGAAGTTAGATATAGTGGGAATTAGTGAAGTTCGGTGGCAGGAGGAACAAGATTTCTGGTCAGGTGACTACAGGGTTATAAACACAAAATCAAATAGGGGTAATGCAGGAGTAGGTTTAATAATGAATAGGAAAATAGGAGTGTGGGTAAGCTACTACAAACAGCATAGTGAACGCATTATTGTGGCCAAGATAGATACGAAGCCCACACCTACTACAGTAGTACAAGTTTATATGCCAACTGGCTCTGCAGATGACGAAGAAATTGAAGAAATGTATGATGAAATAAAAGAAATTATTCAGATTGTGAAGGGAGACGAAAATTTAATAGTCATGGGTGACTGGAATTCGAATGTAGGAAAAGGGAGAGAAGGAAACATAGTAGGTGAATATGGATTGGGGGACAGAAATGAAAGAGGAAGCCGCCTGGTAGAATTTTGCACAGAGCACAACATAATCATAACTAACACTTGGTTTAAGAATCATGAAAGAAGGTTGTATACATGGAAGAACCCTGGAGATACTAAAAGGTATCAGATAGATTATATAATGGTAAGACAGAGATTTAGGAACCAGATTTTAAATTGTAAGACATTTCCAGGGGCAGATGTGGACTCGGACCACAATCTATTGGTTATGAACTGTAGATTAAAACTGAAGAAACTGCAAAAAGGTGGGAATTTAAGGAGATGGGTCCTGGATAAGCTGAAAGAACCAGAGGTTGTACAGAGTTTCAGGGAGAGCATAAGGGAACAATTGACAGGAATGGGGGAAAGAAATACAGTAGAAGAAGAATGGGTAGCTTTGAGGGATGAAGTAGCGAAGGCAGCAGAGGATCAAGTAGGTAAAAAGACGAGGGCTAGTAGAAATCCTTGGTTAACAGAAGAAATATTGAATTTAATTGATGAAAGGAGAAAATATAAAAATGCAGTAAATGAAGCAGGCAAAAAGGAATACAAACGTCTCAAAAATGAGATCGACAGGAAGTGCAAAATGGCTAAGCAGGGATGGCTAGAGGACAAATGTAAGGATGTGGAGGCCTATCTCACTAGGGGTAAGATAGATACTGCCTACAGGAAAATTAAAGAGACCTTTGGAGATAAGAGAACGACTTGTATGAATATCAAGAGCTCAGATGGAAACCCAGTTCTGAGCAAAGAAGGGAAAGCAGAAAGGTGGAAGGAGTACATAGAGGGTCTATACAAGGGTGATGTACTTGAGGACAATATTATGGAAATGGAAGAGGATGTAGATGAAGATGAAATGGGAGATATGATACTGCGTGAAGAGTTTGACAGAACACTGAAAGACCTGAGTCGAAACAAGGCCCCCAGAGTAGACAACATTCCATTGGAACTACTGACGGCCGTGGGAGAGCCAGTCCTGACAAAACTCTACCATCTGGTGAGCAAGATGTATGAAACAGGCGAAATACCCTCAGACTTCAAGAAGAATATAATAATTCCAATCCCAAAGAAAGCAGGTGTTAACAGATGTGAAAATTACCGAACTATCAGTTTAATAAGTCACAGCTGCAAAATACTAACACGAATTCTTTACAGACGAATGGAAAAACTAGTAGAAGCCAACCTCGGGGAAGATCAGTTTGGATTCTGTAGAAACACTGGAACACGTGAGGCAATACTGACCTTACGACTTATCTTAGAAGAAAGATTAAGGAAAGGCAAACCTAAGTTTCTAGCATTTGTAGACTTAGAGAAAGCTTTTGACAATGTTGACTGGAATACTCTCTTTCAAATTCTAAAGGTGGCAGGGGTAAAACACAGGGAGCGAAAGGCTATTTACAATTTGTACAGAAACCAGATGGCAGTTATAAGAGTCGAGGGACAGGAAAGGGAAGCAGTGGTTGGGAAGGGAGTAAGACAGGGTTGTAGCCTCTCCCCGATGTTGTTCAATGTGTATATTGAGCAAGCAGTAAAGGAAACAAAAGAAAAATTCGGAGTAGGTATTAAAATTCATGGAGAAGAAATAAAAACTTTGAGGTTCGCCGATGACATTGTAATTCTGTCAGAGACAGCAAAGGACTTGGAAGAGCAGTTGAATGGAATGGACAGTGTCTTGAAAGGAGGATATAAGATGAACATCAACAAAAGCAAAACAAGGATAATGGAATGTAGTCTAATTAAGTTGGGTGATGCTGAGGGAATTAGATTAGGAAATGAGGCACTTAAAGTAGTAAAGGAGTTTTGCTATTTGGGGAGCAAAATAACTGATGATGGTCGAATTTGAGAGGATATAAAATGTGGGCTGGCAATGGCAAGGAAAGCGTTTCTGAAGAAGAGAAATTTGTTAACATCCAGTATTGATTTAAGTGTCAGTAAGTCATTTCTGAAAGTATTTGTATGGAGTGCAGCCATGTATGGAAGTGAAACATGGACGATAAATAGTTTGGACAAGAAGAGAATAGAAGCTTTCGAAATGTGGTGCTACAGAAGAATGCTGAAGATTAGATGGGTAGATCACATAACTAATGAGGAAGTATTGAATAGGATTGGGGAGAAGAGAAGTTTGTGGCACAACTTGACCACAAGAAGGGATCGGTTGGTAGGACATGTTCTGAATGTTCTGAGGCATCAAGAGATCACCAATTTAGTATTGGAGAGCAGCGTGGAGGGTAAAAATCGTAGAGGGAGACCAAGAGATGAATACACTAAGCAGATTCAGAAGGATGTAGGTTGCAGTAGGTACTGGGAGATGGAAAAGCTGGCACAGGATAGAGTAGCACGGAGAGCTGCATCAAACCAGTCTCAGGACTGAAGACCACAACAACAACTACTGTATTTGAACATTATGAAGTACCTGGAAGAAAACGATTTATTGACACGTAGTCAGCACGCTCTCAGAAAATATCGTTCTTGTGAACACAACTAGCACTTTATACTCATGAAGTAATAAGTGCTATTGTCAGGGGATGTCAAAATGATTCCATATTTTTAGATTTCCAGAAGGCTTTTGACACCATTCCCCACAAGCATCTCCTAACCAAACTGCGTGCCAACAGAGTATCACCTCAGTTGTGCAACTGGATTCGAGATTTTCTGTCAGAAAGGTCACAGTTTGTAGTAATAGATGGAAAGTCATTGAGTAGAACAGAAGTAATATCTGGTGTTCTCCAAGGAAGTGTTATAGGCCCTCTATTGTTCCTGATCTATATTAATGACATAGGAGACAATCTGAGTAGCCATCTTAGATTGTTTGCAGATGATGCTGTCATTTACTGTCTTGTAAAGTCATCAGATGTTCAAAATGACTTGGAAAATGACTTAGGTAAGATAACTGTATGGTGCAAAAAGTGGCCCCCTTTTACTTCCTGCTTCCCTACTGGTCACTGTTGACACCACTTCCCTATAAACCAACATCCTTCATGGCTATTGTCTACCTGCAATTGGTTACTTCATTTCCCAACATCTTTCAGACTTCCAACCCACTACCTCATTTGTCATACAACTCACTTTATTCTAACACATAGCTACTTCTCCTTTGAAGGAAAGGTACACAAACAAATCTAAGGCACTGCTATGGGCACCAGCATGGCACCCTCATGTGCCACCCTGTTTATGGACCATCTAGAGGAAACCTTCCTAGCCTCTCAAAACTCCAAATCCCTGGTCTCGTTCAGGTTCATTGACGATAACTTCAGGATCTGGACTCATGGCCAAGACACCATATCCTCATTCCCTTACAACATCAACACTTTCCATCCCACCCACTTCACCTGGTCCTCCTCAGCTAGGCATGACACCTTCCTGGATGTTGATCTCCTCCTCTCTAATGGCTCCATCTACACCCCTGCCCATATTAAACCCACCAAACACCACCAGCACCTGCATTCTGACAGCTGCCATCCCCTCCACATTATAAAAGCTCTCCCTTTCAGCCTGACCACCCAGGAATAGCATTATATTCAGTGACAAGAAGTCTCACCAAGGCCTTCATAAAAAGGTATTATCCACCAGACCTAGTCTGAAAACAGATTTGCCATGTCATTTCCCCCACACACACAGCAAATCTCCCCCCCCCCCCCCCCAGAGCAAGCTAGAAAAGTGTGTCCCCTTTTTTACCCAATACCACCCTGTACTGCAACAACTGAACCAAATCCTTTGTCAGGGCTTTGGGTATTTATCATCATGCCTTCTTTATCATCATGCCATTCCCACTCCCAGTTCCAGTTCCTTGCCACAGTGATCATAGCCCTGTGGAAGACCCTGCCTATCCACCCAGATTCCAGTCCTATCACAGGCTTATCTAATCTCATCAAATCCCTGACACCTGTGAAAGCAGCCATGTTGTAGACCTGCTCTGCTGCAACCACAACATAGCTTTTTACATTGGTGATTACCAAGCAGCTGCCCACCAGAATGGATGGCCACTGCCAAACTGTGGTCATGTGGCACAACATGGACCTGAACATAACATGCTTGATTTCAATGGCCTGGACAATCTGGATCCTCCCCTCCACTACCAGCTTTTCTGAACTGTCTATATGGAAGTTATCATTACAATACATTCTCTGTTCCTAATATTGTCCTGGCCTCAGTCAACAGAACCTACTGTCCCTACGTCGTCCCCCAAGGTTCGTCACCCTCTGCCCTATCACCTCCTCCCTTTTCATGTCCCTCACCCTCATTGTGTGCGACCCTCTGCCAATGCACCTGCCCCTCTTTTCCCTTTCTCTGCTTCTCACCTTTATTAGTCCCCATCCCCCCCCCCCCCCCCCTCCACATCCCACCTTCTGATGCTGCACCTATCAGTCTCATCAGGATGCCATCTAGCCCCCTGCACGGCCCAACAGACAGAGGTGTTCCCTTCCCCCACACATACCCTGCTATCGCACTCCATTCTCCACCCGACTCCAGATTGCTGTTC
Source organism: Schistocerca serialis cubense (assembly GCF_023864345.2). Taxonomy (NCBI): domain Eukaryota; kingdom Metazoa; phylum Arthropoda; class Insecta; order Orthoptera; family Acrididae; genus Schistocerca; species Schistocerca serialis. The sequence continues at coordinate 549,353,179 of NC_064641.1, forward strand.
ACATGACAGTCACATTCTGGCCTGGGCTGCCAGTGGCAGTGCCCGTGTGTGCATGAAGTGTATTTTCTTGTGTGAATGTGTCTTTGCTGAAGGAAGGTTTGACCAAAAGCTGTAATGTGTGACAGTCTTTTCATTGTGCCTGTCTGCAATTCAATAGGTAACATTTACCATGAGTAGCAATCTATCCTTTTCCTAGTATTGTTGGTATTCCAGCTTCGAGTTTTCACTGTTCCATATTCTTGTGACTTGATAGTTTGGCCTCGGGGAGGGAGAATGACGCTACTGCCCACATCAATGACAATCCTGTTTCTTATTCCATACCATCAACAGGTCAGCAGTTATAGTATGCTCTTGTTCTTTTGATATCCAACTTAAATAGTGTTTTACTTGTTGCATTTATTTCAGATTTAACCATGAGGAGAGTGTGTTTCCTTTTATATGTTGGCTAGGTCAATATTGTAGTTGTTTCAGTTTCACTGTTCCATATTCCATTGATGTTCTCTCATTGAATTGTAAGTTCTCATTTTCACCTGAACTATTTGACCTTAAAAATCTTTTTCATAGTATCCTTTTCATGTAATTTATTTTATTTTTATTTTTACATTTAAAGTTGTGCCAGGTTCTAGTTTGGCATATAAAGGATTAACGTGGTGTCTAGCAAAAAGACTAGAGAAAATGAGACATTACTTGGATGCACACCTTGGTTGTCCTTAACTTTCACAGTTGTTTCTTTTTTCCTTCACATTTAGTACGAAAACAAGTCAGGAACACATTTTTTCATCAAATGTTAGCTATAAAGTGTATTTATGGGCAACATTTATTTTGATTTTGACTTTAGGTCACTTGCAGGTACAACAGACAAAAATTTTAGGGACTTTAAGATTTTAATAGACTATTTGTCATTTTCTTAATACAGATTCTGAAGGTGGCTAGTGTATAGCCAAAACTAATAAGGATTATGTGGTTTATATAAACTTCTTCGCATTTTAGAATCAGTCACACAATCTTCACCATAGACAGAAATTTGTTTTTTTTCCTCAAAAATGTGAGGAAAAAGATAAACATTGTTCTGAATGTGTAACTGTGAATATAATTATGGGGAAAAAAACAGGATAATAGTATTAACAAATTTATGCTGTACAATTTAAATAAGATTTCAGGAAATGGAAACTCACGTGAAATCATTGAAGATGTACCACTGACTGTCACAGGATGAGGTAGTTTTTTTATGGTATGAAGATGGAACATTTATAAGTGCCACAAGATTATTCCTTTCTGGATGTCGAGATTCACTTACGTGACATACAACTGCTGTGAGATCATAATTAACAGTTTGTACAATCTCCTCATATTCATCTTCAAGCTGTGGACAAAGGTAAACACTCCATCAAATTTTAGAACATGATTTACCCAAACGAAAACTTGAGTTTTATAAAAACGAATGGTTACTGTACACCATCAACAATTTACAAAAACTGATTTGATTTGCAAGCACGCCAGCAAAATGTCTTATCCGTAACATGAGATTAAACTGAATAATTTAATAAAAACTGATGTGTTCTTATTTTTACAGTTTTATTTCTTGGTTCTCTTACACAAGTATAAAGAAATATTGTTTTAATAAAAAAAAGTTTTTCATTTAGGCTTCAAAATACCAAATTGTAAGTGAGTTTTCATTGCTATTGCAATGTAATTGCATAATATCACACACTTGTTTCACATGTATATTATGCGATTAAAATAACTTGTGACTTGATAGTTTGGCCTCGGGGAGGGAGAATGATGCCACTGCCCACATCAATGACAATCCTGTTTCTTATTCCATACCATCAACAGGTCAGCAGTTATAGTATGCTCTGATGCTAACCGCTACAGACAGACGTAGCATAATAAGGCTTCTTCCATACCACACTCATTTCAGTCCTTATTGAGCTTATACAAGCCTGCATGAAAAGTTATGTAGGATGAAACAATAAAATGTTTACTCTTGACTCAGGTTGAATGGTGATGGAAAAAAGCTATCGCAATTGCTACCACACAGGAGTCTTGGGTTAATCACAGTATAATTCTGTATCGTGAGGTACAATCAAAAACTTTACTGTTATCTCTTGTATTGAAGGAGGGACAATACAGATGCTGTGAAGATTTTAAAAAGCTGATATATTACAAAAGCAGAACTGGCTATATACATTTGTTACTGCCTACAGTTTGTATTTGTTTAAGAAGTTGTATTCAGTATCTGTGTTGTCTTTGGATTCTTCTCATTCTTGACAACTGTTTCCTGACACAGATCACAGTTTTGTTACAAAATGTTTCCCAAGGAAGTTCATGACAGCCTGATGTGGAGAATGGTACATCATTTTCAAAATATCTGAGTTTGTGAAAGTGCTCACTGATTGAAAAATAAAACAAACATTAAAGTACTTCTTTTCCTTTTATTTTCAGTCATTTTGTAATTTGATGATAAACATGCAAGAAATAGGAAAATATGGCTGAAATAATATCTAATAAATAGAAAAGAGGTTCTGTATTTCGCTTAATCTCACTATAGTAAAAAATGAGATATTTTTATTTATTGTACAGGGAAATGCAAAAGGAATACCATAATTTCTCACAAAGTGGCCGACTTCGAGTTGTTTCCTGATTACCTTATGTGAAATCAAACAAGATAATGAAATTTTATATATTATTATCAACTAAAATGTTTATGAATGTATAAGAGCATTCCAAAAAATGACAGTGTATTTACACTGCTACACAAGGTGAACACTGCATTTATTTCAAAATCCCACGAAGGAAAGAGAGACATTTTGAGAAGGTGCTGCTGTATGCTAACAGATGGCATCACTTGCACAATGAGCTGTTTCAATAACATTGTGGCATCTTTGCTATGTGCACCAATGAAGAACTGCGAGTAGTAAGTTTTGTCTTTGGAATGCATAGGCCACTGAGAAAGTCATAGATATGTACTGGAAAGGAACAGGGATAGTTGCATCAGCAAAAGAGGACTGAACAGGTGAACAAATGCATCTAAATTGAATAACTGCAGTCACTGTTAAGTATTGCTCAACTGCCCAAGAAAATGTTACTAATCATAATTTTACAATCTGTTCTCAGGGGTTGTCTGACAGAGTTAGCTCTCAGAGTTTATGTTTCAGAAGACAAAATTGGTAATAAGGCTAATTGTATATTTAAAATCAGTGCATATAATCAATAAATACAATATTCAAAGACATTCATACATTTAGTATTTCATGTATCTTCAGCAACTATAGCTGTATTTATTGAAATAACCAGCAACCAACTGCACAAAAGAAATTTTACTGCCTTAACTAGTTTCAGGCACTTAGTACCCTTCTTCAGAAGGTTATAACTACTGCATTATTAGCGAGTGTCAAAAACAAATGCATGCAGCATGCTGCTGTGGTCACGTGATTGATAGTGCATGTTGTTCATAGTGCCTGTACAAAAACGGCATAACATAGTCAAGAAACAGATGCAGACACATGCCAGAGCTGCAAATTTTAATTTTTAAAACAATGAATAAAAGCTGTACAATAAAAATGCTCAGAAAAATGTAAAAATCTTACTCGGAGACTTCAATAGCTGAGCTTGTGAAACAAAGAAAATATGTATGTATAACTGGAAAATAGAGACCAAATAACTTTATAAACAAAAACAGCCAACGAGTTACAGAATTCTGAAGAGAATGTATGTTTATATCAACATATAGTAGTTACTGAGGAAGCCAAATACACTTAAAACAGAGAAATATCCAGATCAGAGGAATTAAATTAAAAATGACATATCAAGAACCAACATACTATGAAATTAAAAGATGATATAGGAGAACTGGTACCAAGTTTAAGAAAACCTCTTGAACTAGCGAAGAAAACATGCACGGTGGATTCCAGAAAGTGACAATTCTATGAAGAAAGACACCAAGCATGATTAAAGTTTCAAGTACACTAACAGAAGAAAATGCCATCAACCTCAAAAACAGAGAAAATGCCATCAACCTCAAAAACAGAAAGAAAAAAATATCACATGAAACATTAGGAGAATTGAAAGAATATTTCATGACATAAAAAACCTCTGTAGAGGATAAAAAAACAGATTCCAGGAACTACTACAAAATCTTTGGAAACAACCAGAACAATATGAACCTCCTATGCTAATAATGAAAGGTTATGATGGAAGAATCACACACAGTAACACAGAAAATGCTGAAATCATAGCTAAAGCACTTTTGAAATGCAAAGAACCAAAAGAACTCTTACAAATCAATGTAAATACCTTGACAAAAACCAAACCCATAAAATAAAACCCCACCAACTATCCAAAAAGTAGAAAAAGCAATCAAAGGATAAAAAATTATAAGGCATGTGGAGAAGATCAGGTGTTTGTTGAAATGTGGAAAAACTCAAATGGCACAGTCAAGACCTTCTTACACATGATTCTAACAAAAATTTGAATAAATGAACAATTCCTCAAATATCAGGGTCATCGTCTACTCACTACACAAGATTGGGAATAAGAGTGATATAGACAACTACAGAGGAAATTCTCTCCTAGACTGCACGTACAACATTATATCCAAGATCTTATGTGGAAGAATCAAGGAACAGATAGAACAGGAATTAGAAGAATACCAGGGAGGTTTCAGACAACACAGAAGCTCTGCAGACCAGATAATTAGTTTAAAATTAATTATGGCATATTACAGAGAACATAACAAATCTTTGGCCAAATAGATTTGTTGACATATGATTCTCCACATATCTACAGTAATAAAATTCCAAGGAATCTAGGACTTCATCTGAAACTGATTAAACTAATAGAACTTACTGTAACCAGTACCAAATCAAAAGTCAAGTTTAGAGGAGAAATTTCTGAACAGTTTTTCAAAAAACATGTTTAAGACACGGTGACTGTGCCATTACTATTCAGCTGCACACTAGAATATATAATGAGACACTGGGTAAGAGAATAACACTAGAAGTGGAAGCTCCAAAAGTTATATAAGTTTAGAACGTGAGGGTTTTGCTGATGCTTTTACTCTCCTAGCAAACATTGTTCAAGTAACCAGACAAGTTAATTCACTACAAAAAAATAGCTGGGAACATCAGCCTTAGAATATTGTTTGGAAAAATAAAGATTATGCTAATTAATCCAACATCTGCAAACAAGACAGGAAATCAAAACTGTCAATAAATTTAAATATAGAGCTGAAATCATACCACACAACTTGAATGAGAAGTCAGTATGACAAAATAGAACAGAAAAACTGAACAAAGCAAATTACATTACTTAAACACATACAACAAAAGAAGCCTACTGACAGCTTTAAAAATAAAATATTATAAAACAGTTGCACAACCACAAACACCACGTACACATTCAAGACAGAAAGCTACCTACAACATGCATAAGTAAACAATATCAAGTAAACGGGCACTGGAAAATAGCTTCAAATGAAACAGTATATAAGAAAATAGAACTGATAATGAGCATGATCTGGAGAAACAACATTTAATTCTTTGAATATCTGACCAGAATACCATAAAATAGAATTAGTAAGGCAAAATCGAAAGATGGTGGAATAGTAGAAGCCACAGAGTGGCGCACATAAAACCGGCCCCTGCGCTGAAAGGAATATGAATGAAGAAAATCAGCGTACATCATCGCTTTCTTACATTTTTATCGTACAGTTTCATTATTAACTATGTAATTAACAGTTTAAATAACAGATTTACTTTTACTAGTTTAATAAGCATATTTTAGAAAGGAATTTAAAGTCTGTGTTCAAAATGTTCTTCGCCAACATCCAAGCAAAGTTGTGCATGTCGAAGCATGTTAAAGAATGTTCGAAATTTCTTCACATATGTTGTTTTTTAATGTGTCAAGCATTCTGGGATTGTTGCATTAGACTCTAGCCTTTAGAAATCCCCAGAGGTAAAAGTCACATGGTCACAAGTCGGGAGAGCGGGGTGGCCACAAACCCTTACTAATGGTCCTCTCTTCTGTAAAATCAGTATGTATATGCGCTAAGGACAAATCCGATGTATGAGAAGTTGCCCCACCTTACTGGAAATATGCACAACATTTTTTGTTTGGAGTTACCAGAGCCGAAAATTCATTGTACGTAGACTTGCAAGTAAAAATGTGTGTTGACAGTTTCATTGAAGAACAATGGCCCGATAATTCTGTTATGAGATACAGCACACCATACATCAATTTCTAAATCGTGTAACAGCTTTTGCAGTATGCCATGGGAAGTCTCTGTAGCCCAGTGTCTTGTGAATTAACATAACCCGACAGATGAAACCAAGCTTCATCCATCCAACGCAATTACAGTAATGTGTATTGTTCGCGCAAACAAAGTTGACACTCGGCACGGTAGCTGATGGGATCCACTGTAAATGGGAAATGCCTTTACGATCGCTCCCATCAGTCACCGCGCCGAGTGTCAACTTTGTTTCAGCGTGTAATACGCTTACCCTTGTCTGCTTCTTTTCTTTGCTGAACAACACTCACACGGTAAGGTTTCATTTTTAAGCCATGAAGGATGCATTGACATGACCTGTGAGATATTCCACATTGCTGTGATAATAGTCATGTTGACTTGTAGGGACTTCTTTCAATGTGTGCCGTCACGTTTGCCACAACTTCAGGTGTACATACAGTCGGAGCCTTATTTCTCTTTGAATTAACAACACCGCCTGTCGAACGCCACTTTCTCACTAGATCCTGAATCACTGATTTTACAGGAATATTACTTTCAGGAAACTTTTCATGAAAAGTGTCATGAACAACCTTAATGGATTCACACTGCACATATTCTTCAACTATGAACACATGTTCTTCAATGGCGTACAGCATGACAATGTAGTACACGGTTTATAATGATTACTTTCCATATGAACTACTCACACACTACTGTTGTTGGAAGGTGGCGAAGAAACTGACAAGCTAGTAATGCTACTCACACGTGTTCGCATTCCGGATCAGGCCGGTTTTATGTGCGCCACTCCGTATATGAAATGGATTACAGAAATTAAGAAGGGTATAAGTGGACTACAAATGCCAATAAATGACAAAAATAAATAAACACAAATAATAAATAAATAAATACTACAAGATACTCAAACCAGACTACAAATGAAGATCAATAAAAGGGTTGTAAGGGTAGATGATGTCAAACAGGGGGGAAAAACCCTGAAACAATGACAAACTATCAGGCAGGTCAAAGATCAAAAGTTGTCTTACGTAATAATTAATTATAATCTTTTTATAACTATTGCATTATTGAATTATTATTGAACAGAACTGAATTACTGAATAATAATATCTATTTGCATAAAGCTTTGTATAATTCAATAGAGGGGACCAATGATGGACACACACTGAAGAGCCAAAGAAACCGATACACCTGCTTAATATCGTGTAGGACCCCGCAAGCAAGCAGAAGTACCACAACATGACATGCCATGGACTTGACTGACATCTGAAGTAGTGCTGGAGGGAACTGACACCACAAACCCTGTAGGGCTGTCTATAAATATGTAAGAGTGCAAGGAGGGGTTGGAGATCTCTTCTGAACAGCGTATTGCAATGCATCCCAAAGACACTCAATAATGATGTCTGGGGAGTTTGGTGGCCATCATAAGTGTTTAAACTCAGAAGAGCGTTCCTGGAGCTACTCTGTAGCAATTCTGGGTGTGTGAGGTGTCACAATGTCCTGTTGGAATTGCCAAGTCCGTCGGAATGCTCAATGGAGATGAATGGATGCAGGTGATCCAAGAGGGTGCTTACGTACATGTCACCTGTCAGAGTCGTATCCAGACATATCAGGGATCCCATATCACTCCAACTGCACATGCCCCACACCATTGCAGAGCCTCCACCAGCTTGAGCAGTCCCCTGATGACATGCAGGGTCAGATGGATTCATGAGGTTGTCTCCATAGCTTACGTACATGTCACCTGTCAGAGTCGTATCCAGACATATCAGGGATCCCATATCACTCCAACTGCACATGCCCCACACCCTTACAGAGCCTCCACCAGCTTGAGCAGTCCCCTGATGACATGCAGGGTCAGATGGATTCATGAGGTTGTCTCCATAGCCATACATGTTCACCCACTCAGTACAATTTGAAATGAGACTTGTCCAACCAGGCAACATGTTTCCAGTCATCAATAGTCCAATGTCGGTGTTGATGCGCCCAGGTGGGGAGTAAAGCTTTGTGTCATCTAGTCATCAAGGATACACAAGTGGGCCTTTGGCTCCGAAAGCCCATATCGCTAACATTTAGTTGAGAGGTTCACACGCTGACACTTGTTGATGGCCCAGCATTGAAATGTGCAGCAATCTGCACAAGGGCTGCACTTCTGTCATGTTGAACAATTCTCTTCAGTCATGATTGGTCCCATTCTTGCAGGATCTTTTTCCGGCCGCAGCGATGTCAGAGATTTGATATTTTACTGGATCCCTGACATTTACAGTTCACTCGTGAAATGCTTGTATGGGAAAATCCTTCCTCGGAGATGCTTTGGCCCACTGCTCGTGTGCCAACTATAACACCATGTTCAAACTCACTTAAATCTTGATAACTTGCCAATGTAGCAGCAGTAACCAATCTAACAACTGTGCCAGATACTTGTTGTCTTACATACGCGTTGCTTACCGTTGCGCCATATTCTGCCTGTTTATGTATCTCTGTATTTGAATATGCATGCGTATACCAGTTTCTTTGGTACTTCAGTGTACGATAAAATAATAAAAATGTTAGACACTCTTTAAGATTAAATTTTTATGATTTTGCAGCACTTTCATAATGATTTCATCTTCCTAGTGTACACAAAAAAGACACTAAAATTTTTATTTATAATTTGAAACTTTGGACCAATTTGGTATTTGAATCCAAAAAGTCTAACATTGTGCACAGTGTGCTACCAATGCACCCCTCATAGATTGCCTCAATGCTTCAATTTCTCTCTTGGTTTCCTTCTTATATACCCAGGTAAACTGAGCCTCACTATTTTGCACTGAATTAGCATCTCTGGTACAGAGTGCCTTACCATGTCTCAAGCTTATTTTCAAAATTATATTTTTGTCATGTATAGAATTTACACTACAATTAAGTTTTGCAGCTTTACAACAGAGGTGGTAATCTAGCATTAAAGCAGGAGAATGACAGACTGAGGTTTTGATTGTGAGGCTCACATTTATAGCATAACTGGCAGTACTATAGACACAATAGACAGGAACTTTTGGGCTTGAATCCTGGTCCACCACATAGTTTAATTTTGTCTCAAATATAATAATCTGAGAGTGTATACTGCACACACAGCAAAATGTGTAATCACAAAAGGCAATCCTCCTTTATTAAAAAGAAAATGTGTCACCTCTTACATAGTGGTAGGATTGGAACTAAAAGATAAGATGACTGTAATTCAAATACATATTTCGATACCTGGGGAATATTCCAGTCTGCATGCTGAAAAATAAGACAGCATTAGAATCATTCACAGATACATGAACCAAATTATTTTTATGTGGGGCTGTTGTAGGTCCAAGTAGCAATTCTGTTCTATTTTAAAAAGAAAATACATATTTACTGAAACAGTAAAAGACAATGTGCTCTTGCATGTCTTTGCAAAGGTTGTGGTTATCAAGCTCTCTATAACCACATTTCAAATTGACATATTACAAGTGGCACCTTTGCCCAAGAAACACATTTTCCATCAAATCTACAAAACCAAGGCTTGGCTAACAAAGAGTTATCTGTTATACACTAAACAGTTTGTAGTACTTGAAACAAAATAACTGTTGGTTAATCATGCAAAATATTTGGGCCAAGAGCAGCAATATGAATCACTTGCTCATAAAAGGATGAGAAACTAGTCACAAGAAAAGAATCTTTTTCTATTAATACTCTCAGCTAAGAACCCTGATTAGCTCTTCTCAGGTTGTTCGTAGAATTCACATTCTCCCAATAGAAAGAAAACACAACAACAACAACAACAAAAATATAAGGGAGCATCACCTATTAAGGTTTTACAAATGACCACTAGGCGCTACTGAGTTATGAGATTATTATTGTTCCAATATTCGACATCTGCTACCATTAAGACAACAGCAGTTCAGAAATATATCAAGTAGTCTGTCTACAGTGACAACTTAGAGCAGTGTTGTGAAAAAAGGAAATTTCAATTAAAAGTCACCATTAGTTAATTTCCTAAGGTTTTCATAAAGCTCTAACTCAACAACATTGCCTTGAATCTTCTTGTAAGACTTTTGATAATCAAGAGCCTTCAGAAAATATAGCTTAGTTTGGTTTGCAAAATTTTATGAAGTTCCACCAAAATTAACCGTCGACTGAAAAATTATCAATGCCATGCCCTATACAATTAAATGGGATAGGCAAGTGATTTACTATGAGATCCTTAGGAACACTGTAAACTGCAGTGCATTTGGTTTTGCATGAAAACTTACAAATCAAAATTTGACTGCACAATCCATATACAGCATTTTAACTGGAGACAAAAGTGTGATACATCCTTATAAACCAGAAACTAACGTCTGACGAACTATCTGGGTATTCCAAGTAGAAATGAAATCGACAAAAGTGATTTGTTTGCAAACCACTTTCAAGAAAAATCATCACTTGTTTCTTTGACTACATTGGACGTGTTGAAAACTTTGCTTTAGTGAATTGAAGAAAAGTTAATGATGGACAGAACACAACATTTTTTTTTATGACAAGTCACCAATGAAATCAGAAAAAGCAACCAAAACTGTAACTAATGTTTCATCTACCATGTATCATGTCAAAAAGTTTATTATTTAACAGTGAAAAAACACCAAATTAATGTCTTCTTGTTCATTCACCAGAAGTATCAGTCAATGCCTTCTTTTTGTATATTATGTCAGATAAAAAATGTGTTCACAGGGATTTTCATCACTGACACCAGAGTGGAAAAATGTTTCCAGAAGTGTTTTGAATGTGTGCAAAAAGTGTATAAATTTAAAATGCAAACATTTTGAGAAACAATAAAAAGGTTTGTAATACATTTTTTTATTTTGTTGTTTTTGTTAAAACTTAGAGATGGCAGCCCTCACATTGCATGCAAATTCCCCGACTCTGCTCCACTCTGCAGGTAGGTGCACACTCAGAGACTTACCTGTCAGATAAACTCCTCCAAACAGCTCGACAGAATGTGTCACAGCCGTTAGTAGTTTATTTCGAGATCCAATCTTTATCCGTACGTTACAAAGAACTGAGTCTTCTCTTCATCCAACTTAACTTTCATGTAAGTCTACTGTCCAAAACATATTATCTGCATCTGTTCATCTCTCATGATATACTTTTCTTAGATAAAACAAATATGACAGAAGTGTCAGGGCATATGGATGAGCTGATCTCAAACCCAAAGTTTTAAGCACATCAAACCCTACTGAAGACAGACAGGCTGAATTCATGTTCACTGAAATAAGTGTACACAGACAAAAATGCTTAACTAATGACATCTGCAAGACACCAAAAACCAGCTCCATGACCTCCTTTCAGTTGCAATTATATTCACTACAACGTCAATACAATTATGTCATCATAATGATAGACCTGAATATAGTCTTGTTGAGATACTCCAGCCACAATAAACCTAAAAAGATAGTTTACTTGCAACAACATGAACAGTCTTCCACTAGAACCTACACACCAAACTGCACACATTCATACAGATGTGATCTCAATGAAAAAGATCAACAAGGTTATAGATACAGGTCAAACTTTGGTTCCAGGCCTCTAAACATATTATGTGATATTCATGGCCTATGCTTTGCAGCCACCAAAGCTGAAATCGCAATATATAACATGCTGAAACATTAAAATTATGAATTATTATGTTCTAACAGACTGCTCGGAAACCTCCTGGCACCAAATAGTCAGATAGCAAACAATTGATGGTGAAATTCATGAGCTTGTAAATAACCTCACTGCCCTTTCTGACATATATGCCCCTATATGCACAATCTGATTAAGAAAACCCCCTCCTGTATGGCTGACAAGTGAATTACATCAAATGATGAACAACAGGGATGGTGCTTATAGATGATTCAAGGCAAATCTGAAACCCAAATGTTACAAAGAATACAGAAAGTCCTGAAACAGGGTAAAGTGGGGGTTTGCAATGCCAAAATCAGGTTTCTTTGTATGCAAGAACACAACACCCTTAACCCTGTGGAAGAGTCTCTGTAGCTTGGGTGTTGGAAAGGCAAAATCAGAAACTGTGTGTCAGGTCTCAGCCAATGGCTGAATAAAATTTCTCTGCACCAATTTACTCCCCTGTGGCAAGGAGCTGTGGCCCACAAGAATCTGTTAAATTCATAACCAACAATAACACTTTCCACCTAAAACACATAGCAATAAATAGAATCAGAAAAGTAATAGTAAGAATTTCTTCTGAAGCAACAGGCAATGACGGTATTAGCATAACCATGATAAAAAATGTAGCCGATAGCTTAATGCTTGCCTTAACAGACATAGTAAATTCTTCTCTCGTGAATGGAATACATCCCACTTCATGGAAAAGAAGCATAGTCCGACCTATTCCTAGGATCAAAAATCTGCAATTGCCTTGTGGTTACTGACCAATTAGCACATTACCTGTTACTTCCAAAGTCCTGGAATACATTGATCTTGATTAAGATACAGAACTCTTGTGTGAATTCATCTTGTTTGATAAACATCATTTCAGCTTTCGTAAACCCTTAGCACAAACACTGCACTAATCAAGGTAACTGGTTACCTAAAATATATCATAGAAAACTGTAAGGTCACAATGTTGATTCTATTAGACTTCAGCAAAGTTTTTGATACTGTCTACTTTGACATACTGCTCAGAAAAATTTAAAAGCAAAAGTTAATAATATTATGAAAAGGATAGTTGCTACCCAACATACAATGGAGATACTGAGTTGCGGATAGGCACAACAAAAAGACTGTCACAAAATAAGCTTTTGGCCAACAAGGCCTTTGTCAAAACACACACACACACACACACACACACACACACACACACACACACACACACATGAGCACAGTCTCTGGCAGCTGAAGCCAGACTATGAGTATGAGCAGCAGCAGGAGCAGCAGCAGTAGCAGTGCATGATGGGAGAGCCAACTGGGTGTGGGGAAGGAGGAGGCTGGGGCGGGGAGGGGGAGGGATAGCAAGGTACGGTTGGTGGACGGTGATCATGCACAAATGAGGTGGGGAGCGTGTATGGCAGCTAAGTTCAGTCGGGAGGTTAGACAGAGAGCAGAGGAGAGAGGACGGGGTAGCGGAGAAGGAAAGAAGTAAAATGACTGGGTGTGCTGGTGGAATAGAGGACTGAGTAGTGATCGAATGGAAACAGGGAAGGGGCTAGATGGGTGAGGATAATGACTAACTCACGCTGAGGCCAGGAGGGTTACGGGAACATAGGATATATTGCAGAGAGAGTTCACCAAGGTTCCCACCTGGTGGGAAGACTGTGGCAATGTGTGTGCCGAGCTCGAGCTGCGTTTGTGTGTGTGTGTGTGTGTGTGTGTGTGTGTGTGTGTGTGTGTGTGTGTGTGTGTGTGTGTGAGACAGAGAGAGAGAGAGAGAGAGAGAGAGAGAGAGAGAGATCTATTGCTGACAAAGGCCTTGTTGCCCAAAAGCTGCTATCTGCAACTCAGTATCTCTGCTATATGGTGAGTAACAACTGTCCTCTTCACAATATTGTTGCGTTCCATCCTGGATTTTTCATTGTTTAACAGCAAAGTTTCCCGGATAGTGGGCTGGAGTCATTTCAAAATCAAACAATGGAAAATCCAGCATGGAATAATAATAATACACTCCTGGAAATGGAAAAAAGAACACATTGACACCGGTGTGTCAGACCCACCATACTTGCTCCGGACACTGCGAGAGGGCTGTACAAGCAATGATCACACGCACGGCACAGCGGACACACCAGGAACCGCGGTGTTGGCCGTCGAATGGCGCTAGCTGCGCAACATTTGTGCACCGCCGCCGTCAGTGTCAGCCAGTTTGCCGTGGCATACGGAGCTCCATCGCAGTCTTTAACACTGGTACCATGCCGCAACAGCGTGGACGTGAACCGTATGTGCAGTTGACGGACTTTGAGCGAGGGCGTATAGTGGGCATGCGGGAGGCCGGGTGGACGTACCGCCGAATTGCTCAACACGTGGGGCGTGAGGTCTCCACAGTACATCGATGTTGTCGCCAGTGGTCGGCGGAAGGTGCACGTGCCCGTCGACCTGGGACCGGACCGCAGCGACGCACGGATGCACGCCAAGACCGTAGGATCCTATGCAGTGCCGTAGGGGACCGCACCGCCACTTCCCAGCAAATTAGGGACACTGTTGCTCCTGGGGTATCGGCGAGGACCATTCGCAACCGTCTCCATGAAGCTGGGCTACGGTCCCGCACACCGTTAGGCCGTCTTCCGCTCACGCCCCAACATCGTGCAGCCTGCCTCCAGTGCTGTCGCGACAGGCGTGAATGGAGGGACGAATGGAGACGTGTCGTCTTCAGCGATGAGAGTCGCTTCTGCCTTGGTGCCAATGATGGTCGTATGCGTGTTTGGCGCCGTGCAGGTGAGCGCCACAATCAGGACTGCATACGACCGAGGCACACAGGGCCAACACTCGGCATCATGGTGTGTGGAGCGATCTCCTACACTGGCCGTACACCACTGGTGATCGTCGAGGGGACACTGAATAGTGCACGGTACATCCAAACCGTCATCGAACCAATCTTTCTACCATTCCTAGACCGGCAAGGGAACTTGCTGTTCCAACAGGACAATGCACGTACGCATGTATCCCGTGCCACCCAACGTGCTCTAGAAGGTGTACGTCAACTACCCTGGCCAGCAAGATCTCCGGATCTGTCCCCCATTGAGCATGTTTGGGACTGGATGAAGCGTCGTCTCACGCGGTCTGCGCGTCCAGCACGAACGCTGGTCCAACTGAGGCGCCAGGTGGAAATGGCATGGCAAGCCGTTCCACAGGACTACATCCAGCATCTCTACGATCGTCTCCATGGGAGAATAGCAGCCTGCATTGCTGCGAAAGGTGGATATACACTGTACTAGTGCCGACATTGTGCATGCTCTGTTGCCTGTGTCTATGTGCCTGTGGTTCTGTCAGTGTGATCATGTGATGTATCTGACCCCAGGAATGTGTCAATAAAGTTTCCCCTTCCTGGGACAATGAATTCACGGTGTTCTTATTTCAATTTCCAGGAGTGTAGTACAAAATTATCCTTTTCATAATATCATCGAAGCTGTTTCAAAGCTATGTGAAAAACAGACAGCAAAGTGTTGTCTGTGGGAATGAAAAATCATTTTGGAAACACATTCCTTCAGGACTACCACAAGGGTCACTGCATGGTCCTCTTTTGTTTTCCTTTTAGGACAATGACATTTCATTGGTTTTGTCTGCCTGTAAATAACGAACGACCGACAGCTCTACCTAAGTTCCAGACCTGAAAATATAAATAATGTGATTTCCGAGGTGAATTATGATCTGTCTTCAGTGGTAACATGGGCGAAAAACCTGGGGTTTAGACTAAATACAAAAAAATCTCAAGTAATCTTGGTATTCCATCAGAAATTAATAAATTCAGAAGTTTGCAAACAGTTACCTCCTGTTCAACTTGATGGCATCCTCATACAATACCAGAACGCAGTGAAGAATTTGTGCCTAACTTCGGATGAGCATTTTAAATTGGGGAGAGATTTCTGTTACAATGTGCTGGAAGATCTCCGCTTATCTCTATGCCCTTAAAAAGTTCTGGAACATATTTGCATAGGATGTGAAATGAAAAGTCAAGCAACTGCTCATTCTACTGAACCTCCACTGTTGTATGTAATTCAAAATCATAGAAACAGTGAAAACACAGGATGGTTTCAGCTAATTATGAATGCATATGCGCATTACATCAGCAAATTTTGTAGATATGACCATGTCCATGCTTCACACACCCAGTTATAATAGTTGCGGCCGGACAAGTTATAGGATTGCCAAACACTGTGTCTACTTTATCAGCTCATTAGTGCACAAGCACCCCAGTAACTTGCTTCAGAGATTAAACATTTTTCATACAGTCATAACAGAAGTACAAGGTTTCACTTATCTAGTATCCTAGCTGTATCTATTCATAAAATAAAAACATTTGGCAACTCCTTTACTGTTACTGCTACCTGTTTCTGGAGCAAGTTGTTCTGCACTCTTTGCACAATGTGATGTTTAGTTATTTTTAAGAAAAAATTGAAGATCTTCCTCTTGTCATTCCCATGCCACTTCCCCAAAATTAAAGTATATGGCCAACTTTTCCTCTGACAACCAGTGAAGTCAATGCTCCTATCTTATCCCAGTTATGCTTATTTCTATTTTCGATTCTGTAAGAGTCACACCACCTCTTTTTCCCTTATATTTTTTAACTGCATGTTATCACATTCACCTTTCCCCCTCTCTTCAATCATAATTAAAAACCTATCTTACTGTAGGCAATAATTATTGTTGTATTTAGCATGCACAAATATAAACGGTGTGTATGTACTCCTGTAACCTCTATTTTTCTAAATTTAGTACAGCATACTTACTGTAATGCATGCAATGTAAAATACTCAGAACATCTGGTTATGTCTAAAAAAAGGGGGCTGATGGTCCTAATCTTGCAAGGGGAAATAAATCAGTAAGTAAAATATTATCAGGCAATTTGAATTCAATGGACAGCATTTGTGTAATATGGAGGGTATTAATAAACAACCCACGAGATTTGTGACTTTCTTATCCATAATTTTACTATCATGAACCATGCGGACAAGTAAACAATGGCCCTTTGCAGAATTTGAATCAGCTGTGACAAGAAAAAAGTCACCGTTGTCTTTAAATGGATCGATATATCTGAAAATTCTAATGTGAACAAGAGGTATCATTTGCAGAGATTACTTTGGGCAGTAGCCTTGCTTGACTTTAATAACAGAGTAACCATCTGAACAATATTTAAATGAACACTTTAATTACGCGCAGTCCCACACAGTATACTAAAAGGCTAAAGCGACACACACAAAAAAGAGTAATATCACACTGCCACATCAAAAGGCAAGGACCACACATCACGTACAATACACAACAACACAATACAACTACTAAAAACACAGTTTCAATCTTTCACAGAAAGCTGTGTATTCTTTCCAAAAAAACGAAAGGAGTATAAGAATTTCCAGACATTAGCTGACACATGACTAGTGTTCCAGGACTTTCCATTTCCTCTAGATCTCATTTGAAAGGAGGTCCACATTTTCTTTAGGTGTCATCTGAAAGCAGTTCTCACATTTAAGGAACCCTGTACACATTAATAACTAAGTTTATCCACTACTAATAATCATTTACATAGTCTAAGTGAAACAGAATAGATTGAACAATAACAAATTATTATCAATACTTCATAAACAGCATATTCATTTAAAATTTCAAGCTGAAATTATGGGAAAGACCAACTGTATCTAAGCGTTCAATATTGTGAGGAATTTAGGGTTCCAAATATGTCATATCCGTAATACGAATGCCTTAAAAAATCACATGCAAATGACTTACAATGTTGTTCAGAGGGAAGGCAGTTTTCCACAGCAGTCATTGGGGGTAAGTATGGGCAAGTACAAAAGCCAGTTCAAGCACACACCAACTTTTTCTTTTTGGTGATTACGATGATGGTGATGATGATGATGATGAATGACAACAACATGCAACTTTGACTATAATCCTGTAAAAACTCATATTAAAAAAGACTGATATGTTTGGCTGTGCATCTATTCACAGACCAACTACTGAGTGGGAGGAATTTAATCACCAAACACCAGAGAGGTCTACTGCTGCCATTACATGTAAGCAGCTGACGACACCTCAAGTGGTGCAGATAGCTCTGGCATAGTGTAAACTGGATGGATCAAGTGGTGCAGATAGCTCTGGCATAGTGTAATCTGGATGGATCAAGAAAGAGCCAATATCTGATTGCATTGTTCTTTGTGAAATAGTTATCTTTGGAACAGGAAAACTTTAGCTGCTATTCAGTGATGCTGTATTTGCCTCGCAGAGATGTTCATCTATTAAGCCATACAAAAAACACATGTTAAAATCAGTCTTTGATGTAATAAATCTTAAAATTTTTTGGAAATACAAATATCATTGTAATTTCCACATTTATGGTTTTCATGTTGACTTTGACTTTATGATGAGCCTCATAAAGCTACAGCAAGAAAAAGTAACACAGAAACAACTTAATCTATGACTTAAAGAAGAAAAGCAAATGTAATTGCTTTGAATAAATCAAACTTTGGAGATAATGATCATTCTTAGAGAGCTGTGGGAAAGATTATTTTGGCGCTCCCCCACAGAACGTATCTCTGCCTACGTAGATCAACACCTTCAACCCATTACATGCAGTCTCCCATCCTTCATCAAAGACACCAACCACTTCCTTGAACGCCTGGAATCCTTACCCAATCTGTTACCCCCGGAAACCATCCTTGTAACCATTGATGCCACTTCCTTATACACAAATATTCCGCACGTCCAGGGCCTCGCTGCGATGGAGCATTTCCTTTCACGCCGATCACCTACCACCCTACCTAAAACCTCTTTCCTCATTACCTTAGCCAGCTTCATCCTGACCCACAACTTCTTCACTTTTGAAGGCCAGACATACCAACAATTAAAGGGAACAGCCATGGGTACCAGGATGGCCCCCTCGTACGCCAACCTATTCATGGGTCGCTTAGAGGAAGCCTTCTTGGTTACCCAGGCCGGCCAACCCAAAGTTTGGCACAGATTTATTGATGACATCTTCATGATCTGGACTCACAGTGAAGAAGAACTCCAGAATTTCCTCTCCAACCTCAACTCCTTTGGTTCCATCAGATTCACCTGGTCCTACTCCAAATCACATGCCACTTTCCTTGACGTTGACCTCCACCTGTCCAATGGCCAACTTCACACGTCCGTCCACATCAAACCCACCAACAAGCAACAGTACCTCCATTATGACAGCTGCCACCCATTCCACATCAAACGGTCCCTTCCCTACAGCCTAGGTCTTCATGGCAAACGAATCTGCTCCAGTCCGGAATCCCTGAACCATTACACCAACAACCTGACAACAGCTTTCGCATCCCACAACTACCCTCCCGACCTGGTACAGAAGCAAATAACCAGAGCCACTTCCTCATCCTCTCAAACCCAGAACCTCCCACAGAAGAACCACAAAAGTGCCCCACTTGTGACAGGATACTTTCCGGGACTGGATCAGATTCTGAATGTGGCTCTCCAGCAGGGATATGACTTCCTCAAATCCTGCCCTGAAATGAGATCCATCCTTCATGAAATCCTCCCCACTCCACCAAGAGTGTCTTTCCGCCGTCCACCTAACCTTCGTAACCTCTTAGTTCATCCCTATGAAATCCCCAAACCACCTTCCCTACCCTCTGGCTCCTACCCTTGTAACCGCCCCCGGTGTAAAACCTGTCCCATGCACCCTCCCACCACCACCTACTCCAGTCCTGTAACCCGGAAGGTGTACACGATCAAAGGCAGAGCCACGTGTGAAAGCACCCACGTGATCTACCAACTGACCTGCCTACACTGTGACGCATTCTATGTGGGAATGACCAGCAACAAACTGTCCATTTGCATGAATGGACACAGGCAGACAGTGTTTGTTGGTAATGAGGATCACCCTGTGGCTAAACATGCCTTGGTGCACGGCCAGCACATCTTGGCACAGTGTTACACCGTCCGGGTTATCTGGATACTTCCCACTAACACCAACGTATCCGAACTCCGGAGATGGGAACTTGCTCTTCAGTATATCCTCTCTTCCCATTATCCACCAGGCCTCAATCTCCGCTAATTTCAAGTTGCCGCCACTCATACCTCATCTGCATCATTCAACAACATCTTTGCCTCTGCACTTCTGCCTCGACTGACATCTCTGCCCAAACTCTTTGTCTTTAAATATGTCTGCTTGTGTCTGTATATGTGTGGATGGATATGTGTGTGTGTGTGCGCGAGTGTATACCCGTCCTTTTTTCCCCCTAAGGTAAGTCTTTCCGCTCCCGGGATTGGAATGACTCCTCGCCCTCTCCCTTAAAACCCACTTCCTTTCGTCTTTCCCTCTCCTTCCCTCTTTCCTGATGAGGCAACAGTTTGTTGCGAAAGCTTGAATTTTGTGTGTATGTTTGTGTTTGTTTGTGTGTCTATCGACCTGCCAGTGCTTTCGTTCGGTAAGTCACCTCAACATGATGAGACTTACCAAACAAAAGCGCTGGCGGGTCGATAGACACACAAACAAACACAAACACACACACACAAAATTCAAGCTTTTGCAACAAATGGTTGCTTCATCAGGAAAGAGGGAAGGAGAGGGAAAGACGAAAGGATGTGAGTTTTAAGGGAGAGGGAAAGGAGTCATTCCAATCCCGGGAGCGGAAAGACTTACCTTAGGGGGAAGAAAGGACAGGTATACACTCGTGCACACGCACACGTCCAACCGCACATACACAGACACAAGCAGACATTTGTAAAGGCAAAGAGTTTGGGCAGAGATGTCAGTCGAGGCGGAAGTAAAGAGGCAAAGATGTTGTTGAAAGACAGGTGAGGTATGAGCGGCGGCAACTTGAAATTAGCGGAGGTTGAGGCCTGGCGGATAACGAGAAGAGAGGATATACTGAAGGGCAAGTTCCCATCTCCAGAGTTCTGACAGGTTGGTGATAGTGGCAAGTATCCAGATAACCCGGACGGTGTAACACTGTGCCAAGATGTGCTGGCCGTGCACCAAGGCATGTTTAGCCACAGGGTGATCCTCATTACCAACAAACACTGTCTGCCTGTGTCCATTCATGCAAATGGACAGTTTGTTGCTGGTCATTCCCACATAGAAAGCTTCACAGTGTAGGCAGGTCAGTTGGTAAATCACATGGGTGCTTTCACACGTGGCTCTGCCTTTGATCGTGTACACCTTCCGGGTTACAGGACTGGAGTAGGTGGTGGTGGGAGGGTGCATGGGACAGGCTTTACACCGGGGGCAGTTACAAGGGTAGGAGCCAGAGGGTAGCGAAGGTGGTTTGGGGATTTCATAGGGATGAACTAAGAGGTTACGAAGGTTAGGTGGACGGCGGAAAGACACTCTTGGTGGAGTGGGGAGGATTTCATGAAAGATGGATCGCATTTCAGGGCAGGATTTGAAGAAGTCGTATCCCTGCTGGAGAACCACATTCAGAGTCTGATCCAGTCCCAGAAAGTATCCTGTCACACGTGGGGCACTTTCGTGGTTCTTCTGTGGGAGGTTCTGGGTTTGAGGGGATGAGGAAGTGTATCTCTGCCTACGTAGATCAACCCCTACAACCCATTACATGCAGTCTCCCATCCTTCATCAAAGACACCAACCACTTTCTCGAACGCCTGGAATCCTTACCCAGTCTGTTACCCCCGGAAACCATCCTTGTAACCATTGATGCCATTTCCTTATACACAAATATTCCGCACGTCCAGGGCCTCGCTGCGATGGAGCACTTCCTTTCACGCCAATCTCCTGCCACCCTACCTAAAACCTCTTTCCTCATTACCTTAGCCAGCTTCATTCTGACCCACAACTTCTTCACTTTTGAAGGCCAGACATACCAACAATTAAAGGGAACAGCCATGGGTACCAGGATGGCCCCCTCGTACGACAACCTATTCATGGGTCGTTTAGAGGAAGCCTTCTTGGTGAAAGTAGAGTTCAAAAATATGCCTTTTACATGATGACTGTGATTTAATTAATGATAGTCAAGAACCACGAAAACATGTTGTATGGAGTACATGACATAACCCACTTCCTTCCCTATGCCCAACCTCCTGTCCTATTGCATTAGCAAACCAGTAAACACACTGTTCATTATGCTGTCACAAACTATTAATAGGGCACTATATACAACGTCAACATTCACCACCATCTCTCAGAGACATTTGGAATTATCTGAGAAACTTCTGTATTTGATTTTTATGGTGTTCACAGTAAACCAGTTCTTACCACCCTCCATCATCCCATGTGTTGTTGCATTTTTAATATCATAATTAAGTCAATTCTTTGTGAAAAAATATTGTCTTTATCGCTGTTACAGATGGAGGAGGAGGAGGAGGAGGAGGAGGAGGAGGAGGAAGAAGAAGAAGAAGAAGAAGAAGAAGAAGCTGATGAAGAGTAGTAATGATATTAGTAGAAGTAATAGCACCACTAAAGATACAGAGCAGTCACAATAATAGAAGCACAGTGAATGCACACACCTGAGTGGTAGGAGATGCAAAACCCTGTATGTCGATATCTCCATCTTTGCGTAACTTTGCTGTCAGATGTGCAGGTAACCATGGTCGGACTGCCGCAAGAGGTGTGGTTGTATCCTTTGTAGTCACGGGGGGTGATGACACTATAACAAAGATGATTTTTCTTCAGAAACTAGACAAAAAAAGTGAAGTTAGCATTGGTGCAGCAGAAAAAAAATTTTAAATTAGAATTTCCCGATATAACTGTGATGTTGACAAATGCCTGACAAAACAAGTGTGAAACCGAATGGGCAGAAGCAGCCACACAACAGGTACTTATTTTATTTTCCTAGTGTAGGATCTCTCTTCAGCACATTTCAGTCATTATGTTTAACGTGCATCAAAACAAGAAGCTGCCAGATAAGCTACGCCAATAGAATCACCTTTATGAGGCCCATTCAAAAAATTCCAGAACATTGGTAATTTCGCGCTAATGGTGTGTTGGAACGAAGAGCGGTTGTCATCCCTGCACACAACTGTGTTTAATGTGTAGCTGCCAGTAGATTCATTGTTGTATTTCTGTTAGTTATTATTCAGTGCTGTATTGAGTACAATGTTGAGTCACAGAGTTTGTGAACTCAGATGGCATAGTTAGAGGAGCACTGTGTCTGAATTGCATTTTGGGTGGAACTCAAGAAAATCTTTGCAGAGACACACCAAATGATGCAGAAAGCCTATGGTGATGAGTGCTTAAGCTGTACACAGTCTAAAAATGGCCAGACAGAAGTTAAAGATGACACTCTTCCAGGACACCCTTCTACATCTACCAACAACACTCGTGTCAGGAATGCCAGCAAAATTGTGCGTGCCAACTGAAGACTGACTGATCATACAATGTAGGCATTCATGGCCAGTATTGTCTTCACTTAAAACTTCTGGACTGATAAGCCGTGGTTGATGTATAAAACTCTTTCCTAAGGTTTCATCTCTGATTGCGGGAGACGTCTTCTGAGGTACAGCAGCGAACTGCGAAGAGAACTCGAGGAAGCGCTGATTATATAGCACCACTGTCCATCACGTGGTGTCGGCTATGAGACTGTCTCTGGTAACGCCAACATTCATGATTGAAAGTAATTGATCATCATGCTTGTGGTGCAACGCTGACAGCCAAATTTTATCCAGTTTAAGAGCTTCATCTTTCCTGTTAACATCGTTACGGTGTTTATCAATTTCGATAGCCTCTCTATACATGTGTGCATAATAATGCGAGGTTTTAGATATGACGCTTGTCTCGCTGAATTTTATTTAATGACCACCTTCCTGGTAAACATGTTCCGCTACAGCTGATTTATCTTTGTGACCTAGGTGGCAATTCCTCTAATGTCCAACATGATGGGTGTTCATATTTCTCTTTGTGGTACAGATATAAACCTGTCCAAAATGTACCCACAGAGGATATTGTAGCAAATATTGAGGCAGGTATCCATCAGCTTCCACAGCAGACTGCTGACATAATTAGGATGGAAATGGCTACGATATTATGTACTCGTAAGCCACCTAACAGTAATTTGTTGCAGGCACGAAGGAAGGCACTGAGGGATATAAATGCAGATAAAACATTTTGTTCTTAATGCAGATAAGGGTAATGCCACCGTCATATTGAACAGTGAGGACTATCATAGAAAGATCAATGATATTTTGGTTCCCTCCAATTACAAAAAACTCCAGAAGGATCAGACAATGAAGATTTTAAGAATGACCAATCGACTAGTGAAAGCATCTTCATTTGATCAGACGATAAAAAGCTGCTTTGTAAAACAGAAGCATACCCACCTAGACTTTATGGATTACCCAAAGGGCATAAGCCTGAGGCTCTGTTAAGGCCAATAGTCAGCACTATAGGCGGACCAACATACGAGTTAGCTAAACACCTTGCCTCATTGCTGCAACCTTATGTTGGTAGGACGGACAGTCATATTAAAGATTCAGCTCATTTCATTGACAAGTTAAAGGAAATGAGCATGGGCCCGGATGATATCCTCGTCAGTTTTGATATTGTGTCGTTATTTACCATGATTCTGGTAAACAAATCTATCTTATGCATAGCAGATATTTTTCCTACCGATATTGTGGCATTATTCCGACACTGCCTTACCACAACCTACTTTCAATACAATAGTAACTTTTATGAACAGATTCACGGGGTAGCTATGGGCAGTCCTCTTAGTCCTGCTTGGTTAACTTGTTTATGGAGACTTTTGAACAACGGGTATTGCAGACTGCCAGTAAGAGACCAGCCAGATGGTATCGCTATGTCAATGACACATTCGTAGTATGGACACACGGAACAGAGGAGTTGGATGCCTTCCTGACACTTTTAAACAGCATTAATCCGAAAATCCAATTTACTATGGAGACAGAGAGTAATGGGCAACTGAATTTCCTGGATGTGTCTGTGATTAAATGACGGGACGGAACATTGGGCCATAGGGTGTAGAGGAAGACCACAAATAGTGATCATTATGAGTATAAAGATTCAAACCACCACCCTAGACAAAAAAGAGGTGTAATGAAAACCTTGGTAGACAGGGCATACAAAATTTGTGAACCTGTTTATTTAAAAGATGAGATTGAATATCTATGGTCAACTTTCATGAAGAATGGCTATTCTAGCGAGGATATAGATCAAGCACTGCACTCTAGGCAGAGAATCAGGAGCAACAACAAACAACAGTCACCCAAGAGCAAGGTTTTTGTTCCGTTCATAGTAAGGTCACAGATCACATTGGGAAAGTTTTAAGCAAGTATCGGGTGGAAACTATTTTCAGACCCACCAGGAAAATAAAAGAATATTTAAGATCGTCAAAAGTTGCATGTCACCCTTTGGCTACACTGGGAGTATATAAAATTCCTTGTAGTTGTGGACAGGTTTATATCAGTACCACAATGAGAAGTGTGAACATCCGTCTTGATGAACATAAGAAGAACTGCCACCTGGGTCACATGGATAAATCGGCCATAACGGAACATGCTTACCAGGAAGGTGATCATGAAATAAAATTCAGCGAGACAAGCGTCATATCTAAAACCTCGCATTATTATGCACGCATGTGTAGAGAGGCTACCGAGACATAAACACGGTAATAATTTTAACAGGGAAGACGAAGGTATTAAACTGGGAAAAATTTGGATATCAGCGTTGCACCACAAGTGTGATGATCGATTACTTTCAATCGAGAATGTTGACATTACCAGAGACAGTACATAGCCGATGCCATGTGATGGTCAGTGGCATCCTCTGCACTGCCTATATAATCAGCGCTTCCTCGAGTTCTCTTCGCAGTTCGCTGCTGTACCTCAGAAGATGTCTCCTGCAGTCAGAGACGAAACGTCAGGGGAGAGTTTTATCATCGATCACAGCCTATCAGCCTGTAGGTTTTAAGTGAAGACTGACTGACTGAGAGATTGCAGAAGAATGTAACATTTCAGTCCAACCACGTCATGAAATCCTGACACAGCATCCTGGAATGCATCGTGTTGCCACCAAGTTCATCCCACAGCTCAGGAGTCAAGATCAGAAAGACCTTTGTCTCACAATCTGTGAAGAGCTTTCGGATCGTGCAAATGAGAATTAGGTATTTGTTAAGAGAATGATGCTGAGACCAAGGTTCAATATTTACAATGGGTCACGAAAGATTCCCCAAAACCAAAAGAAGCTCGACAGGCAGGTCAAATGCGTGCGAGAAAATGTAAGAAGAAAACAGCCTGAAATGTGGTGAGACAATTCATGGCTCTTGCATCACAATAACGCACCAGCACATTCATCCCTGTTGGCGCGTGACTACTACATAAAAGATGAAATCACTGCGCTGCCTCATCCTCCCCACTCTCCAGACTTGGCCTCTACAGGCATTATTATTATTATTATTATTATTATTATTATTATTATTACTGCTTCCAAAGTTGAAACCCCCGTTGAAAGAAAATTCACAGATGTCTCTTTGCGTGCTCCAGCAGGAGATGCATCAAGACTGCTTCTGGAAATGGAAACGACACTGGGAGCAGTGTATCAATTGTGGAGGAGAGTATTTTGAAGGAGACCATGCACAATAAGTAAAAGGCAAGCACAGAAAAATTTTGTGGTCAAAGTTACGCAATTTTTTGAACAGACCTCATATGAAGCATTCAATTAATGTGCATTTGTTAGGACTTTATGTACAAGGCTGAATATCAAATTCACACTTACTAGTATAATTCAGTTTTCTTAGGGACATATGTGTGAATTGTATTCATGTACATTAATACTTTATATGTGTTTGGTGAACACACTAGTTGTGAATTGGATTTGCCTCAAGTGGAAATGTATTGGGCACAAGGGAGACGATGATGATGATGATGATGATGATGATGATGATGATGATGAAGGCATTTAAGCACCTTCAACTGTGATCCGAAAGTTGGTTTTAAAATTGCTTGGATATCTGACTGCAATATGGGGTAAACAGGATTGTTCTATTTGGCACGACTCGTGGAGGTCCACAAAGCAGAATTCAAGAAATTTTAATGATACAAGGCACTATCTATGATTAGTGCATATCGTATGGTTATCCATTTCTGGAAAAGTACTCAAAATTCAGCCTGCAGCTGTAGCTAGTTTGTGTAAGAACAATAAAGGAGAATTTCACCACGGTGGTCTGTTCCCAAGTGTGTCCAGTATCTCATCCATTATAACTTGACACCCTTTGTGGAAGCTGCTTGGAGCACAAGAAAATGAATCTCACCACACATGCAGACAGAGTATACCTCTGCGTATCTATAAAAGCAGAAATTATACAGGGAACTAACAAATGCTTAGCTTAATCAAACAAACTGAAATAATCTGTTGCCAGAACATGTTCAATAATGATATTTGTTGCTTTACATTACTAATCAATTGAATGAGGTCTAGTTTTAAGCAATGGCTTCTGCAATGTTTGAAAACATAGCTGAGTGCTCAGCTTGGCTGACTACCATGTAGAGGATCCTGGTTCGATTCCCGGTACTACCAGGGGTTTCTCATTATGCTGAATGAGGAGCTACTTGATGAAGCAGTATTGGCTCCAGATCACAAAAGCTGACAATGGCCAGAAGAGCAGTTTGCTGACCTCTTACCCCTCCATACCTCATTCAATGACACCACTGGTGGTGGGTGGCATGGCAGTTAGTCAGTACTGACACGCCTGCCAGTGTCTGTGGCTGGAGTTTACAATTACTACAATGGTCCCTCACACAGTGTTGCTTGCTAGCTATCATTGACAAGTACTTGAGGTCAGTCAGTATCAGCCTCAAAGTCATCTGAACTGGAGATGATGATTTACAGTCTGCGATCATGCATCCACGGAAAGTTATTAACTTGATGCTAAGAATGGATTGAACAATAAATGTTCATGTCCATGTACAAATCTACTTTACAAGTACATATATTCCCGATGGAGACTCCAGTATCACTAATATATTAAATAATTTATTGAAAATACAGAAAACTATAAAGATGTAAAATGGATCACATGAATTTATTTCTATCACTCTAAATTAATTTGAGTTTCACTTCTTATCGGTCTGAAGACATTACAGTCAGTACATTGTAATGTTAATGTTTGTCACAACAAATACATAATATTGCTTTACTTTCAAAAAAAGTGTCTTCCATTGTTATAATTTAGGCAACTATGATATTTAATACCCAAAGACACTAATTTCAGTACCCCACCTAAAACAAGTCTCTCATCCAATACTATGTAAGAACTTTTTTGCCTCCTTTAAATCTCTAGGTAGCATATTCCGATTGTAGCTGAGACAAATGAAATTTTGTGTTATTTTTCATTCTTCACCTGGGGTAAAAAATCATTAAATATTCTTCCCCACAGTCTTGGCCTCTTAAGTGCCAAATGTAAATGTAATTGACAAGGAGCTGTTTTAAAACTTTTATAAGATGGAGACTTCAGAAATTATCTACAACCAGAGAATAACCATTACTGCAGATGACATTTATTGCTCACAATAACAAATAGTACAATAATGAATAACTTGTAGGTACTTAATACATAGTACACTTTACCTAAAGATAAGACACTCTATTGGTCTTTAGTACAATAAAATAAACAACTAGTATCACATATACAATTATTGTCCCACTGTTCATTCCAAGTAATTTGCATCCAGTGACTGCACACACTCCAATGCTCACACTGCTGCAGCTAGCAGTATACTGTCTGCTGGAGAGCACCGTCTTCCGGCATTGGTCATTCATGACATTGCCAATGGATAAGTGTGGCGTGACCTGAGGTCACTACACCACACCCCTGTAAGTAAATGAAGAGAATTTTTTTTTTTTACAAACTTGAGTAATATGATGATGTCTGCTAGATTGAAACGAAACTGCACTTTTTGTTCGTAACGAGTTTCCATTGTGGCTGGATGATGGTTGGTCAGTTGGTGTTGGGGGGTGACTGCTACACCTAGGTGGGTGACAGCTAGTTGATTTCCAGGTGGGTGGTGCTGCTCTGGATGATGATGTGGTGCTGGCAGCTGTGGCATGGTGAGTGTTTTGTGTCCAGTGGTGGCCTGTATTTTGCTGCCGTCTTCTGAACTTAGGACAGCCCAACACCCATTGGTCAGTGGGCACTACTGTATCTACCCCTTTAATAGGGAGAGTGAGTGTCCTATTGTTTTGTCCCATAATTGTGTATAGGCCTTCGTGCAGAAGCTCCAGTGATCTGTGTAGTGGGCTGCATTGGAGGAAAATTTGCTTCATTCTGGCAGCTCTCTGATAACAAAAGTAGCCTGTTTTCCATTCCATGTAGTTCCACTCAGTCACAGAGCCTTCACTTACCTGCGAAGTACCATGCGGCAATTGTTAGCAGGTTATGGATAGCCCGGATGTGGTTTAAAAAACTCACCTGGTAGATGCAGAGATTTGCTGTACATCAGCTCTCCAGGAGCAGACATGAAGGTCCTATTTTAAAGCACTTCACAATTCTGACAGCACTACTGT
Organism: Schistocerca serialis cubense; assembly: GCF_023864345.2. Taxonomy (NCBI): domain Eukaryota; kingdom Metazoa; phylum Arthropoda; class Insecta; order Orthoptera; family Acrididae; genus Schistocerca; species Schistocerca serialis. Next base: position 549,382,566 of record NC_064641.1, read on the forward strand.
GAGAATGTCAACCTATGAATCCGTCATATAGCACATTATATTGGCATCCACGGAATGGTGTAAGTGCTCCAAAATCCCATTTGCGGCTGAATGTTACGGTGAAGTCCTTGGCATGTATATCCCCTACAACCAGATCATTGCACAAAATATTTCTAACTCCCACTGCCAACCCTGATTGGAACTCACAAGCTGCACACAGCTCAAAAGTGAAACAGAGGCACAGGTAAACACACACACACACACACACACACACACACACACACACACACACACACACACATTCTCAGCAGTTTGTTTTTCCTAGTGGCATTCCTCTGGCCACCACTGTGAGGCAGTAGCAGTAGTTCCATGCAACTGGGAGTCGAGGTGGATGTGTGAAAATCATGCCTCTGGGATAAAAGAAATACTTAGTGCAGATCATACATTCTGTATTATTTTTCAGTTCTGGCCGGGGATGTAGGTCTGAGCCCACATACAGCACTCCTTCTGTATAACAAGCCACACAAAATGCTGCTTTGTTAACATGGATTCTTGGCTGGTTGAGTCTGCATAGAATCAAAAACCCCTCATCTTCGGAAGTCCAGCACATATAAGGCGACTCTCGGCCTGCTGACACGTTGCAATATGTCGCTCCTTAGTACCTGGTATTGGCATGCAACACATGTGCAAGGGTATTTAATTCCTCGTAGTCAATCTGCACTGCCACCAGCTCAGTGGAAACCTCAAGTACGGAAATACTTTTCACTCTGAACAAAATATTGGCGGTGACTTTTTTGAACAGCAAACATGTTAAATATCTGTTCCAAATTGAGAAATAAAATTTAGCTGGTTGCTTTGCAGTGAGAGATGATTACTTTGTGGTTACAGAAACATGAAAGAAACTGGCCAATGGTCTGTTTATAAAGAGAAGGCATGCCCCTCCACATTGAAAATAAGGTCGCTAGCTGCTTTACAGGGTGCTAAAAGTTCTGTGTAAAATGGTAGCCAGAAGTGCTGCTCCTCTTTAATCTCCCTGCAGAGAAACCAAAAAGCTGCCAGCACCCATTTACACTCTGTTGTAGCATTTCACTGATAGCTCGGGATGAGCCATCCGAAAAAATCTCCAGTAGAGTAGGGAGGGCGGTTTTTGTGAGGCTTGTCTAGCAGGCTTGATGAGCCATCTGTAGTTTGTCAGCCCAAGTGACTGATGTGGAATCACACACTTTGGGGCCAGCAAGGATGGCATGGAGCAGAGCTAAGCCTCAGCATATTGGTGTAAAAACAATAGTAAATGTTTATCACGCCCAGGTACCAACACACTTCGCATACTGTTTTCAGGACTGTGTTAGTTGTAAGTGCGGGAATGAACTCAGATGGCATACATAGTCCAATCACAGAGACCCACAATATCTGGAATGTCGTTTCATTCATTTCATCATCACCACATAAAGGATGAGGTATAGAAAGACAGAAAATACTGCCCTCTCACAGTGCAAGTCACACCTGTGACAATGAATCACCACTCAAATGTCCATCGTAAACCAAAGTTCAAATTTAAAGTCACAAGCCCTTATGTAGTTATGAGTGAACCATTTGCAGCTTCTATGTAAGTTTGCATGCAGCCACACTTGCCACAGCTGTTGCCTGAAAAAGACATACATGTCTAAGCTGGTATCCACCAAAAACTGCATCTTAGCGGGCCTATCTGTTACCACTATATGTCGTGATAGTTACCTGGGCCGGTGCTCATGGCGGACTTGCCCAACAGGTGTGAGAGGCTGCCATCTGCATTTCTTTACCAGGAAGATGGCATCTGTGTCTACGTGCTCTGTCACCAAAACAACGGCAGTAATAACAAATATTCTGGCAGCTGGGAGTGAAGGATGCAGGTTAGGGAGTGAAGGATGCAGGTTACATTGTATGTGACTGTGTGAGGTCTCATTGTTTGTATATGCCAAGGGCTACAACCTGCCATGTCAACTCCCAGGCTAAGTGCAAATTGAGATGTGTATAGCACGTGTGACGTGACACGACACTACAGCACACAGTGCACATTCCACACGTGTCGCGCGGGTCCAACGCATATAGAGACGTGCACACATACTTCGCACGTGCCAGTTGGCAACGCTCTGCGCTGACAGAAACGAAGAGCGCGCACAGTGTAATCTTTCTCAAACAATTTTGCAGAAACTATTCACTAAAAATAATTCATTTTTACCTTGCTTGTAGCGTTAGATGTCAGCTTCATGCTGAAGTGCAAATAATCTCGCTAATGGTTACAGTTATTGTGGTATACACATTTCAGTAAGACACTATGCAAAATTCGAAAAGTTTGCAATGGAAAATAGGGGTCGCTATGATCTTGTGTTTGGTGCGTATTACACCATATGTTGATTCATCGATAGACACACAAACAAACACAAACATACACACAAAATTTAAGCTTTCGCAACAAACTGTTGCCTCATCAGGAAAAGAGGGAAGGAGAGGGAAAGACGAAAGGATGTGGGTTTTAACGGAGAGGGTAAGGAGTCATTCCAATCCCGGGAGCGGAAAGACTTACCTTAGGGGGAAAAAAGGACGGGTATACACTCGCACACACACACATATCCATCCACACATATACAGACACAAGCAGACATATTTAAAGACAAAGAGTTTGGGCAGAGATGTCAGTCGAGGCGGAAGTGCAGAGGCAAAGATGTTGTTGAATGACAGGTGAGGTATGAGTGGCGGCAACTTGAAATTAGCGGAGATTGAGACCTGGTGGTTAACGGGAAGAGAGGATATATTGAAGAGCAAGTTCCCATCTCCGGAGTTCGGATGGGTTGGTGTTAGTGGGAAGTATCCAGATAACCCGGACGGTGTAACACTGTGCCAAGATGTGCTGGCCGTGCACCAAGGCATGTTTAGCCACAGGGTGATCCTCAATACCATGAAATCCCCAAACCACCTTCCCTACCCTCTGGCTCCTACCCTTGTAACCGCCCCCGGTGTAAAACCTGTCCCATGCACCCTCCCACCACCACCTACTCCAGTCCTGTAACCCGGAAGGTGTACACGATCAAAGGCAGAGCCATGTGTGAAAGCACCCACGTGATTTACCAACTGACCTGCCTACACTGTGACGCATTCTATGTGGGAATGACCAGCAACAAACTGTCCATTCGCATGAATGGACACAGGCAGACAGTGTTTGTTGGTAATGAGGATCACCCTGTGGCTAAACATGCCTTGGTTCACGGCCAGCACATCTTGGCACAGTGTTACACCGTCCGGGTTATCTGGATACTTCCCACTAACACCAACCCATCCGAACTCCGGAGATGGGAACTTGCTCTTCAATATATCCTCTCTTCCCGTTATCCACCAGGTCTCAATCTCCGCTAATTTCAAGTTGCCGCCACTCATACCTCACCTGTCATTCAACAACATCTTTGCCTCTGCACTTCCGCCTCGACTGACATCTCTGCCCAAACTCTTTGTCTTTAAATATGTCTGCTTGTGTCTGTATATGTGTGGATGGATATGTGTGTGTGTGTGCGAGTGTATACCCGTCCTTTTTTCCCCCTAAGGTAAGTCTTTCCGCTCCCGGGATTGGAATGACTCCTTACCCTCTCCGTTAAAACCCACATCCTTTCGTCTTTCCCTCTCCTTCCCTCTTTCCTGATGAGGCAACAGTTTGTTGCGAAAGCTTAAATTTTGTGTGTATGTTTGTGTTTGTTTGTGTGTCTATCGACGTGCCAGGGCTTTCGTTTGGTAAGTCACATCATCTTTGTTTTTAGATATATGTTTCCCACGTGGAATGTTTCCCTCTATTAATTTACACCATATGTTGATACGTATGAAATTTAGCTAACATGTTGAATTTTTCTTTTGACTTGGGAGGAAGTCTCTATCTGCCTCTGATCTCGAGAAAATGGATCCTATGTAGCGCGCTAACTCCCGATCTGACACCCACGAGAATGAAATATTCACAACACCTCTCATATCTCCTAAATCAATCGAGACATCGGAATGATAATTTGGCATATGATAACACACAAGAAGGAGAGTATTTTGCCAATTCGTAAACACATGAAACTTTCTTACCTATGGCGATGTACCAGTAGTTATATTCCCCTTTCATTTTTTTTCACTCAGTCACTATAATTTTTTAAGAGTTATCGACAGCTAGTGAAATAAGAATGTCTAGTAGGAAAGTAGTTGCAAGGGCAACAGTCTGGATGATTGACTGATCTGGCCTTGTAACAATAACCAAAACGGCCTTGCTGTGCTGGTACTGCGAACGGCTGAAAGCAAGGGGAAACTACAGCCGTAATTTTTCCCGAGGGCATGCAGCTTTACTGTATGATTACATGATGATGGCGTCCTCTTGGGTAAAATATTCCGGAGGTAAAATAGTCCCCCATTCGGATCTCCGGGCGGGGACTACTCAAAAGGATGTCGTTATCAGGAGAAAGAAAACTGGTGTTCTACGAATCGGAGCGTGGAATGTCAGATCCCTTAATCGGGCAGGTAGGTTAGAAAATTTAAAAAGGGATATGGATAGGTTGAAGTTAGATATAGTGGGAATTAGTGAAGTTCGGTGGCAGGAGGAACAAGACTTCTGGTCAGGTGACTACAGGGTTATAAACACAAAATCAAATAGGGGTAATGCAGGAGTAGGTTTAATAATGAATAGGAAAATAGGAATGCGGGTAAGCTACTACAAACAGCATAGTGAACGCATTATTGTGGCCAAGATAGATACGAAGCCCACACCTACTACAGTAGTACAAGTTTATATGCCAACTAGCTCTGCAGATGACAAAGAAATTGAAGAAATGTATGATGAAATAAAAGAAATTATTCAGATTGTGAAGGGAGACGAAAATTTAATAGTCATGGGCGACTGGAATTCGAGTGTAGGAAAAGGGAGAGAAGGAAACATAGTAGGTGAATATGGATTGGGGGACAGAAATGAAAGAGGAAGCCGCCTGGTAGAATTTTGCACAGAGCACAACATAATCATAACTAACACTTGGTTTAAGAATCATGAAAGAAGGTTGTATACATGGAAGAACCCTGGAGATACTAAAAGGTATCAGATAGATTATATAATGGTAAGACAGAGATTTAGGAACCAGGTTTTAAATTGTAAGACATTTCCAGGGGCAGATGTGGACTCTGACCACAATCTATTGGTTATGACCTGTAGATTAAAACTGAAGAAACTGCAAAAAGGCGGGAATTTAAGGAGATGGGACCTGGATAAACTAAAAGAACCAGAGGTTGTACAGAGATTCAGGGAGAGCATAAGGGAGCAATTGACAGGAATGGGGGAAAGAAATACAGTAGAAGAAGAATGGGTAGCTTTGAGGGATGAAGTAGTGAAGGCAGCAGAGGATCAAGTAGGTAAAAAGACGAGGCCTAGTAGAAATCCTTGGGTAACAGAAGAAATATTGAATTTAATTGATGAAAGGAGAAAATATAAAAATGCAGTAAATGAAGCAGGCAAAAAGGAATACAAACGTCTCAAAAATGAGATCGACAGGAAGTGCAAAATGGCTAAGCAGGGATGGCTAGAGGACAAATGTAAGGATGTAGAGGCCTATCTCACTAGGGGTAAGATAGATACCGCCTACAGGAAAATTAAAGAGACCTTTGGAGATAAGAGAACCACTTGTATGAATATCAAGAGCTCAGATGGAAACCCAGTTCTAAGCAAAGAAGGGAAAGCAGAAAGGTGGAAGGAGTATATAGAGGGTCTATACAAGGGCGATGTACTTGAGGACAATATTATGGAAATGGAAGAGGATGTAGATGAAGATGAAATGGGAGATACGATACTGCGTGAAGAGTTTGACAGAGCACTGAAAGACCTGAGTCGAAACAAGGCCCCCGGAGTAGACAATATTCCATTGGAACTACTGACGGCCGTGGGAGAGCCAGTCCTGACAAAACTCTACCATCTGGTGAGCAAGATGTATGAAACAGGCGAAATACCCTCAGACTTCAAGAAGAATATAATAATTCCAATCCCAAAGAAAGCAGGTGTTGACAGATGTGAAAATTACCGAACTATCAGCTTAATAAGTCACAGCTACAAAATACTAACGCGAATTCTTTACAGACGAATGGAAAAACTAGTAGACGCCAACCTCGGGGAAGATCAGTTTGGATTCCGTAGAAACACTGGAACACGTGAGGCAATACTGACCTTACGACTTATCTTAGAAGAAAGATTAAGGAAAGGCAAACCTAAGTTTCTAGCATTTGTAGACTTAGAGAAAGCTTTTGACAATGTTGACTGGAATACTCTCTTTCAAATTCTAAAGGTGGCAGGGGTAAAATACAGGGAGCGAAAGGCTATTTATAATTTGTACAGAAACCAGATGGCAGTTATAAGAGTCGAGGGACATGAAAGGGAAGCAGTGGTTGGGAAGGGAGTAAGACAGGGTTGTAGCCTCTCCCTGATGTTGTTCAATCTGTATATTGAGCAAGCAGTAAAGGAAACAAAAGAAAAATTCGGAGTAGGTATTAAAATTCATGGAGAAGAAATAAAAACTTTGAGGTTCGCCGATGACATTGTAATTCTGTCAGAGACAGCAAAGGACTTGGAAGAGCAGTTGAATGGAATGGACAGTGTCTTGAAAGGAGGATATAAGATGAACATCAACAAAAGCAAAACAAGGATAATGGAATGTAGTCTAATTAAGTCGGGTGATGCTGAGGGAATTAGATTAGGAAATGAGGCACTTAAAGTAGTAAAGGAGTTTTGCTATTTGGGGAGCAAAATAACTGATGATGGTCGAATTTGAGAGGATATAAAATGTAGGCTGGCAATGGCAAGGAAAGCGTTTCTGAAGAAGAGAAATTTGTTACCATCCAGTATTGATTTAGGTGTCAGGAAGTCATTTCTGAAAGTATTCGTATGGAGTGTAGCCATGTATGGAAGTGAAACATGGACGATAAATAGTTTGGACAAGAAGAGAATAGAAGCTTTCGAAATGTGGTGCTGCAGAAGAATGCTGAAAATTAGATGGGTAGATCACATAATTAATGAGGAAGTATTGAATAGGATTGGGGAGAAGAGAAGTTTGTGGCACAACTTGACCACAAGAAGGGATCGGTTGGTAGGACATGTTCTGAATGTTCTGAGGCATCAAGGGATAACCAATTTAGTATTGGAGGGCAGCGTGGAGGGTAAAAATCGTAGGGGGAGACCGAGAGATGAATACACTAAGCAGATTCAGAAGGATGTAGGTTGCAGTAGGTACTGGGAGATGAAAAAGCTTGCACAGGATAGAGTAGCATGGAGAGCTGCATCAAACCAGTCTCAGGACTGAAGACCACAACAACAACAACAACAGTAGGAAAGTTACTGCAAACTGACAGTATAAGGTTTTTCATATACTATTGAGCTCTTTGATTGCCAATTACTTGTTTAATGAGGCACTGTGTTTCAGAATTCTGTCGCAACAGCTCCTGTTGGATGAGTTTGTGCATATTACACTGTGTTTTGGAACAGAAAGTACAATTAAACCTGTCAACAAGATAGATGTAGCCATTACTCATAAACGGTGATGCGTCTTCGAATGAGAAAAGGTTAACAATTCACACAAAATAAATGCTAATTCTGTTGGAATTTTGGTTGAATCTCCATAACCCATCATATTTTTAACACTGAACGACTGGAATGGAAACTCACCAAAGGATTTTATTCCTTCTCCTGATCTGAGCAGTATGAAAATAATGACAAACATTCCCTTCAGGTGGAATGATAGGTACATGCCAGGTGCTGGTTACTCACCTACGGCTTGCCAAATTGACAATGTGTGATTCACGAATAAAATAGTTGTTACTGAGAAAAATAAACAATTGATCTGTCACTCAACACAATGGTCAGTGGATTGTCAGCAGCTGAGCATAATACGTGCGAAAGGTATGCGGAAGCTAGCCATGTGTGCCTTGTGAGCAGGAGTTCGAAAAACATTGTCATGACAGTAGATCTGCCTTTGTCAGCAATACATTTCAACAAATTAAATATATCTAATCACCACACTCTTTCAGGATACTCCTTCTTTAGTAATAATACCAACCATTGTTTTCATTTGTGCAGCCTGTTGTATAATTAGTTTATTAATGCTGATAATGTGTATGCAACAACTGAAATGCTTTTTCTCAACACGGCGAGCCAGTTAAAACATGGTTATTTGTGACTGCCTTTCGACTTATTCTAGCTTGCAGTGGAAATGTGATGTCCACTTGTACATAGCCTTATGTCTCTTATTACATACATATCCAAGTAACAATAGTGAAACTTATGTACTTCATTCATAGGACGCTTTTTACCAGATGCACAAAGATGTCATAGCTGTAGCAATTATGCCTTTTTGACTTTTTGCAACAGATCGTAGAGATACGTCAGCATAACAGGCAGCAAGTAGATAACCGTGTTTTACTTTCCTGCCTTGCTTCTAGATTGCGTGATTTTATAATATTCCTTACTTTCTTATTCACTACCTTCATGATGAATCATCTGTCCCTTCTTACGGCCTGAAAACATTGTGGAGGCAGAAGATATCATCCCAGTGGCTAATGGGTCAGCAGTTATTGAACTGTTCATTGTTCTTGACAAAAGAATCAACAAAACAAAAGAACTATACAGGTATATGTAACTGAAAACTGTTATGTACTAATGAAAAGAGATGGGGTGCTTAAACAGTGAAAAGCGAAACATTACTCAGTGATAATAAGATTCAGTATACAGTAAGGCCGTATTTTTCAGATGCTCAATACTTTCACCGCCCATATGCACCATGCCAAAGTGAACATACGGCAGGACTGCCTTCCTGATCCCTGCCTCACCCCTAATGCATTGCGTGTGGCGTGAGAAACTGTGCCACAACCATAGCGCCGTGTGACCCGGCGCAGGCACGTGTCGTCTCGTGTCACAATTTGCATGGTCCCATTTGAACCAGTGAAGTTACAAAAAGCGCGCTGCGCTGCGTTGCGCCACACACATCTCAATTTGTGCCTAGCCTCAAGACGCAAGGTGATATCGGCCAGTCTGTCTCTGTTGTGCATTATAGTCAACACCTGCTGAGTGGTGGCCTTAGTTACTGTGTCTGCGAACTCTGCTAAATCACAGAAGTTTGGCTATTTGAGAGCAGGGTGTGATGCATATCTGGCAAGTGAGATGTTCATATGGACCTTAGGAGTGGTCCTGGGCTGTCCGATCAGGCCAAGGTGCAGAGTAGACAAGGAGGTGTGGCAGCTTTCTGTTACAAATTTCCTTTCTGTGCAAAAATTGTTCTAAGAGAGGGGAACCCACTGAATGAGCTCACCTTTTAGTAACTCAAGGTTTCCAGAGGCAGATGGTTTCATAATAACATCCCTAATGTCACTGGTAGAGTGTCTGTCCAGTCACAAGTGCACATTTGGTAGAGTCTTGTGTTATCCTCGCAGTTTATTTCACATAACACGCATCCGAGAAGAGCACATGCTCAGGTGCTTGCAGGTGCAGCAGGCAGCAATCTACTGGCTTGCAACAATGTCAATGGATAGATGCGGAGTGACCTGTGAGCTGAGGTTAGTGCAAACTTAACCGTGTGGAATATTATGGTGAGAGAACTTTTCTGCAATCAACATGTTATGATATCCATGTCTGATGAGATAGGTATATGACTGTTGCTTCATTTGTATCCAAAATACTTTCCACTCTTTCCATTTTGACAACTGAAACATTTAATAACTGTGAGCTGTTTGACTCTTTTACATCTCAAAAGTCCACAATAACCTCCGATTCCCGCTCTAACTCCTACGCCCATCACAGAACCTTACCCCCAAACCATCGCTCTTTCCACCCCAACTCCCCCCCCCCAACCATCTTCTATATGCTTCCCAAAATCCATAAATCTAACCCACCTATATCTCCAGCGGTAGCTGATAACTGTGCTCCCAAGGAAATAAACTCAATTTGTGCTGATCAACATCTCCAATCCTTTGCAGGCCACTTTTCTATATAAAGGATACAAATCACTTCATTCATCATCTACCAATCATACCATATCGTTAGCACCTGGAGTTTTGCTTGTAACTGTTGATGCTGACTCTATATAGGAAAAAAACCTCCACGGTTGTGGCCCTGTCAACACTGAACACTACCTGTCTCCAATGTCCTTCCGACCAAACCCATAAGTGCAACCTTTGACAGTAAAGTTCAGTGAATGAAGTCAGTACAGTCAATCGGGGAACACTGGCGACTCTCAATGCTGCACCTGCAAAGTGGTCGGTGTTGACAACCTACCCCCCACCGTAGTTCAGTTGACCATCGTGTGTGTTCCATGTTAGACCTGTTGGATGAAGTGCTTGTTTAGTGTGTTGGTTCTGAACTGAGAACAGGACCATGAATGAGCAAAGGATCAATTTAAACTTTTGTTTTAAGCTTGGCAAGACACCGAAAGAAACACACGCAATGCTGGTACATGTTTATGGGGATCAAGCATTGTCCATGAACTGTGTGTACGGGTGGTTCGCCCGTTTTTGAGGAGGCCGGGAAAGTGTTTCTGACAATCCCCATAGCGGACGACCAGCAACTGTCGTCAGTGACGAAAACATTGAGAAAGTGAGGACATTAATCACAAACGACCTTCGATTAACTGTGCACATGATAGCGAATGAACTGCAGATGAACCATGAATCTGTGCGGCAAATTCTTACCCAGGAGTTAGGGAAGAGGAAAATGTGTTGCCGTCTTGTGCCACATCACTTGACTGATGATCAGAAGCATGCACGTTTAGAGGCTTCACAGGATTTTGTCAAAATGGTGGATGCGACACCATATTGTCACTGAGGATGAAACCTGGTGTCTGTGGTACAACCCTAAAACAAAACGGTAAAGCATGGAATGGTGTTCTCTGACATCACCTCATCGGAAAAAGGTCAGAGCCAAAAAATCATGCATCAAAACGATGCTCATCACAGTTTTCGGTAGTCAAAGCATTATCCACAAAGAATTTCTACCTGATGGAACGACACTGAACACTGGACGGTACGTTGGAATTTTGACCCGTTTCATGCAACATCTACACCCCAGTACGCACAAAAAGGCTCCTGGTTTTTTGTTCACGACAATGCTTGCCCACACACAGCCAATATTGTCAAACAGTTCCTGGCAAAAAAGGGTGTGGTGCAACTTTAACATCCACTATTCTTGCTGGATCTCAATCCTCCAGGCTTCTTCCTGTTCCCTCGACTCAAACTTGCTTTGAAAGGAAAGACATTTGATGATATTCCTTACATCCAACGAAAAGTGACATGGCTTTTGAACGCCATCCCGAAAGAAAACTTCGTGTAAAGTTTCCAGGACATGTATCACAGATCTCTGCAGCGCATAGTTATGGGAGATGACTATTTCGAAGGACAGTAAGGTAACTGTAGTTCATAGTTCATCTACGTTTAGAGGTTGTATATCCCCTACACACCTTACAAACCCATTTAGTTAACTACTCATCCTTCAAGAAAAGCTTTACAAAGCAATCTGCAGCATAGCCATCAGCATCCTCATATGGCAACTGGTTTACAGCTGTCTAGCAGAAATATTCCTAGTCACCAAAGATTCTAAACCTTTAGTTTAGTTAAGGTCCAATAGTTAAGATCCAATAATGATAGGTTCATGATCTGGATGTAAGGCCAAAATAATCTATCTTCATTCCTCCACAGCCTCAATACATTTCCTCTTACCTGTTTCAACTAATACTACTAAGCCCACAAGGGAACCTTCATGATGCTCCATCTCTCTTGAGGTGTTATGAAAACTTTTGTCTTTAAAAAGTACACTAACCATAAATAGTGCCTCCTCTTTGATAGCTGTCATGCTTTCCACCCTACAATCTTAGACCTGCAGATGGTGCATCTGCTGTGACAAGCAATATCCTGCCCAGTATGCTGACAGTCTTACTAAAGACTCCACAGACAGAAATTACCCTCCAGAACATAGTCCGCAAACAGATCTTGTGTATCATATTCATACATGCTCCCTATTATCAATCAGCTTCTAGAGCCAGCTCATCATCCACAGAACATTTTAACTATTACCTTTGCCGTGGCTTCAAATAACTTTCACTATGCACTTATGTGTGCCACATTCTTCCTATGTCTCCCAAAATGGTAATCTGCAACCCATGCATTCAACAAAATATTCTAGTACATTAATATGCCACACTTAATTAAAGCCCGTTGCCACAGGAGTTACCCCTGAGAGAGACCCTAATTTAAGACTTGTTTTTTGCACCAAGCAAGCACGTCTTACTGCAGACCTTTTCACAGGTGTCTTCTACCCTCCCAGAGGTAGGTCCATATGCAAAAGCAGTCATGTTAACCAGCTATTTAACTTTTGCTTAGCATTTTATATGTGTATGACTACCAACTAGCTGTCCACCTAAATGATTGACCACTGACAAAACTGTTGTCAAGACCAAAGTTGATCACCCAATAGAAGAACATGTTGATGAACCCATAGCATACTGAACTTCAGTGGATTCTTCACAGTTCATAATATCTCAATCTCCCCCTCCCCCAATCCGCCCTACCCTGAATTACAAAGGGAAATTTTTTTACAATACATTCTTTAAATCCACAATTCTCCTGTCATCAATCTTTGCTTGCACCTGAACACCACTCGCCTCCAGTCCTGTTCCCATGCCTGCCATTCAGCTCATTAATCTACACTCACACTTCTCTCTGCACAGTATCTCTCAGCTTTCTCACTCTTTAAAGGAGTATAGGCAGCAATACATGACAGATCTGATGACATAGTGCAATGCTGGTGCTGGTGTAAGTGTTTTGGAGCACATCATGCAGTACTCTGCAGCAGATGATCCTTATGTGTACCCACAGCTGATACTGCAATAGTGTGCTATCGGGGAAATTCATCTGGGCTTCCAGAGGACCTTTTGCAGTAACTGAAGGCACCATGACAGCTGTGGACTACATGAACACTGTGGTCCACCTGCTTCCCTTCATGCTTGATGTATTACTCAACTTAGTTAAAAGATGGCCACTGGATCATCAGAGGTTTACAAACAAATGCACACTGCCAAAGGTCAGTTTCTAGAAATTCAAGTTTCAAAATCTAAGTATCAGGATTCAGCCTCAAGTGTGTGCAGTGGTCATCCTAAGGTTTCTACTCTCCTTAATGTCTGTACTAGATATATGTGTTGTTATTCACAATTTATACTTTGTAATTCTGTAAGCAGAAATGCACCTGTGTCATAGTCTATCGTATGCTTTGCATATAAAAACTAGTTACTTTCACAAAGGAAAAGATACAAGATATTTACTTGTTGAGTGAGAAAATCGACATGAAGGCCTTGTGCATCCAGTACCGTAACGGCACATGCGCAACTTCCGTGCAGCCTCGCCATCCTTTGTCTCACCAGGGCTACAAGATGTCCGTTGTCCAGTTGCCAGCTCAATCTGTTGCTGCCAGAACTGCTTATTCTGAAATAAGAAAGGTACAAAATATTTGGCTAGTACTTCATGTATATGTAATAAATGGCAAAAAAAAACCTACTCCCCCATCAAATACCTCAATATCTATGCCAACAACCTACCCCAGGTAACTATCCCATAGATCATACTCACAAATAAAATTCCTGGGCAGTATCCTTCTTTCAGCCTCTGACTAATAGAGCTCCCGGTTCCAAAATACTCAGAAGCGATCCCTGTGGGCCATGACCTGAGTACCACCCAGGTCTCAGATACCTCAATACACCATTGTGCCAAGGCAATGACTTTGATACGTCAAGCCTCGAAATAAAACCCTGGCATTCAACAGTGCCCACCATCACTTCCCACCATCCTCCTAGCCTCTGCAGCATCCTTGTCAAACCAAACAAAATTTCCACTCTGTCATCCCTAGTCTTTAAGTTTCCCACCCTTGCAAGTGTTCCTTGTGAAAAATATGTCACATGCACCCATACACTATCACCCACTCCATCTCCACCAACAGTAAATTTTGCAGTGTCACACACAGCAACATCTGAAACCACACATATTGTTACCAACAAACATGTCCATTGCACAACATTTTACATAAGAATGAACATCACTATACTGGCTGAAAGCGTGGATGGACACACAACAACATACAGGGTGTTTCAAAAATGACCGGTATATTTGAAACGGCAATAAAAACTAAACGAGCAGTGATAGAAATACACCGTTTGTTGCAATATGCTTGGGACAACAGTACATTTTCAGGCGGACAAACTTTCGAAATTACAGTAGTTACAATTTTCAACAACAGATGGCGCTGCAAGTGATGTGAAAGATATAGAAGACAACGCAGTCTGTGGGTGCGCCATTCTGTACGTCGTCTTTCTGCTGTAAGCGTGTGCTGGTCACAACGTGCAAGTGTGCTGTAGACAACATGGTTTATTCCTTAGAACAGAGGATTTTTCTGGTGTTGGAATTCCACCGCCTAGAACACAGTGTTGTTGCAACAAGACAAAGTTTTCAATGGAGGTTTAATGTAACCAAAGGACCGAAAAGCGATACAATAAAGGATGTGTTTGAAAAATTTCAACGGACTGGGAACGTGACGGATGAACGTGCTGGAAAGCTAGGGCGACCGCGTACGGCAACCACAGAGGGCAACGCGCAGCTAGTGCAGCAGATGATCCAACAGCGGCCTCGGGTTTCCGTTCGCCGTGTTGCAGCTGCGGTCCAAATGACGCCAACGTCCACGTATCGTCTCATGCGCCAGAGTTTACACCTCTATCCATACAAAATTCAAACACGGCAACCCCTCAGCGCCACTACCATTGCTGCACGAGAGACATTCGCTAACGATATAGTGCACAGGATTGATGACGGCGATATGCATGTGGGCAGCATTTGGTTTACTGACGAAGCTTATTTTTACCTGGACGGCTTCGTCAATAAACAGAACTGGCGCATATGGGGAACCGAAAAGCCCCATGTTGCAGTCCCATCGTCCCTGCATCCTCAAAAAGTACTGGTCTGGGCCGCCATTTCTTCCAAAGGAATCATTGGCCCATTTTTCAGATCCGAAACGATTACTGCATCACGCTATCTGGACATTCTTCGTGAATTTGTGGCGGTACAAACTGCCTTAGACGACACTGCGAACACCTCGTGGTTTATGCAAGATGGTGCCCGGCCACATCGCACGGCCGACGTCTTTAATTTCCTGAATGAATATTTCGATGATCGTGTGATTGCTTTGGGCTATCCGAAACATACAGGAGGTGGCGTGGATTGGCCTCCCTATTCGCCAGACATGAACCCCTGTGACTTCTTTCTGTGGGGACACTTGAAAGACCAGGTGTACGGCCAGAATCCAGAAACAATTGAACAGCTGAAGCAGTACATCTCATCTGCATGTGAAGCCATTCCACCAGACACGTTGTCAAAGGTTTCGGGTAATTTCATTCAGAGACTACGCCATATTATTGCTACGCATGGTGGATATGTGGAAAATATCGTATTATAGAGTTTCCCAGACCGCAGCGCCATCTGTTGTTGAAAATTGTAACTACTGTAATTTCGAAAGTTTGTCTGCCTGAAAATTTACTGTTGTCCCAAGCATATTGCAACAAACGGTGTATTTCTATCGCTGCTTGTTTAGTTTTTATTGCCGTTTCAAATATACCGGTCATTTTTGAAACACCCTGTAGTTGCTGACCATTCCATGTTTCAAGGAAGCTCTGAGCCTGCTTCACCACAAGGGCAATTTAGATACTCCCACCTGCTTCTAGTTTCTATAAAATTCAGAGATGGAAACTTGTTCACCAACATGTCTTTGTATCTCAACACCCTTCTGGACTTTAATTCAGTTAATATACAATCTACCTCCTTTTTCATTATTAATATTTCTTCTTGGAATACTTTCTGTTTATTATTTCTTATTTAATAATTTTATTTATAGTTTTTTACTTTTTCAACTTACACTGAGGTGACAAAAATCATGAGATACCTTCTAACATCTTGTCAGATCTCCTTTTGTGTCACAGTGCAGCAACTGGATGTGGTATGTACTCAGCAAGTTGTTGGAAGTCGCCTGCAGAAATACTTAGCCATGCTGCATCTATAGCCATCCATAACAGTGAAAGTGTTGCCAGTGCTGGATTTTGTGCACAATTGACCTCTCAATTATATCCCATAAATTTTTGATGGGTGGCAAAATCATTCACTCAAATTGTCCACAATGTTCTTTAAACCAATTGCGAACAATTGTGGCCCAGTGACATGGTACAAAGCCATCCATAAAAATTCCATTGTCATTTGGGAACATGATGTCCATGAATAACTGCAAATGGGGAGAATAAGAGCTTGTGGCACAACTTGACGAGAAGAAGGGATCAGTTGGTAGGGCATGTTCTGAGACATCGAGGGATCACCAATTTAGTATTGGAGGGCAGCGTGGTGGGTAAAAATCGTAGAGGGAGACCAAGAGATGAATACACTAAGCAGATTCAGAAGGATGCAGGCTGCAGTAGGTACTGGGAGATGAAGAAGCTTGCACAGGATAGAGTAACATGGAGAGCTGCATCAAACCAGTCTCAGGATTGAAGACCACAACAACAACAACGATTTCCAAAATAGAATATCCCATGCATCTAGCTCCAACTACCATTCTGCATTCAAAGTCTGTTAATTCCTGTCATGTACCCATAATCACATTTGAAACCTTTTCAAATGAATCACTGGAGTATAAATGACAGCTCTGACAATGCACTACTGCCATCTGTATATTGCTATCTCACGACTTTTGTCACTTCACTGAGATTCAGGCATCATCATCCAAAGCTAGTATAGTGCTTACCAACTTAGAATTTTTTGACCATCCCTATTCATCCTACTCTTACCTCATTCTCACTGCTGATGAGTCACTATCATTTTGGGGCCTGAGTAACCAGCCCTTCCTCTATATTCCACAAATGATTCCCCTCCCTATCCTAAAGAAGGCGCTAATAGTTCTGAAAGATGGTCTAATTTCTTGTACTTTTGCATGTCTTATCAACAGTTCTGCGAATTTTGCCTCTGGAAGTCTTGGCTTTCAATTGGTTCATGCAGGTAAAACAACACTAATTTTTAAGTTAATACTGATTCATGAGGAGGCTATAAACAACAAAAGTCAGGGTAGCAAGTGTCTCTGAGCTGGTTTATTTGGTTAGTAGTTGGTGATTGTATTTCCATTGTCACATTTTTCCGAGTTTGCAGGTTTCAGCATTGTGGCCTTATAAAGTTTTGTTTTAAGCTTGGGAAAACCACTGTAGAAATGCACCAAATGTGGAGGCCAGCTTTTGGAGACAATGCTTTAAGTCAGACACTGACTTATGACTGGTACATATGTTTCAAAAATGGGCAAAAGCTGGCTAATGATGGCGATGATTACGCTTGACTGTCAATGGGCATCACAGCACAAAAATTAAGACAGTGAGCATTTTGATACTGTAAGATTGTTAATGCATATTGCCAGACTTGTACATACCCATGGTACATGTGACCACGTTTTGTCATTAGAATTGAATGTAAGGAGGATTGTGGTAAAGTCAGGCCTACAACTGCTTCAATTGGAAACAGCATCACATGGAAATCTGCTAGGAACCGAAACAACTGCTTCAAGACAATCCAAACTTATTTTCAAAGACTGTCACTGGTGACAAAAGTTGGGTGTATGGTTACAATCCTGATACTAAGCAACAGCCACTACACTGGAAGATTCGTTGTTCACCTCAAGGGAACAAAATTGATTTTTTTTTTAAAATTCAGGGCTGTTCATAAAGAATCAGCCTTCCTGGTCATATGATCAATAAAAATGTTCTAAAATTTGTGAGGACTGTCATGAGAAGAAAATGTCAACAGAAATGACATATGAATGACTGAGTACTTCACGACGACAAAGCACAGTCACATGTAGCCTATATTATTTATGAATTTTTGAGTAACAAGACAATCTTTGATGATTTTTAATTTACTGCAGACCCATAGTTATCCAAAAGTTTTTAAATGATAAATTTTTTGCTATTTGACTAATTACTTTTATTATAGCCACTATTGCAATTTCAGCTTTAGATCCATTTTCAACTGCAATACATCAACCCTCAGCAGATGTTATACATGTCAAACAGAAATCCGCAGGTACGATGTTATCATCAAACACACTACATTTCGCATTTTTTCATTGAGTTGTGTACTAATGTCAACTAACCGAAGTGCTGTAGAACGAGCAAGCCTATGCAGAATAACACAGAATTAACAATAATACTTGGTGATGTGGCCTCATAACTTCAAGGAATGGATGCCATCATAAAAAGACCTTTCAAAGCTCATCTGCAACAGCTTTACAGTGAGTGGCTTACCCACAGCGACCATGAATATGTTCTATGCTCTCATTCCTTGGGAGAGAGAAGGAGAGGGGGAGGGGGAGGGGACAGTAAAAGAAACCCTCAATAAACATGCTGGCACAGTTTAGACTCACTGCCTGAAGTAGAATATAAAGTGAATTCATAACAAAAGTATCAAAGAGGTGGTTCAGAAGAGGACATATGATAACAGGGCTGCCACAAATTTCCCGAAGTGGAATTCCCCGATATTTCACTGATTTCGCGACAAGTTTTAGCATTTTTCCCTGACAAATTTTGAGATCTCAAGGATAAGTTAAGACATAAGTTGACAATCTGTGTTTGTAGCTATAGTACAAGAAGCAATACTGTAAACAAGGAAATATCTAAAAAAGAAAACTTGCAAGCAGACTGGCATTTCCTAATGTGAGCAAAAATTTTAAGTATTAACAACATCTTTTCTAATGAACTGTTTTTAGATGGAGAAAGCAAACCAAATGATATACGTGTTTGATTAAGACCACTGATGTTATTTTATTGCAATAAAACAAAACACATTTGGTGACAAAAATATGCAGTTCCTTGGAGTCGCAAGACAGATTTAAAATAACTTCACAGAATTCAGAAATAACCTCAGAAAAAAGTAGGCCTCTTGAAAGAAGTGTATAAGCTGGGGAAGAATCATGTAAACTAACACTGTAGGTGACCACCAATAAAATATTGGTTCTACGATGTTCATTATTGTCGGTTATTACCCACTGTGTTATATCTATTATTTTACAGGTGTTCTGTGATTTTTCTTTGAAGAAATACACGAGTACATAGCATACAAACCACTAGCGACTGACATGATTTTCTTCTTCTTCTTCTTCTTCTTCTTATTATTATACATACTTTCTAACATATAAACTACTTCTGAAGTGCCAAAATGTACTAGAACAAACAAAATATCTTAAAACGTCATGCCACACTATACAACGTACTTGCGGTGAGACAGTCGCAATTCCTGAAATCGATCAGCACCATAGTCCTGGGTCTATGGACAAATCATGAAAATCTGCTGCATTATGTCACACACAAACAGACCCAGTCTGTGCGAAGATTGGTGAGACTAGATCCAATGGGCAGGGCCTGCACGTCAGTGGGAACCAAATGGCTTCAAATCAGCAGACCCGATCCATTACAGCTACCCACAGAAGTGGCCTGTGGTTTTGTCCGTTGTGGAAATCCACTCATGTGGCTAACTATTCACGAGCCACAGACAGCAGGTTGATGAACTGAGACCACAGTGATCAATCCATGCAATAGATAATGTGTTCAAATACTCTGAGAATCAATAATAATGAGGACAGGTAGCAACTCACAATAAAGATGATTACTGATCCACAGACAAACACGTAGAAAAGACAATCACACATTTTCAGCCATAGCTTTTATCAGAAAACAAGAGCACACACACATTCACACAATCACTCAGACACAACTTATGCACACATGACCACTGTCTCCAGCCGCTATGTCTACAGTATCTGAAAATCAGATCCAAACACATCACTCCTCACACCATTGGCAGCTGCTAGGCTAGTGACAAGAAGTGGTGGCAGCACTGACTGCAAGCTGAGGGAAGTGGTAGGATGGGGAGAAGCAGTAAGAATGAGGGAGTGGAGAAGCAGTGCATGTACTCAGCTGCACTCAGCCAGATACGATGCATGACACCTCAATAAACAAACCATTTCATCTACTGAGACAAAAATGAGATTTTTCCGCTGCAGAGTGAAAATCTCATTCTGGAAACATCCCCCAGGCTGTGGCTAAGCCATGTCTCCGCAATATCCTTTCTTTCAGGAGTGCTAGTTCTGCATGTTTCGCAGGAGAGCTTCTGTAAAGTTTGGAAGGTAGGAGACGAGGTACTGGCAGAAGTAAAGCTGTGAGTACCGGACGTGAGTCGTGCTTCGGTAGCTCAGTTGGTAGAGCACTTGCCCGCGAAAGGCAAAGGTCCCGAGTTCGAGTCTCGGTCGGGCACACAGTTTTAATCTGCCAGGAAGTTTCATATCAGCGCACACTCCGCTGCAGAGTGAAAATCTCATTCTGGCTTTTTTTTTTTAAATTCCCTTGACATTCCCCTGATGTGTTTGAAATTCCCTGACATTCCCTGATTTTCAGAGCCTGTGGTAACGCTGGATAAGAATGTCTGGAAGAAAGGAAAGGTAGTAGGCTTCACTGTAAGATGATACCAGTGACAGTGATGAATAAGAACAGTAGTGATGCCACAGACTAACGATCTTCCTTTGCCTTACTGACCCAAGTTTCTAGTCAACCTCTTGCAATTCTGATGTATCAGTGGAAGATCCAAAACTGTGGCAAGTGATGCTGCCTTGCTGTGCAATTTAAGCCTGATTGGCTACAAGCACGCTCTCATTCTCTGTCAAGTGAGCCAATTCTTCCATGGATTCCCCTGCTATACTTACAGACTCTGCTGGATCATGAAGTGATTTGCTCTTACTGGTGTGCAAGTCGATTAAGCCTGAGTGAGAGATTTCTAATGTGAAGTTATGCTTTGGTGCCCTTGGACTGGTATACTTACTCAGCCAGATGAACTAACTACTGCATTGGTTTCCATCACTGTCTATCAATATTACCACACTTGCATTACAGCAACTAGCCTGTATTCAGTTTAACGTGCATGCTCAATGAAGTGGTTGTGGAAACCTGTAATTTTTTTGTGGCTCGGGAGAATCATTTTATTTTATTGAGAGCTTATTGACTCCCGTTTCACGTTGAAGTTTACATATTGTGAGGTAATGGGTGAGTTGTGGCGCCCTGAAAATATTTTAAGTTCGGAGTTGGTGTGGCCGCACGGGCCGCTCAGCAAGCCAGGGCTCGGCAGTAACCACGTGGTGATGAATGTTAGCTGAGCACGAGGGGTAGACCCAGCGTGTGGTCCAGGGACCGCATGGCTGGGAATTCCATGACGACGCTGTGTCGATGAAGGAGACATGGAGGGAGTGTCAAAGATGGCGGACTTTGGGAAACCTTAACGGCAGACATTTCACAGTTCATATAGAAATTAATAGTATCAAGAAGAATCATGATATCTCAAAAAGAAACATGTATATTACCATTATTTGCACGACGATTCTGATTGTGTAATCAGATTTTCAACACTTTTATTAGTTTAAAGTTTAGTATCTGACTGTAAATTATACAAGTAACACCCAGCAACAAATTTCCAAAATCTGAACAGTTCATCCGATTTTGTGGATCAACAAGTCTTTAGAAAGCTAATAGTGTAAACCTAAATTGGTATAAATTACAGGCATGTAACTTGAATAGTCATGAGTTATTGGAGGCCAAAGTAGCCGATTACTATCGATTGTGTCAGGCCATAAGTACTCCACAGTTACACGAAAAAAACAGTAGCAGCATGCTTATAAATATATTTATTCATCTATGTCTTTGTTTATATCCGAAGAAATTGGTCAATTATTTACTATGTCTAGAAAGCACAAGAGACATTAGGCTATCGGCCTACTTTGTTTCTATTCTTCTGATATGTGTTTATTTAATTGTTTATGAATATAATAGAGGGAAACATTCCACGTGGGAAAAATATATCTAAAAACACAGATGATGTGACTTACCGAACGAAAGTGCTGGCAGGTCGATAGACACACAAACCAACACAAACATACACACGAAATTTAAGCTTTCGCAACAAACTGTTGCCTCATCAGGAAAGAGGGAAGGAGAGGGAAAGAGGGAAGGAGAGGGAAAGACAAAAGGATGTGGGTTTTAAGGGAGAGGGTAAGGAGTCATTCCAATCCCGGGAGCGGAAAGACTTACCTTAGGGGGAAAAAAGGACAGGTATACACTTGCACACACACACATATCCATCCGCACATTCATTTATAAATTTCTATATTACATTCAAATTTCACAATCTCCGATTGATAGGAACCTTCGACCATTCGATTCGTGTGTATATTCATGTTGTATACTGTAGACTCGGTGGTATTTGGCTTGTAATGCGGCAACTACGTATCCCAGCCCCTAGACAACGAAACCAGCAAAAACTTACAATATTCCAACTCTGTATGTAGCTGAGGGCCACCACATTTCATTTTATTTTTGAAAGCCCGCAGTATTTAAGTGTAATAAGCAACTGTTACTTTAGAGAAGCAAGTCATAAAATTGGTGAAAAGGAGGTTACTTTCTTATCAAGTTACAACTCTCTTAGATGCAGAAGTTTTTGGACTCTGGCAGTCAACTTCAGGAACTGGTAAAGCTTCTTACAAGCTAAACTTCCAAAAGTCACAAGCACTGCTGGCTATTCCCGATTTTCAACTGTTCAGTGATGTACAGGGAGACTGCGAAGTGTTTCAAAAATGGTTAGTGCTGCATTTTCAGGGAAGTGTGACTAACTGTGCAGACTACGAGTAGGCATTTTTGTTGCCAAGCAATGCTTACTTGTATTATTTAGTGCAAATGTTGGCTCCACTTTCAGACCTATCGGTGATACACAGTAAAATATATACCCATTTTCAGAACATCTCCCATCTACATACATGCAATAGCCACTATCCATTTAGACTTTTTGCAGCATCATTAATTTGATTTAAAAAGCTATGCTTTGTGGATGCCAACCTTCAACATTTAAGAAGAAATTGCAAACTTACGTGTACATGTGGTCAATCCTACACTGAAAGTTTAATTCAAGACATGGTAGTCAATCTCGCCCCTGATACAACACACACACACACACACACACACACACACACACACACACACACACAGGCTTTATGACAGTCATATCATCTACAGCAGAAGCTTTATGCACTGCAAGTGCTTTTGAAATCTCACAGGCTTCTCAGCAGATGTTTATTTCTGATCTAGAAATCTCTTCTATGGCTCTGGTAAGAACACACTCAGGACATCATCAGATCCTAATGTGATAAACATGGCTTGCCTGGCAGCAGCCCCCATTCTCATTCTACATCGCCCCATGTTGTTCCAAGATGCTGGTCGTGAAGGTTTTGGTTGTTCCCTAGCTGGTCAGACTGTTTTACATTGTATGAATGCCATGTGTGTCCTCATTACAAAGCAGAATGCTACCAATGTGTTCCTAAAGGGCAAACTGCAGAAGCCTGTCAAACTGTAACAGGTGGTAGATGATGCGCCTCGCTTGTCCAGGCAATGATTGTGTCGTATGTCTGAAAATACTGTTACAAGAAGAACTACAGAAAATGCCAGTGACATTTCTCTTCGACACTGATGTGTCAGTCTCATTGATAAATCAATCCCCATTTTTCATTATTTGTGCTGTGGAACTGGATAACATGCAATCACAATTATAGACATAGACCTTGTCAAGGAACAAGAGTGGCATGATGTTCATAGTGCCGATAATATCGATGATAAATACAATGCTTTCCCTAACACATTTCTCATGATCTTTGAGAGTTGTTTTCCATTAGAACATTCTAAATGGGGTACTAGCAGCAATAGGCAGCCCGGGTGGCTAACTAGTAGGATAAGAATATCTTGTACAACAAGGCGGGAATTATACTAAAATGTTAGAAGTAGTCACAATTAAGCTACAACAGCCCATTACAAACAGTATTGTAAGGTGCTTAAAAATGTTATTAGGACGGCAAACAATATGTGGTATGCAAATAGAATGGCTAATTCACAGGATAGAATAAAAACTACATGGTCAGTTGTGAAGGAAGTGTATGGTCAGCAGCACAAGGTCGGTGATACAAAGTCAGTTCACAGTAAAAATATTTCTGTTACTGATATATCAGATATATTTACAGTATTTAATCATCATTTGCTGAGCATTTCTGGTGAATTAAATAAAAATTTAGTTTCTACAGGGAATCATATAACTTTCCTGGCAAATGCCTTTCCGAGATTGATGTCTGAAATACTCCTCTGTGATACAGACAAGGGGGAGATTGAGTCAATAATTAAATCACTGAAGACTAAGGAACTACCATGGTTATGATGGAGTGTCTAGCAGAATATTACAGTTCTGTGCTGCACATGTTAGCCCTGTATTTAGCCATATTTGTAATTTTTCCTTTAGGAATGGTCAGTTTCCTGAGCGATTTAAGTGCTCAGTAGTAAAGCCGCTTTATAAAAAGGGAGAAATAACAACAACAACAACAACAATAATAATACTAATAATAATGGCGTGTGGCTAGGGCCTCCCGTCGGGTAGGCCGCTCGCCTGGGGCAAATCTTTGGAGTTGACGCCAGTTCGGCAACTTGCGCGTCGATGGGGATGAAATGATGATGATTAGGACAACACAACACCCAGTCCCTGAGCGGAGAAAATCTCCAGCCCAGCCGGGAATCAAACCCGGGCCCTTAGGATTGACAGTCCGTTGCGCTGACCACTCAGCTACCAGAGAAATGGATACTGTAGATAATTTTAGACCTATTTCTATGCCATCAGTGTTTGCAAAAGTTATTGAAAAGGCTGTGTACGTAAGGATAATTGATCATTTTATATCACACAATTTGATATCAAATGTACAGTTTGGCTTTAGAAGTCGTTTAACAACTGAAAATGCTATATTCGCTTTTCTCTGTGATGTACTGGATGGGCTAAATATAACGTTTTGAACGCTTGGCATATTTTTTGATTTAATTAAGGCATTTGATTGTGTTGATCACATAATATTGCTCCAGAAGTTGGACCATTACGGAATACGGGGAGTAGCTCACAATTGGTTCACCTCTTACTTAAGCAACAGGCAGCAAAAGTTCATTACTCACAATGTTGGTAACAGCTGTTATGTGTGGTTTGAGTGGGATACTGTCAAAAGGGGGGTGCCCCAGGGATCAGTGTTGAGGCAACTCCTGATCCTTATTTATATAAATGATATGCCCTCTAGTATTATGGGTAAATCTAAAATATTTATTTCTGTTCACTGATGACACTAGCTTGGTAGTAGAGGATGATGTGTGCAACATTGGCTCGGTTTCGAATAGTGCAGTACATGACCTAAGTTTATGGCTTGTAGAAAATAAACTAATGCTAAATCACAGTAAGCCTCAGTTTTTACAGTTTCTAACATACAATTGAACAAAACCTGACGTTTTAATTTCACAGAACAGGCGTATGATTAGTGAAACTGAACAGTTCAAATTTCCAAGTGTTCAGATAGATAGTAAGCTGTCATGGAAAACCCACGTTCAGGATCTTGTTCAAAGCCTTAATACTGCCATTTTTACTATTCGATCAGTATCAGAAGTGAGTGATCATTCGACACGAAAATTAGTCTACTTTGCATATTTTCATTCGCTTATGTCATATGGTATTATATTTTGGGGTAACACATCCCATTCTAAAAGGATATTTTTGGCTCAGAAACAGGTGGTTTGGGCAATAAGTGGTGTAAGTTCACGAACCACTTGTCGACCCTTGTTCACGAGTCTGGGTGTTTTGACATTGGCCTCTCAATATATACACTCCTGGAAATGGAAAAAAGAACACATTGACACCGGTGTGTCAGACCCACCATACTTGCTCCGGACACTGCGAGACGCTGTACAAGCAATGATCACACGCACGGCACAGCGGACACACCAGGAACCGCGGTGTTGGCCGTCGAATGGCGCTAGCTGCGCAGCATTTGTGCACCGCCGCAGTCGGTGTCAGCCAGTTTGCCGTGGCATACGGAGCTCCATCGCAGTCTTTAACACTGGTAGCATGCCGCGACAGCGTGGACGTGAACCGTATGTGCAGTTGACGGACTTTGAGCGAGGGCGTATAGTGGGCATGCGGGAGGCCGGGTGGACGTACCGCCGAATTGCTCAACACGTGGGGCGTGAGGTCTCCACAGTACATCGATGTTGTCGCCAGTGATCGGCGGAAGGTGCACGTGCCCGTCGACCTGGGACCGGACCGCAGCGACGCACGGATGCACGCCAAGACCGTAGGATCCTACGTAGTGCCGTAGGGGACCGCACCGCCACTTCCCAGCAAATTAGGGACACTGTTGCTCCTGGGGTATCGGCGAGGACCATTCGCAACCGTCTCCATGAAGCTGGGCTACGGTCCCGCACACCGTTAGGTCGTCTTCCGCTCACGTCCCAACATCGTGCAGCCCGCCTCCAGTGGTGTCGCGACAGGCGTGAATGGAGGGACGAATGGAGACGTGTCGTCTTCAGCGATGAGAGTCGCTTCTGCCTTGGTGCCAATGATGGTCGTATGCGTGTTTGGCGCCGTGCAGGTGAGCGCCACAATCAGGACTGCATACGACCGAGGCACACAGGGCCAACACCCGGCATCATGGTGTGGGGAGCGATCTCCTACACTGGCAGTACACCACTGGTGATCGTCGAGGGGACACTGAATAGTGCACGGTACATCCAAACCGTCATCGAACCCATCGTTCTACCATTCCTAGACCGGCAAGGGAACTTGCTGTTCCAACAGGACAATGCACGTACGCATGTATCCCGTGCCACCCAACGTGCTCTAGAAGGTGTACGTCAACTACCCTGGCCAGCAAGATCTCCGGATCTGTCCCCCATTGAGCATGTTTGGGACTGGATGAAGCGTCGTCTCACGCGGTCTGCGCGTCCAGCACGAACGCTGGTCCAACTGAGGCGCCAGGTGGAAATGGCATGGCAAGCCGTTCCACAGGACTACATCCAGCATCTCTACGATCGTCTCCATGGGAGAATAGCAGCCTGCATTGCTGCGAAAGGTGGATATACACTGTACTAGTGCCGACATTGTGCATGCTCTGTTGCCTGTGTCTATGTGCCTGTGGTTCTGTCAGTGTGATCATGTGATGTATCTGACCCCAGGAATGTGTCAATAAAGTTTCCCCTTCCTGGGACAATGAATTCACGGTGTTCTTATTTCAATTTCCCGGAGTGTATATTCCTTACTGTCATTTCTTGTTAACAATATTAGCTTATTCCCAAGTATAAGCAGCCTTCACTCGGCTAATACACGGCAGAAATCAAACCTAAATTTGGATCGGACTTCATCTACATCTACATCTACATCCATACTCCGCAAGCCACCTGACGGTGTGTGGCGGATGGTACCCTGAGTACCTCTATCGGTTCTCCCTTCTATTCCAGTCTCATATTGTTCGTGGAAAGAAGGATTGTCGGTATGCTTCTGTGTGGGCTCTAATCTCTCTGATTTTATCCTCGTGGTCTCTTCGCGAGATATACGTAGGAGGGAGCAATATACTGCTCGACTCTTCGGTGAAGGTATGTTTTCAAAACTTTAACAAAAGCCCGTACCGAGCTACTGAGTGTCTCTCCTGCAGAGTCTTCCACTGGAGTTTATCTATCATCTCCGTAATGCTTTCGCAATTACTGAATGATCCTGTAACGAAGCGTGCTGCTCTCCGTTGGATCTTCTCTATCTCTTCTATCAACCCTATCTGGTACGGATCCCACACTGCTGAGCAGTATTCAAGCAGTGGGTGAACAAGCGTACTGTAACCTACTTCCTTTGTCTTTGGATTGCATTTCCTTAGGATTCTTCCAATGAATCTCAGTCTGGCATCTGCTTTACCGACGATCAACTTTATATGATCATTCCATTTTAAATCACTCCTAATGCGTACTCCCAGATAATTTATGGAATTAACTGCTTCCAGTTGCTGACCTGCTATTTTGTAGTCAAATGATAAGGGTTCTATCTTTCTCTGTATTCGCAGCACATTACACTTGTCTACATTGAGATTCAATTGCCATTCCCTGCACCATGCGTCAATTCACTGCAAATCCTCCTGCATTTCAGTACAATTTTCCATTGTTACAACCTCTCGATACACCACAGCATCATCTGCAAAAAGCCTCAGTGAACTTCCGATGTCATCCACCAGGTCATTTATGTATATTGTGAATAGCAACGGTCCTATGACACTCCCCTGCGGCACACCTGAAATCACTATTACTTCGGAAGACTTCTCTCCACTGAGAATGACATGCCGCGTTCTGTTATCTAGGAACCCCTCAATCCAATCACACAATTGGTCTTATAGTCCATATGCTCTTACTTTGTTCATTAAATGACTGTGGGGAACTGTATCGAACGCCTTGCGGAAGTCAAGAAACACGGCATCTACCTGGGAAGCCGTGTCTATGGCCCTCTGAGTCTCGTGGACGAATAGCGCGAGCTGGGTTTCACACGACCGTCTTTTTCGAAACCCATGCTGATTCCTACAGAGTAGATTTCTAGTCTCCAGAAAAGTCATTATACTCTAACATAATACATGTTCCAAAATTCTACAACTGATCGACGTTAGAGATATAGGTCTATAGTTCTGCACATGTGTTCGACGTCCCTTCTTGAAAACGGAGATGACCTGTGCCCTTTTCCAATCCTTTGGAATGCTACGTTCTTCTAGAGACCTACGGTACACCGCTGCAAGAAGGGGGCAAGTTCCTTAACTCTTGTGCAAAAAAGTATGCAGTATACTGCTGCATCCATTTTCAATAAGCTACCACTCGAATTCAAAACTCTTAGCAGTAATCCATGCACTTTCAAAACAAAACTGAAGAGTTTCCTTATGGGTCTCTCTTTCTACTCTGTCGAGGAGTTCCTTGAAAAATTAAGCTGATTCTTATTACATTGTTGATAGAGTTTAGTGAAAGTTACGGACTGACTTTTTTCGGGTTCATAAACATTTATTTTTATCTGTTATTACTTTTACATTGTAATTTCATGTACTGACATGTTCCATGACCTTGGAGATTTGTTCCTCAATTTGGTCCTATGGAAATTGACGTGTAAATAAATAAATAAAATAGTTATAACATTACACTGTTAAGTCAAGCACAACTTCAGTCAAAATTAACCAATAAAATGTTCTCAGGCTTCCAGCCATGGCAAATGGTTAAAATGCCACAAACTTTTGGCCACATACTCCTTGGGCATTGTTGGTACACTTTTATTGCAGCTGTTACTGTGAGCCACGACAGAGATGTTATCAAATTATATGCAGTTCCCTGGTGAGTGTGGTCAGTCTGATGTTGGACAATCAGTGAACACTGCAGGAGGGACCAAGAGTGCTTTTATTGCCTACACTACCCCAAACAATCTATTTCAGCTGAGCATGTCCTAGAAAATGGTCACCACATCAAATCTGATGACACCTCTGTCATGACACACTAATGGCTTCTGGGACAGTGTAACTACAGAAGCCCTCGAAAAGAAAACCAATGGCAACACTTTTAATACAGCTGGCAGTCTACAACTTAGCACTGTGCGGAACCCAGTGACTGCAGAGTTGAAGCAGGTTCATTGAATGTGGGGTCAATGTGTGGCTATATATGGTGATACTGCAGGCACTAGTGATGTCACAGCCAGCAGTCAGATAGCAGCCCATTAGCAATCAGAAACTTGACAATGACCAACAAGTACTTGTTTGGAAGCTCATGGGATTTGAACCACTTGATGCGGCTGGAGGACAGAGAAAATTTTATTCAATATTACCACCACAAAACTCAGGCATTCTGGCATTATGGTACAGTATTAAACATATGAGGAAGTTTTAGACAAAGAAGGTTATAAATAAACTCTATAAGTTAGGGTTCAGCAACCTTCCTGATATGCTGCTGCAAAGAGAAGATGATTCCACTTTTTACTATGGTTTTTTTGTCATCAGTCTTCTGACTGGTTTGATGCGGCCTGCCACAAATTTCTCTCCTGTGCTAACCTCTTCATCTCAGAGTAGCACTTGCAACCTACATCCTCAATTATTTTCTGGGTGTATTCCAATCTCTGTCTTCCTCTACAGTTTTTGCCCTCTACAGCTCCCTCTAGTATCATGGAAGTCATTCCCTCATGTCTTAACAGAGGTCCTATCATCCTCTCTCTTCTCCTTGTCAGTGTTTTCCACATGTTCCTTTCCTCTCCGATTCTGCACAGAACCTCCTCATTCCTTACCTTATCAGTCCACCCAATTTTCAACATTCGTCTGTAGCACCACAACTCAAATGCTTTGATTCTCTTCTGTTCTGCTTTTCTCACAGTCCATGTTCCACTACCATATAATGCTGTACTCCTGATGTACATTCTCAGAAATTTCTTCCTCAAATTGAAGCTGATATTTGATAGTAGTAGACTTCTCTTGGCCACGAATGGCCTTTTTGCCATTGCTAGTCTGCTTTTGATGTCCTCCTCGTTCCGTCCGTCATTGGTTATTTTACAGCCTAGATAGCAGAATTCCTTTACTTCATCTACTTCGTGACCATCAATCCTGATGTTAAATTTCTCGCTGTTTTCATTTCTACTACTTCTCATTACCTTAATCTTTCCTTGATTTACTCTCAATCCATACTCTGTACTCATTAGACTGTTCATTCCGTTCGGCAGAAGATTTAATTCTTCTTCACTTTCACTCAAGCTAGCAATGTCATCAGCGAATCGTGTCATTGATATCCTTTCACCTTGAATTTTAATTCCATTCCTGAACCTTTCTTTTATTTCCACCATTGCTTCCTTGATGCACAGATTGAACCGTAGGGACGAAAAGCTACATCCTTGTCTTACACCCTTTTTAATACGAGCACTTAGTTCTTGGTCATTCACTGGTATTATTCCCTCTTGTCTGTTGTACATATTGTGTACGAGCCGTCTCACTCTATAGCTTATCCCCACTTTTTTCAGAATGTCGAACATCTTGCACCATTTTACAATGTCAAATGTTTCTTCGAGGTCGACAAATTCTATGAACATGTCTCGATTTTTCTTTAGCCTTACTTCCATTATTAACCACAGTATCAGAATTGCCTCTCTCATGCCTTTACCTTTCCTAAAGGCAAACTGCGCATCCTCAAATTTCTTTTCCATTCTTCTGTATATTATTCTTGTAAGCAACTCGGATGCATGAGCTGTTAAGCCGCCTGTGCGATAATTCTCACACTTGTCAGCTCTTGCCGTCTTCAGAATTGTGTGGATGATGCCTTACCGAAAGTCAGACGGTATGTCGCAAGACTTATACACTCTACACACCAACACTAATAGTTGTTTTGTTGCCACTTCCCCAAATGATTTTAGAATCTATGATGGAATGTTATCTATCCATTCTGCCTTATTTGATCTTATGTATTCCAAAACTCTTCTAAATTCTGATTCTAATACTGGATCCCCTATCTCTTCTAAATCGACTCCTGTTTCTTCTTCTGTCACATCAGACAAATCTTCCCCCTCATAGAGGCTTTCGATGTATTATTTCCTCCTATCCACTCTCACCTCTGCGTTTAACAGTGGAATTCCTGTTGCACTCTTAATGTTATCACCCTTGCTTTTAATGTCACCAAAGGTTGTTTTGACTTTCCTGTATGCCAAATCTGTCCTTCCGACAATCATTTCTTTTTTGATGTCTTCACATTTTTCCTGCAGCCATTTCATCTTAGCTTCCCTGCACCTCCTATTATTTCATTCCTCAGTTACTTGTAGTTCTGTATTTCTGAGTTGCCTGGAACATTTTTGTACTTCCTCCTTCCATTGATCAATTGAAGTATTTCTTCTGTTACCCATGGTTTCTTCACAGTTATCTTCTTTGTACCTATGTTTTCCTTCCAAACTTCTGCAATGGCCCTTTTTACAGATGTCAATTACTCATCAACTGTACTGCCTACTGAGCTATTCCTTATTGCTGTATCTATAACCTTATAGAACTTCAACCCTATCTCATCATTCCTTAGTACTTCCATATCCCACTTCTTTGCATATTGATTCTTCCTGACTAATGTCTTAAACTTCAGCCTATTCTTCATCACTACTATATTGTGATCTGAGTCTATATCTGGTATATTATGGTATATCATCATATAAACATCACTGTCTTCAGGAGGATTTTTGGTCTTGTTAACTTTGCCCTACTATGGGGAAGGATACAATACACTAGGAAGCAGTTAGATGTAAATGAATGTGCCATTACGGCTTTGCATCTGCAACTATCAAGGATGCTTACAGCCTCGGACTGCAATTAGGTTAATACAGGTACAGTTTCCCAACAAATCCCGTATGTTGTTGTTGTGGTCTTCAGTTCAGAGGCTGGTTTGATGCAGCTCTCCATGCTACTCTATCCTGTGCAAGCTTCTTCATCTCTACATTGCAGTAACTACTGCAACCTGCATCCTTCTGAATCTGTTTAGTGTATTCATGCCTTGGTCTCCCTCTACAATTTTTACAGTCTGTGCTTCCCTCCAATATTGAATTGATGATCCCTTGATGCCTCAAAACGTCTCCTACTAACCGATCCCTTCTTCTAGTCAAGTTATGCCACAAATTCCTCTTCTCCCCAATTCTATTCAGTACGTCCTCATTAGTTACATGATCTACCCATCTGATCTTCAGCATTCTTCTGCAGCACCACATTTTGAAAGCTTCTATTCTCTTCTTGTCTAAACTATTTATCGCACTTGTTTCACTTCCATACATGGCTACACTCCACACAAAAACTTTCAGAAAAGACTTCCTGACATTTAAATCTATACTCAATGTTGACATATTTCTCTTCTTCAGAAACGTTTTCCTTGACATTGCCAGTCTACATTTTATATACTCTCTACTTCGACCATCATCAGTTATTTTGCTCCCCGAACAGCAAAACTCATCTACTGCTTTAAGGGTCTCATTTCCTAATCTAATTCCCTCAGCATCACCCGACTTAATTCAACTACATTCCATTATCCTCGTTTTGCTTTTGTTTATGTTCATCTTATATCCTCCTTTCAAGACACTGTCCACAAATCTCATAACAAAAAGAAATTACAGAGAAGCAGAAAGGGAACTTCAGGTGGCTTTCACAACAATGCTCCCAGTGTGTAGCACAGATATTCCAAACATAGTGTCATCAACTTGATGGTGTGGACTGAGACATAACTGCACATGCCATCTGCAACATTCTGGGCCAGCTCTGCCCGCACTGTGCCGTAACTCCCTGCCCCTATTTTCCACAACCACCAAGTGGGCATGTCGTCTGTGACACCCCAGGGTCTAGCAAACTCACTGGCCCACCTCTTACTATTACGCTCTCTCCTTCATGTTCAGTGTTGGCAAGAAGTTGACAATGAGCAATGTTGGGAGTCGATGTTAACACTTAAGAAAAGACTTACATCTGCACCTTCACTTTGGGATATTCCTGTCTATGAAACAGTAAGTGGTGTCAATAAAACAGTCTGCAAGTTAGTCGGTGAAATGGTTGACAAAATATGTCACAAAATGAGTCATATTCTCAGGAAAGCACAGTTACCAGTACCAGACATAAACAGGGCTGAGCATGACGGCCACTGTGCACTACACAATGATGAAAGTATTATGATTTTTCCCACTAAAAAGAGAAACAGTCATAATTATGGAACGAGTGGACTATGATATGAAGGTCTGCATGATGCTGGAGGAAGATGCTCACCAGAAGCTCCCATGTGACCCATCTTTGAGAACAATAAAAATGACATCCAAAATTCTTAAGCACTTATCACTGGAAAAAAGTGTGATCAAGAATCTTCTCCCTCAGGCATCAAGACCACCTACTGTTTATGCTCTTCATTCGAATTAACTGTCTTTGACTTACTCTTCAGTCGAATTAACTGTCTTTGACTTACTCTTCAGTCGAATTAACTGTCTTTGACTTACTCTTCAGTCGAATTAACTGTCGTTGACTTACTGAGGATGATATTATAGTCAGTTTTGATGTGGTGGTGATGTTTACGATGGTGCCTGTCAAAGACTCTTTGGATCTGGTATCCCAGCTCTTTGTGAACAACATTGTCGACTATTTAGGCACACTCTCACATCATCTTTTTTTTGTACAATGGCCAGTATTGCGTTCAGAAAGACAGCATTGTAATGGGAAGTCCTTAAGCTCCAAAAGTTGCAAACCAACTTATGGAAGAACTCGAGGACATGGACATGGACCAATTAAAGTTGGGTTGTTTCTTTGAATATGTTGATAATATGTTTGTCATTTGGCCCCACGAATGTCGAAAACTTTATGAGTTCTTGAAACAACTCAACAGCATTAACAGTAACATCCAGTTCACTATGGAAATAGGAAAAAAATGATGCCTTGCCCTTCCCTGACATCCGCATATGCCATAAATGAAATGAAATAAGTGAGGAAGATTATGATTTTTACATACCACTGACATAGAGGTCATCTGAGGTGGAGCACAAGCTCAAATTAGGGAAATCATGGAAAACCTAAATCAGGATGGCCACTTGGGGATTTGAACCATTATGCTCCTGAATCCGAGTTCAGTATACCAAACATTATGCTGCATCACTCACTCAAATGAAATGCATGCTGTGGCCATAGCCTCTACGTAAAACCTAACCACACCTATCTGTACTTGCACACTATTAAGTATTATCACCTGGTACACAAGTGCAATGTGTTGCAAATGTTGGTAGATCATGTAAGAACAATATTAGATGTCAACAAATGGCCCCATGAGCTGAGCCATTAACACATGGTCTTCAGGAACAATGGCTACAATGATCAGCAAATGAATGAAATAATTTCAAGTGAGAAATGCAGCAAGAGCACCAAATCAAAAGAAGTTTGCATTTTTACCATTCTGTGGCTCAACATGAGGTAAGATATGCCATCCTCTGAAGAGCTAGAAAATCAAGTCAATCTTCCAGACAACATCAAAAATCCAGCAATTACTAACAGTTTCACATGTGGCTGGTCATAGAACACCTGGGGTTTGCAAACTGTCCTACATATGTGGCCAGTGTTATAGCAGACGAACAGCAGAATAACACCTACATTACCATGAAAAATTTGCTTTATGGGGCATGCTTTGCATAACAGTCATCGGATCCTATCTGACAACACATCTCTATTACATCTCGTGCTAACAGTTTCTGGGCAGTGTAATACTTGAATCAACTAAAACAAAAATCACTGACAACATCCTTAGTAGAGTCTGCAGCTCATTGCTATCACAAGGATGTGATGTCGCAGCCAGAACCTAGAGTATGTAAGAGCATACAGGTAAGCCCATCAGGAGTTATTCCATTTGAGAATGGTCATGAAGCACTTGGATGAAAGCTAGTGGCATTTTAACTACTTGACACACCTGAAAGTGGAAGAATATTTTATTCAATGTTACCACCGCGAAACTCTGCATTCTTATAAATATAACCAAGTTACTTAGACACTGCCTTTCATAATGATTGCAGATCCATCTGTGAAAAAAGTTCTGGTTTGGATCCACACTTCACATTTTGATTTTCCATTTCAAAGTCTGTGCATTCTATCCAACCTTCACTACAATTAAAGCAACAGACATTATCTGCTTTCATGCCCATATAGTGTTGAAAACTAAAGCAAGGCCACAGCTCTCTTAACTGGGGGAAGTTCCACAACCACTCCAAGATGAAGCTAAACTCATAAGTGCTTTCTTCTATATATTTTTTCAGCCAATATGCCTCCCCTTTAGGGGTAGTATGAAAGTTGAGTGGCACTCTTGCTCGTGCCAGGATTTTAAACTTACAGTAAACAAGAAGATTCATACCTTTTACCACAACTCAAAGAGCTCTTTTCTAAATTGTGTTGGTCCAAAATTTATCTTGTGGAAGCAATTTTCAGGTTTTGTTACATAGCAAGTCTACAAAAATTTTAGTGTCGAAAACCCCCTTCGGCTTCTATCAGTACATGAGACTATCATTTGGAATCACTACCATTCCAGACATATCACAAAGGTTTTTGGAACAGCTCATTACAGCAATTCCCCAACATGTATAATATGAGGTTCATTCAAATGAAACCCGGTCAGTGTGTTTACCTTTGTCTTACACATAAGGTGGCACCACGTGACTGTGGGTATGGTGGCACTATCTATTGTTAGTGAGACTGATGCATGCACATCGTTTGATGTTGCATAACACAAGTGTGGTTTCACTCCAAAGAGAAGGTGGTCACACAAGTTATCGTCCACTATGGAACATGCAGCTGAGTAAGCAGGAACAACGAGGAGTGATTTGACTTTTTGTGACAGAGGGAGTTGGAGGCCATGAAATGTATCGACGGATGAAGGCTGTGTACATTGAGTACAGTCTGAGTTGTTCAAGTTTTGTGGAATGGCACAAACGATAATGCCCGCCTACACACGGTCAATGCGGCGAAGATGACATTGCAGCAGTTTCGGTAGGAAACACTGGAACATCCACCGTAAAATCTCGACCTTTCACTGTGTGACTTACATGTGTTTGGACCTCTAAAACAAGCTATTCACAGACATCAATTCGCAATGGACAATGAAGTGTGTGACTGAGTGCAGGCCTGGATCCGACAGCAGTTCTACTAGCTTCTCCAAGGATGGAATAGAACGGCTAGTGTCACAATGGGATAACTGTGCCAACAGTTTTGGTGACTATTCTTGAGTATATGCCGTGTGTATAACTACTTTTTTGAGTTAATAAAGTCATTACCGTTAATTTACGCTAGTGACCAAGTTTCATTTGAATGCCCTTTATACCTGGATAACTGTTAGGAAACTTGATGTACAAACAAGGAAAATTTACAGAATTTGCGTCTGGTTTTTGCAGTACTTGTAAACAAAGGTTGCAAATATAATTTTTCAAAATGTTCCTTTTTCCAGCCTCCTGGTAGTACTCCCACAACATTCTAAGGAAAGATCAGCAGTACATCATAATAAAATACAAAATGCTGGTGAAGACAGTAAAGGCTCTAAAAGCGTTTCTTGGTAACAATAATATTATACTCAGCTCATCCTTTGGGCAGCTACCCACTGAATCACATTAACACTTTCACTACCAATTTTTTAATTGCACCTCAGAGGAGAGTCATTAAGGTATGGTAATTGTAATTAATTGCATTGTCAGAAGTAACAACCCCAAAAGAAATATTTCCTGTCATTTCATATCCAGTTCCAACAAAGGGTGGGGATGGGGGGGGGGGGGGGGGGGGGGGGGACCAACCAAGGGGAGATATATGCGTTGCACTGGTATTTTGATGTGAGACTTATATGTCCCTATGGAAGAGAAATAAATGATCATCCTGCATTTTCATTTATAATGTACAAGGTGTATCAAAAATCATCCAATTAAAAAAAAAATCATAATTATTGTGTTATTTGAGATATATGTGTGATCAATGTACTGTTGGAAAGAGCAAACTCTCGAATTTTACACTGGGGTTGAGTTGGGATGTTTGGAGGAGGAGACCAAACAGCGAGGTCATCGGTCTCATCAGATTAGGAAAGGGAGTCGGCCGTGTCCTTTCAAAGGAACCATCCTGGCATTTGCCTGGAGTGATTCAGGGAAATCACGGAGAACCTAAATCAGGATGGAAGGACGCGGGATTGAACCATCATCCTCCCAAATGCGAGTCCAGTGTGCTACCCACTCCGCCACCTCGCTCTGTCTTTACACTTGGCACTGCCACACTGGCATCTGGAAGTACGAGAATTTTTAAATCAAAGGATTACTGAACGATGCATCGGTGACATTGGACTTAATGATTCAGCCTTACATTACTGGCCTCCAAGGTCAACGGACCTGGCTCTATGTGATTATTTCTTGTGGGGGTTTACAAAAAACTCTATGTGCTACCATTACCAACAACAATGAATGAACTGATACATTACATAACAGCAGCTGTGGAAGCCATAACTCAAGATATGCTTGTTTTGAGTTTTCCATTCATCAAAAAACAAAATTCATTGTACATGTTTATCAGTTTCACAAATATAGATATGCCAAGTTGGATGATTCTTTTTGATACACCCTCTATATTTTCAGAAAAGTTCCTCAGTTGTATTTATGATTACAAACATTTGACATTTAGATGAATTATTCCAAATTAAAAGCTCTTTGCAATAATACACAAATTCTAGTGTATCAGGTGACAGGTACTTTGATCCTCCTCCTTGTAACACAGTGTGTAGCAATTTGTTTTATTGACTGGAGAAGGCATTTACAGAGTCAACTTGAGTATACTGCTGTGAATTTTATACGATGTTGGTGTAGACTGGAAAGGTAGAAGGTTAATAAAGGAAACATGCAAAAAGCAGAAAGTGACAGAGTAGGGAATAAGGATAATAAATAGCTTAGCACTGGAATGGGTGTAAAGCAAGGATGCTCACTGTCACTGCAGATTTTCAACTTATACTAATGATAGGTAGGGATATAGAGGACACAAAGAGGAGAAAGGATGAAGACTATGAACTATGTGGATTATCAAGCAGTAATGGTGGAATCAGAAGAAGCTACAGCAGATGTTGAAGAGTTTAGCAAGAAGCAGCAAGGAAAATCGTTCAAATGGCTCTAAGCACTATGGGACTTCACATCTGAGGTCATCAGTCCCCTAGACTTAGAACTACTTAAACCTAACTAACCTAAGGACATCACACACATCCATGCCAAAGGCAGGATTCGAACGTGTGACCGTAGCAGCAGCGTGGTTCTGGACTGAAGCGTCTAGAACCGCATGGCCACAGCGGCCAGCTAAGTGGCAAGGAGTATGGAATGAAGATAAATACAGGAAAGACAAAACAGATGAGAATAAACAAGAAGGAAGCACCAGTTAATGTACTCTTATATGAAAGAAGATAGAACAAGCATAATCATTTCTGTATTTGGGAGTTTAATGAAATGGAACAGAAATTGTACAGAAGAAATGAGGAGGAGGATATCTACAAGAGAGAGAGCATTTGAAAAACAATGAAGCAGTTAGTAACAGAAGGATTCTAGCACAGCTGAGGAAAAGATTTACTGAGTTATGCCTGGAGTGTAGTGTTACATAGCAGTGAACCATGGACATCTAAAAAGAAAGAAGAAAGATATTTAGAAAGTTCTGAAATGTGGTTATGGAGAAGTGTGGTTGAGGTGAAATGAACTGACACACTTAAGAATGAAGTAGTAATGAAGAAAATAGAGGAAAAAGAAGATTACTGGAAGTGATCAGAAACAGCAAGCAATTTTTGCTGGGATGTATAATGAATAGAAATAGTCTGTGACAAAGAATTGTAGAGAGAAAGGTGGAAGGAATAAGGAGAACAGGCAGGAAGAGAAATGGAATGCTGGATAACATTAGAAATGGAGAAAAATAAATCAGATGAAGTACGTGGCTCAGAGCAGGACACAATAAATGGCTTCCAGTTGAATCCTGCCACAAGACAGATACCTTAGAGAAGAAGAAGAAGAAGACACAGCAATAATATGCAGCACTTTGCCACTCGTTCTCTGATAACCATCGTGGGACACTCACATCCCAATGATAGTGAAGGCATTAAGTTTGGGTACTGATGTGTCTCCGCACTGTCCTATCTCTTAAGCTTGCCAGTGATACTGAAGCACCTGTAGTGTTTGTGTCCAAAACATTAAATCAGCCCCAAAAACATTACTCCTAAATAAAAAAGGGGTATTGGCTATCATTTTCAGTGCGCACAAATTTATTTATTTATTTTTTGTTGGTATGGCCAGAAATTCCATTTGATTACAGATCATGAATC
The DNA here is from genome assembly GCF_023864345.2 of Schistocerca serialis cubense. Taxonomy (NCBI): domain Eukaryota; kingdom Metazoa; phylum Arthropoda; class Insecta; order Orthoptera; family Acrididae; genus Schistocerca; species Schistocerca serialis. The sequence goes on from NC_064641.1 coordinate 549,422,384, forward strand.
ATTATTATCAATGTTTGAGCCCAATGCTAAGCTCCCAGAATGCACTGCCCTCCACATTCATCAGTGGGTCTTGTACTTACAAAACTGTCAGTACACTATACACTACCATCCATTCATGCAACATTCATATGCAGATCCTTGTCTCCACTTCCCATGGGCCTCAATCTGGGCTTTGACAGGCAGAAAACAATCTGTTTCTGGATGGACACCCAAATAGAGCAGGGACCGGGTTTGGATGAGATCTGTCGATGAACGATGGCACTGGATGGTCAGCAGGTGTCATACTAGACAATTTCAGCTCCCGCCCCTGAGGTCCCAGATGTCTGCATGGATACAGATCCAGTGTTGGCACCCTTGTGGCTGGCATAACACCCGAAGGGCATCTGCTTGTGATTGAGCCATTACCACAAGGGCCATTTTTGGCCCTAGTCTCAAGTGGCAACTGACAGGGAGCTTCTGGCCACACTTAGGGTGCTTGTTGACAGTACCCAGGAGAACATGGATATCACTTTCATGGGTGCTGCATGGTGTCCCACACTGCGGTAGAGGGTAACTGGGGTTGCACCATCTCACAGCCACCCTGCTAAGGTGAGACGAGTGCGGATTAGATTAGATTAACTTTCATTCCAATTGATCCATAGTGAGGAGGTCCTCCAGGATGTAGAACATGTCAGAAAAACAACAATACATGACAAATATTTACAACTCAAACAAATAAGCTAATGTACCATTCCACAGGTCCCAAGTGGCATGGTTGTCATTTTTTAATGAATGCTGTATGAAAGAATCATTTTACAAATACTAATGCACTGAATTCAAAATAAAAAAAGTTTTTATTTATTTATTTATGAGGTAATAAACGTGTAATACAACTACTAAATACTTATTTACAATGAACACATTACTGCACTGAACTGGTACAGAAGTTAGATTGCGCACACACACACACACACACACACACACACTTATTTACAATGAACACATTACTGCACTGAAATTGTGCAGAAGTTATATTGTACTTATCCACACACAAATCAGTTGGTTCTACTGAGAAATTACTCAATGGAGTAGAAGGAGTTGGCCACCAATAAATCCTTTACGCTTCTCTTAAACTGAATTTCATTGGTCGTTAAGCTTTTTATGGCTGCTGGCAAGTTATTGAAAATGTGTGTTCCTGAGTAATGCACACCTTTTTGTACAAGACTAGGTGACTTTAAATCCTTGTGAAGATTATTCTTATTTCTAGTATTGATTCCATGAATTGAGCTGTTGGTTGAAAAAGTGATATATTTTTAATGACAAATTTCATTATAAGGAATAAATATATTGTGAAGCAGTAGTTAGTATCCCTAGTTCCCTAAACAGCTTTCTGCAGGATGTTCTTGAGTTCACACCACATATAACTCTTACTGCACGTTTTTGTGCCCGGAAAACTTTAACCTGGATTGATGAATTCATGTTATGGAAGTTACTTGAAATGTCTGGTCTGAGGTATTCCATAGCATACGACATTATAGAATGACAGTAAGCATAGTATGCCAGCTTTTTCATATTTATATCCCCTATGTCTGACACAATTTGTATTGCAAATAGAGATTTGTTAAGATGCTTCAGCAGTTCTGTGGTGTGCTCCTCCTAGTTGAATTTATTATCAAGCTGTAATCCCAAGAATTTAACACTGTCCACATCTTCTATCTGCTTGTCATCATATGTTAGGCATATACTCATGGGACACCACTTACAAGTTCTGAACTGCATGTAGAGTGTTTTTTCAAAGTTTAGTGACAAAGAATTGGCTAGGACCAGTGATTAATGTCCACAAATATTTTATTAGCTGACCTTTCTAAGATTACACTTCATTTGCTATATATTGCAATGTTTGTATCATCGGCAAACAAAACGAACTTGGCTTCTGGTAATGTTACTGATGAAAGGTCATTGATATACACAAGAAAAAGTAAGGCCTCTAAAATGGAACCTTGTGGGACCCCATATGTAATTAGTTCCCAGTTGGATGATGCTTGATAGCTTGACACATGTCTCTTTCCTAATAAAACCCTTTGTTTCCTGCCAGAGATATAAGATTTGAACCATTTTGCAGCATTTCCTGTTACACTATAATATTCTAATTTACTTAAAAGGATATTGTGATTTACACAGTCAAATGCCTTTGACAGATCACAAAATATACCAGTTGCCTGCAATTTTTTGTCCAATGAATTAAGCACATTTTCACCGTAAGTGTAGATAGCCTTCTCAATATCAGAACCCTTTAGAAATCCAAACTGTGACTTTGACAGTATGTTATTTGAGATAAGATGGTTATAAAGCCGATCGTACATTACTTTTTCTAAAATTTTTGAGAACGCTGGCAAAAGTGAAATTGGACGGAAATTTGATGCTATTTCTTTATCTCACTTCTTACACAGTGGCTTAACTTCAGCAAATTTCAACCATTCAGGAAATATTCCACTGATAAATGACTGGTTACACAGATAGCTTAATATGTTACTTAACTCAGAATCACATTCTTTAATTAACTTTGATGATATTTCATTATACCCACTAGATGTTTTTGATTTTAAAGATTTTATGATGGATATTATTTCTGCTGGGGTAGTGAGGGTGAAATTCATATTATGGAAGTTACTTGAAATGTCTGGTCTGAGGTATTCCATAGCAGCATCTACAGAACCTGACAACCCCATCCTGTCAGTAACAGTTATAAAATGATTGTTAAAAAGTTCTGCAACACTATACATATCTCTGTCACCAATGTATCATTTACTCTTAATGCTATTTGTCCCTCTTCATGTCTGGTTCTACCAGTCTCCTTCTTCACTACATCCCATATAGTCTTTATTTTGTTATCTGATACGAGTATCTTTTCCTTGTAATATATTTGCTTTGATGTCCATATAACCCCATGTTAGCACTCGTATCATACTGGAAGCTCCAGCCGTATCATAATGGGACACAAGATGCTGGCTCACATCATTACAATTTAACTCATTCACATCCATGCCAAATGACACATGTCCGGCTGCCAGGCAGCGTCAAAATCAACCAGCAAAGGCAGCATGCATCTAGGCTGGCACACACAGCCAATGGACAGTGCCCGACTGACAACTTACCTGATATAATACCAGAGTGAAGTGGACTCATTTTCATTCTGTTATGGTTTGTTCGCACACTCACATGACTCTGCTCTCGGGATTCACTTTATGTAATCAGATTCGGGCTGGCTTTTTGCTTGGACTTTTTATGGAACTTCCAAATTGTTTTCTCATTAAAACAAATTTTATATTTGTGTACTTATCTGTGTGTGTGGTTACAATATTAACATGTATTCTGAACCACAGTGCATTTCAGCACTTTTCACACAGGCAAATTACTGCCAGAGGAGAAAGAAGTGATAAATGGCAGAAAAAAATCCAATGACTGACAAGGGATCAAACTTTGTAGCTTTGGATTTGTAGTCTGGCACTTACCCATTAAGCTGCATCAATGTATGCTGTATATGTGTATGGATGGAATGAATATGTGTTCTGCAAGTCATTATATTGTGTACAATATTGCGTACCCTACCTGCGCCACTACTAGGTATTGCTCCCAAAATTTTTGCTGACATCTTAATGTTGCTAATTTTTATCTCTTCTTTCTAAACAAACTGTACATAAGATTGACATATATGTTCTCAAAATCTACTCTAAAGAGAGTTCATTGAAACTTTAAAAGATATGCTTTATATAATTTGCAATCTCTTTCCTGTAGAATACCCAGGAATATTTACTAAACATATTGCTGACTCTCTCATTCCAACTACACAAACCTTCTAAAAATTGTGCAGTCCCTCATTGAATATACTGAGGTCGGAATGGCTACAATGGCATCTGCTAGCTGGTAAAATAAATATCTGTTTTTCACTTCTTACAGATGTTGTTGTAGAACAACAATATGATAATAAACATCAACAGGTCTTAGAGTTTGGCAGTCATTCAGTTTCAATAGTGCAAACTGGGTGAGGAAAGAAAAATCTTTGCAATCTTTGAATCTGCAATAACAAAAAGATGTTGCTGCTTGGATGCTATGACTTTAAAAGTGAAGCACACAAAAAAATTACAAATGAAAATGGACTAAAGGTCATAAATTTCCTATAAATTCTAGAGCCAAGTACAACATTCATTGTTAATAAACACCATGGCACCTTCTTGAAGCATAATTGGTGAAATAAAAGTCAAACTGATTCAAAGATTGGTTAAACCTACCTAATTGTGTCACAAACTTTGCTGTGGCTGAGAAGTTAGAATGATTCAAAAGCAATAACTAATAAATTTTCAAAGCTATTGCTCGACACAGATGGTAAAAGAATGAAGTCTGACTCAGTCCTTATATCACAATCACAATCTAGACCACGTGAAGGGTGTCAATATCGCAAAAGCAGGACAACATCTATAACTTATTGCCACATAAAAAGCAGCGCCATAGGAAAGAGTGCAAACGTTGCAGTACGACAGCACCCAGAATGTCATTCTGCAAACTCTACAATAAGGAGTAAAAACATGCAACATTCGAGCTTCACCACTCCAAGGCATTCTAGTACTGATGAGATGTGCAGAGGCAGGGAAATCCATCTGTAGTTGAATAGGACTGGTGACACCTCTGGTAAAATGGTGCAAAATGGCCACCTAACAAGCTACAATGCTGAGATGTCCAGCTTTAAATACCCCTGTTTCAGACACCTTGTCCTCAATGTCTGGTTATTCTGTCTGAATCACTGATCCTAACGGAATAACAGTCTCTCTAGTCACAGGCAACTCTGCTGGCAAACCGTAATGCACTGGCTGGACTTCATCACTCCAAGCTACTGCTACCAATGGTTCACAGCCGCGCCTGACAGAAGATACTGAGCCATTCTCTGGCAAAGGAACAAACCGACTGACTGCAAATTGCCACTTTCTGTTTGCTAGTTGGGCACCTGGGTGCAACCTCCCTCCAGGCACTGTGCCTGACCTGTTGGAAGCTATGTGAGTTGTGAGAGTGCAGTCTCTAGTATTCTTTTCAGATGCATGAGCAAGCAGCCTGGCCCGTTTCCTGTGCTCTGGAGAAGACAATGTTCATTGTAACAATCAAGTTTACAGATACTATTGTCTCACTGACGCCTTTGGGCATAAGACTGAAACACTCACCAGCTAGGAGAGTGTGGTGTCACCGCCAGACACCACACTTGCTAGGTGGTAGCTTAAATCGGCCGCGGTCCATTTAGTACATGTCGGACCCGCGTGTCGCCACTGTGTGATCGCAGACCGAGTGCCACCACAAGGCAGGTCGCGAGATACGGAATAGCACTCGCCCCAGTTGTACGACGACTTTGCTAGCGACTACACTGACGAAGCCTTTCTCTCATTTGCCGAGAGACAGTTAGAATAGCCTTCAGCCAAGTCCATGGCTACGACCTAGCAAGGCGTATCTGAAGATAGTCTTATTTGTATTATCAAGAGCGATGTACCACAAGGATGGAATAAAGTTAAGTATTCGAGGAGCTGCATACTTTTCTTATTAGAATTCACTACTTATCCTGTTCCAGAATTCATGGCCGTCTGCGTTAGATAGCGTGCATTTCGGCTTCCTCTATCTACAAGGTGTTGGCACATTTGCCAACACATCATTGGCGATGAGGCAACGGAACGGGTCTTGTTCTTTCTAATTGCTTACATTTACTTGTGTCATGGCTTCGCCAGATGTACTGTCCGAATTTTATCGCTTGCAGAATCAGCAGACGCAGGCGTTGTTGGATGCCCTTGGACAGCTCGTCCAGGGTCAACGTGCCATTCAAACCGATGCGGCTGCCGCCGCTTCATCGCTGCTGCCGCCACAACGTGCAGTTGCACCGCAGTTTCGCAATTTTGATGCGGCGCAAGAATCGTGGACCGAGTGGTCCCGCCAGTTTGGATTTCATCTCGCCGCCTACAGAATTCAAGGTAATGAGCGACAGCCGTTTTTGCTTTCATGTGTAGGTGTGTCCACCTACCGTGTGATAGTGAAATTGTTTCCCCACCGCGACGTAGCAACTCTGTCATACGAAGAAATTTTGTCTGCTTTAGATGCCTATTTCAAAGAAACAGTAAATGTCGTTGCAAAAAGGTATACGTTCTTTCGTACAAAACGTACGGCCGGTCAAACTAATAGGGAGTGGGTTGCAACTTTGCAAGGCCTTACTAGGGATTGTGCATTTGAATGTGACTGTGGCCTTCCTTATTCAGACATTATGGTACATGATGCAATTGCACAGAACGTTTCTGATGTTCGCATACGGGAGCAGATTTTGAAACTAGTTAATCCCTCCCTTCAACAAGTGATAGACATATTGGATAGACAAGACACACTTGACTGTGCTCAGGAATCTTTTGCAACTTCGCCAGCCGTGTGTAACATTAACCGGCCCGCCGGGCGCGCTGCGCGGCCCGGTCAACTGCCCTCGCGCACGTCAACGCAGCTGCCGCCACGTTCTAAACCAGGTGTGCCGCGCCAGCACACAAATGCAGTGAAATCATGCCCGCGGTGTGCAACTAGACATTCGCGTGAAAATTGCCCGTCACGCCCAGCTATTTGCTTTTTCTGTAATAAGAAAGGACATGTTCAAAGTGTTTGCCAGAAAAAGCTCAGATCAGACAATCACAATCATTCCAGGCCCTTTGCTTCGCGCCGGAATCGAACCAAGGACACTCAGGCTCGTGGACCTTCCCCCAAGGACATTCATGTAGTTAATTTCACTTCGTCCAGTGCCACTGTCTCTACCTGTGACTGTGTTCGTCCCACAAAAAGTGTGCGTCGACGTCGCCGGAAATCACGTCAATTGGCAAGTGATTCTGTACCAGTGTCTGTTCAAATTGCACAAAACAGTCGCTCTTGTTGTCAGCAGGACAATAAACTTTTTGTAGATTTGGACTTTAATGGCAAGGTCATACCATTCCAGCTCGATACCGGAGCTGCAGTTTCACTGCTCAATCACGACACGTACAAACAACTGGGCAAACCTCCGTTGCGTGCCGCAAATGTTCAGTTAAAAAGTTATTCAGGACAGCTTATCCCTGTGTTAGGACAGTGCACTCTTCTTGCAACATACAAGGGACAAACAAAACTTGTGTCATTTTACGTTCTTCGTTCTTCTACTGCAGTGAACTTGTTTGGTTTAGATTTATTTCAATTGTTTAACATGTCTATAGTAAATCAGGTCCTATCAGTGAATCAGACTGTGCCTTCAGACAGCGTTTCTCGGCTATGTGAAGAATTTGCAGACATTTTTGCCCCAGGCCTTGGTTGCGCTAAGAACTATGAAGCACGTTTGGAACTGAAAGTAAACGCGCAACCGAAATTTTTCCGAGCGCGCAATGTTCCCCACGCATTGCGTGATGAGGTCGCAAGAACATTACACAATTTAGCATCACAAGGTGTGAGTGAATGTGCGCAATGCCTCTTCCATTTCAGCTCCGCTTCATCGCTTACGCCATAAGGGTGTTCCGTTCGTCTGGACAACGGAATGCGAACGCGCCTTATGCCAGTTGAAATCGGCATTGCTTTCTAATACTTGCCTTACGCCATTCGATTCCCAGAAACCCCTTTTGTTGATGGTAGAAGCATCGGATTTCGGGATCGGTGCTGTGCTTGCGCACAAAGTTGGCTCGCATGATCGCCCTATTGCCTTTGCGTCAAAATTGCTCTCGTCTGCGCAAAGAAATTATTCACAGATAAAGAAAGAAGCTTTGGCTCTCGTATTTGGTGTTACTAAGTTCCATGATTTCTTGTATGGTCGCCACTTTACCATCATCACAGACCACAAACCTTTGACATCGCTTTTTCATCCGAACAAGCCTGTACCTCCGTGTACAGCGCAGAAATTCATTCGCTGGTCTATTTTCCTCTCGCAGTACCGCTACGATATCTTGTATCGGTCCACTGCTAAGCACGGAAACGCCGATGCGTTGTCCCGTTTGCCTGTTGCTGAGGATAAAGCATTCGATTCTTCCGAACTTGCTTGCATGTTCATTGATGCGGAAACCGATGAAGTGGTCGAATCGTTTCCGATTGATTTTCGTCGTGTAGCTACAGCCACAGCTGCTGACTCTGTCCTTGCTACCGTTTTGCGTTTTGTTGCTACGCAATGGCCTTTGTCAAAGTCTCGGATCGAGGATCCGTTGGTTCGCCGATTTTTTGCTCATAAAGAGGGACTTTTTGTTCGTCGTGGTGTTTGGTTGTTGAGTTCTGATAATGATCAGTCCCGAGTCGTGGTCCCACGTTCGTTACAGTCCTCTGTTTTACGGCTTCTTCACCAAGGACATTGGGGTATAGTGCGAACGAAACAACTTGCTCGTCAGCACTGTACTTCGTTCGGAATCAATGCTGCGATTACGAATATGTGTTCTTCTTGCATGGCGTGTGCCGAACAACACTCCGCACCGCCGCGGAAAGTCTTTGCATGGCCAAAAGCCACTTCCCCTTGGCAACGCTTGCACATCGATTTTGCTGGTCCATTCTGGAATGCTCGTTGGTTGGTTCTGGTAGATGCCTTCAGTAATTTTCCTTTTGTTGTCCGGATGTCTTCCACGACGTCCTCTGCCACCATCCAAGCGTTGTCTGCTATCTTTTGCATTGAAGGTCTTCTGCAGACTATTGTTTCCGACAATGGCCCACAATTCATGTCGGCAGAATTTCAGTCATTCTGCCAGGCCAATGGTATTCAACATCTGACATCCGCGCCGTTATCGCCTCAGTCAAACGGTGCCCCTGAACGATTGGTCCGGATTTTCAAGTCACAGGTGTTGAAGTTTAAAGAGTCGCATTCTCGGGAGGACGCGTTGTTGCACTTTTTGTCTTCGTATCGCTCTCAGCCCCGAGATGGTCGCTCGCCGGCTGAGTTGCTCCACGGTCGTCCTCATCGAACCTTGATGTCTTTGCTGCACCCGCCGCATCCGGTTCCTGTGCAGCGGCAGACTCCTGCTTTTGCTCCAGGCGACGTTGTATTTTATCGCAACTATCGAGGTTCACGGCGTTGGCTCGCAGGGCGCATTCTTCGCTACCTCGGCCGCGCGATGTATTTGGTTATGGGGGCCTCTGGTGAGGTGCGTCGGCATCTCAATCAGCTGCACCTCTGTCGTCGCACGGGTTCTGCTGCTCCCCGTCTGCTTTCAGCGATGGTGCCGTCCGGTCAGTGCCCTGGGGACCCATCTACTGGCTCGCCTCATCCCCAGGTGTTACCGACGATGCCTTCCATTTTGCCCCATGGCGACAAGCCACCACAGCCGCCTCCGCCTGTTCTCCCGCCGGCGCCGCCCGCATTCAACGCTTCGCTGCAGCCGCCAAGCGCCTCCCTGGGTCACGCGCCGCCGATCGCTTCCCGAGACCAGCTGTCCTCCGCCTTGGAACTCTTGCCCGCTCCGGACCACATGGCATCTTCGCACGTCGGATACCCCGACGCAATGGAGGTCGACCCTTAGGCTCCTCCTGTCTCTTTACGGGCGCATCCGCCGCATGTTGACGTGCATCCTGGACTAGGTTTTCAGGCGTTTCCTAGCTCCCCTCGGACCGAATGGCCGGGTGCGGGTGGCACAGCCTCGCCTGTTGTTAGGCTCCCCACCTCATCGCATACGTCAACATGGGGTCCTCCCCACGGCAGGCGGAAGCCTTATCACACGACTGTTCGCCGATTTGCGGGGGAGGAATGTGGTGTCACCGCCAGACACCACACTTGCTAGGTGGTAGCTTAAATCGGCCGCGGTTCATTTAGTACATGTCGGACCCACGTGTCGCCACTGTGTGATCGCAGACCGAGCGCCACAAGGCAGGTCGCGAGATACGGAATAGCACTCGCCCCAGTTGTACGACGACTTTGCTAGCGACTACACTGACAAAGCCTTTCTCTCTTTTGCCGAGAGACAGTTAGAATAGCCTTCAGCCAAGTCCATGGCTACGACCTAGCAAGGCGTATCTGAAGATAGTCTTATTTGTATTATCAAGAGCGATGTACCACAAGGATGGAATAAAGTTAAGTATTCGAGGAGCTGCATACTTTTCTTATTAGAATTCACTACTTATCCTGTTCCAGAATTCACGCCCGTCTGCGTTAGATAGCGTGCATTTCGGCTTCCTCTATCTACAAGGTGTTGGCACATTTGCCAACACATCAGAGAGCTTGGCCTCTGATACTTGTAGTGCCATCGCCTCACCTGCCCATTCTTGATGCCCACTGACTCCCTGACCCAGAATGATTTTTACAACCGGCGTACAAAAGTGGACCTTTCAACAACCACCATACCAACTGGTGGTCAGAAGCAGTCTTCATGGCACCTGACACCGTCACAAATGGTCATCACGTCAACATCGTTGCAATCAGTTTCGCTCGTCTTGCAACCTGCACTTCCAAATGAAGACCGGTGACTGAAAGTGGTTTTGTTACTTTGTAGCTGGCCTTTTGTTTCTTGTTGGCTGAGGTAGATCACAGAGATGTTCATTTTAACCTAAAAGTAACTCTGACACAGCATTGTAACCTCTTGATCTGTCCACGTTCACCAGCAATTGTTGCGAAGTGGATTTGACACAGGTCCGGTGTGCATTATGTAATCCTTCTGGGTGTGAATTCCCATGCATGAAGGATGTGCCAGGCAGATGTTTTACTTGCTGGTGTTGGGGTCAGTTGGCATGGGACTGTAATGAATGTAGATGCGTTATGATATGCTGTGAGAATTAGAGTAACTCCTTTCGTACTGTGTACCTTTTAATTGGAACCTGGTGTTTGCTTACCCTTGTATTGTATATTTCTTTGGTGCGGCACTAGTGGAGTGCGCAATATGTCTACTTGGAGGAACCTTCTTTCTGCTGGGTAATACCACTGTAAGCGAAGCAATGTGGCAAGGCACATCAACCATGGATATGTTGCCAACTACAATGTCTACAGGCACACTGAAGATGGGTTCTCATGATAATGTGCCTTCAGGTGAAGGGAAATTAGTTTGGGTGTCTGTGGGTACAGACTTACCACAGAAAATGTTAGGCATGGCAAATTATTGGAGAATAATAAGAATTTGGGATACACTCATAGGTAGCTTGTATACTAACCACAACGATAACATGCGATCAGTGATTCTGTATTATGAAGTAATGTGAGCCATCTGCAGGGCAGTGACTGGCAAGTTGTGGACACACTACTGTTGCAATTCAAAGATTTGTTTAATGCATAGGATCGATTATTTGTGACACCTATTACCCAACATTGCCTACCAATAGGGAGTAAAGCTCCAGTTTATAAGAAGCCATGGTGCATACTGATGCATTTACACCTGTGATGAAAGTGTTTATCAACCAACAACTCGCAGAAAGTATTATAAAACCTATGATAGTTTGATATCGCTTTTGCTGTGACAGCTGACATTTGAACACGGAAACTACCACTGATGCCTATCTGATACCAAATATCATAGTGCTGCTTGACAATTTTCGGCAGGTGCAGTAATTTTCTAAATGGATATGCATAGTGTTGGAGGAAGTATTTGATGGTCTTACAGCAGAATGTCTTATGCTAAGTATTGAAAATGCAATTTTGTGCAGACTCAAGTCAAATACTTCACCATGTCATAAGTGAGGAGGGTGTAAAAACCAATCTCTGTAAGTATCAGCAGTTTCTGAGCTTGCAACTCCACAAACTACAAAACAGTTGCATTCTTTTCTGGATCTTTGCAATTATTCCAAAAAATGTATCAAAGACTCTGTGCAAATTCCTCAGCTGTTAAATAATTTGCTACTGAAAGCGATTAAATCTAAGTGGTCAATGTAGTGTGAGTATGCTTTCAGGCTTTAAAGAAAGCATTACTCATAGACCCAGAACTGGTATTTCCAGATTTTGACATGAAATTTATCTTTTCTTGTGACACTAGAAGTATTAATCCCAGTTGTGTTCCGACTCAGGATACTGACAAAAAGAGTATCCAGTGCATGCTTCCTGACAGAGCAGAACATAATTACTCTGCCACTGACAAGGAAATGTTAGCAGTGATGTAAGGCATAACTTACTTTAGATGTTATCTAAATTCAAAGTAGTAATGGATCATGCTTCCTTAAAGTGGCTACTGGATTTGATGGATCTCTCTATCTTAAACAGGTGGGCCCTTAAGTTGAGCGAGTTTGATTACATAGTTGTTCACAAACCTGGGAGAAAACATACAAATATAGATACTTTGACCCACAAGGTTGCACTACTGCAAACGCTTGGGAAAATTTGAGTGAGTGGAGAGAGAATGGGCAGCTAATACGGATTGTCAGTTGTCAGGAATTTAGGTCATAGCTGCAGTTCACAATACATGAAGGTTTACTCTGCAGATCTATGAATTCTGTTGTCGCTAAGGAAAAAGGTGTTACAACAGGCACATGACCAAGTTTTGTCAGCTCACGGAGGCCAAACAGCGACTAATACAAGATTACCCAAAAGGTTTTGGTGGCATACAAGGAAATGTGATCAATATGCATGGAATTGCATACCATGCACAAAGTGGGTGTATCTAAGCCGTAAAAACATTCCTCGTCAATGGTTGTCCGAGGCATCCAAACCCTTACAAATGATAAGGCTTGATATTTTGGTCCATTCAACAGAACTCCAGCTGGTAATAAATACATACTGACAATCATTGACAATATTTTCAAGGTTTATATCTATGATTGTTACCGTATTTACTCAAATGTAAGCCGCACTTGAATCTAAGACACACGTGAAAAATGGGACTCGAAATCAAGGGAAAAAAAATTTCCCAAATCTAAGCCGCACCTGAAATTTGAGACTCAAAATTCAAGGGGAGAGAGAAGTTTTAGGCCCCTCCTCCAAACCAAAACAAAGTTGGTCCACTGTAATATGAGACACAATTTAGGTCAAATGAATGACGATACAGCTACAGTAGTTTGGTCTGAGTCGTTAAGCTTTACCAGGTAACCATTGCTATGCGTCAGGCGCTCCATCCGTATTTATACGGGTACCCTTCCTTTTTCACGTGCTTTTTCCAGTTTGAATTGATTGCTTATTTTTCTTTGATCTTATAAGTGCCGTTCTCTTTGTTATAGGTGTTTATGTCACTCTAAGCTGAAAATGTATTACTGTACTGTGTCATGCGTTGTTTGTCGCAATCTGATACTGAGTGTTAACAACATGTCGCCGCTCGCAGCAACGTTTGCTTTTGTGCACGCTACCGCCGCTTACAATTTTTTTTAAAAAGAGAGAGAGAGAGAGAGAGAGAGAGAGAGAGAGAGAGAGAGGAATCATCTCATTAAAGAAACAATGGCAAGAGACTGCTATTTTTTTTGTTACTTACACTGCTGCTTTCTTTGATAATGATCAACAAGAACCAAATAATAGACTGCGTATGATAGAAGACGCTCTGAACGAGAATTTAGTGAAAATTTTTCTCCATTTGAAAATCTTTGCAGACGCCTCTTTAGTACATTACATTCTGCACAGAAATTAGAGTCATCTTAGATTTAAAAATCTAGTCAACTGCCGTGCTTCATTTCTGACTGTATCACTATTAGGCATAAGACTAATATGAATATAAACATGACTTGATATGTATATTCTTCTGCATTTGCTGTTGTCTCACTCTTAGTTTCGTAGTTTATTAGGCAGACAGGATTTAAATGAGATAGCAGCAAACATGAAAGAAAACATGGCAAAATGTTTATATTCGTATTATTCTTATGGTGAAGAGAATACTGCATGTGATTCACAATTCATAAAAGTTTCAATTAGCAAACAATTCTTCTCATAGGGAGAAAAAAATTCAGAATGTAGAGTTGGCCATATTGACAAACATCCCGAACAGTCTTGCCAGTCGGATTTTCGTAGTACATTGAAATGCTGCTACATTCGAAGATGAACAATATGGAATTTTTATTTACTTCGTTGGATAATGTATGAAAATGCAGTGGTCGAAACTCGGGGCGGAGAAAAAAGCTAATCTTCCACCTTTTTTTTCTTTTTTAAATTTATTTACTGACGCAGAGGTTTTTGCACCAGTATTTATCTTTGTGCCTGCAAAGCATGCCTGTGTAGCGCTACATATATTCGACGGCAGAAGTTAGCTGTGGCGGCACCTACCAACATTTTTCAGAACTTCCGCTTACTTTGCACTCGATTCTAAGCCACAGGCGGATTTTTGGATTACAAAAACCAGAAAAAAAGTGCGGCTTAGATTTGAGTAAATACGGTAGTCACCTGTCTGATGACTTCAACTAAGACTGCAGGCTGCCGGCTGTGGTTGGAATTCATTGCTCCATGCGGCTGCTACAGAGAGGTCACAGCTGTGATGTGGACCTACTGAGCCATCCTCTGATGAAGGGCCAAACCTACAGACTACAAGCTGCCATCTTCTGTTTGCTAGGATGGCACCTGAGTGCCCCCTCCCAGGCAGTATGTGTATTGCCTTCCTGGCTGCACGGTATGTGAGCTGAGGGAAACCTGGCCATCCAACTTCATTACAACTGTCATGGACAAGAGGCTTTGAGTACAAGTCTAAGCATGCATCCATCTTTGAGAACACTGACACCCATCCTATCAACAGAAGCATGCCTGTGGGCCACATTGCTGATTCCCACTACCGCACCCCCGTGCTGCCTCACTGTCAGGCAATGTGCCTGATCTGCTGCAACGTACATGAGCTGCCAGAGTGCTGTATCTGGCATTCCTTGTCGACACCTAATCAAGCAACCTGGCCCATTTCCTGTGCGCCGAGGAAGACAATATCCATATTCACTGCAGCAGTCACATCAGTAAAATGTTTTTACAGATACCGCTGTTTCACTGACACAACCCTTATGTCCCCTGACCTGAGGGGGGACCATTACAGTATATCCCTCTCTTTAACACCCCTAACTACAGATATCAATACTTCCTTGTGAAAGCAGAACCTAGATTTTTCGCAATATGGTATAAATATTTTAACATTGTCTTCTGCTGTATTGTTTAAAGTAGTGCTAAATTTGATCATATTAAGGTCTGTTGAAACCAGAGAGGCGGGTAGGATGGGGTGGGGATTGGCAATGAGGTGGTTTTGGGCAGTAGTACTGTGACTGAACCAAGCCTTCCTGATTATAAACTTAAGTTTTGGGGGGAGACACCACCTACCTGGGGATGATCGAGGCCACAATTGACAGCCATGATCTGTGGAAGGGCTGTTATCTTTCGTGAGCGGACCGACTGGCGATAGCGGCCACAGTGCTCACACCAAGCTGGAGTTGTCTGCTCAGGAAACATACTTCTCATCAGTACATCACAGAAAGTGTATTCAGCCTGGTTATCTGTAACAGTGGTGGGGTGAAGTAATTTATCACAGAATGGACGTGAAAAATCAGATAGTAGCATATCAGATGGTAAATAAGACCTGATGAATTATGAGGGTAGATGAGATTTGTCAGGAGAACTATGGATTCTTTTGATACTTCACTATTGCATGTCATACAAATATGAGTGTTCATCTGACGTGTTCCAAAGAGCAAGCTGATTTCAGTTTCTTCTTGCTGCATATCTTCAGTTGTGCACTGCTTTGATGAAGCCTGTGTGCCACCTGAAAGTGAAATGAACAGTAATCAAGCAAACAGCTTTATCATCCCCATTTACTTTTACATATTTTGTTCAATTATTAGATACTGTGTAATAAAAGAATAATAATACCCAAAAAAGTTTTGCTATAAAAATATATTTTGTTGTACAAATAACACTGGTTGTGTGATTTAGTAATACACAGTAAGAGTTCCAATCATTGCCTATAATAGCCGATGATAAATGAAAGATTGATCTATATCCATCTCTGTTCACACTGAAAGCAAAAGCTCTCGACTAGCAGCCTGCTATCATGATAAATGAAAGATTAATTATGTCTATCTCTGTTCACAATGAAAGCCACAATTTTTGACTAGCAGCCTGCCATCGGATCTTTTGCTATCACTTAAAACTATGAGTAGGATGCCTGAAGACTATTTAATTTCTCTTAAACACATTTCTAAAATTTCTCTTAAATACATTTCTAAATACATTGAAATGAGAGTCAAAATTTATTATCCACACAAGTTGTTATAGTACATAAATAATATGTATTTGTGAGCACAGAACACAAAGGGGCTAAGTGACATTTTCTAAAACTTCCAGTTTTACTGAAATTATGGTATTTAAAATAGTAATTTTTTGAGTGGTAAAGAGATCTAACTGGATTTCTTGACAGGTGCTGCCACCTATTGGAGTGCCCTTCACCAACTAACAGATGTAGTTCATTTCTTGAGAGTGCAAAGGGTCTATGTGTCACTTGGCTCCCTTTCGTTCTAACTTGTTTTGTTTCGCTTGCCACATGTTACAACTTGATTCTGACTTCAAGAAGCCCACAGACATTTAGGCCTAGTTTTTTCAGTGCTGTTTAAAAGTTTCTCAATAAATTCAATGTTTCAGTTTCCACATAAGAAATAATAACTTTTCAGTGTTGTAATTCAGTGCCTGTTCCTTCTAGAGAAGGCACCAACATTGATGACAACCTTTCTGACTCAGGTAAACTAGCTATACGTTACACTGAAAACTATCGACAGTAAAATTACCTTAGCATTTTAAATTAAAATAATTAGTAATTAAATCCATAAAATAACACTGAAATCATTGCAAAATGAGATTAAGTGAGGTAAACTTTTGTTTACTAAGCTTGATATTGCATTGTGCTTTGTATATCCACCATACGCTTTTAGAGATCATTCTAATGTTAACAAGGACTACTATCCTGGCAAAGACAGTGTTACA
This sequence comes from Schistocerca serialis cubense, assembly GCF_023864345.2. Classification (NCBI taxonomy): domain Eukaryota; kingdom Metazoa; phylum Arthropoda; class Insecta; order Orthoptera; family Acrididae; genus Schistocerca; species Schistocerca serialis. Next base: position 549,439,194 of record NC_064641.1, read on the forward strand.
AGCAGCAAAGAATTGTCATGTAATTTGATTTATTTTATCTATCCATTATAGAGTAAAGTTCTCATTTGCTTCTATTCGAAGATCTTCGAAATGACAGTACTCCTTGCCTCATGGGTCCTACTTATGTTATTGGTTTTATACTAAAAGTTGTAAATTTATATATAGCTTCTGGAAGGACCCCAATCAATCACTGTGGCACAATCAAATAAACTCTTGTAAGTGACCACGTCAGGACTGGGTATTATGTTACTGTTACTAGAAAAACTTTTTGAACCCTTTTTAGTATTATCCATTTAAAAATATATTTTTATCCAGAAAATGGTGAAGAAGAGGGTTGAGCACTAGCACACCTACCTGACAATGCCATTCCTCCAGAGACTCAATGAGGGAAAAAAAACGAGTAAGAAGAGTTCATGCTTGGAAACAAGTACAAAGAAAGAAGCTAAGATACTCAAGTCAGCCATACGTTGACAAAAAACGAAGTACACAGGAAAAAAGACGTGCAACCATATGACCACAACTGTTGGTATAAATGTACTGATAACATCCCTTCACAACAAAGACAAAGCATTTTCAATTCATACTGAAAACTTGGAAGTTCAGAGTTGCAAACAGCATTTTTAAATGGAACAACTGTGTTAGCACCGGTAAAATGGAGTAAAGAAACAGGTGAAAATAAAAAAGGTGTTTCATGTATACTTAAGCTAGGTGGATACAGAGTATGCAAAACAGTTTTTCTCAAATCCTAGACAAATCAAATAAAATAGTGACACATAAAATTATTAAAAAAAATAGAGGTAGGAAGGAACCAGCGCATAAAATTTCTTACCATAGGATCGAAATAATCAAGGAACATATCACAAACTCCCCTCATTATCAAAGCCATTATAGTCATGAAAAGTTTCCAAATGGGAGGTATCTTAACCTCGACTTAAATTTATCTAAAATGTACGATTTTTACACAAAGTGGAGTAAAGAAGAAAAAAAAAAACATCAAGCCTGAAAAAGAAAGTTTTTGCAGAAAAATTTTCAGCACTGAATTCAAACTAAGTTTTCACAGGCCCCGAAGTGACACCTGTGTAACGTGTGCCAGGCTGCAAGTTGCGATAGAGAATGGTACCAATGAAGAAAAAAAAAAGCTGCAGAAGCAGAAAAAGAATTACATCTGTGAAAGGTAGAACTGCTAAGGATATAAAAAACAAATACAATGAATCAGATGATAACAATACAACTTGTACCTGTTTCAACCTTCAAATGATGATGCCAACTCCAAAAGTAAGAAATTCCAATGCTTACTACATGCAGCAGTTATGGACGTATAATCTGGACATTCACGATCTTAAAACCCAAATGGGGCATATGTACTTGTGGCATGAGGGGCAAGCTGGCAGAGGATGCCAAGAGATAGCTTCCTGCCACCCAATGTGAAACACTTACTAGCATTTAGTGATAACTTTGGAGGGCAGAACAAAAGCAATTTGACTGCCAAATTTGGGCTTTATGTTGTGAGAAACACCCAAATTGAAACAGTGACACACCATTTTGAGTATTAGGCCATTCATATTATTGTGTCTAGACAAGACAGCCTAGACACAATGAGAGGAAGCCGAAAGGCACGCGCTAAGCTAAAGCAGGATGGCGTGAGGTCTGAAACAGGATACGTAATGAATGCTATAAAGAAAAGTACGTAGCTTCTGGAATAATTAACTTTAATCCATCCTTTTGGTACATCTGAATATTGTGGCGATACAAGTGAGACTCTTTAGATACATGCAATGTTACTAATGGCGCCTTGCTAGGTTGTAGCCATTGACTTAGCTGAAGGCTATTCTAACTATCGGCTCGGCAAAGGAGCGAGGCTTTGTCAGTATAGTCGCTAGCTACGTCGTCCATACAACTGGGGTGAGTGCTATTCCGTATCTCGAGACCTGCCTTGTGGTGGCGCTCGGTCTGCGATCACACAGTGGCAACACGCGGGTCCGACATGTACTAATGGACCGCGGCCGATTTAAAACTACCACCTAGCAAGTGTGGTGTCTGGCGGTGACACCACACATATAATGAATGCGACCAAGATTTTGGGCTCATAGAAATCAAAAAGAAAAAAATCCAGAAACATGTAAGTCACAAAAGACTGGATGGACTTTGTTGCATCGTCAAGCCTTAAGAGTATTTTAAACTTATGGAAGATAAGGGTTTCATTAATATCCTGCAACTCAACATGTTCTTTCCAAAAGTAGTAAAGGGAATTCGAGGAAAGTAGTTCTTCATTTCAAAAAGTCAAGTCCAACCACTCTGTTTTACAAAAACACATCAGGAAGTATTGAGACATTCGAAGTGTTTCAAATTATTCCACCCAGATCAGGTCGCCTTCCTGCAACAGCTTCCAGTTCTTCAGCCGGCGGATATGAAACCTAACCTGAAGAAGAAAAAATATGACAATCTTATGGGACTTCTCCAATTTGTCCCGCCATTCCACCATCTATTCTAAATTGGGCTGCCCAATAAATTGACAAGGGAAGTAACGACACCAGCTGTTGAAGGAGGAGAAGAATCAGAGCCCAACAATGCTTATGATACAGACATTGATGATTAGATTGTCTTATACATAAGAACTTTTCAGTGTACCCTAAACCTTACATTAAAGTATGTTTTCATAATTTTTTTATAATAATAAAATAACTTCATTAAGCTTCTGCAGTCATTTTCCTTTCCATTTCTTTATAAGGAAAGGAATCTTAAGAGATATCTTCTTAAAGGAAGTGCAAACATTGTTTCTTACAAAATATTAAAAAAACACAATATCAAGAAAATCAAGAAAGGTTTCAAGTGATACTGAATGTCTAAGAATTGAATAATAGTCTGAAATATAAAAATGTAGTTAACCTTTTTATTCCACATAAAAATAATTTTTCCAACTTAAACTCTGATTTACTCAAAACTGTTAAAATTGCACTTAGACTTCTTGTGTTCTAGGGTCCACATTTATAAATGTCCCATACAAACAGAAATAATATCACATAACACAATCACAGCACATGCAATAGGCAATGCTGCTTCTCAAACCTTAGGGCCACATTCACAGTGAATAAAATGAGTTAGCACCATCATCCTACGACTACACAGTATTTTACTTTTAAATGAAGAGCCACTAGATGCAACAAACATGTTAATTTTGTCAACTCTCAGCAGATGTTCTTATCTAAGTACCAGAAAGTTGTAAGGTACTGAATTAGCACCGTCAAATTAACAGGACACAGATGAATATCTTTCAATCCCTGTTTGCTCTCTCTTTACTAAATGTGGACACAATGTCACAATATGTTGTGAGGAGGACTGTGGGTTTGTATTTTTTTGGGGGGTGAGGGGGGGGGGGGGGGGGTGAGGAGGCAGGGGAGATCCAGATGGCATAGGTTGTGAAGCAGATATAAAAGTCAAGAATGTTCTGCTCGGCAATATATTCTGGCAGCGGGTGGTCAATTTTTGGTTTTTGCCACAGTGTAACAGTGGTCATTCATTAAGTGGACAGTTAGGTTATAGTTATGCCCACATAAAAGGCTATAATAAAGTTATAGCAGAATCAGTAAATTACATGACTGTTTTCATACGATGCCCTGCCTCTGATAGCATAAGATATTCCTGTGATGGGACTGAAGCAAAATGTTCTGCATGGAACAAGTCTCGCCCAGATTTATGACCTATGTGGTACAGCATTGGGAGTGAACACAGCATAAAGATGATCCAAGACATTTTGCACATTGGGTGGGTTGGCAGAATAGTACTTTGAGGGGTGGGTGTGTGGGTACGCATGATAGTGGGAAGGACATTTCTTATTTCCAGGCATGATGATAGGTAGTCGAAAAACTTGTGATTAATGTGGTTACATTGTTAGTGTCCGAAATGATAATGGATAATGAGAAGCATGCTCCTTAGCAGCTGGTTCAAGGGAGTAATTGGAGAGTCAGGGGTATATATATGGACGTGACACAGGGATCTGTTTACAGACTAGGTTTGGAGGGTATAGACTGTCTGTGAAGCCCAACTAATGGATGGAAACACTGTTCTGAAGAACTTAAGAATGTAGGAAAAGATAGAGTGCCACTTACCGTAAACAAGACATGTCAAGTTGTAGACAGGAACGATTAAAAACACTCACATATAGCTTTTGTCACAGCCTTCATCAGCAAACACAACATTCACTCTGGCACATGCGTGCACATACATATGCGCGCGCGTGCACGCGCGCCCACACACACACACACACACACACACACACACACACACATGCACGCACACACAATAGCAAGTAAGTACGCACACCTCACGCACACGGCCATCGCGTGCGTGAGGTGCGCTTGCTTGTATGTGTATGTAAACGTTGTCTGTGTGTCCTCTTTACTGATGAAGGCAGTGGCCAAAAGCTATATGTGAGTGTCTTTTAATTGTGCCTGTCTTTACAATAAGTAGCAATCTATCTTTTCCTACATTGTTGATGTTCCTCCCTGGAGTTTCTATTGTTTAAACTTAAGGACGATACAGATAAAGTAAAATAACGTAACAAATTCAGACAAAATGAATGAAAGTGCAAAAGGATGTTGCCAGAGGTCTTTCAGTCATGCACAGAAAGTTGGAAGTAACATTGCATGAAGTCAGCTTGACTCCAGCTCAAAATGTGGTTTTCCACATGATATTCTAATGAAATGAATTATCCAAATGTTTTGCTTAATAGTTGTGCATTCCTGCCTGCAATTTCAATGTGGAGAAGAACTGTCCAAAAGAAAATAATGGAAGATTCTATAAGTGTATTATATTTCTCTTTCAAGTTATTTGTACTGCAGACTTCTTATCAAATATTCTTTTTAAGAATGATTTTAAGTAGATGGAAATGGTTAGCTCTGAGAGATGAAATAGTGATGGCAACAGAGGATCAAATGGCAGGCCTAGCAGAAATCCTTGGATAACACATGAGATATGGAATTTAACTGATGGAAGGAAAAAATGAAAAAAAAAAATTGTAACAAATGAAAATGGCAAAAGGGCATACAGACATCTAAAAAAATAAATGACAGATGTTAAGAGTGGCACAGCAGGAATAGCTAGAGAAGAAATTCAAAGCTGTAGAGGGAGGCAGGACAATAGAAAAGATAGATGCTCCATGTATGAAAATTAAAGAAATGGAAGGAAACGTGTGACCATAAAGGACACAGGTTGCAAGCCAGTGTGCAAAGAAGGGAAGCCTGAAATGTGAAAGCACTATACAGAATGGCTGAAGATAATATGAAAAAGGAGTGGGAAGTAGGTGAAAATGAGATGGGGGATGTGATAATATTAGATGAATTTGACATAGCACTGGAAGACCTCAGTCTAAACAAGGCAATTGGAGTAGACTTTACCTCAGAATTATCGAGATCCTTGGTGGAGCTGGCCACGGCAGAGCTATTCCACCTGGTCTGCAGAGTATATGGGATGGGAGAAACACTCTCAGGCTTCAAGAAAAACATACAAATTCCCATTCCAAAGGAGGTACGGGCTGACAGGTGTGTATATTACTGAACCATCAGTCTGGTAAGTCGTCATTATTTACAGAAGACTGGAGAAATAGGCAGAAGCCAGACTCAGAGAACATCAGTTTTAGTTCCAAAGTAATGTAGTAACAAGAGAGACGAAAGTGATCCTATGACTTACATTAGAAGATACACTTAAGAAATGCAAACCTAGATTTATAGCATTTGTTGAGTTAGATGATGCTTTTTATAATGTTGACTGGAATAAATTCACTGAAATTCTAAATGTAGCAAGGACATAATACTGGGAGTGAAAGTTATTTACAACTCTTACAGAAACCAGACTGCAGTTACAACAGTTGCAGGACATTAATGGGAAGCAGTACTTAAGATGGAAGTGAGACAGGGCTGTACCCTATCCCTGATTTTATTCAATCCATGTATTGAGCAAGCTGTGAAGGAAACCAAGGAGAAATTTGGAAAAGAAATTAAAGTAGAAAAGAGGTAGTGAGATGAACATCAAGAAAAGGAAACAGGGATAATGGAATGCAGTGGCATTAAGTTAAGTGATCCTGAAGGAATTATATTAGAACATGAGACACAAAGTAGTAGATGAGTTTTGTTATTTGGGCAGCACAATAAATGAAGATGGCCCAAGAAGAGATGATATAAAGTATTCTTGAATACAAGTAATATGTTGATCCAACATAAATTTAAGTCTTAGGAAGCCTTTTCTGAAGGTATTTGTCTAGAGTGTCACCTCGTATGGAAGTGAAATGTAGACATAAGCAGTTCAGAGAAGAAGAAAATAAAAACTTTTGAAATGTGGTGCTGCAGACGAATGCTGAAGATTAGATGGGTGGACTGAATAACAAATGAGGTGGTGCTGAATCAAAATTGAGAGAAAAGAAACTTAACAGCATAGCTTGACTACAGGAGGAGACCAGTTAATAGCACATATCCTGAGGCATCAAGAAATAGTCCGTTGGTAATGGAGGGAGGCATGGAGGGTAAAAATTGTAGAGGGATCTACGTGTGGATACAATAAGGTTGCAGTAGTTATTCAGATATGAATACAGGAGAAAGTTGTGTGGAGAGCTGCATCAAACCAGCCTGAGAACTAAAAACAACAAAACTGTATCACAATGTAAAACCATTGCTCTTCTCAATGTTTGTACTGTCAAGGTAATCAAAGAAGCAGCCACTGGAAAAATTGAAAATGATGTTTTTGTTTAAGTTATTAATTGGTTTCACACACATGGACTAACCTCAACTTTTGAAAAACAAAGTTCACACAGTTCTGTACTGTCAAAAATGCCTCTTCTACCAAAAAGGTTATTTACAACTCTTACAGAAACCAGATTGCAGTTACAACAGATATAGGACATTAATGGGAAGCTGTGTTTAGATTCTGCTATTTTTTTCCATAAGAATAATAGCCAATTTTGACATTATGGAGTAAACTCCTCACTTAGGTAAAAAATACTCTTTGTACATAAGAAATCAATTAGAATTACACATTGAATTTACACATGTACATATTGCACGCATATGTTTAAATATAAGGGAATATTAACCACAGTCTCACAGTACATTAATTTGCTCATGACACTTACTTTCAACAATCCATTGCAGTTCAAGGTTAAGAGAGATAATAGCCAGTACACTACTAGCAGAAAAAATGATGTGGGCTTCCCTCTAGTGAATGGCATAGAAGGTGTGAAATACTCAGAAGTAAAACTCTCTGAGAGGAGAAGGAGAGAGGGGGTGAGAGAGAGGGGGGGAGAACCTCAACGTTTTTATTTCTTCTCCATGGACTTTAATACCTACTCCGAACTTTTCTTTCGTTTCCTTCACTGCTTGCTCAATATACAGATTGAATACCATCAGGGAGAGGCTACAACCCTGTCTCACTCCTTTCCCAACCACTGCTTTCCTTTCATGCCCCTCGAATCTTATAACTGCCATCTGGTTTCTGTACAAATTGTAAATAGCCTTTCGCTCCCTGTATTTTATCCCTGCCATCTTTAGAATTTGAAAGAGAGTATTCCAGTCAACATTGTCAAAAGCTTTCTCTAAGTCTACAAATGCTACAAATGTAGGTTTGCCTTTCCTTAATCTATTTTCTAAGATAAGTCGTAGGGTGAGTATTGCCTCACTTGTTCCAATATTTCTGCGGAATCCAAACTGATCTTCATCGAGGTCAGCTTCTACCAGTTTTTCCATTTGTCTGTAAAGAATTCGTGATAGTATTTTGCAGCTGTGACTTATTAAGCTGATTGTTCGGTAATTTTTGCATCTGTCAACACGTGCTTTCTTTGGGATTGGAATTATTATATTCTTCTTGAAGTCTGAGGGTATTTCGCCTGTCTCATGCATCTTGCTCACCAGATGGTAGAGTTTTGTCAGGACTGGCTCTCCCAAGGCCGTCAGTAGTTCCAATGGAATGTTGTCTACTCCCGGGGCCTTGTTTCGACTCGGGTCTTTCAGTGCTCTGTCAAACTCTTCACACAGTATCGTATCTCCCATTTCATCTTCATCTACATCTTCTTCCATTTTCATAATATTGTCCTCAAGTACATCGCCCTTGTATAGACCCTCTATATACTCCTTCCACCTTTCTGCTTTCCGTTCTTTGCTTAGAACTGGGTTTCCATCTGAGCTCTTGCTATTCATAGAAGTGGCTCTCTTTTCTCCAAAGGTCTCTTTAATTTTCCTGTAGGCAGTATCTATCTTACCCCTAGTGAGATAGGCCTCTACATCCTTACATTTGTCCTCTAGCCATCCCTGCTTAGCTATTTTGCACTTCCAGTCGATCTCATTTTTGAGACGTTTGTATTCCTTTTTGCCTGCTTCATTTACTGCGTTTTTGTATTTTCTCCTTTCATCAATTAAATTCAATATTTCTTCTGTTACCCAAGGATTTCTACTAGCCCTCGTCTTTTCACCTACTTGATCCTCTGCTGCCTTCACTACTTCACCCCTCAGAGCTACCCATTCCTCTTCTACTGTATTTCTTTCCCCCATTCCTGTCAACTGTTGCCTTATGCTCTCCCTGAAACCCTGTACAACCTCTCGTTTAGTCAGTTTATCCAAGTCCCATCTCCTTAAATTCCCACCTTTTTGCAGTTTCTTCAGTTTTAATCTACAGTTCATAACCAATAGATTGTGGTCCAAGTCCACATCTGCCCCTGGAAATGTCTTACAATTTAAAATCTGGTTCCTAAATCTCTGTCTTACCATTATATAATCTATCTGATACCTTCTAGTATCTCCAGGCTTCTTCCATGTATACAACCTTCTTTTATTATTCTTGAACCAAGTGTTAGCTATGATTAAGTTATGCTCTGAGCAAAATTCTGCCTGATGGCTTCCTCTTTCATTTCTCTCCCCCAATCCATATTCACCCACTATGTTTCCTTCTCTCCCTTTTCCTACTCTCGAATTCCAGTCACCCATGACTATTAAATTTTCGTCTCCCTTCACAATCTGAATAATTTCTTTTATTTCATCATACATTTCATCAATTTCTTCATCATCTGCAGAGCTAGTTGGCATATAAACTTGTACTACTGTAGTAGGCATGGGCTTTGTGTCTATCTTGGCCACAATAATGTGTTCACTATGCTGTTGGTAGTAGCTTACCCGCACTCCTATTTTTTTATTCATTATTAAACCTACTCCTGCATTACCCCTATTTGATTTTGTATTTATAACCCTGTATTCACCTGACCAAAAGTCTTGTTCCTCCTGCCACCGAACTTCACTAATTCCCACTATATCTAACTTCAACCTATCCATTTCCCTTTTTAAATTTTCTAACCTACCTGCCCGATCAAGGGATCTGACATTTCACGCTCCAATCCGTAGAACGCCAGTTTTCTTTCTCCTGATAACGACGTCCTCTTGAGTAGTCCCCGCCCAGAGATCCGAATGGGGGACTATTTTACCTCCGGAATATTTTATCCAAGAGGACGCCAACATCATTTAACCATACAGTAAAGCTGCGTGCCCTCGGGAAAAATTACAGCTGTAGTTTCCCCTTGCTTTCAGCCGTTCGCAGTACCAGCACAGCAAGGCCGTTTTGGTTAGTGTTGCAAGGCCAGATCAGTCAATCATCCAGACTGTTGCCCCTGCAACTACTGATAAGGCTGCTGCCCCTCTTCAGGAACCACATGTTTGTCTGGCCTCTCAACAGATACCCCTCCGTTATGGTTGCACCTACGGTACGGCCATCTGTATCGTTGAGGCACCCAAGCCTCCCCACCAACGGCAAGGTCCATGGTTCATGGGAGCAGGATAAGAACTTAATGCTTGTTAATTTTATTTCGTTTTATGCCCTTTCCTTATTTCTTGGAACAAAAATATTAGTATTTCTTTTATAAATGAATGTAAATGAGATAGTTGGAAAACTAAAGAAGAAATCACTGGATGGAAGGTGTGTTATTCTCATGACAATCTGTTGTGTCCTTGGGGAGTACCAATATTTGGTGTAGATTGAAGTAATTCTGTTGCCTCCATTGTGTATCTCACATACATGGGAGTAAGGTAAGAGAGAAAAGAGAGCTTACGCAGTCATTTTTCTCTTGCTCTAAAAGTGAATGGGCAGAAAAATTTTCAGAGCTTTGAGCTCTCAATAGCTTGATACTTACCAAAATTAATATTAGAGACTTGTCACAATAAAACTTTATAGCCTGACCACCAAAATACACTAGTACAAATGATTCTCTGGTAATTAGGAAATTTCTTATTTCAAGATTGTTTCACTACTGAAAGAGGTGATCATGAGCGAAAAATTTGTTGTGAAATATGTCCCACAATTTGATACTGTCATTTATCAACAAACAACCATTTCCACTACTATAAATCTTCGCTGTGGACCACTGCAGAGAAGTGAACTGTGTTAAGCAAATGATATGAATCATGGCTCACTAGCTGATGAAGCACATGTTGCCACTGGCAGTTTTTCAGTAGCTAGCAGTGGCTGGCATCGTGAGTCAAGTCAACAGATTAGCTGGTCACTGATAAAAGATTAAGATGACGATACAGTGGTTATTCTGGACTTTATGGGGATTATTGGGAAGCAATGCTGCACAAAATAAGTAGAAGGCAAAAGGCTACCATGTCTGACCATGGGAACTTCGAAGGGTGGGCCGTAACAACATCAACAGCCACAACCAGGAGAAGTTATTATTATTTGATGAGGCGATAGGTTTTCTCATCTGTATTCTGTTACTAAATAAATCCGGATGCAGTAATGACAGTGTGCACAATCTGTTTGTGTATGGGATGTTAGTGTGTAAGTGAGGTTACTGCTAATTTTTGATAAGGAATTTAGGATTAGTTTTATCTGAGGCATCTATAGTCTGTCGGTAAACTGAAGAGCGAGCGAGCGAGCGAGCCCCCACTCTGTCAACCCAGCTACGTCACAAGGCGCTTCTACAGGCTGTTTCACAACGTACTACCGACCCTGCCGCGGCGCGCATTAAATCTGTGGCGATGCCATGTGCAGATACGTCGCGGCTGCGTTTATTTTTAGACACATGCATTAAGACCATAAGGTATACAAAAAATGATAGCTTCTTTCAAAACACAACATTATAGAATAAATAACATTAACATAAGAACGGAAGTCAGGATGCTACTACAAAGATAGGACCGAATGGCTGTTCATGTGAATATATGTTGCTTTACTGCTATTTGTAAAACGAACCGCATATAATGCAATCAATATGTAGAATTTAAGGCTCGTTCCTACTTCGTGTTTTTACTAAAAGATAGAAGTTTTCTTTGAAGGACTGCATTGAAACTGAGCAAGGTGGCGCAGTGGCTAGCACACTGGACTCGCATTCTGGAGGACGACGGTTCAATCCCGCGTCCGGCCATCCTGATTTACGTTTTCCGTGATTTCCCTAAATCGCTCCAGGCAAATGCCGGGATGGTTCCTGTGAAAAGGCACGGCCGACTTCCTCCCCCGCCCTTCCCTAATCCGATGAGACCGATGACCTCGCTGTCTGGTCTCCTCCCCCAAACAACCCAACCCCAACCCAACTGCACTGAACCTTAACAATTCTTGCAACACAAAGAGTGTTTAAAAAGTAAGCAGAAATTTATAATTTTGTGTGTTGTATTAGTCCGATTTGCACTACTACTTTATCACTGGCTTAGTAAACATGTCTCAAAAGTATGTGTACAATGTTATGCGTATTGTTGTCAGCTGTCAAAAAGGTTACATGTGTTGTGGTAGCATCAACGAATATTTGTTTTGTATAAAAATAGATTAGGGATCCTGCATTAAATTTTATTATAAGAAGAGAATAAAGTGTATGAAATGTTTAGAAATGTTAAATATTGCTTTCGGTGAACCTGTTATGAGTGAACCAAGGGCATACAAGTGGTACAAACATTTCAAAGCAGGCCTTAAAGGACAGTGGTTTTACAAGCATGGATGAGATTAAAAATGTACACTTAAAGAGACCTATAAGCTATCCCGAAGAAACAGTTCGTAAAGTGTTTCGGATATTTGGAAAAAGCACTGGCGAAAGTGTGCAGTATGTAATGAGGAATATTTTGAAGAGTATAACATTGCTGCAGATTAACAAATCAAGTTCTTACCAAAAAATAAAAATTAATATGTGAACGCACCTCGTAGGTCAAGCTTTTTGCTTAGAAGTGTACATGTTTCGAAGAAAATTTTAGCAGTGTTTGGAATAGCTATTGGGCACACGTTTTAAGCAATTTGTCTTAGAATCAGGTGAATAGTGACCGAGATAGAGATTTAGTGTTCCGTAAGCATCAATGGTTTTACACGATTTTGAAACTGTCTATAGCGATGGGTTTTCTCCCAAAATCATTAGTTTTCTTTCGAGGCGATTCCAGTAAACCACGCGGCTTATTTTCATGTTCCTTCCTTATGCGTCCTATTGCACGAGGCTGATGTTAGCATAAATTGCCACCCTTTGATTGGGACTGGTAATATTATTATAGTTATAGTTCTTTTTGGGTCGCCTCTTTAATACACGCTGTAATAACATTACAGATGATTGAACGCTCGTTACTCCGCAAATACCTCCTCTTCTTCGTATTCTACACATTTTCTTGCAATGCTAGACGATTATCCATCACCTCTGGATATCGAAGCATATCAGTAGGTATACAAAGTTAACTGACTGACACTGGCAACTAAGATGACATGAACAGAAATGACGTGTATCACCGCACGCCAATCTACACCGCTAGACGGGTAAGGGGCAACAGATTTTGGGTGCCCCTGTAGGCCGCTGGCAGCGTTCTTCGGGGAAGGCCACTTCCCCCACCAAAAGCGCTGCTCGATCTTCAGTTTACAGACAGACTATACACATCCTACAGAAAAGAGAATCTTTGAAAATAAAAGGGATGAAAACTATGAAAATACATTTTCTGCTGTTGGCTGATAAATTTAAATGGAAAATTATGTACCCTACCAGTAGACACTGTTATGGAGGAAGACGAGCTGGTGTATGTAGTGCAGCAGATTAGTGCAGACGACAGCCATGGGGGGGATGCAAGCAACATCATGTTTGGACAGACCCACTGACAAGACTGTTTATCTGTGGGTGACAGTAAGCTGCGTGGGGCAGTTCTAATGCTGAGTTCAACCACAGTGGGCCTTGTCTTGTGCCTCACATCATGTGCCATTTGTGTGCGCGCTCAGTGATCAGTCGTCCATGCCTGCCATATGTTGCGTTCATTCTTGTGCAAGTGTTTGGGCAGTTTTGGACTTTCTGCTTCTCTGCTGATTGACTCACACAGCGAGTTTCATTTCCTCCGGCTGGGTTCTGTTACCCAGCTTGTGCTTAGCCACCATCAGCCCACACAATACCCTGTGCAGCCAGTGTTGTTTAGTGGCTGTGTAAATACTTAAGTGGTGACTAAGGATGACCTTACACATGTGACATTCCTAATTTCTTTTTCTTCCTTTTTCAATGTCAATTTTGGGCCACCATGGATCTTACATTTTTGAAAAGCCAGCGCGAACAGTTGTGCCTACAGAAGGATCAGGAGGAGGAGGAGGAGGACAAGCAGCAGTGGCAGCTGCTGACCAGCAGCTGTACGACCTGACCAGATGTCTACACTGTTAAACCACACTGTGGAATAGCTTCATGCCCATGACATGCAGGTGATGAGCCAGGTGCCCACGGTGCAATTTTCTTCCCCGATGAGTGTGTGAAAAGGTGGGAGAATTACCTGCACCAGTTCTTGCTGCATTGCCAGGTAAGGTGTACCGTCGATCCAGTTGAAAAACCTGCCTTTTTGTTGTCCAGCAGTATGGGGTCACTCTCCTTCCGCTCACTGGGCTAGCCAGCAGCCCTACGTCTATTGTCTGTTCAATGAGCCTGCCCGCACATGGAAGCCGAATGTGGCATATCCTCTCAGGTGGGACATTTAACAACTGTTTGTGACAGTTGGTGAGCCATGTTCAGTCATCAGTTGCCCTCGTATTTTCATTGGACTGGGACTGTCTCTGATGACCTGCATACATGGCACCAACGTATTTTACTATCGTTGGTTGCGGATGTCTGACCAGTTGAGTTTCAAGTACATACACGCGTGACAGTCAGCCTCATCTCAGATATGTAAAGGCTCTTCGGCAGCCTGATGCTGCAATGCAATGGCCACTACATCAAGTTCTGTCTTGTAGTAAACAGTGTATTCCTATGGATGACCACCTCGGAGCAATCATAAACCTGCAGGCACCCAGGGATCCAATGGAGATCCAGTCTTTTTTGGACAAGAGTCCATATTACACGAAGCTCATTTCCCCGGCTGCGCACATCTGCCATCCTCTTAACTGGCTTTTCAAACAGTGCATTAAGTTTGTCTGGTCTACTGACTGTCAACGGGCGTTTCAGTCCCTCAGACAGTGTTTGTGCTCTGCTCCCTGGCTTCTTTCATGCTGGGTAAACATTTAAACCTGACAGTTGTATGGTTCTGCATCAGTGGAACCCAGATGGCACCAAACAGCCCATCGCTTATGATTTCTATGGCACAATGTAGATATTCGCAGGTAGAGGAGGTGGCACTAGCAACTTTGTCTTCAGAATTAAACTGTTTAACAATTTCTTGTATGGGGTCAAGTTCCTACTCATCACCGACCGCAAGTATCTGATCTCCTTAATTGGCCCTCATTCAAAGCTACCAGATAGGACTACCGACCAACTGCAGAGGTTGGTCCTCTTTCTCAGTAATTACTGGTATGACATTGGTTACCATTCCACTGTCCAGCATGCAAATTCCAGTGCACTCACATTTGCCAATGGAGACCAATCCAGAGTCAATTGGCAAGAACCTCTTAAGGTTGCATTTGATTTTCTGTTGACAGCACAAGAGGTTGTGACACCCATGGCCACCAACTTACTTTTCTGGAAAAAATGTTTTGGCTACCCAGGTGGGTGGATTAGAGCACCTCTCTTCTTGTGTGGATCCAGCATAGCATATATTTATTCTCCTCTGTAATTACCTCAATGTTGTCCGGAGGGTCCTCTTGCTTGCCACAGGGGAGCAAAGCTGTCACGCGGTCTTCTACCACAGCAGTGTGTCCTCGCATACTCCAGTTGCTGCATGCATTGCACAGGGGGATGACACGTAAGAAGCCATTGGCATAATGTCATGTCTACAGGCCACCAATAAACCATGACATTAAACATCTGGTGCAGGCTTGTGAGGTTATGAACAGAACAATGCCTTATCAAATTTCCTGTATTTTGCGAATCTGTTCTCCACATCATCGGCTGCCATTGTTTGTGCATTCTTGATCATCTTTTCCATTGTGTGATCACTGTCTTCAACAATGGCCAGCAATTTGTGTTGCAGGAGTTTGAAGACATGTTCACAATGGTATCCAGTATCTGACCACTGCCCTGTTTCACCCAGCTTCTACCTCGGTGGTGGAGCAGTTCTTGTGTACATTCCAGATCCAAATGAAGAAGTCTGTCTCTAACTCTTCTTGTAGCGATGCAATGTCAAGTTTTCTGACCCTGTTTTGGGTGATGCCAGTCAATGGGTGCAGCCTGGCAGAACTTTTGTGAGGAAATCAGTTGCTGGGTCTCCTGAATTTGTTGTGCTCAGAGATGCATGCCGTGGGCCATGAAGGCTCACAGTGGTTTTACCTGGGGACTCCCATTTGGGGCTGGTCTTCTGATCGAAAGCAGAGATGGCTGCTGGGTGTCATGGTGGGCCACAAATGTCAGCAGTTGTTTACAGCGGATGTCAGTTGGGAGCAGCTGACATGTCATTCAAATCAGTTGTGCCTGCACCCCTTTTGGTTTTCACCTCTGCGATCTTCCAGTTAGCCTGGCGACAGGATTGGTCGTGATGATGTTCCACGTACAGGTTCGCATTTGCTATGATGTGCTTCCTTGTTGTCACCGCCTTTCGTGACCTCAGACTCTTCACCCTTCCACCCCTCTGACAGAGCAGGCGACATAGGTGTTGCCTCCTGCAGTGGTCCGTCTGCTGCCTGGGTCTCTCACATTCTCTTTGGTTCTGCAGCAGAGTTTGTGATCCAAGCCTGACCATCTTCAGCTGTATTTGGCCTTTTCAGGGGGGTATGGTTTTAGGATCCCTGGCAGCAGACAGAGCAGTTGAGCTGGTGTGGGTAGGGCAGCAGACTAGTGCAGACAACTGGCATGGAAAGTGCACACACTGCATTGTATAGGCACACCCACTGATGTAAGTGTTTAACTGTGTGCAATGGTAAGCAGGGTGGGGCAGTTCTAGTGCTGAGATCAGCCACTTGGACCTTGCTTGCACCTTGTGCTGTGTGCCATTTCTGTAGGCTCAGCTGTAAGCTGTCCACATCTGCCGTGTGTTGTGTTCATCCCTAAGCATGTCTCTACATCGTTTTGGGCTTTCTGCTTCCCTGTACATTGACTCGCAAGGCAAGTTTTCATTTCCTTCTGCGGGGTTCTGTTTACTGGCTTGTTGTTGAGCCTCTATCGGCCCGTAGAGTGCTGACAGTATTGTTCAGTGGAACTGTCACACTTGTGCAAGTACAAAGAAAACAACTGTAATAAAGGCATTGTGGAGTGCCTAACAATAACAAGAAAACTGGCATGCATCTCAGACCATGGACAAATTTACTAAACGAAGAAGAAGTAATAAAAGAGCAGGAGGCAACATATTAAGAAATAAGAAGCGTGAAGAGAACAGGGTAATGGTATGTATTAACAGAGAGAAATTATCAATGAATTTTGCAAAACGTGTGTTTTGGGAGAGGGGCCGAGTGGGAGGACACCGAGTATCTGGGATCTCTGGTTGATTACTCGGGAAGCTCCAATAGTATTTGAAACTGTATGAGAATAGTACTAATGAACTGAAGATGTGCACTGGCCTATGAGGCATCCTCAAAATGCTGGGATTAGTATTCATGTCTGTTGGGACACAGCATTGTAATTTATCACAATGATTCATTTCAACAGATAATGCACTGTACAATGAGACTTTCATTTGTGAACTGACCTTCCTGTTGGCGATCATGTCGATTCTTTGAGAGTCTTAACTGAGCACTGCCCAGTATGCTTGGGAAGTCAAGCTCATTGTAAACAAAATCAGGCTGACGTGAATTTTCAGCTTCCTCCTGACGCCGCCGTGTCTCTAGAAGCTCACTGTGCATCTGGTGGAGTATAAACTGGTTCCAGTTCTGCAGAAAGAGGTGAGTTTTTCAATATGATTTTATTTGTAAGCAAACATGGGCACAAGAGAGCGAGCTTCAACCTTGTAACGACTATTTCACTAGTAACAATGTAAAATAAAGTAGTTAGGATTTGTTATGGTTGATTTTTCTAAATTATTTTCGAACTGCTTGCATACTTAACCAACAGAGTACAAATATAAGACCATAAAATGGTATATTTAAAAATTACTAATCAAAACAGTCCTGATTGCATAAAAACATTTATTAAAATATTGACTGGTTTCAGTTTATTTGTAGACCATTTCCCAATGGTTTCACACAGAGGTGGTGAATGTAGGAAGTACCGTCTGTTGAGAGCTGAATGTCAACTGCTTATGTTCATCTCCATTGGAGATTGTTTACAAATAGACTGAAACCAGTCAACAGTGTAATATACGTTTTTATGCAGTCAAGACTGTTTAAATTACTAACTTCTAAATTTTGCACTGAGATTGCTGTTCTTCCAGTGATGTGTACAAAAATCATAACATGGTAAATAAACACTGTTCAGTAATTTATTTACTGACTGATGAACACATTATATACAATTCCATCAAGAGCCATCCAACATAAAAACACACAGTAGGTAGTTTCCAACCATCAACTCTTGAAGATTCCTAGGAACCACACTGATAATATCATAAAGTTTGTGCCAAAAGATCTATAACATAAGGTTCAAAATGGTTCAAACGGCTCTGAGCACTATGGAACTTAACTTCTAAGACCATCAGTCCCCTAGAACTTAGAACTACTTAAACCTAACTAACCTAAGAACATCACACACATCCATGCCCGAGGCAGGATTCGAACCTGCAACCGTAGCGGTTGCGCGGTTCCAGACTGTAGCGCCTAGAACCGCTCGGACACCCCAGCCGGCTGTAGCATAAGGGCCCTATATATTTGTAGCATGGCAGTGTAAAAGAAAGAAAAATCTAAACACAAAGAACGCAGGAGATATCTGAAGGCAAGTCCGTAAGAATAATTCATAGCTCCAAGCATTAATATACCATCATGATCAGTCATTTAACATCCAGTGCTTGATGAAAGCATCCTCTAACTCTTTCCAAGGATTTTCAGCATCAGCAACAAAGCAGTTCTTGAAATATGATCATTACAATGTAGTGTGCGTGTGCGTGTGTGTGTGTGTGTGTGTGTGTGTGTGTGTGTGTGAGAGAGAGAGAGAGAGAGAGAGAGAGAGAGAGAGAGAGAGAGAGAGAGAGAGAGGTTAACAACATTTTCAGTCTCCCTTATACAATATGTTCACACACCACTCAATGGATAAACTATACGACGAGTTCTTAACTTCACTCCTACCGCTATTTGTACAGACGTACATATCAAATTCCATTTCTGTGTGATGTATTTGCAATCCACTAAATGAAACCTCTTATTTACTCTATACATCTTCTGAGAAGCAACTGTATGTCACAGAAAAAGAGACGAGATTTGTTATTGAAAATTATTTTCAGCAGGTAGTTCATGAGCCTGCACGGATAGCAAATGGTTGTGAAAACACACCTGACTCCTTAGCAACAAATAATCCTGAGCTGATAATGAGCATTAACACAGATACAGGGTTTAGTGAACACAGGGTTGTCGTAGTGAGGCTGAATATTGTAGGCCCAAATCCTCCAAAAATAAACAAAAAATATATTTATTCAAAAAAGGAGACAAAAATTCACTTGACACCTTCCTGAGTGACAATCTCCACTCATTCCTAATTAACACTATAAGTGCAGACCAGATGTGCTTTGAATTCAGAGAAACGGTATCAACAGCAACTGAGAGATTCATACCAAATAAATTAAAAAATGACAGAGCTGATCCCCTTTCGTACACAAAATGTGCCAGAACACTGTTGCAGAAACAATGAAAAAAGCATGCCAAGTTAAACGAATACAAAATCTCCAAGATTAGTGATCTTTTACAGAAGCTCGAAATTTGGCACGAACACCTATATGAGATGCTTATAATAGTATCCACAATGAAACTTTGTCTCAAAACCTGGCATGAAATTTAGAGAGATTCTGGTCATATGTAAAATATGCTAGTGGCAAGACACAGTCACCACCTTCTCTGAGCGACAGCAGTGGAAATTCTATTGGTGACAGTGCAACAAAAACAAAGTTACTGAACACAGCCTTTCAACATTCCATCACCAAAGAAGATGACATAAATATTCCAGAATCCAAACACAAATAAGTTAATAAAAGCAAGTCTTCTGGTCCAGGCTGTACACCAATTAGGTTCCTTTCAGTGGATGCTGATGCAGTAGCTCCATACTCAACAATCATGTACAACTACTCACTCAACAAAAGATCCATACTAAAAAACTGGAAAGTTGCTCAGATCACACCAATATTGAGAAAGTTAGTAGGAGTAATCCACTAAATTACAGGCCCATATCATTAACATTCATATGCAGCAGAATTTTGGAACATATATTGCGTTCGAACATTATAAATTACCTCAAAGAGAACAATCTCTTGGTACACAGCCAACACAGATTTAGAAAAAATCATTATTCTGAAACACAACTAGCTCTTTACTCACACAAAGTGTTGATTGCTACTGACTACGGATTTCAAATTGATTCCATATTTCTAGATTTCCAAAAGGCTTTTGATACTGTACCACACAAGTGGCTTGTAGTGAAACTACGTGCTTATGGAATAGTGTCTCAGTTATGTGACAGGATTTGTGATTTCCTGTCAGAGAGGTCTTAGTCCATAGTAACTGATGGAAAGTCACAGAGCAAAACAGAAGTGATTTCTGGCATTCCCCAAGGTTGCGTTGTAGGCCCTTTGCTGTTTCTTATCTATATAAACAATTTAGGAGATAATCTGAGCAGCAGTCTTAGGTTGTTTGCAGATGATGCTGTCATTTATCGTCCAATAAACTCATCAGAAGATCAAAATAAATTGCAAAACAATTTGCGTAAATTGGCAATTGACCCTAAATAATGAAAAGTGTGAGGTCATCCACATGAGTGCTAAAAGTAATCCATTAAACTTCGGTTACACGATAAATCAGACAAATATAAAGGCCATAAATTCAACTAAATACATAGGATTACAATTACGAACAATCTAAAAAAAAAAAAAAAAAAAAAAAAAAAAAAAAAAAAAAAAAAAAAAAAACTTGTGGGGAAGGCAAACCAAAGATTGTGTTTCATTGGCAGAACACTTAGAAAATGTAACAGATCTACTAAAGAGACTGTCTACACTGTGCTTGTCCATCCTCTTCTGGAGTAGTGCTGCATGGTCTGGGATCCTTACCAGATAGGATTAACAGAGTACATAGAGAAAGTTCAAAGAAGAACAGTATATTTTGTATTTTTGCAAAATAGGGCAGAGAATGTCACCGAGATGATAAAGGATTTGTGGTGGACACCACAAAAACAAATGGTGTTTCTCGTTGTGGTGGAATCTTCTCACAAAATTTCAATCACTAACTTTCTCCTCTGAATGCACAAATATTTTGTTGATACTGACTTACATAAGAGAAATCAGAGCTCGCACAAAAGATATGGCTGATCGTTTTTTCCACACACTGATTGAGATTGGAATAATAGAGAATTATTATGAAGGGGGTTTGATGAACCATCTGCCAGGCACTTAAGTGTGATTTGCACAGTGTCCATGCAGATGTAGATAATTTTATGAAATACCAAGAGTCTGAAATATGAGAAACAGTATCTTGCAAATGAAAGATGTAAGTATGTTACATACATTGGTCAAGGACTTGAGATACAACAGAACAAAATGGCAGCTTTGTGCGAAGAATGGTTTTCAGATCACTCAATGGGAACAAATTATTACTGTGCAAGCTAGAGAGAAGGTCTGTCATCAAAGGTGATGTCACTGAATGTATCTTACAGAGCTCCAACAGAATGCAATGGAATGGATAAAAAATACTGCTTAACTAAGCAAAAGCTATTATAAGCTTGAGATGTTGCTGTAGGGTCTAAATAAAAAAAAAACTTTTTTTTACTAAGAACTACTAGTTCTTTACAATGCTTGATTTGTTACAGTACACACTGGTATGCCATACCAGCACCTCAAAAAAAAAAAAAAAAAAAAAAAAAAAAAAAAAAAAAAAAATTCGCAACTGTAGATTTGAGATGTGCTATGACAGAATTTTTGTTGCAGCTGAAGCAACGTAAAACAAATATTGTATTCACACTA
Source organism: Schistocerca serialis cubense (assembly GCF_023864345.2). Lineage (NCBI taxonomy): Eukaryota > Metazoa > Arthropoda > Insecta > Orthoptera > Acrididae > Schistocerca > Schistocerca serialis. The sequence goes on from NC_064641.1 coordinate 549,460,598, forward strand.
ATTAAATGCTTAGAAAAGCGTTAAAATAATGTTTTCAAAATCTAAATTTCAAAAACATTCTACTATGTGTATAACTTTGACCCCAATTTTTGGGACACACTGTATATCTAATGAGGCAGAAAAGAAAAACAGAGTATACAATATACCATCTTGGCATCAGACCTGAATAGAAAACAATTATATTTGAAAACAAAGCACAATATTTTTCAATCCAAATAACTTTTTTTAAGTTTACCTACATTCAGTTTAGCAGCAGCCTAAAAGATTTTTTGGTGGTTGACTCGTGCAGCTCCAATGATAATTTTCTTGGTATGTATATATTATTGGTATGTACAGGGTATTTGTAATTGAAGTCAAACTTTCAACTGCTGTAGAAATAACACCACTGGTCAGAATGACATCGCACTGTAAGCATCATAATTTAATTGTGGTCAACCACAAATGACAAATGAATCATACATCAATGCCGAAGGTGTACATTTGACATTAAACAAACTGTACTACTCAGTGTGCCTGGGTATACAGGTGTGATACTGTTAGTTATGTAAACGTAAGTCCATCCACCACAGCAAGGTTATATCACACTGGATGGGAAAAATCAGTTTTTAATTGTCCTGAGGCCAAAAACCACATAAAAAACCAACACTCAGATTGGTTTTTAATTGTCCTAAGGCCAAAAACCACATAAAAAGCGTCAATCAAATTCAAATCGGATTATTAGTTTCTGTGTGACTGGCACAAAACATGTTCAATACGCTGTCCACTGTTATCTGCAAGAAGTTGAAATCGAGAAACAGCATGTTCCACAGCTGATCAAAGTGTTTCTGGAATCACATTCAGGATGTGTTGCGCAATGCATGCCTTCAATGCTGCTAAATTTGCAATCAGAACATTGAACACAACATGTTTCAGATAGCCCCACAGCCAGAAGTCACACAGATTAAGATGAAGTGATCGGGATGGCCGGGCTCTAGGGAAATGGCAGCTGGTAATTCTAGCATTTCTGAAATGGCACTCCAGCAGCTCCTTAACTGGATTTGCAATTTGCGGAGGTGCGCCATCTTGCATAAAAATGATTCCATCCACACTGTTGGAGAGCTGTAGTGTTGGGGCTGCGCAATAGACACACTAATAGCACTTGCCAGTGATGGTACAAGTAACAGGACTAGAAGCACATGTCTCTTCGAAAAAAATGTGGCCCTATGATAAACGATGCCGTAAACCTGCACCACACAATAACCTTTTCAGGATGAAGTGGTACTGGTTAATTTGCGTATGGATTTTCTGTTGCCCATATTCGACAATTCTGTGTATTGACATATCCTGTCAGATGGAAGTCGGCTTCATCTGTCCACAAAATCTTCCACAGACAATCATTGTCCAATTACATGTGAGCAAGAAATTCTAAAGCAAAGCTCTCTCTTGCTGGCAGGTCAACAGGAAGCAACTCGTGCACATGGGTAATTTTGAATGGACAGCAAAGAAGGATGTTTTGTAAGATTTTGCGCAACGTGCTCATGGGTAAGTCCAATGTTCGAGCAATTCTCCATGCACTACACGTTTGCACATCACCACTCGTCTCCTCCTGATTTGCTGTAGCCATCGCTTCCACTGACATCGAATCAATTCGTTTCCTCCCTTACCAGGTTGCACACCAAAAGAACCCGTCTTTTCAAATTTCCGAATCTTTTCTCTAGACCCATGGCAGTCATCAAACCAACGCCTTTTTTCAAACCCTTCAGTGTCCAGAACTTCTGCAGAGCAACGTGTGCACAGTCATCATTCTTGTAATACAGCTTTACATTACAAGCAGAGCATGATCCTGCATAGAGACAGTCGTGGCAAATGTCACAGATGCGAAAGGAAGAAAGCCATGTACCCGGTGTGTTTATCAACTTCATGTCAATGTGCACGACAGGTGTTTTCATTTACGTATTCTGATACATACAGCACCATCTATTGATCACTTTTCACACTATTTTTTTTCTTCTGCCATAAGTTTTCCCCTTTCTCGGATAAAGTTCTGTTGCAATGTGACGTCATTCTGCCCAGTGCTGTTATTTCTACAGCATTTTGAATGTATAACATTAATTAAAATCACCCTGTATATATTATCAATAATATCCAATAATATTTGCATTCAGTAAACTCTAGCTTCTGAAAATCTTCAGTGCAGTGATTGCTCAATGTAAGTTAGTGTTGTAAATTGATTTTCTCTTTGATGTTGCAAGTTTCCAATAGCCCAAAAATTATCATGTGCACCCCAATGTATTGTACATTTACAAGTTTTGTAATAAGTTAATTATTATCTCTTAACTGGAAACATGTTTAAGATTTCTTCACTTATTCCACATCCATAGCACCATTTCAGTTTTTAAGACATAAATGTGTAGTACGTATTCTTGTTTTATGACATGTTCTACATCCTTGGAGATCACCTTATTATAGATCTATGGGACAAAAGTAAATCTAATAAAAGTATTTCGTTTTCACTGTAGTGAATACTATTGGAGTTTCAAGATTTCTTAGAAAATTCCTGACAACACAGTCAGTCTGTTCTCTATACAAGCAACCTCCAAAGCCTAATGCAATGACTAATTTAAGGCAGACCTCAGAAAGAATCCCATGCTAGGCCAAAGGACACACTCCAAAGGGCAACAGCTATGACTCAGGCATATATTCTGATGAAGAAGATATATCTGCAAATTAATGGCATTACCTGTATAAGACTAATGAGGTTAGCCCTTCTACGAGCCTCTGGATTCCGGTCAGAGAGGATTAATCCAAGAGCAGAAGCTTCAGGCACAGTCCGAAAAGCACGGAGGAAGTTGTTGGACTGACATGGAGGTCCTTGAGAATTATCCAGCATATGAAAGAGGAATCCAAGCTCACATGACAGGCAGAATTCCTTGCAGCATAAGTGTGAAAGCAGGAGATTGTGAACACTCTCAGTGTAGTACAAAACCTGTGTATTAACAAAGTAATAATATAAATGAATATTTCACGTGCAATGAACTCATATAAATACAATTAAATTGTTACATTGTTCACCTGTATCATAGCATTGCAATATGAATTTGCTAATGTTGCTTCAAGTCCACATAAGCCAGTACCATTGTACTGTTCAAAATTGAAGTCACTTGCTCCCATCCGTGAGTATCGTACATCAGTCTTACGATAACGTTTCGGAATTGCAATAAATCCCACTTCACCTGCACCAGGTCTCGAGTCCGAGAAAAGCTTGCGTTGCACTTGTCCACTAGTTCTTTCTGCTTTGTATGCAACCTGAAAGAACAAAAATATGAGTGAGATGAAATTCGTATTGCATCTTTCCGAAATGCAGTATTTTCTTAAAGTGATGATAAATTCATGAAACTACAGCTTTGCTCTTACAATAAATTCACCTACACTCCTAATTTCAAACACTATACATCAAAACCATTTCTTTGGTTGTGAGGCACTGCAAGCATGTTGATATCAGTAGCACACAACCTTAGGAGATAATGAACAATCATACACATCAGAAAGCCCATAATTTCAGCTTCATAATTCTTTCTCAGTATATTGTACTTTTGCTATAAAAAGAGCAAGAGCTCCAAAGCTAGTGTGGATACCGTTTTCTGTTATGAGTTTCTATGCACCCCACAGCAGTCTGCTGCAGGTGGATGGTTGCTTTTCCTTTATTTTAGGTACTATTATACTGTTGGAATTTTTAAATGTTTAAGCATCAAGAATTAAGGCACAGTTTGTGCTGAGTGATTTACTAAAAATTTATGAAACCCCATAACTAAATAAATAACAGTATACTTGGCTGTAATATGTTTTGCTTATTTTGGCTAGTTTTACAAGTTTTTAAAATTTAACATAAATCACACACAATTTTCAGGTCAAATATATATATTTTTTTCACTACACTTCAGAAATTTTTCATTTCTGTCCGTTCATATTTGTGTGATTACTATGAACAATATTTTCAATAATTTGTCTGTATAATGAGTTTCTACGATTTCGTTTTTCCTTGTATTACGATGTCAGTTAACAAAAGATGCCTTAATTATGCAGTGCTACTCTGCCCATATTTCTGAGAAAGCTATACTGGGTGTATCATAATTAATGGCATAAATCCATACAGTTGAAAGTACACATACTAGAAGTAAATAAGTCTCAGTAAACGTAGGGTTGGAAATGAACACCTTAAGAGCTGCGAGCAATTTTTCACCTTCGATATTGTGAAATAAATCTCTTCTATTTCAAGTTCTTTGCTTTCCATATTTTGGGAAGTGGCAATATGGACCAAAATAAGAAAAAAAATGTCCAGCAAACATGAGTTCTAAAATGAATACCTTAAAAGTTACGAGCAATTGATCATTAGAAGAGTTGTGTTTCAAAGTAGCAAAAATGAACAAGTGCTCATAGCTCTTATGGAATGCATTTTAGAGCACATGTTTACTGGACTTTTTTTTCCTTGTTTTGGTCCACGCTACCAGTTCCCAAAATATGGAAAACAAAGAACTTGCAGTAGAAGAGATTTGATTCACAGTACTGAAGATGAAAAATTGCTCGTAGCTCTTAAGGTATGCGTTTTCGACCCTATGTTTACTGAGACTTTTTTGCTTCTAGTAATGTGTACTGTCAACTGTAAGCGTTTATGCCATTAATTATGATACACCCTGTGTATCAAAGCCTATCCAACTTACAACTCCCATGTCATACTTTAACAATCAAATTTCATAACAACATTATGATTAAAATTATTCCCATGTCTGACATTTTGCCACTTCACAATTCTTGTTTCAATTCCGCCTCATGCTGTTCTTGAACTCATATTTACAGGAAATACTTATTTCAGTTCAGATCATTTTTCAACAATACATCATTTATCTTGCTCACCAACGTCAGATTTTGATTGTAAGTACTGTACAAAATAAAGGAACTGTGTCATTTTTCATTGTTTCAACCCTGTGTTACTATGGCATCAGATAATTAAGCTATCCTGGTTTATTTCACCTAGATGCTATTGGCAAGATCACTACAAGCAGAATTTCATCTTACACTTTCACAGGGACTGTTTAATGAGAATGCATTCTGCAGGGCTACCATCTTCATCAGAAAACGAAAAAAGATCAGGAAACTCTCAGAAAACCCGGTCACTCTGATGCTCCAAACATAAAGATCTTGCATGACACCTCCAAGTTACTTGGCCATATGATCATACACTCCCATGGAACTCGCTGGTAATATGTTGTGCAATGCCTTGATGGTAGTGAAGATCTCAAGGTTTTTGACTACCACAGCTGTCTACTCAGTGATACAGCACAAAGGCTGGCAGATAAGTAAGTTACTTGAATCTCAACCTTTCAAAGTCAGGCATTCATTCCTCAAAAAAATTTTAAAACATATCAGTGTTTAGACAGTACTGTCACGAGAAGCAGACAACACAGAGTAAAACACAAGTATATGAATTACAGTACAGATACATAGCCAGTCATTGAGTTGCTTTATTTACCAACTCCTCAATATTTTGAAATCTCCCTCCCACCTTTTCTTTTGCACTGAAAAAAGAACTTCTAGTTGTGTGATATCAAGCATATGCCTATCTTTTTTTTCTGTTCCAATGACACCACACATTGCTACATGACAGTTAATTACCATCTTTAAACATGTGCTCAACATTTTCTGCCTTCCAATTAGAAGAAACGTAAAACATTCTTGGACTTCTTGTCATGTCAGTTCAGAGTAAAACCTAGCCTTTTTGACAATTACCTCCATCAGCTTTGTCACGAGCAACTGACTATCAAAACTGATGTTGTGGTGGCCCTATATGGCTCAAAGACAGCTTCTGATTGGTCTATAATACTGCCAACCTTATGTTATGTTTACCAACCAATCTGAAGCCGTCTATGAGCTATGTAAGGCCACCACAGCAGCAATTTGGACAGTCAGTTGCTCCAGATGGAGACAATAGAGGTAACTGTAGAATGCTCAAGGTTTTACCCTGAACTGACATGGCAAGTAGTTTGAGAATGTTTTACACAATAATGCCTTCGTGAAAGACTTCATCCTCGGAAGAAACTTTACCCAATTTTTGGACATTTTATAGCTAACCACATTCCTGAAATCAGTATTTAATGTACTCAAGAAAATGAAGATGTTATGCTTGTCTGCCTTCCTTCCTATTTAGAGCTAGAGCATAGATAAAGACTGCTTTATTTTCCTCCTCTCATCATTGTATCTGTTCAGTAAGTACATATGAGGTGGCTACATATTTTTAAACCAGATGTTACCGATAGCTAGACTTGGCAAAGCAATAGCTTTGTTGTGATGAGTGATGCTGACTAAGTAAGCTACTGTACATGCAGTAACATCAGCTGCCTCCACCTGTCTACCTGTTTCGGGTAAGCATAGCTTGTGGTGTGCACCTCACTCACCCCCTCCCAAGCTGTACCAACCCACAACGCATCCGCATGTGCAGCATCACTGCCGAGCAGCACATAAAAAGGGTGATGGAACGAGTGCGCATCTATGCATCGTGCTATTGATTTAGCTATATATATTATACAACATGTACATTATGCAACAAATGGCGTGGAAGTATGAATTACACACACTGAGGATGGTAGAAGCATTGTATTCATTACATTGAATCATAAAAACGTTTTCACAAATACAATAACAATCAAAAGTCAAGCAAATAGCTTTCTGAGAGAGTAAACATTTTTCCCTAATTTGTGTAATATTCTTCAAATCAATAAATATAATGTACTACACACTTTGTAAAGTAGTGCGTGTTCTTCCTCATGGTTCAACCTATCTTCAAACCAAGTTTCATGAAAATCATTTCAGCAGGTTAGTAGTGAAAACATAATAGACAAAGCTACTTTTGTATTTATAATATTAGTATGGATGAAACTTTCAAATATGATATCTTTATTTGCTGTGATCCAATTTTGATGAAATGAAGCCTGTACAGTGCCCCAAGTTATGCTCAAGTTATCTGTAAAATCCCCAAGAAAATTCATCTAGTAGTTGATTAACGTGCTCAAACAGAGAAAGAGAAAGACATGATAATTTTACAGATTTATTATTAGTGTAGATACAGATACTTAAAAAAAACCTATTCTTGCTGGAATTCTGTGAGTTTTGTTCTATAGGATAATGGCTTTCATTCAGATATGTTAACTTAGGTCATTCATAATTTCCACTACATTTGCATGTCCATATTTATAACTACAGTAATTATTTTCCTCATCTAAAATCACTCAGCAATCACACTGACCATAGTCTCAAGAGAATCAATGATACATAACTAGCCCTTGATGGAAGGAAAGTAGATTGGGTTTAACATCCCATCAACACTGAGGTCATTAGAGACGGAATAAAAGTTCAAATTATGTCAAGGATGGTAAAGGAAATCAGCCATGCCCTTTCAAAGGAACCACTCCAACATTTGCCTGGAGCTATTTAGTGAAATCACAGAAAACCTAAATCTGGGTGGTCAGATGCAGATTTGAAGAGTCGTCTTCCCGAATACAAGTCCATTGTGTTAAGCACTGAGCCACCTTGCTTGGTCACTAGTCATCAACAACGGCTTACGTCTGTACTTAGTAAATAATCTATTCCACAAAAAAATGCAATTTTTCAGTACTTTGGCAAATGACTAAGCTCATATACACTACCAGACAACAATGAAACACCCTCAAGGACAAGGTCATTTTATTGACAAGTGAGGTGGCAGGTAGTTCATCATTGTAGGAGTATATGGTAACAAATTCAGACCAAATGAAAAGCCATATCAGAGTAAAGTGTGTGCAAATAGTTGCATCATTACGCAGTGTATCCTCCTCTGGCAGCAACACAGGCATGTATTCTTCCATGGAAATGATCATACAGGTACTGAATAGCATCGTGCGATACATTATCTGACATTTTGTGCCCTTTGTTTAACAAGGCAGTGGCTCTTGCAATCCCCGGAAAAGAAGTAAGTTCCCTCTTCATCACATCTCATACATGTTTAACTGGCAAGAGATCTGCTGATCTTGCTGCCAACAGCATTTGTTCTATACCATGAAGAGCACATTGCGTTGCAGCAGCCATATGTGGATGTGCAATGTCCTGTCGAAAAAGCACATCACCTTCCTTTTGAAGAAATGGCAGTAGCAAAGGGGATAAGAGCCTGTGCAATGTAGTGAGTACTGGTTGTTTTAACCTGCTGGGACACCAAATGTGACTGTGTGTTGTAACTGATGATCCCCCAGATATCATGAAGCCTGGAATGGGACCTATAGGTCATAGGTGAATGCACTTTGCAATAGAAAGATCACCAGTCTACGCTATACACATTTATGTTCAACACCCGCACACAGACAGAACCAAGTCTCATCACTGAAGACGAGTGCCATTCCACTCTCCAGTCAACCCTTTCATGACACCAGAGTACCCATCACTGGCGGTGTCATGGTGTCAGTGATAGACTGGCTAGATTCACAAGTATTCTTATTCCCGCTGCCAGCAGACAGTTCACAATGGTCCCTCATGATGCAACACGTGCAACATGTGACCAGATTTTGTCCCTGGATGATGATTGGTCAGTCACTGCTGTCCACACAATATGTATCATTGACATTGTGTCCATACTACGCGGATGTCTAGAACCTGTTCCATAGAGTGGGAATGCTCCACAGGTCACTGTTGAAAGCATCAACACACTAATAATACATTGTGCCCAAAATGTGCAGGGAGCTCCAACGTTAGGCGGGTTATGGAGCCCCTCAGGAAAATAGCGGGTAGGTCGGGGAAGAATGCCAGTGTGCACTCGGTGTGCTTGCCGGGGGGTCTCGTCCGTAATGTGGAGGAGGCCCTTCCGGCAGCTATTGAACGCACTGGGTGTGACCGGCTGCAGATAGTAGCACATGTCGGAACGAATGACGCCTGCCGCTTGGGTTCTGAGGCCATCCTTGGTTCCTTCCGGCGGCTGGCTGATTTGGTGAAGACAACCAGCATCGCACGCGGAGTGCAAGCTGAGCTTAATATCTGCAGCATAGTGCCCAGAGTCGATCGCGGTCCTCTGGTTTGGAGCCGTGTGGAGGGTCTAAACCAGAGGCTCAGACGACTCTGCGACTATAATGGTTGCAAATTCATCGACCTCCGTTATTGGGTGGAGAACTGTAGGGCCCCCCTAGACAGGTCAGGCGTGCACTACACACCGGAAGCAGCTACTAGGGTAACAGAGTACGTGTGGTGTGCACACGGGGGTTTTTTAGGTTAGAGGGACCCCCCCTTGGGCGAAACGATAAAATACCTGACGGCTTACCAGAGAGGACATTATCATCGTTGATAAAGAACGTCCGTCCTCAGAGACCAAAAACAGGAAAAGTTAACGTAATATTGGTAAACTGCAGGAGTATCCAGGGCAAGGTTCCTGAATTAGTATCTCTTATTGAAGGAAATAGTGCGCATATAGTATTAGGAACGGAAAGTTGGTTAAAACCGGAAGTGAACAGTAATGAAATCCTAGACACAGAATGGAATATATACCGCAAGGATAGGATAAACGCCAATGGTGGAGGAGTATTTATAGCAGTAAAGAATTCAATAATATCCAGTGAAGTTATTAGCGAATGCGAATGTGAAATAATCTGGGTTAAGTTAAGTATGAAAGGTGGGTCAGATATGATAGTCGGATGCTTCTATAGACCACCTGCATCAGCAACCGTAGTAGTTGAGCGCCTCAGAGAGAACCTGCAGAACGTCGTGAAGAAGTTTCGTGATCATACTATTGTAATAGGGGGAGACTTCAATCTACCAGGTATAGAATGGGATAGTCACACAATCAGAACTGGAGCCAGGGACAGAGACTCTTGTGACATTATCCTGACTGCCTTGTCCGAGAATTACTTCGAGCAGATAGTTAGAGAACCAACTCGTGAAGCTAACGTTTTAGACCTCATAGCAACAAATAGACCGGAACTTTTCGACTCCGTGAATGTAGAAGAGGGTATCAGTGATCATAAGTCAGTGGTTGCATCAATGACTACAAGTGTAATAAGAAATGCCAAGAAAGGAAGGAAAATATATTTGCTTAACAAGAGTGATAGGGCACAAATCGCAGAATATCTGAGTGACCACCATCAAACGTTCATTTCTGAGGAAGAGGATGTGGAACAAAAATGGAAAAAATTCAGAAACATCGTCCAGTACGCCTTAGATAAGTTCGTACCGACTAAGGTCCAAAGCGAGGGGAAAGATCCACCGTGGTATAACAATCATGTACGAAAGGTACTACGGAAACAAAGAAAGCTTCATCATAGGTTTAAGAGTAGTCGAATCATAGCTGATAAGGAAAAGCTGAACGAAGCGAAAAAGAGCGTAAAGAGAGCAATGAGAGAAGCATTCAACGAATTCGAACATAAAACATTGGCAAACAATCTAAACAAGAACCCTAAAAAGTTTTGGTCATATGTAAAATCGGTAAGCGGATCTAAATCCCCTATTCAGTCACTCGTTGACCACGATGGAACCGAAACAGAGGACGACCGAAGAAAGGCAGAAATACTGAATTCAGTGTTCCGAAACTGTTTCACTGCGGAAAATCGTAACACGGTCCCTGACTTCAGCCGTCGCACGGACGCCAAAATGGAAAATATTGAAATAAACGATATCGGAATTGAAAAACAACTGCTATCACTTAGTAGCGGAAAAGCATCCGGACCAGACGAGATACCCTTAAGATTCTACAGTGATTATGCTAAAGAACTTGCCCCCTTTCTATCAGCAATTTATCGTAGATCGCTGGAAGAACGTGAAGTACCTAGCGACTGGAAGAAAGCGCAGGTCGTTCCCATTTTCAAGAAGGGTCATAAATCAGATGCGAATAATTATAGGCCTATTTCGCTTACGACAATCTGTTGTAGAATAATGGAACATGTTTTGTGTTCTCGTATTATGACGTTCTTAGATAATACAAATCTCCTTCATCATAACCAACGTGGATTCCGCAAACAGAGATCATGTGAAACTCAGCTCGCCCTATTTGCCCAAGAAATTCACAGTGCCGTAGACACTGGCGAGCAGATTGATGCCGTATTCCTTGACTTCAGAAAGGCATTTGATACGGTTCCGCACTTACGTTTAGTGAAAAAAATACGAGCTTACGGAATATCGGACCAGGTTTGTGATTGGATTCAGGATTTCCTAGAAGAAAGAACACAACATGTCATTCTTAACGGTTCAAAATCTGCAGATGTAGAGGTAATTTCGGGAGTACCGCAGGGAAGCGTGATAGGACCTTTATTGTTTACAATATACATAAATGACTTAGTTGACAACATCGGTAGCTCCGTGAGGCTATTTGCAGATGACACGGTTGTCTACAAGAAAGTAGCAACATCAGAAGACTCGTACGTACTCCAGGAGGACCTGCAGAGGATTAATGCATGGTGCGACAGCTGGCAGCTTTCCCTAAACGTAGATAAATGTAATATAATGCGCATACATAGGGGCAGAAATCCATTCCAGTACGATTATGCCATAGGTGGTAAATCATTGGAAGCGGTAACGACCGTAAAATACTTAGGAGTTACTATCCGGAGCGATCTGAAGTGGAATGATCACATAAAACAAATAGTGGGAAAAGCAGGCGCCAGGTTGAGATTCATAGGAAGAATTCTAAGAAAATGTGACTCATCGACGAAAGAAGTAGCTTACAAAACGCTTGTTCGTCCGATTCTTGAGTATTGCTCATCAGTATGGGACCCTTACCAGGTTGGATTAATAGAAGAGATAGACATGATCCAGCGAAAAGCAGCGTGATTCGTCATGGGGACATTTAGTCAGCGCGAGAGCGTTACGGAGATGCTGAACAAGCTCCAGTGGCGGACACTTCAAGAAAGGCGTTACGCAATACGGAGAGGTTTATTATCGAAATTACGAGAGAGCACATTCCGGGAAGAGATGGGCAACATATTACTACCGCCCACATATATCTCGCGTAATGATCACAACGAAAAGATCCGAGAAATTAGAGCAAATACGGAGACTTACAAGCAGTCGTTCTTTCCACGCACAATTCGTGAATGGAACAGGGAAGGGGGGATCAGATAGTGGTACAATAAGTACCCTCCGCCACACACCGTAAGGTGGCTCGCGGAGTATAGATGTAGATGTAGATGTAGAATAGATACATTCAGCATCCTACATGCTCGTAATGTGATCCCATTCAACTTGCTAAAGCTGTTCATCACGAGTACATACTTGTTGGTAGGGCATGGTTGTACCTTAGAATGAATGACGCAAACAGTGTTCATTCTAAACTCAGCACACTTATTGCCTGCAGAATCAAAACAGAGGATGTACAGATAGGCCACCTGAGACCCGTCTGATTGCTGATGACTGTGACAAATGAATCACTAACACACTGTATGCACATTTTACACCTTGGTGACACGGAACATCGTCCGGGGGGGAGGGGGGGGGCATTGCATTTTCCCACTGTAGTGATTTAACACAATTTATAAAAGAATTAAATGATCACATAACTTAATATCTTCATGTCACACTGACAAAATAGTTTCTAAGCAAGCTCAGAAATTACTAAGCAGACTTTTACCTTTAGTGTACTTTCCGTAAGTAACCTAATCTAATGTCTGTTGACCACAACCTTATCAAACTTATATTTAGCAGGCACATCATGAAGAAGCTGGCCGAGTCTATTCATGACACTAATTGCTAAAACATCATTTTGCTGAACATGAAAAGCTAGGTTTCACAGTGAAATGTGTTCCTTTCCACATACTTATTACTGTTATAATTGTCAAACACAATGTTGAGCTATTCAATGCTGTTTGCTTTCCTAGTTAAAGTGCTATTGCATTAAGGGAAGTTGTGTAGAGGCTCCAATTACAAATTGACAAAACTTTTCAATTACACTTTTAAGAGATGTTTCATTGTGAGCATTGTTCCTGCCAAACATTATTAAATTGCCCGAAAAGCAGAAACTGGCTGCAGTGATATCTAGTATATATGACTGAAGCAAGAGAGCCATTATACAAGTGGTAAAGAATATGTAATGATGTCTTAGTTACTGAAATATATCAAACAATGTAAAATACAGGTTGGTGTAGCAACAAAATGGAAAGAATAGCAACAAAATGGAAATGATAGATTGTTACTCAGCACACAGAGGAAGTGTTGAGTCACAGGCAGGTATGGTCAAAAATAATGGTAGACATATTGAGCTATCGAACTAAGTTCTTCATCAGATGAAGAAGAAACAAACACATTCACAACTCGCACACACTAGCCACTGTTGTCTCAAGGCATTAGTGCCTGGAGATGACTGTGGCCCTGTGTGTGTGTGTGTGTGTGTGTGTGTGTGTGTGAGAGAGAGAGAGAGAGAGAGAGAGAGAGAGAGAGAGAGAGCTTTTTACGTCTGATGGAGGATTTAATCCGTTAGCTGAATATATTTAGCATTCTTTCTCGTTGTGCCTATCTGCGACTCAATTGCCTCCTCTACGTAGTGTGTAGCAGTCTGCCCTTTCCAAATTGTTGTTACTAAAATGTATTTTAGACTGATGGAAGTAGGCCACTTCATCCTGAACTTTTAATACATTTTACCAATCACAAATAAAACAGTAAGTTCTATCATTCATTGCTTGAAGGGTAAATGAAGTACGATACCACAGGAAACCAACAAGCAGTGACCACTGTGAAAGAGGAGAAGATTATGGTTAAATTTCATGATGATGAAGATGACAATTACGATTATGATGACGACGATATGACGAAGTGGAGCACAGGCTTGGTTTGAGAAGCAAAGGGAAGGAAATCAGCTTGTCTTTTTCAAAGGAATTATTACAGTATTTAGTTTAATGCATCTTGAGAATCCACCATAAACATAATTTGAACCTTGCTCCAACCAAGAGCAAATCCAGTGTTTCAACCACTGTGTCATCTCATCTGATATCATTTTCTTCAGTGGATAAGTTGTCCATTTTAGGGTCTCGGAAGCTCAGTAAGAAGTTATTGCATTGAATGATGGTGTATGTGTTTTATTCTATTTGTTGCTAATTTATTTAAACCCAGGATAAGCTCCATAAGAATTAGCATGTTTCATTTATTTAGTCCATGGGAAATGAATTTAACAGCTTCTTAGTCTGTCTGTCTCACAAGTACAAAAATATTATGTGGTAATATGTCCGTGTATTCCTTCTATAAATCCAATGTCTAACTTCAATGACTTCGCTGAAGAAGACCAACCAAAAACTCCTCTGTGATAAATCTCAAGTGTCTAGCATCATCATAACAAGTGAATGGACAACATAATGTTGTGACATATAATGGGTAACACTGCTGTGCAGAATTGCACATATTCTCAAACATCAGAGAATCATTGCTGGGACTGTTTTCAGACAGGGAAATTCTCATTCCTAGTGGCATGGTACATTCAATACATCAACTCTACATAAGAGATACCATGCCACACTGGTTTCCTCATTCAGCTAGCATGATGTCCACTGAACACGTATGTTATGGAGCAAGCTGCCAGTTCAATTACTTTCATTCAATAGCCAATGCAGGTAACATTTCAACTCATACTGAAAGCTTTCTAGCTTCAATGTCAAGATATGCTGAAAGGTTTTATTGTAGTTAACCAAATACTGATTTGGGACACATATTATTATTTTACTGGTCTGTTCATGCACAAATTTATCTGTATCCACTATAATTCATGTGTAGAATACAATCCATGGATTTTCTCTATTGTTTATTCATGGCACTGCAATTTTCATAAGCAGTCTTATGCAGTCTATGCTCAACTGGATTGAAACACTGGTAGTCTATGCTTATTCTGTCTACCCTTATTTTGACAGTGCTTTTTACTCTTGGTTAAATGCTAAATTTCAGCCATACAGGAGGTATGTTATGTTGTTATGGCCCAATGGATTAATAATCATATCAACCAAACCTATGGTCTATTTAAGTTATTTGCTACAACAGTACTGGCATCACTTGTTATCAGAGATATCTGAACCACCAACATGGAGTTGTTCTTCACCACATACATAAATGTCTTCTGCTTCGTATTATAATGATTGCCACTAATGCAAGATCTATTTTATGCACATATTGTACCACTGGCTAGAAGTATTTTATCAGCATAAGAGCCAATGTAAAGCCCTCTGTTATACATGTTCTTTTTTATGCAGCATTTGTAACATTTATACCACTAGAAAAGTTAATTCCTTTGTCTGCACCAGCAGTTTTATCTTTCAACAATGTCTGAAAATTTTTGCCACAAACATTACATTGTAACTGCCAGCCTAAAATTTCTTCACCTTACAAGCAACCGGACTAATCACATAACATGTGGACTATTACTTTGCAAGGACTCAGTAAAAAGAGCAAATTTTCATATGGTAATTTGGAGCGCACAGATCCCTATGCAGACTCTCTTCAAGTGAGATGCTGCTGTACAATTGGCTCTTGATCAGGAAATTTGGCAAAAAAGCAATGAAATAAAACAGTCACTCCCTTGATGATACACAACGAATTCTACAGACAGATAAACAGCAGTTGCAGAAAATGCTGCTGGTATCAACAAATAAGAAATGCACATTTGATTTCTAAGTCATCAGAGTCAGCACCACGGGAGGTTATAGATAAGTTGCAGAGGCCCACAAATGTTTATTTCAATGTCCACCAAGTGATTTTCTTCTTTGTATGGGGTATGTTTCCTATATTCAACGAATGAAACTCAAATTTTCTGCCCATTTCAGAGTCTTCTAAATACTTTTCCATATAATACCTTTTCTACCTGATAAAATTTGATTCTGGTCTCTGATAATTTATGGTATGGCAATAGCTGTACTCACACACATAAATGGAAATGGCACATAGCAATGTGTCTATAACAAAAATAGTCACAAAAAAAACTTCATGTGTATCTTTATGGCTGAATATTGCTCAATTTGTATCTCACTACTGACTACAAACCATTAATTGTTCTAACTGGAGTTCATTTCAGTTTGCATAACAATACAATACAATAGTTACAACATTGTGATCTGTTCTTAAGTTGTATATTTATTAAACCTGTTACAAATCTATGATAAGGTTCAACACTCATTAGTAAAGTAATACACAAGGAACTTGCAATATTCTTTACAGGATGTGCACAGAGGACAGTTCCCCAAAAATGAATTTGTATGCTTTTGTGTAGTAATTGTTCAATTTCACAAACAAGTGACAGACTTTATACATATATTTGGTAAATGTCTGCAGCACATAAAACAATGTAAAGTCCACGACAGAACAAAAACAAAATTACGAAACATATAGCATAAATGCTCAGTCACAGATAGGCACAACAAAAAGACTGTCAAACAAAGCTTTTGGCCAAACAAGCATCACCAAAAAACAAACACACACACACACACACACACACACACACACACACACACAAAAAAAAAAAAAAAAAACAGCATATGCCACTGCATATGTTTCCCATGGGTACTTCGTGAGGTGTGGTCAACAGCATCCTGCAGCAGCATATGTGCCTTTTCTATTGTGAATGTGGATCTGGGTTTCATCAGATTGTGTTAATGCCTGGACAGACAAGATTAGCCTTGTGAATGAACATTGCAACGCGAGTACAACATGCAGCTACAGAGTGGAGCTCACTTCTCACACAAGCCTGCTTAAACATACACAGTCTCTGTATGTTGGAGGATAGTAGCTTTAATATTGCCACCATTACTCATTGCTGTCCTCTGATGATTCATTTCTCCGTCAATAGTTGGCACTACTGCAAACCATTCTCTATATTTTGATCCACAGCAGGAGGAACCACTGCACATTCTTATCGCCATGTGAATACCTTACTGTCTGAAGGTTTCTGTACAGCTGTCATGTACGTCAGGATTACTTTCATTACAACAGTACTATTGGCTGTGGCATATTAGTGTGTGACATTTTTCAGCCTTTTTCTTTGTACTGAACCAATATTCATTAAAATCAATAATAGGTCACTACAGTCATGGGCTTGCATTGGAGAGCAAAAAGATGAAGTTCTTGAATATTTTCACAAACAACAATATGCAGAAATGTTTTGAGCAATAGAAAGTATCAATGCAGATGTGTGTGGATACAAACAGCTTTCACTTTGAAGGCAGGCACCACTAACTGACCATAATTGGTATTTACACAAATTTGCTGCAATGAACCTTGTTCCTTTTCCATGGAGCCTCATATACTACATTTTCTGGTAGGGAGAAAGAACATCTCCGAGATGACTAGTTTAAAACATGTTACATCCTATGGTGACAGTAAAAAATAACACCACTAATGTACCATAGCAAATAACTGTTTATTCACACAATCAGTTTTGTTTCTACTGAAGTAGTACTATTGTTCTGCATCATCTTGTTTTGCAAATTATAAGACAATTTAATTTTGGACACAAGTGACTACATGACCTACAACATGATGCAGTCTGTGTGTAGTGAAGTGTCTGAAATTAATGGTGCAACAGCTGAATGGTGAGAAAAGATTCACCTGCAAACTATGACAAAACTATACAAAAGGGTGGAACACATTTCACCGATGAATAAATGAAGTGGCAGAGCACCAAGTTATTGGATTCAGTGCTTGAATAATAGTCAATAGGAAACATAAAAAGAAAGCACTGACACTGATGACAAAGAATGGGTAGGTGCAAGAAAAAAGTAATGTTGAAACTCTAGCAGAATTTTTTAAGGCAGTGGATTTCATAAAATAAAAACTGGACTATAGAGCAATGGGGAAAAGTCATTTGTTCAGATGAGCCTTGTTTCACACAGTTTCCAACTTCTGGCTGTGTTTTCGCCCCAAGGATGAAACATGGTGGTGGTTCAAAGATGAGTTGGGCAGCCATTCATGGTATTCCATGGGCCTCACAGTTACTCTGCAAGGTCACATTACTGCCACAGACCATATAACTATTTTGGCTGATCAGGTCACATCTTGGTACAATGTTAGTTCACCAATGGTAACGCTGTATTACAAGATAACAGGGGCCCTGTTCACCCAGCTCTAAATTGTCTGGGACTGGAATTGTGTGAGCAAGGATAAACTGTCACGTTCCCCCTGGTCACCAATCACATAATCTCAATATTACTGAGTCTTTGTGGTCTACAATGGGTAAGGTTGCATGATCGCTATATGCTTCCATCATTGTTTCTGAACTTGCCACTATTTTGCAGAAAGAATGGTATCAGTTCTCTTGAAAACCACACAAGGCCTGTATTTATCCATTGCAAGACAACTGGAAGCTGTTTCAAATGCCAACAGGACATGTAATATTACATATGAGTTCTGTTCAAAAAATTCTGGAACATTTATAATTCCACGCCAATGGTGTATTGGAGCAAAATGTGGTTGGCATCCCTGCACATGCTTGTGTTTAAAGTGCACCTGCCGGTAGTTTCATTGTTGTATGTCTATTACTTATTGTTCAGTGCTGTATTGTGTAGAGAACTGTACAGCAAAGTTTGTGAATTTCAAGGTGGTAGAGTCAGAGGAGCAATGCGTCTGCATTAAATTTTGCGTGAAACTGGAGAAACCTTTACAGACACACACCAAATGATGCAGGAAGCCTACGGTGATGAGTGCTTAAGCCATACTTGGTGTTACTAATGATTTGAGGGTTGCCACTTCCCCAAGACAAATTCCCTGATTTCCAGACAAGTTTTAGCATTTTTCCCTAACAAATTTTTAGATAGGGCATAAGTTGACAATCTGTCTTTGTAGCTACAGTACAGGAAACTATAGTGCAAACAAGGAAATATCTAAAAAAACACTTGCAAGAACATGGAGTTTCCTGATGTGAGCAAAAATCTTAATTACTAACATCAACAGCTTTTGTAATGAATTGTTTTTAGATGGAGAAAGCGAAACAAATGGTATACGTGTTTCATTAAGACCAAGGATGTTATTTTATTTCAATAAAACAAAACACATTTGATGACAAAAATATGTGTTTCCTTGGAGTTGCAAGACAAATTTAAAATTCCTTCACTGATTTCAGAAATAACCTCAGAAAAAAGTAGGTCTCTTTAAGGAAGTGTGTAAGGCGGGGAAGAATTATGTAAACCAACACTGTAGGTGACCACCAATAACATGTTGGATCTACTATATTCATTACTGTCTTTTATTAACCACTGTGTTATATCTATATTTTACAGGTATTGTGCAGCCTGCGGTTTGACTTGCTGTGGAAATCCACTCGTGCGGCCAGCTGTTCACGAGCTACTGATAGCATGTTGATGAAATCAGACCATGGTGATCAATCCATGCAACAGATAACTTGGTCCAATACTCTGAGAATCAAAAATAATTATAGGTAGCAACTCACTGTAAAGATGATTGCTAAGACACAGACAGGCATGTAGAAAAGACAATCACACTCCCACAAATAATTTTTCAGCCTTAGCTTTTGTCACAAAACGAGAGCACACACACTTTCACACGATCACTCACACACAATTCATGCACACATGACTGCTGTCTACGGCCGCTGCGTCTACAGTCTCTGAGAACCAGATCCAAACAGACCACTAATCATGCCTCCCTGCCTCTCGCCAATAGCTGCTGGGCAAGTGACAAGAAGTGGTGGCAGCACTGCTGAAAGCTGAGGGGGAGTGGTAGGAAGGGGAGAAGCAGTAGTAGGGAAGCAGTGCACATACTCAGCTGCACCCAGCCTACAAGCCTACAAAAATGCATGCCATCTCAGTAAACAAATCATTTCATTTAAAAAAAAAAAAAAAAAAATTCCCTTCCTCATGTTTGAAATATCCTGATTTCCAGCAATCCCGGGTTCATGCGGTTTAAAAATGGGCAGACAGAGGTTAAAGATGGCCCTCAATCAAGATGCCCTTCGACGTCTACCAATGATGCTCATGTCAGGAACGTCAATGGAATTGTGCATAGTGATCAAAGACTGACTATCCAAAAGATTTCAGAAGTATGTAACATTTCGTTTGACCATGTCATGAAATCCTGACACAGCATCTTGGAAAGCATCATGTTGCTGCCAAGTTCGTCCCATGGCTCATGAGTCAAGACCAGAAAGATCTTAAGCTCGGAATCTGTGAAGAGCTTTTGGATCGTGCAAATGAGAATGAGATGTTCCATAAGTGAATTATAACTAGTGACAAGACATGCAGCAATGGTTATGATGTTGAGACCAAAGTTCAGTCTTCACTGCGGGTCGGGAAATGTTCTCCAAGACCAAAAAAAGCTTGTCAGGTCATATCACATGTCAAAGCCATGCTGATAGTTTTCTTTGACTTTGAAGGATCAGTTCATCATGAATTCGTGCCACAGGGACAAACTGTTAATCGATAAAATGAAGATGTATTTTGTAAAAAAACCTATCTTGCAGTAGTCTACCTTTATAATTAATTTCTGACTCACTCACTTCTGAAATTCGAGATCAAAAATATTTAAATTTTATGACAACTTGTATCAAAAGGCTAACTGCAGCAAGAAAACTGTTAACATTACAAGAGATAGAAATTTTGGTCAGTATTTACCTTCACGAGAAAAAAGTCCCAGTACTGCCAATATAAACATTCAAAACAGAAAACATTCTCCTTTAAGTATTTTCTATTGACAGTGCTGGGAATTATGTTTCCTGAAGGTACGTACTGACCAGGTTTTATGGTGAAAAAGATAAAAAAATGTAAGACTGAAATGCAAAAACACTTAGATACCACCAAACAATATCAATAGGTAAAATATGATAAAACCTAACAAATCCTGACTATTTCTTCAATAGATGATAAGGTGCATTGCAATGAAAAAGTAGAAAAGGATCACTTTGTGTTTTAATAAGAGTATATCCATTACCAGTAAGCACAACGTGCTTAATTTTCCATTGATCAACAACGAATGGGAGAGAAAACTGCCTGTAAGTTCATAAGCACTGTCAGTGCTTTCATTTTATCAGTGTGGTCTTTGCACAAAGGGAGATAAAGAGCAGTAGTGCATGTTTAGAATTCTCTGTGAACACACACATCTCATCCATCAACAGATGTACTTTTTCATTTCGGTAAATCTTCCCATGCACACTTTGTTGCACTGTTTATAAGCATTAGTAATGTATGGACAGAAACAATATTACGTCATTCAGCACCACTACAATTCAATCCAAGGAGCACAATTTACTGAAGACATTGCTTAATGTATCATTATAAAAGAAACATATGGTTTCTTTCTCCCACCAACTTGCTTGTATTTATTTCTTCATACAGAATAAATTCCAACGTATTTCCTGTGTTATTAACAATATCTATCATTTACCACATATCTATTTCTCCACACACTCAAACTCCAAGTTACTTCTATCTCAGTCTCAGTTTAACTCACACCCTCATATTTTGCTCCAGCCTACAGACTCTATGAACTTATTACAGTATTCTGGGGATTCTTATTGAAAAATCATTTAATATTAATGATCTGGTCAAATATCTCCCAGAGAAACTTGTTATCTACTAGTTTACAACGTGTGTCTAGATCAGAATACTTTCATTACAGAACTTGGCTTTGCAGTATTTCTGCACAGGCCAGCAATGACCTATGCAAGTAACAATGATAACTGTCCTTGGTAATAGTTATCTTGTAGTACATTAAGTCTTAACAGCATCACAAGAAAAAATAAAAAGTAATTGTTTCAAAACAACAGTGTCTGTTAGTAATCTATCTTTGTGGCAAATAAGCATAATACTACCACAAGGACAATGCTTCCTTTACTGGTAACTGCCTAAGAGATATATCTGTGTTGGAGACAGCAGTTTAACCACCATGATGACTAGAACTGTTTGGAGTCTCTCACTGTTATGTCATCAAACTTAATACTTATCAGGAGCATGGCAGTAAAGTGTAAGATGAAAAAGACTTGTTTATCAGCATTTGTGATACTCTGATATTCCACAAGAACTAAGAGGTTTCTCCATGTTGCTAGACAGGTGCGTAATTCAACTGCTCATGAACAACCATCTGACTCGTATAGAAACTGAATAACTACATCAATGAAATCCCAATGCAATGATTTTATAGAAAGGAAGAATTTCAGTGCCAATTTTATGCACAATTACATGTTTACTAATCTTGAACTTTCATAATGCTGTAAGGTTTTCTGGTATCTTCTTACTAAGAATATGAAAACATTACCTCATTCTTGAAAATCAAGGAGCACTCCTGGCCACTAGCCACATTCAATAATTACACAAGAATTACCTGACGAATGTAACAGAGTTTTGTATTTACAGCAATCAAATAAACTGTGCTTCATGCTTCACACACAGTTGCAGTCGCTTAGTTCATCATGCTTAGCAACAGCCTTTTGCACTGACTATTTCTAATCGGTTGCCAGTTACAAAATAAAATGTAACAAAATATCATTTGAACATGAAGCACAACCCTTCACCTACATATAAATGTTTCCTAATTTCCGGGCACTGGCACATGGTAGTTATTTTTACTTTTAATAACTATAAAAAGTGATGGGTGATGCACAGAGCTGCTGCAAAGAAGCATCGTAATTATTTGAGAAACAAAATACTTCCTAATGACAAGAAATTAACTTATTGCATTGTTGCTGTCCCTTTATCACTAACAATCTGTTCAATGTCTGTTCTCAAGGATGTTCAGAAATGGTCAATGCAGTTTGTCTTGGTTTAGCATAAAGACAATGAACATTCACAGTTTCAGAGTTCAGAATCTATGCAGAACAGAGCATCATGACAGATGTAACTACAATGTCTGCAAATTTTCCTTAGCAGGTCTCAAATTCTTGTTCACTTTTTATTTGACTTTCAAGTCAATACTTTGCCTGGGCAGCATCACACAGTTTACAACCTACTGTCAAAGAAAAGATGGTAAATAATACAGCAGCTCACTGCCTTTCAGTGCGTGACACATTCCTGAGAAATTGAATCAGACACACAAAACCTACCAGCATGTAGCAGCCCTTTTGCCCTGATGAAGGCAGCAGCTGATGATATCCTTGATGTATTCAACAGAACTGAGGTCAGGTACACTGGCAGGTAACAGAGGGAACTTCAAGACTGGTTGGTGCATAAGCATCCCCTTACCTATGGAGTCTTCTTCAAATGATTCTGACCAAATCTAAGAGTAATGGTGTGGTACATTGTCATAACTGGATTTTATAGGACACTTGCTGGATGCTGCAGGTAAATAAACAGATACATATGATTGGAATTCCATGATTAATTTACCTCCTCTCCCCCCCCCCCCCCCCCCCCATCTCCCTACCACACACACACACACACACACACACACACACACACACACACACACACACACGAGAACATCTACCTAAATGGTGGGCTGCAGCTTAGCAAGACTGACAGCTTCATGTGATTTTTGACGTGCTCATTCTCTGTCTCTGGCATATACCATCGTGTCTCGCAATTCACCAATACATTTCACTTTTTTCCATGTACCAACCATCCAAAATTGAATAGATGAGTACTTTGCTGTACTATGTGTATCTGCCTGCAGCAGCAAACCTACAGCCACAAAAATACTTCACAAGCTGCTATATACTGTACCAAACCACAACAGTAAATAGTAATGCTGGCACCTAAAATCTAGCTGCAGACAAATGTGTTGATACCACAAACGTTGCCCATTCTGTGCTCTTCAGTTCCGTGTCATGCTCATAATCAGCCAAAAACATCCCAGTTACTTGATAAGCTGAACTTTTCCAATTGCTATGAAAACAAGGCCCCCTCCCTCTCTCTCTCTCTCTCTCTCTCTCTCTCTCTCTCTCTTTCTCTAACCAGCAGCTATTTCTAAGAATACAACTGAAGGTGTCAGAAGAAGAAATTGCTAACCCTCAATTTAATAAGCATTAGCATGATCATAGGACCCTCATACTTTCAAAATCATCACATGCTGGAAAAAAGCAGATCCATAATTAACACAATAAAACACTGTTTACTATATGAACTGTTTTTTCTGATAGTATTTTTGTTCTTATCTTTGAATTTAGCAAACCAATAACTTTTAACTTAAAATTTGGCCCGAGTTAGCACTTTCTTCCACTGACTCATCAGAAAAACAGAAGCCTTCCACTTTATGGCAATGACATTGGTATAGCACCTATAATTATTTGTGAACAAACCTCAACAACTTCTGAAATTGAGCAATGATACCTACGTGTAATTCACAGCAACAGTGGAGATAATCACTCATATCTTGAAAAATTACAAGGGAAATAAAAGCAAGAATGAGAAACATCTTTCACAGCATTTATAGAAATGCAGAAAACAATGTCTTACTCATGCTGTTAAAATCAGTTAATGTTGCACAGATAATTTTCCTTATAAAAACAAATACATTATCTAAGATCATATAATATCTACTCACCAAGTGATGACAGGGGAACACACACACAAAAGGATTTAACTTGTAGAAGCTTTTGGAGTCAGGGGCTCCTCCTCCTGGCACAAGAGTTGAACAAGAAAGAAAAGGAGGGGGGGGGGGGGGGTGAAGGAGAATGACTGGAGAGGTTTAGGGAAAGGGGTACAGTTCAGAAAAGTCACCCAGAGCCCCAGGTCAGGAGAGAATTACCAGGCAGGATGAGAAGGAAGGTCTTCCCTTACCTGGGGTTCTGGGTGACTTTCCTGGACTGTACCCCTTTTCCTAAACCTCTCCAGTCCTTTTCCTTTGTCCCTCTTCCATCCTCTTCAACTCTTCTGCCAGATGAAGGAGCCACTGACTCCGAAAGCTTGTAAAAGTTAAATCCTTGTGTGTGTGTTTTGTCTAAAAGCTTACTTATCAACAGTCTTTTTGTTGTAACTATCTGCGACTCAACATTGCAACATGTTGAGTAGCAGTCTATCTTTTCATAATATTGTCAACTGACCACCGAGTTATTTTTTAAAATATAATTTTATTTCTGCCAAAATAACAAATGTGGATAGTATTAGTTTTGAGATAGTTGACGACGTCTTACAGAGCCACAAAAGCCAACTACAGGAGATAAACGAATATTTTTGTGTACTGCCATATGGGGAGATTTTGGGCAGTTTTTTGGTTATTTTCACCGTAACTTGCACAGCTTTTGTTAGATTGCATTGTTCGCTACAGGAGTGGTGGGATATAAGTGTAACAAATGAAAGATCCTATAAACAGGAAGTCTAGGTGTACCTATATCTGGCCGAGACAGAAAAAAGTGTCTGAAACCACCCCATGAACTGGAATGATTTTGGACATGTTTTTTAAATCTCTGACCAAAGTTACAAAGTATCTTTTGTATTCTCTGTTCTTCCCATTTGATTTTAGTGACTTTTAACACATTTTAAGGATGTCCACCATTATAAATAAGTGCTAAGGATTGAGATACTGATATTTATATAGTAAAGGTTAATTTTTATTATGATACCTTGGTTCAACATTTTTTCCTCTTCCTCATTTAGTACCAGTTGTCCTCCAATTTTGTCCTGGTAAAATATTAGAAAATTTTTTTCTTATTTCAGCTAGATTTGTCAAGGTAGCCTTTCACCAAATATCGAATATACAATGTAGTAAAAGGAAATCCTGAATGTGCAATCCTCAAGATATCTTTCTTCAACATGTCATCATCTTCCTCGATTAGTACTGGTTGTCCTCCCAAATTTTTTGGTTTTTTCCCCACACTTTATTTTGTAGTGTTAAGTTAGATGTACCATACAAATCACATGCTTCTCTACACGAAAATTTGCCACAATGAATATCATTAACAGCTTTATCTGAACTTCTGGGTCATAATTACACCGTACTTTGCACCTTCCTGCTTTTATTCATTCTCGGCATTGTCTGAAATGACACAACACAGTACAAAATTTTGTAGATACTGTCATTATTTTATACTTCTACATGGAAAACTCAAACTTGTATAGGAATTGTCTCGATGCCACAGGCTACTGAGTTAAGGACAACCCCAGTTATAATACTTTTCCACCAGTTGCTACAACAGAAAGTTTCAATTTGATGACACTGCAAGAACTTTCAATAATGAGACTGTTCATCTAATATTTATCTAGTTAAACAATCAAGCCAAAATAAAAGTCATGGAAGCTGATAAATACAATCTCACACTTAAAATAACTGGCGTGTGAAAGTGAAAATGAATGGGAATTCATTTCTTCGCAGCAGGAAAGAGCAAATTGACTATACTGTCTGAAATCCCCCTGGTGTCTGAAATCACCATTTGATGGAATGCTTGCACATGTTGGAACATGAGATTGATAACTGCATCTCTTGTCTTTTGGGGTGTATTGCCCATTTGTTGTTCTGGCATTACACACACTTGCTGGATTTTCACATATGCATAAGTAAAATAGATATGTTGGATCCAATTATAATTTTACTGGTTGAAAACACCATTCTACAAATATCTGCTTCACATAAGCCTAATAATTTACAGCACTCTTCTTCAATGTCTAGTTCATGCAATGCATCACATATAGCACCATCATTTAATAGACTGCAATAAACTATACGGTTTTCCCTTGGAATCGCCCGTTTCTCACACACTTTGAGTGGACCTTGAATCTGAAGTCTATTTGTCATTGCTGTCAGAATACACACACGTAGAACTTGCTCCTTTCTTTTCAATGGTATTACTGTGAAGTCTCCATCAAATTGTGCCTTATAAAACACTGAAAGATGTTAATTAAATTCTTTTGCAGTGAAGTATGCAACAGGTATTATGAATTGAAAGTCACTTTCAAAGTTAAGAAATTTTTCAAACGATGTGTCCTTTACAATTTGCAAAAATGTCTTTAGGATGGTACACTGGAACATACCTGTTACGCTCAATTCCTGCGTGACCTTTCAAAAATATGTGATCAACAGACTGCAAGTTTGGATAATTCTTATGCTAGGCAATACATATAGAAACAGAGTCTATTTGCTGACCCAAGATCATCCTCACTTGTGAGATGTCCTTAGTGCCACAACACAGTCATCGATACATGAAGCTATTTAAATTCACTCTGTTTTACCATCTGTCTCACTCCACAATAAGAAGATCAACTTGATTCCCAGGTTGTGTATGGTGAAACTACATACAGTAAATTCTTCTCAGATAGAATACCTAGTTGAAGGTCCTTTTGGAATGTTTAACATAGCTCATGGATTAAAATTTACAAACACTTGAACAATTACTTGTAAGCATGTTGTCTTTATTGTACTGCTTTCCAGACATATGTCTTCTCTGTATATATTTTTACGGTCATCTTGGTTCGACACTTTTCCTACACTGTCAGTGAATTCGCAACATTTACGACATTGATCTAAATATTGTATTCTTGGAATATTTTCCTGTATTTTGGAAGACACTGGCTTGCAATTGTCTTTATCACTTTTGGCTTTATGGTAATTTGATGACACAGTAATATTCAGACCTGAATCCCAGCATCATCTTTATTACTTCTGTCTACAGTAGACTAATTTGATAGGAGGATTATTGAAAATGTGATAGCTCATACAATCACCACCACTCCCTGACCATTTGTTATATGGACATATATGCCATCTTCGTATTGTTCAACAACAACAACAACAACAACAACAACAACAACAACATCACAGCATTTTGGAGGAAGGCTTATCATAGCTACTGTCACATTTAATTAGACAGGAGAACAACATACCAATTTCCTTTACGGGGACAGAAGTAAGTTGAATCATTCAGCTGTTTTGTATATTCCTCGTTATTCAATCTTTCAACCTCTTTTGGAAACAAATTGCATTAAACTGGCATTGTCTGTGCAAACTTTCCATATTATTGAAGCACTGTGTATTTTTATTTGACAGTCTGCTCAACTAATACGAAACACTGGTCAGTGGCTTAGTTCTGATATGGAACAGGTAGCAAGAGTTGACTCAGTTTCTCTGTACTCTGAATACTAGCCTGAAATTTCATGGCTATTTACTTTTATCTCTTAGTCTCCATTTCATAATAACTGCAAAGTGAGAAATGCATATGATTATTATAAGTGATTTCATAAATTCAATGTACCTACATAAAATGAGATATTTTCACAAAACTCAACACTAATATACAAAAAGTTTTGTATTGCTGCTGCCACACATCAGATTTCTGACATGAGAGCACAGCAGTGAGCAGTTAGGCAAGGTGGTGAAAGGTGCCAAGAAGGTGTATGTTGTGCTTGAATTGTATTACGCCAGTCTGCCATTACAGTGCAACGACATTTCAGAAAAAAGTTCAACATAGATCCACCACCAGTCACTCCAGTTGGCGATGGCATTTGCAGTTTAAAGCTTCAAGATGCCTCTGTAAGGGGAAATCAACAGATTGACATTGAGTGAAGAAACAGTTGATCAGATCTAAGTGAGATTCACATGTAGCCCACAGCAGTTGATGAACAGAGCAAGCAGAGAGCTGAACATACCACAACTGGCCCCCAGGAAAATCTTCAGGAAACAACTGAACCTGAAGCCTTATCGCTTGCAGTTGCTATAAGCAACATCAGGTGTTTTGAATTCTCGGCTCAGTTCCAACAGCTTAATGAAAAGGATGGGTTTTCCAAGAAAATCATCGTCATTAATGAAGCAACATTTTTTGTGAATGGCACAGTGAAGAGGCACGATGTGTGAATCCAGTGGACAGAGAATCCTTATGCTATCGAGCAGTATATTTGAGATTCACCAAATGTTAATGTGTTCCGTGCAGTCTCACAGTTTAAAGTTTATGGTCCCTTATTCTTCTGCACGATTGTTCAGGAAACATGTATCTCGACATGCTGGAAAATTGGTTCATGCCGCGACTGGAGACCAATAGTGTGGACTTTTTATACCAAAAAGATGGGCTCCACCGCACTTCCACCAAGATGTTCATGGATTCTTACATAGGAAATTGAGAAACTGATGGATCGGTCACAGTTGGGCTGATGATCATCAATTCATGTCATGGTCACCATGCTCTCTCAATCCAACCCCTCGTGATTTTTTTGTGGGGTATGTGAAAGATTCAGCGTTTACGCCTCCTCTACACAAACCTACCACAACTGCAAGTTCACATCAAAAGTACTTCTTAACAGATTTACAGGAACATGCTGTGCTGAATGAGAGAAGAACCTGATTATTCACAGGACATCTGCAAAATCAGTAGGGGCCACACAGGGTATTTATAATACATCGAAAGAATTTTTATGTGTGTGCGCGCAAAGCCCTATGACGATATGTCTAATAAAACAATATTAAAACTGTGAAATAATCATTTACAGGAATCGTGTGTTTGGAAATAATCTAAATACTTTATGGTTATTAAAACTACATTTATATTCTATCTTTAAAACCACCATGACAAAGTTCAGGTGAGTTCATAAAATAACATCCTTTATGTTCTTCCACTACATTTTTACTTATGTTCCTTTCATCTTGAATGAAAATCTTTGTATCACTGATATTATTACCACAATTAATAACAGTCATCATCAGAACTGGCTGTCTCAGTACAGTGGTTGTTGTTGTTGTTGTTGTTGTTGTAGTCTTCAAACTAGAGACTTATTACAAAGCCTGTAGAACAGTTCTATAGTATGATCCACAAATGACGACAGTTCATGCAGCTTGAGGCATGTATGAAGATGCGCAGTTGCCGGTTCCAAGTGACAGTTGTGGCAAACGCATAACCCTGCTTTGTGCTTGAAGAAAGTGTGTTTCCTCCAAATTACATCTCTTGCTTGCACAAAATTTGTCATCACCATCACCAGCCACGACAGCTCGAAAAAATTGGATTCATAATTCACTAAATAACTCGCTATGATCACATTTAAGGCTTGCATTGGCTATGACAATCACAGCATAGCACTGAGAACACTATTGAACGTTCAGTCTGAATATGTATGACATAGATGTGCAGAACAAGCCTAAATTCTACTGATATTATTCATAACTCCAACTACAGATAATGAAATCCGACTCAAGCTTCATGTGAAAGAAATATTTATTCCATCTGTAATGGCATACTATGGTGACCCCATGCTTTTCCCCCTATTTACTTAAACTTTAGTGTTTTCCTTATAAAACTTGGCACAGTGGTGTAACGCAGCT
This sequence comes from Schistocerca serialis cubense, assembly GCF_023864345.2. Lineage (NCBI taxonomy): Eukaryota > Metazoa > Arthropoda > Insecta > Orthoptera > Acrididae > Schistocerca > Schistocerca serialis. The sequence goes on from NC_064641.1 coordinate 549,490,721, forward strand.
GGAAACCCAGTTTTACAGTATTGTATGCATGTTCTCTTGTACTAACAGTCAGTAACAATATAATATTGCTTACATGATATGTGGTATAGAGTTGCATATTTTCGAGTTCATTTATATAGCATAGTAAGAAACTAAGGCAAATGCCAGTTGTTCAATGTTCCTTGCACGGTTGCACTGCCATCTAATAAAGTGTGTTTGCATTTTTTCCCATTTTCCCACTCAGACAGCATGGAGAGTTGGCGGAGTACGTGTGCTGTCAGATGAGAAAGCTCTGCACCCATACAGAATTCTTGGGTGTTCCTAATCTAGTACACAAAACATAAATGAACATGTTAATTTTTACTCTGAATGCTTAGTCAATACTTACACACTCTGGTCATTTTGTTCTTAAATCTATTTTAAGTAGCTGAATAAAATGCATTCACAATAATTACAGCTGTAATCATCAAAATGAGAACAGCGGAGATAATGTTGTTTCTTTTGTTTGCCTTCAAGGGAATGTAAATAAAACTTAAGCCTTTAAGAGTTCAAAAGCAGTGCTTAATATCCACAAACCAAAAAATGTAGAGTGACATCACAAATACTTGGAAACAAAGTTAAAAATATATGAGTGATTCACATCACTCATATATTTACAACTTTGAAATAATAAAAAAACTAAAACTTTAGAAAGTTGCTTTGAGGGGAAAAGATACAAAAAAAGCTTGCTTACAAACAACCAATTTCATTACAATAGTAGTTAGGAAGCTTGCCTTATAACACACGATGAAGAGGAGAGTGGTGTTTGAAACATGTTAAGTAATAAATAACTGGAAAGAGATAGAAAGGAAACAAGTTGTTCTGATTTGGGAATAGTATAGTGAGAAGAGTTTTGTGAAGGTACATTAGGGGTTGGAAGAAAAGAGGGAAGCAGCAAGGCAGGGTGACCATGGTTAAAGCAGGGAGATAGATTTTGTGAACAGAAGAGTCACTGCTCCTTCTGCAGAAAGTTAACAAGAAATGGGAAAAGTTGATAAGCTAAAAAAAATTACGTTCCCTTCATCACTGGAAGTAACAATTTCATCCAAAAGGTGACAGCTGTTTGTATTCATCCCCCCCCCCCCCCCACTCTATTAATCTTCACACACACTATTAATCTTTGGACGTGGTTTGTGGTATGTTGCTGCACAAACAAGAATTTGGACATGGCTTAGCTAAAACAGGAGATGGCAGTTATTTCCACCTTACTAACAGACTGCGCCATTTAGTTTTGGCTCCTCTAACAGTGGGTTGAAATACTAAGACAAGGAGATTTCAATATGCAGCAGAACCGCAAACATGTATCTACACACAAATGAAAAATTACTTAGGCAGCTTCATTTTTTCGAGATGATAATAATTAAAACTTGATTACTACTCACATGTCAAATACAAGTTGTCTCCAACGCAATGTTTCATAAATTTTTGTTATTCGTGCCAGACAGACTTGTTAAAAGTGAGATATAGGTCACGCATATCACAAAAGTGAAAAAAAAAAAAAAAAAATAATAATTGCAAATAATCCCTGTAAATTTCATGAGACACTCCTTAGTGTGTAATGGGAATTATCACTACATACAGTAGAACCTTACTTCCAACTGAAGAACCAGACAGACAAAAAAAGGCACATTTATGACTCAATTGGGGAAAAGCTGTGTGTACTGCTCTTTGACTGTACTAACTTTTGTAAAACATAAATCTGAATGTATACTATTGTTTATTTATTATATTAACATTCAACCTTAAGCTAACTAGAAGATTATCATTCCTACAACTTTATATTTTCAAGACTTTAGGGAACCCACTGTGTTATTTATTACTGCAAGACTGTTTGTATTACCTACAGCTGTTCAATTTGATTTCTGTTCCCTCTGTACACTGCATGTCTATGTTTCTGGATGTAAAGAAATATTTTGCTGTATTTACAATATCCACTGTTTTTGCTGCACTCCTCCTTCATAACATTGTAGCTCGCTACTGCCTAAACCAGGAGCCACTTCAAAGATTAGAGATCCATATTGTGCATACGCCATAAACCTACATCCATAATCTCCAAACTACTGTGAAGTGCTACCATGTAGCAATAGTTCTTCTAATTCAATTCTTGTTAGGACTGTAGGAAAAATGATAGCTTACATGCCTCTTTGTGCACAGTAAATAAATTTCGCCTTTGCCGTGCCTAAGGAAACAATATGTATGGGTTGTGTTATTTACGATTTTTTCACTTATATAAACTGTGATTCTTTGAAGTTTATAACAAGGTTTACCCAGGACAGTTGACATCTATCTTTAAGAATCAGTTGCCTTACGTTTTCCAATATTTTCATGACTTTCTACCATAAGTCTAAAATATGTGTGACAATCATTCTACTCTTCTTTGAATACATTCAATATCGTTTCTTATTCCTATTTAGTATAGGCCCCAAAGTTTTGAGCAATATTCTAAGGTAGGAAGCATATGTGTTTGAAGCAATTTCCTCTGCAAACTGATTTCCTCTTTTCAGTATCCTACTCATGAACCGAAGTCTAGCATCTGCTGTATCTGTAGTTGAGTCTGTGTAATCAATTCCATTTTGTATTCCCAAAAATTGCTACACCTAGGAATTTGTACAAGTTTGACCACTTTCAGTTGTGGCTCAATAATATTGTAGTCCTAGGATATTACATATTTTCGTATTGTGAAGTGCGCAATTATACATTTCCGAACATTTGAACCAAGTTGTCAATCCTTGGGCCACTCTGAAATCTTATCTAGATCAGACTTATTAGTGGAGCAACTTCAGACAATGGCATCATCATTAAAAAGGCTGAGGTTACTACTGTCTGCCAGGCAATCAAGGGTCCTCATATATACCCCTTGGACAATCCTGATGTTGCTTCAATGTCTGACAAGGACTCTTCATCCAAGATAACATGCTGCATCCAACCTATCCAGAAATTCTCAACAGAGACACACATTTTGTTTGAAATACTTTCATACATAAGCATTAGTATGGTACCAAGTTAAATTCTTTTTGGAGGTTAAGAAATGCTACAACTACCCAACTGCCTGGATCCAAGTCATATGAAGAAAGAATGAGTTAGATTTTGTACGACTAATGTTTTTGGAATTAATGCCAGTTAGCATGAGTTAGGGTCGAGGCCCCAGTTATGGCCACATTAAGGGCAATTCGAGATACACCACATTTTTAGTATAGGAAGAAAGTATACAAATTACTTAAAAAAATCGTATCTATTGCTTCAAAGTCTACACATTACAACCATGTAAAAACAAATATTCTAAGTTATTTAACAAAAGCAGAAAAAAATATTGAAAAATAAATGGCGCATTTCCCCAGTTTTGGCCATGTTAACCCTACCTATGGCCAGTTGTTTCCCCCACTTATGGCCACTTCATATTATAATAAAACTATGGCTAAAATAACTGTCAATCCATGTGCCAGAAAGTAATTTGTGCTTTATACAAGTATATAAGACAACAGACAACAAACATACATCAAATAGGTAAAAGGTACAGAAACTGAATGAACAGAAAAAAAAAAATTCGTTAGGCAAAGAATTGTCCCAGTAATTACTTAAATCACTTTCCACACAAGTTTATTTCTGACGAGTATCAATGGAACCAGGGAACTTTGTTTTTAATGAACGTCCTTCTTGCATCAAGACTGGATCTGGCAGTTTCCCTATAATATCTTCACCCGTTATAGTCGAAACATCATTTTCAATGTATTTGAAGCAAGTTTTCTGAACATTAGAACTTTTTAGGCACTGAATTTCATATTCAGAGTCAGAAAGCACTTTCAAAATTACAGATACATACTTAAAAATTGCAGGTCTTGTTCTTCTATTTCCTGTTAAACTAAATTTTACCAAAATAAAGTCCCCTACTTTCAAATTCTCACTCGAATATAGTTTCACATTTTCTGGTATTTCATCTTCATCTCCTTCTATATAGTCATCGAAACTGCTTCCATTGTCCGTCCATTCTCGTTCCTCGGAAGAACTTGTTGGCCTATCACTTAACTCTTGTCTGTTTCTTGTTTTCCCCTTTTTTACGTGAGATAATGCCAAGTGCTGCTCTTTGGACTTTAATTCTTTCATAGCTTTTCTCTTCCTTTTTTCCTGCTCCTTCTCCTGCTTCTCTTTTTCCTTCAGTTCATGATATTCCACCCACTTGTCACTAGTCACAACAGTGGGTGTATGTTCGGGTGTATGTTCTTTCTTTCTCTTTGTGCCTCGTTGTTTAGGTTCTGGCCAAGTAATGACACTTTCAAAAACTGTTGCTAATGATTTTGGTGGTGTCACTTGGATACACACTGAAGATGGACTATGGTTGGATATTGGAGTACCTGAATTATGTGAAATACTGTTGGGGGTTGTTGATATATCTGCAGGAATAAGACTGTTGGTGGGTGTTGAAGGAATATCTGAATTGCGTGTTGAAAATATGTCAATATTATCAACATTTTGATTAAGTCTGTCTGCGTTTTGTGAAACATTCTCTGTTTATCTTCAGAGGGAGGCGCTATGCTATCTGTCAGAATGTCATCAGTGTTACCACTAGCACCATGCATTTCAACCACATCAGCTATTTTTCTCCAGAACTTGAAAAGTAATAATGCTTCTTGATTTCCTTCCCACTCAAGATTACTTCTCTTGGTTGCTCTGAACTCATCTAGAAGGACAGGATCAATTTGCTTTTCTATGTATGAGAAATGTCTCGGAAGTTCCTCATTTGTCTGAACTGTGGTTGAGGCTGGTATACTACAAACAACTATCTTGCTGTAATCTACATTGTTCACATTAAATGGAAACAGATCAGTGGCCCTGAAACCAGCACGAATATTTGCCACCATTTTAGGTTCTGTAATAATTTGTGACAGAACAGAAGGTACATCAGATTTTGAAATTTCAGTGCCATTATTTTCAAAACGCCATTTCTGAACAATCTTCTTCCACATTTTTTTCATAGGTCCAAAGACAGCTACATCTAATGGTTGCAAGATGTGTGTAGAATTGGGATGGAGAGCAACTAGAATGATCTGATTTTTCCCTACAATATCTGCTCAAATGAAGTGTCAAATGAGAGCAGTGCCCATCTAAAAATATTACTACAGCCCGGGGAATTTCAGCTTCTTTCAAGAACGGATCAAATACATTTGTTATATACTCAAAAAAACTTTCACCTGTCATCCACCCATTTTCTGTTTTTCCAATGCCCCAGTTTGGAGGAGCTGCTTTCACCAATGATGCTGGAATCCTTGCATATTTGAACAGTGTTAAGGGAGGAGCAAATTTTCCAGCAGCATTCACTGCAAACAATGTAGTAACGTTATCTTTGTCAGAGTTACACGACTCTTCATAAACATGATGGCCACGAGGACCTATGATTAATTCCCCTTTAGGAGCCAGAAAAAAAGAAGTTTCATCCATATTAAAAATTCTGTTTGGGACATTTAACACATCCATATCATTTAAAGTGATGGATACTTCGTGAAACCAGTTTCTTATTTTCTCTTCTGTAACAGAACCTCTAGACCTATTGACATATTCTGCGTGTTGTGACAGAACCTTGTGCCTCTTAAGAAATCCATAATACCACTTTTTTCCAGGTCGATTGTTAGTAAATGTAGCCTTACAACTTTCCATATCTGCATTCTCAATAAGTTTGTGCACAGATGCACAGAGATTTTCTTTAGTAACTGGAAATCCCATGCTAGAACAGTCCAAAACCCAGTCCACCAATTTTTTTCAATTTGTTCTCCTAAGACAGAATGTGGACCACAGTGCCCTGTAGATTCTTTTGGAGACACACCAGAAATTTTGTTTCTTAATGTTGTCCTTGGAACTTTGTACAACTTGCTTGCAGTAGCAACCTTCATTCCCTCATCAATAGCCTTTAGAGCATCTTTAACTTTGCTGGGAGAATACTGAAACTTCTTATTCTTTGGTTGACTCATTTTTCCTATAAATAATGCACAAAGATTTAGTTAAAGAATGTTGCATATCTGAATAGTGCCTATTGCATATTTTGTATCTTACAAGCATAGGTAAATTAGTATGATATGCCAAGACAATACTAACAATGAGGTATATATTGATATAAAAATACCAAAAATATTTTAATAAGCCTATTTAAATAAAATTAGCCTAGTGTAATGTAGGACAGAACACTAATATTGATGTTTTTGTATCAGTTTTTAGAAGTGGCCAAAACAGGATACATATATGTCTCCACTTATGGCCACATGCATGGCCATAACACGGAACCAGGGCTAAATATGGATCTGTTAATGGCCACATACTTTTGATAACATGTTTTTAGGTTGAGCGATATAAAACTGAAAAGAAATGAAAATATAATGTCTTATCTTACCTCTGAACAGATTAAGTTTCTTCTGATGTTTTATTTAAACATGTAAAATACAAAAAAACAGATCATGTGTTGCTTAAAGAAAACTTCTGCAAAACCCAGCTTCTGCAACACTGATCATTTCACAAAATGGTGTCTCCAAACAAAAACAGACAAAAGAATGATTATGTAGACAAATGAAGAGAGCCTTTCACAAAGTTTATAATAATCTATAGTAGAACTGGCTGGTATTCCAGAGAAGCTTAAAAATTAACCTTTGACATCAAGGTGGCCATAAGTGGGGTAGTGGCCAAAACTAGAGCCTTCACCCTACCTCATTACATTGGAGTTCAGAAGATGTTCCAAAAATCTGTAATGGATAATGTCAATAATAATGTACAGCAGTTTTGTATATCATTTCTGCTACCTAATAGATAGGTCTGGCCTGTATTTTCTTTCAAGCATCGGGCACAATGAGCAACAGGGCCATTCCTTTCCCAATTACTCTTCCTCACATTCATGGATTCCATAATAAGAGGCATCACATGAAAAAAAAAAGAGGACTTTCAAGCAAACGACGTCATCATTTGGGGTGGAAACAACAAGAATCTACAGGGAAAATTGGATTTGTACACCACTAAAGTTCAAAGATCAACAATATAAGGAAAAGATAGACTGCGACTCACTATAAAGACGACACATTAAGTTGCAGACAAGGCACAATGAAAAGACACTTACATATCAGTTTTCAGCCAAACACAAACACACACACACAAACACAAACAAAAGCAAGTAATTTTTATGCACACATGTCCACCATCTCCAGCAGCGTGGACTGGAATGCAACTGTCACACAGAATGGAAGCAACAATCTGGAGTGGGATGGTAAGGGAAAGAGAGAGCAGGGTAAAGTTCAGTGGACAGAACATAGCTGTCTGGTGGAGCGTGCAGAGCAGACTGCCAACAAGCACAGCATCAGGAGGCTGTGGGGCAGGGAGGTGGGAATGACAGGGCAAAAAGGCTGGGCAAACTGTGAAAGCAGCCATGTCATATACCAGCCCAGCTGCAGTCCTTACACAGCTTTTTGCACTGAAGCATCAAAGAAACTGATATAGGTATGTAGATTCAAAAACAGAAATATGTAAACCGGCAGGATACGGCACTGGGGTCGGCAACGCCTGTATAAGATGTTGTCTGGTGCAGTTGTTAAAAAAGTTTCTGCTGCTACAATGGCATGTTAACAAGATTTAAGTGAGCTTGAACATAGTGTTACAGTCAGCACACATGCGATGGGACACAGGATCTCCAAGGTAGCGATGAAGTGGGGATTTTCCCATACGACCATTTCACAAATGTACTGTGAATGTCAGAAATCAAGTAAAACATCACTGCAGCTGGGAAAGATCCTGCACCAACGACGACTGAAGAGAATCTTTCAACATGACAGAAGTGCAACCCTTCTGCAAATTGCTGAAGATTTCAATGCTGGTCCATCAACAAGTGTCAGCATGCAAACTACTCAATGAAACATCAACTTGGGCTTTCGGAGCCAAAGGCTCACTCGTGTACCCTTGATAATAGCATGTGACAAAATTTTATGGCTCGCCTGGGCCCATCAACACTGACACTGGGCTGTTGATGACCGGAAACTTGTTGCCTGGTCAGACGAATCTTGTTTCAAATTGTAGCAAGTAGATGGACGTGTACAGGTATGGAGACTACCTCATGAATCCATGGAGCCTGCATGTCAGCCAGCAGGGGACTGTTCAAGCTGGTGGAGGCTATGTAATGGTGTGGGGCATGTGCAGGTGGAGTGATATGGGACCCCTAATACGTCTAGGTATGATTTGACAGGTGACACTTAACGTAAGTATACAGCTGATCACCTGCATCCATTCATGTCCATTGTGCATCCCAATGGACTTGGGCAATTCCAGCACGACAATGAGACACCCCACACTTCCAGAATTGTGACAGAGTGGCTCCAGGAACACTCTTCCGAGTTTAAACACTTCTGCTGGCCACCAAACTCCCAAGACATGATTATTATTGAGCATACTTGGGATGCCTTGCAATGTGCTATTCAGAAGAGATCTCCACCCCCTCGTATGCTTACAGATTTACGGATAGCTATGCAGGCTTCCTAGTGTCAATTCCCTCCAGCACTACTTCAGAAATTAGTAGAGCCCATGCCACGTCATGTTGCGGCACTTCTGCATGCTTGCGAGGGCTCTCCACAATACCAGGCAGGTGTGCCAGTTTCTCTGGCTCTTCAGTGTATATTACGAGTGGACTAACAGGACCCTTGTGACCAGCTGTCATGTCAACAGATGACGTCCAAGGCCGATTTGTCAGTGTATATTTGAATGTCTATCAACCAGCTGTCCACAAGGATCAATAGCCTCCGCCAAACTCTGGCCATGAGCAAAGCAGACCACCCTTTGGCACAACATGAAGCTGGACACAACATTGTTTATTTCAATGGCTGCTTTACTACCTGAGTCATCTGGATCCTCCCCTCCACCACCATCCTTTCTGTACTGTGCAGATGGAAGTTTGTTGTTACAACACATTCCCTGTTTCTGAAACAATCCCAGCCTCGACCCCCGCCCCTCCCTCCTGACTCTGTTCATGTTTGTAGTCTAGTCCCTGCACACTCCGTCTCATTAGACAGTATGCTCTTCTCTCCCCATCTGAACCATGCTATCCCTTCCACTTCCCTGCCCCTCCAGATTGCTGCTTTCATCCTACATGGCAGTTGCATTCCAGCCCGAGCTGCCAGAGATGGTGGTATTGTGTGGAGGTGAACTTCTTGTATGAGTGAATGAATAAATGAATGAATGAATGAGTAAGTGTCTCTTCGCAGTGCCTGTCTGCAGCTTAACAAGTCATCTTTACAGTGAGTAGCAATCTATTTTTCCTTATATTCTTGATATTCTAACCTGGAGTTACTAAGTTCAAAGACTAGTGTTAACTGTGAGCAAATGCAAGACAGTTACAACGTGAACCAGTACAGCACCCACACCAAGTGCACTATTTTTGGAGGGAAGACAGACAATGGGAATAATTTCACATATTTTGGTATTGTTGTGGTAAAAATGTCAATGTAGAGGTTCTGAAATGAGTAACCAAATAATCCAAATTCTTCAGTCTAGTACGAAGACTTCTCTGGGATAAGGATGCTCCTTTAACAGTTAAACAGACCATGTTAAATATTTTCCTTCTGCCCAACATGTCCTCTACTATGGAGAGCTGCATCATAACTGTAAGGCACAGTAACAAACTTGTGAAACGTAATACCTTAGGTCTACTCATTAATAAAAGATAAGGAGCTACAAGATCATAAACTAGCACTTAAGGAGAAAAGGCCTGCAAGGGGACGTGAGCATTGAGGAAATGGGGACTGAAGTGACAAATTTCCCTGTCATATGTGGTAAAGAATATGCCAGGACAAAAGGCCAGCTGGATATCCCAAGAACAAGAAGTAGACCTCAAAAGGGAAAGAGAGGAGATGAGATACATGGGATGTTGTTGTCAGGGAGGAAATCAAACAAGATGGAGGCAAATTATTATGGTCATCCAACTCTGCCTGCTGGAAGGACAACCCGATGATTCCAGAACTTCTGCTCACGATTTTGCTAACATCAGTTTCAGTTCCACTGCCCGCCACAAGTGTCTGTACACCAACTTCGGGGCTCGCAACAGATTTTACATGTGACCAGAATTGCTAAGGGTTTTGCGAGAGGTCGTACACATTTTTTTTTTAATGATAGTCATTTGACACTTCACGCATTGTCATTTTGACTGCCAAACACATTCCATTTTGCACTTTTATCTATGGTCATATACTTTATATCCTTTGTTTTACACATATTGTGTGGTAGTCACTGTTTATTTACAAGTTTCTTGACAGTGACTGTATAGCATGGAGGGATCGTATCATCATGACCTGTTGCGCAACGTACATATTTATTCAGTGCTTCGTCACTTTCTTTTAAATTAGAACCACAGTTCCTTGGGTTCCTTTTGGGTTGTTCCTTGAATATATACACACACACACACACACACACACACACACACACACACACACACACACATAAACCTAAGATATTTTCGTGTTAAGTGGCGTTCCAAACTATTTATTCTGTGATTACCTCTTCTGGCAGGTGACTAAAGCCACCTCCAATGATGACAGAATGAGTGGGGTCAGGGGGTGAGGAGTAGCCAATAGAACAAGTTCTGTGTATGTTTGATATTTGTCTTGCCCAACAAGCTTGCTTGGAGCTTCAATTTGCATCTTGGTGGCTTGGAGTTTCTTGTCTACTGTGACAAATACCACCCATCTCTATTTCCCATTAGCCTAGCCTGTCACAGTATACACTTAGTCTTATCCCAATAATTTCACTACCATTAATTTCAGGTCTCTCTCTCTCTCTCTCTCTCTCTCTCTCTCTCTCTCTCTCTCTCTCTCTCTCTAAGATCCTGTACCTAATATTATATGAGCTCGGCCACTTTTTAGGCTGCTATAAACTCTACTACTTAGGAACTAATACTTTAGCAGCTGATCACTATGATTCTGATAGTATCATCTGTGGAGCTCATTTATTTGAAACAGACTAACACGTGACTTACAGCTGTCTTGATCTGGACAGGCTAGACAGTCATCTAACTAAAAAATCTCCTCTGCAGCCCATACAATGTCAGTTATCTGTGTAGAAGCTTTCGAGGTGTTAAGGATCACCTGACCTCTTTAAGTGGACCCTAAACTTCTTAACCCTACAGTTTTATCTACGAAGTCGCAACCCAACTTGTCACAGAACCTTTTTAAGTTTCCTGGTTCAAGCCTTCCACTGATCTCAGTTCCTGAGAATGCTGCAGATTGTGACCATCGATGAAATTATGTTAGCAAAGCTTGTACTCTCAACCTTCCTTGCCATTTGTTGGAATAATCAAATATGACCTCTGATTCTAGATGACAAACATCGTTCATTCCAGCAAACACTACAATCTGTGGCTACACGCTATTCCCTCAATGATTACCAGGAAAGCCTCTTCAACATTTTGAATGAGGCCCCAACTATACACATGGCAATTCATCCCATCCCTTAATGCTGTCTCCCTAAGGGGTAATATTACTCCCTTCGAACACCTGACAATGGGCCTCTTACCCTATTGCACTATTTTTTCCAACAAAGGATACAGCAGGCCTTTCAAAATATGAAGTATGCTGTACTGGCTCAGTTTCAGTTTGAGACATGACCTCAGACTTGTTGGTCCACGGGGTATCTGCCACTCCACTTACACAACATTTGCCATCAAATCACCAAAATGGCTCTGAGCACTATGGGACTTAACTTCTGTGGTCATAAGTCCCCCTAGTACTTAGAACTACTTAAACGTAACTAACCTAACGACATCACACACATCCGTGCCAGAGGCAGGATTTGAACCTGCAACTGTAGCGGTCTCACGGTTCCAGACTGAAGCGCCTAGAACCGCACGGCCACACCGGCCGGCATCAAATCACCAAGTACACATTGAAATTGTGAAAGATGTCCTATGCATACAGAGACAAAACATTAGGAATAGAGAATTCACTGAACTGTAGCACATAATCTGAAAAATGTGAGTATTTATAAGCACTGGAATGGAACTGAATACGTAATTAACTATACAATTAAGCACTGAAATTACTGTGAAACGATCAATAATCTTCTGTTATTAATCTTTAGCATAGACTATGTCAGAAACAATACTATATTCAACAGTTGCCAAACATCTGATTTACATCAACAACTATAAATATTTATACAATATACACCTACAAAATAACAATGCACCACAAAAATAATTGGAATGGGACAGAAATTGGTAGATGTGATGTAAACATACAGACAAGCAAATGATTACAATTTCTGAAAAATTTGACAATTTATTCAAGAGAAATAGCTTCAGAAATTTAGATAGTCAATACTGTGTTGTATCATCTCTGGTTCCTGTGTAACCAGTTATTTGGCTTGGCATTGATTGACAGAGTTTTTGGATGTTTTGAGAGACGGTAGATATGCCAAATTTTGTTCAACTGGCACATTAGATTGTCAAAATCCCGGGATAGTTGGGGACCCTAGTCCATAATGCTCAAAACATCCTGAATAGTAGGGGGAGAGATCTGGTGACCTTGCTGGCCAAGGCAGGGTCTGGAAAGAACAAAGAAGTAGGGGAAACTGTCACCAAGTGTGGGCGGCCTTTACCTTGTTGGAATGTAAGCGCAGGATGGCAAGAAAACAGGTGTAGAATATCATTTGCATACCACTATGCGAACTGTACTCCACGTACAGAGAGGACGTCTTGAGATGCCCCACAGCAGTGGGATATCAACCTGACTGTCACCCACAATATTGCCTGACAACCAAGAGTGATGGTCTGGGGGTACCATTTCTTTTCATAGCAGGACTCCTTGCCTGTCATTCGTGGCACCCTTACAGAAAAGTGGTACATCAACAATATTCTGTGCTAGTTCAAATGGCTCTGAGCACTATGGGACTTAACATCTATGGTCATCAGTCCCCTAGAACTTAGAACTACTTAAACCTAACTAACCTAAGGACAGCACACAACACCCAGCCATCACGAGGCAGAGAAAATCCCTGACCCCGCCGGGAATCGAACCCGGGAACCCGGGCGTGGGAAGCGAGAACGCTACCGCACGACCACGAGATGCGGGCTCTGTGCTAGTTTTGTTGCAATTCGTGGGCTAACATTTCACCAAGATAAATCTGAGCTGCGAATGGCAAGAGTTTCTAATGCTTCTCTTTGTACTTGCCAAACTCTACCCTGGAAAGCAAGGATGCTGGATTTCTCCACAACTGAGAATGCTTGGATAGTTATGGGCAGGGTCCTCCAACCAGCTCAGAATTTTGATGCTCTAATGCACCAATTGAATAAATTTTTGGCACAACATCCCTTAGGAGGGCCTTCCGCAACTATCAATGCCAAGCCGAGTAACTGCTTGTATAAGGACCAGATATGGACCTAAGCATTACTGACTTGCTCAATTTGTGAAGCTCTCTCTCTTGAATACATAATTTTTTCAATATTTTAATCATTTCTTTTTCTGTACATGTACACGTCATCTGTCAATTTCCACTCTGAAATTGCTTTGTGGCCACCCCCTCTCCTTACGAGTGTAATTTGTTTCTGCCATTAGATTGGAACAATTATGGTAATCGATATTGTTTAACAATATTTGTAAGTAACAAATATTCTGAGGCACCTAACATTCCTGTTGAAACCATTGTCTGAAACGTTTGTATAGAAAGCTTCAATAACTTCAATTTTGTGAGCACTGATAAACAGAATCACAATAAAGATAGTTGCCATTTTTCTTGAATATTTAAAATATGCCCACAGCTCATGGTCTCACGGTACCATTCTTGCTTTCTGAGCACGAGGTCCCAGGTTCAATTCCTGGCGGGATCAGGGATTTTCTCCTGCTGCCCGAGATGACTGGGTGGTGTTGTGTCGTCATCGTCATCATCATCGTCATCATCATCATCGTCATCATAGTCATCAATCATAATTATCATCCATCCATGCATCCCATTACGGTCAGAGAATTTGGCAGACTACCTCCATTAGGTACGTTGCCTAGTACGGCAGTGCCATCTCCCGCATTGTTCCCCTATGCTCTGTCAAGGAACATGGTAATTCATTTCCATTTTCCACTTAAAATTTAACTAAATAGTTTTTTTTAATTATTTACTGAAGAAACATGTTCGCATAGGGTAGGTACTTGCCAAGATTTTTTAACAACAAATATGATATCAACAGACAGAATTACAAATTTACAAGCAGTGTGTGTCATATGTGACGGTTAAACTGATATCGCAGTAGTAGTTTGTGTTAGTTAATCTTCACTGAATTATCTTCAGATAGGCAATGAGAAATTCATTTTCTACTTTCCACATTTACTAATAAAAAGGCTCCTTAATAATAGAACAAAAATGCTATAGCCAAATTAATTACAGTTGACTCAGTAATTTGACACTTGATTCAAGTACATGCTCAGACCAGCTGTTGTTTGTTTCTCCATTTTATATCCAATTCAGTTGGCAGTCTGCTTTCATGCTGTAAAGAGCGAGCTTGTCATGAAGCTGCGGTGAGTGGAATTTCGAAAAATGACTTTAAAAAAATACACCTTTAATGTCTCAAGCACCGGAATAAAAATGTCACATCAGGGAGTGCTTGCACAAGTAGATACAGTGCAGATGACAAAACTTTCCTGTGGATGGTTTCATGTTGAAGGAAATAGCAAGTCTTTTTCTCAATCTCTGGGGATTGAAGCATTTGAAGCAAGTGAGGGATGTCTCAGATTAAAAAAAAAGTGAAACCATTGGGCTTAAAAAAAATTTGCAAAGGGAGTGTCAGCAGGGACAGTTCCTTTGTATTGAAATAAAACAAATTTTGAATAGCTAAGAACCATGCAACATATTCAACAGACAAAACGGTGCTTTTTTATAAATGTCTTCGTGATAGCACCCTAACATTCAATGACATATTTCATCATGGACAAAAACCAAGCAAGGACAGAACAATTGTCTTTCTAGTCTGTAACACTGTCAAATCTCAGAAGTTTGAACAACTCATAGTCGGGAAATCTTTGAAACCACTGTTTCACAGGAATGAAATTGCTTCCCACAACTTACTGCCCAAACAAAAAATCGCAGATGATGACAATTTCTTAATGAACGGCCAAATCTTTCTTAATAGTGATACGAAAGTGGAGAAACTCAAACCTTTACAGTTTTTGGACTATTGTACTGTACATCAAAACCCACCATCATTAGATCATGTAAAATCAATTTTTCCCACTAAGACTTTGCAACCACTGGACTGGGGCATAATACAAAATTTTGAGACACTTTATTGCAGAGAAATTGTTTCACTTGTACTCGATAGCAATGAAAAATGTGAGAAAGTGAGCATACTAGTTCTGACTGACAAGGCCTAGAAAAAGGCCTATGACTCTCTATAATGGCTTCAGAAAATGCAGTTTTGTAATGCAAAGAGAAAATACAAAGCAGCCCTCAGGGATGCTAAACTGGCTAATTCAATCCAACCATACTGAGTGGACAGTTAACCTTAGGGGATTTCATTTATGTTGATGATGACGTCTGTGTCCATGGTGTTCTAAGCAATGCTGAGCAGTTGGCTATCAGAGTGGATACAAGGAAGATAACTAAGAACAACTGCCAAATCCAGTCACACTAAGCAAGTCAAGGTCATCTGTCCACACCCTAAGCTACTACATCCTCAGGATAGAAATGAGTGACTACTTCTCAGCTCTCGCAACCATCAAAAATTAGCTGAACAGTGCTAGATTGAAGTCGCTCTCAAAAGAAAATCACCAACTGTTTTTCAAAAATGGGTCTAACATTTTCATCGGTATGTTTTCCACGTACTGTGTATGTGTGTACCATCTTTATATATTTATGCGTTCTTTTGCACATTATTAAATTAAGATGAATTTACATATGTATGTATTAGAATTTATTTTCGATGAAATTTGCATTTATTTGAATTTCTCTCTCTATCCCACTCTATTACTTGATATCCTATTAGTTTGAACTCTCAATAATTTGAACTTCTACTCTGGGCCTTTAGTTTCAAATTATGAAGAATCAACTGTATATAATGGATACACTGCAAAATATGGATGTAGGCATAATTAAATTTTAGTATTTCACAGTCCCTACCACTAGTCCACCAACTAACACATTTTTGTTTTAATCTTGCCCTGCCACACTTGATACCAGAAAATTTTATGGCAACAATATTACTTGCATATTTGCAAATAAAGTGTGAAAGAAAATTAAGAATGTTGTGGCTACAGAGGTTCTATGGATTGACAAGCTAGACTAAGAAATACTGTTGGGGTGGGGGAAGAGGAAAGAAAGGGGGGAGGAGATAAGAGGGTGGGGGGAGGGAGAGGGGGAGGGGGAGAGGGGGGAGAGGAGGAGGGAGAGAGGGGGGAGAGGAGGAGGGAGAGAGGGGGGAGAGGAGGAGGGGGAGAGGGGGGAGAGGAGGAGGGGGAGAGGGGGGAGAGGAGGAGGGAGAGAGGGGGGAGAGGAGGAGGGAGAGAGGGGGGAGAGGAGGAGGGAGAGAGGGGGGAGAGGAGGAGGGAGAGAGGGGGGAGAGGAGGAGGGAGAGAGGGGGGAGAGGAGGAGGGAGAGAGGGGGGAGAGGAGGAGGGAGAGAGGGGGGAGAGGAGGAGGGAGAGAGGGGGGAGAGGAGGAGGGAGAGAGGGGGGAGAGGAGGAGGGAGAGAGGGGGGAGAGGAGGAGGGAGAGAGGGGGGAGAGGAGGAGGGAGAGAGGGGGGAGAGGAGGAGGGAGAGAGGGGGGAGAGGAGGAGGGAGAGAGGGGGGAGAGGAGGAGGGAGAGAGGGGGGAGAGGAGGGGGGAGAGAGGGGGGAGAGGAGGGGGGAGAGGAGGAGGGAGAGAGGGGGGAGAGGAGGGGGGAGAGGAGGAGGGAGAGAGGGGGGAGGGGGGAGAGGAGGAGGAGGAGAGAGGGAGAGAGAGGGGGAGAGAGAGAGAGAGAGAGAGAGAGAGAGAGAGAGAGAGAGAGAATGCAATCATCAAATAGGACAGAAAATGAAAATAAAGGGTAAATTCACAAAATCTGTTCATTAAGGGTTTTATTTTTAAGAGAAAATGCTTCAGCCTGCATGTGTTTTTCACAAATCCAGTAGGCTAGGATGTAATGTGATGCACTACTTAATAATCAGACAAAAAAGTCCTGAAGCAGTTCAACAAACAAAAAGTAACCTACAAATCCCATCAATCTATCAAAGAAAAATATGATGATGAAATACCCCTCTTTAAGTAAGAAAGCGTAGAGAATCTTCAAAACATTCTTAGACATGATAGCAATTAAATCAACTGTGCTCATAATTTTTTGAGACAGTTTCATCCAAATTAAATTACTTTCTGCAAGGATAATATTATAAACTACCATAGACACTAAACAGTCTTAAGAAAATGTAGCATTAAAAGTAGTAGTAGTAGTAACTGTGGTGAGATTGAGTGAAGAGAGGATCGATCAACATCTTAGGGTTAACATTCAAAGATAAATTATGTAAAAAGAGATGTTTCGAAACTTTAAACAATAACCATTTCTTCAGCTTCTCTAACTCAATACTAGAAATATGCATTCTCGAACTGTCAAAAAAACAATAATCTGGTTTCACCTTTAGATTTTTATATTATTATGAATACTTATCAAGTAACTGTTCTGAATATGTATCTCTTGTTTACTTAAATTTTTTACAGATATTTACACCTTTTGTGATTGTGTTCACTGCACTGTCACCAGTATAGCAATCTCTGGTATCAGATTTTGATAAGCAAAGTTTAAATATGAATGAATAGCAATTTAGACTGGACTAACCAACAGGCAGAAATAAGTCAAGCAATTTACCAAATAAAAATAATAGGTTGCTACAGCAACTTGCTTTGACTCAGTTTCATGGATGGGATACTAAGTAGTCACAACAACTTGTCTAATTCTGTTAACTTGCTTGGTATGCAAATGAGTATTCACCACAGTTATTTTTCCTCACTCTTAACATACAAAAGTGATTTACCTATTATATACCTTAATTATGTATGACATGAGATTATTCAGCTGCTGAAGACTCAATATCTGACAAATTAAAATTCGACAAAAACATCAAAACGTTAATTTTACAGCAGTGCTATTACATGAATGTCGAATCAAATTTATCATAAGATACCAACTGAAAATATTAAGCTCTATCCCAGTTGATGGCCAAAGAACAAAAACTAGTATTTGAATATCTAACAAAAGTAGTTTCTGATAGTTGAATCCTATGATGCAGCTGACTTTTGCTTTGATGAAATACATCGTGTGATTCAACTGATATGATGGAAGGAAGTGTTACAAAATTATTTCATTGGTTCATGCCACAGATGTAACAACAGTCCTTTCACTACTACAGCTTGTATATCTGCTAAATTAAGGATAGGGTAACATGAAAGCAAGATGAAAAATATGTAAGACATACTTCATAGTCTTTATTGATCTTATAACAAAGTCTTTGCTACACTCACTGAAGCAGTGATTTTTAAAGCCTTTAAAGAAGCTGGTAGTACAATATTCTTCAGTACAGTAATGATAAATAAGACACACAGCACTACAACACTGATTATGAAACTTCGGGGGTAAAAATGTAAATCAGATCTAATATATGCAGAATATAAGTTACAGAACAGCCCTTAAATATATACAAATTTACATAGTGAGATAAGTGTGATATTAAAGTAGAAGTATGAAAACGTTTATGAAATAAAATATGATTAAAAGCTAACTGGGTTTCATATTTTTACATTATAATCTGAGCAGCCCAAATTTTTGTCACGAATGTGAATACTATACTTTTGTTTGGAAAGTATGATGTAGCACCACCACTCAAAATAATAGAATGAACTCTATTTCCAAGCAAATAGGGATTAATTGTTCTCAGGAATATTAACGAACAGATTTGAGAAACCCAGTCTTTGAAACAAAGGAACAAATACTGAAATAAGTATTTTCAATTTCATAAAAAAATTTGGTTTAGTTAGACTTTCCACAAAACTCTGCACTTCATATTGCACTGCCATTTTGTCTTCTTTACACAGACTTGAATTCTCAATGTTTTTATAACGAACATTTCATACTGGTCACAATTCTAAACATTTACCAAAATGATTACTCAGTCTTTTTCTTGCATTTCCATCTTATGGGTGTTTCAGTACACTATCACCACAGACAAGATACCAAATTGTAGAAAAAGTAACAGGCCTTCATGGAATAGACTTAATATTTTCAGCAACCTAAGCTTCAGTTACATGTGTAATAAACAACACAAATAATATTGGTAATGCTTGCACTTTATAGCAATTTGAAAATGACAGTTGCAATGTAGCACATAACAACCAAGGCTCCAGTTCAGGTTTGATTTGTTGCGAGTGCTTGCTCTGATTATAATTTTAAATATTTCCCATTTCCTCCATCACTGATTAGGAAAACTGACCTCATTAAGAAGATATTTGGGGGCTAACAATGACTACCCCTGAAATAGTCTTTAACATACATGAACATTTTTCTCTTCAACCAGAAAAGATACTTAATGAACAGGATTTCATAACCACTCACAATAATCAAGATGTCAGGCTTTCTACTCCGTCACACACACACACACACACACACACACACACACACACACACACACACACACAGACACAGACACAGAGAGAGAGAGAGAGAGAGAGAGAGAGAGAGAGAGAGAGAGAGAGAGAGAGAGACGAGAGAGAGAGAGAGAGAGAGAGAGAGAGAGAGAAGGGGGGGGGGGGGGGGTTGCGCAACCTTCACGAATCGGTTCCATGACACTGAAAGGGAGGGGTGGGGGGTGGGGGGGGGGGGGGGGGGGAATCATGCCTTTAATAACACAAACCACTCACACAGTGCAATACTTACAATGTCAATCATAATTTGGAAACAAAGCGACTTAACCTTCATTGGATAATATTGTCTTTGGTAGAACAAGCCTGAACCGCCTCACAAAAAATAAACAAACAGCATAAATTAGAAAGGAATATGCTTTTAACTGTTGCTTGACCAATTATTAAACCAATATTGTCATGCGGCATGAGTCAGTTGAAGTTGAAGTATAGGTGGACATGAGAGACAACATCAAAATGGTGGCCTTTTTTAACAGTTCAAATTAGCTTGTCTGGAGAAAAGCAGCAGCAAAACAGGAGACACAAATCAATGAAAACAACTCATACATATGAAGTTACGTACTCATTGCAGTAGGAATTGCTGTAAGTAAATATAAATCCAAAATGTTGTTTCCTTGTTTTCTTCTTAGTAGGCCTCTTGCATAAAAATTAAACTCTCGTGCACACTGATAATCAATGCAATACAAATCAAACAGGAATCAGTAAATTGCCAATCAACAGTGAAATAATTAGGGCAGTGTTCTCATTCTAGTCACCTGCTCAATTTAAACAACTTGAAAACTAAGAGACAACCAATGATCAAACCAATCCACAATTATGTTAATGACAATGAAGAATACTGATAGAAGCAATTGGACTAAGTGGATCACAAAGTTATATATACATATCTTGGAAGAGACAGGGGGGGAAGTGTCTTATAAATTGTAAGTGTGGAGTTCTGGAAAGTAATAATTACAGCAAACAATATTGTAGTTTTAATACAGTCACTCACAGACAGGGACAGAGAAAGATATTCATTCCTACACAATCACCATCATTCGAAAAGAAGAAGAACACACCCCATACAGCATTACGAATATATGAAAACCAGAATTTCAAATGTGTAGGGAATATTGTCAGTCTCAATTGATAAATTTGTGAACTCCTGGCAAGATAGCTGCCAAAACCAGTTACTTAATATGAAGAATCTTCTCAGTGTCAGTCAATAAAGATTCAAAAAAGTTAGCAAAGGGACTCAAGAAAGATTCTTACACCCAATGCTCAGCAGTCCGTTATACACTGTCAGCACCTGAGTGGCAAAATGTTTTGCTCTAACTCTAACACAATAATATACAATAACAATAGAAATATTTTATGACTAATTTCACAGCATACTATACCACTCTGCTGCTGCAGTGGCCAGTAAAGACAAGGACTAAATAACATATTCAATCCTTAAATATGAGATATCACAGACCATGAGAGATTATTGTGAGTAAGTCACTAATACTTTAAAGTGATAAATATTTCAATCACCTGTTTTACAGGTCAAAATTTGTGCAGCCCAAGAGCACTTTAACCTTAGAGTAATGTATCACATAATATAGGAATATGTTCTCTTGCAAGAGCTTAAACTAATAAAATAATTATATGGTGATTCTGTGTACGAAGAAAAGAAAAAAGAAAAACTCCTTTTCAAACACGCTTAACGTATAACTAGCAAATGGATAATGGCAATTCTCAAAATTTGTTTTTGTGCATCAGAACTTACCATTTCACAAGATACGTAAGTATTCACACATATACAACTTAAATTTAAGACATGTTGCACCAGAGATGTCTAACAGTCGATCTGTATAGCAAGAACACCGAAAGTGAAAGAAAAGAATTACCCCAATCACCATGGTGAAATTAAGTATAAAAATTGTACTATTTCGATATTTCTCAAATGAAATAATACAAATAATTTAGAAATGAGACTAAAATGAAACGATCATTATTACAGACAACATCTAATATTTATATACATTCAAATGAACTGAAGCTATGTAACATTATATGTACGATTTTTCAAAATCTGTAGTCTCACTTGATTTCTTCGACTGCTCATCGGATTAGGAGCATAGCCGATGGTCCCCTGCATCTTCATTGTCCGCAATATTTCAGGGTTGATTGGTGGTGTTCGCCTAAAACAGAAGTATTTACTACCTGTATGCTTTTACTACGTACATATTAAAAGAAATGAACATAAATTTTCAATAGTAAACAAAGTTTCATTTTTAATGTTATTCACAGAATAATGAAAATATTTTCTAGTATTGTTGAATAGTAATAGTTTTGTAACAGAAAAGCCAAATACCTACACTTTATACATGTCAACAAAAAAAATAAGTAAGTGTACATTTCCTTCTCATCTATCTCATTATGTCCCATGACCTAAGTAAGCTGAGAGCTGGGGTACGTGTCATTCAGCAGCATTTTTTATGCTCTTTTTGGTGATATACAACACAATGTACGTTCTAACAAAGAAATTTAAACAAAATACAAATGGAAATTAAGAAATAAATTTTTTTTTTTTCCAGAAGTACCTAATTTTAAATTTTCAATATATTTCCATAAATACTTAGTACTGTTATATAACAAATGGCAAAATATAAATATGGGATGATTCTTGTTTCTTCCACTAATAGTCCCATTATGACCAAACCACCTTTTAACAAATAGGAGTTTAATTAAAATATACAGAAAGGCAACTACAAAATATCAGAAATATAAAAATATCTTCTTTAAATGAAACCAATTAGCATCTTCTATAATTAAATTAAGTTGATTACTTAATTTAAATTTATACATTTTAAAGTAAATAGCTGATTAATTGGTAAAACAAAAATATTAAACAGGGGACCCACAACTGCAAATTTAAATAAGGTATGAAAAAGTATTGCTGTAATAATTCTGGTTCATGACACTTTGACAAGAACTTTTAAATACAAAAATTAAACACATGATACCTGATTCCGAATAGCAGGTATCTATAGACAGCCAAATCCAACACAATAGGTACTAACAATTTTAAACATATCACTAACCTGAGGAAAAGATTAAATTTTGAGTTGAAGGCAGTTTCCCAAAAAATTAATCTCTGAAAAAATTCTCTCTGACCTTCAAGGATTACATATTAAAAGGCTGATTACATTTTAAAAAGGCCAATTGGGTTTCACTTACAACAGAAGTGTATGTTATCCTAGTCTAAGGAAATTTATTTACTTTTCCGACAACATCCCCAACTGACACCCACATGATACCTGCATATATAGATAAGAGAATAGATGTAGCTGGTCTACATGGATGAAGGAAAGTTATTTTCACTTTATCAGGCTCTTCACATTTTTCTAAAATGTACCCAAGCCATCCATCAGTTTTTGTCTTACACAATGGTGACCTATCCTGATCTGTCATTTAACTTAGGTCTGTCCGGTAATATCGTTGTCTCCCTCTCCCAACAGTGTACAGCATCTGAAAAATATTTCACTAGTAACTTTGATGTAGTGTTGAGAACGAATTAAAAATGAATGAATGAAACTGTTGTGTTCCTTTGACTGCTTCTTCAATCTGGATTTTTAGGAACACTTCTAAGCAGTGTACTCTTCTTGAGTAAAATAGCAAAATCCGTTTTTGTTATGTTATCTGCTGCCTAATCAAATAGATCTTATGGGGTTTGGATCTGGTTGCAGTATGCCCTTCGCAAACTTGCAAAGGCTGCCAGTCTCTTAATGGAACTCCCTACTCCACTGCTTTGTGTGCTACAGCTAAAAAGTGCAACTATTTATTTTTTTAGTCATTTTCATGAAAGCGAAGGTTCAAAAAAATTTTCTTGTTTTTGTATTGGGCAGCAGAACTGTTTGAAAAAATAGTAAATATTTTTGGAAGCTTTTGAAATTTGTTAGATATGAAATTAGCTTCTTTTGAAAGCTGTAAACAGCTACTGTATTGCGCTCCAGGCAATCATAAATAATGACAAAGCTCACATGCGCAATTTTGTCTTCCTGTCTATAATATATACACAAGTTCCTCAACCTTTACATAAAAATGGAATAGAGATATACAAAAAACAACATTTCACATGTCTTCACTGTTCATAAAAACAAAAAATTGCAAGTTTGTCAATAATAATTTAGACTTTCTGAATTTGGGTTCCCAATTGTAGCATACACCAGTGCCTACCAAAACACATCCACTTGCATTGATACGCGCATGTATCTGTCGTGGCATACTGTCTATCAAATCAAGGTACTGTTGGTCCAGATTGTCCCTCTCCTAACGATGATTCGATGTAGACATATCTGCTTTGTGTGTCAGCTCATCCACAATCAACCCTCTTCAATATATTACAGGCATGTTCGATAGGGTTCAAGTCTGGAGAACGTGTTGGCCATTCTAATCTAGTGATTTCATTACCATGAAGGAATGCATGCACAAGATGTGCATGATGAGTGCGAGAATTGTCATTCATTAAGACTAATTCCTCTTCGAAATGCTGCTGATATGGTTGCACCATACATTGGTGGATGTTATCCCTCAGACACTTTGATTCCCTTCAATGATCACCAGTGGTATATACTGGTCCCACAAAATGTTACCCCCAAAACCTGAGGGAACCACCACCTTGCTGCATTCACTGGACAGTGTGTCCAAAACGTTCAGGCTGAACTGAGTGCCTCCTAAAACATCTCTATTGGTTGAAGGGATATGTGAGTCATGTGTGAGTAGAACTTTATGCCAATTATGACAAGTCCACTCTGCAGTCACTCTCTGTGATAAAGAGGGACCTTGCCATGGACATTAGGAGTTAAGTTGCACATCATGCAGCCTATTTCGTACAGTCCCAGTCTAAACACTGATGTCCTCAGACTGCACAAAAATTATTATTCAGCATGGCGGCATTCCTCTCCTCTCAGTGTTCCTTTGATCTAAAATCCATAAGCAGTGGTAATCAGCTGCAGTAGTAGCCTATGACGGTTGGAGCGAGGCAAGTAATCGGCAGTTTCTGTACTCTGTACCTCATCCTTGTCCAAATAAAGTACCTTTGGTTCACACCAAAACATCTGGAAACTTCCCTTGAGAGCCCTTTTTGACAAGGTTAACAACGCGGATATAATCAAACTTCAGAATTGACCTTCTGGGCATAGTGTAACTGCAGACAACACAAGTAGTGTACTACTTCCTGGTGTTATGATTGGAACTGATCGGCTGTCTTACCCACTCCGTCAACGAAGTACTGCACATGTATGTTTGTTTAACTTCTATGCAGGTTGAGTGACATCTATGAACAATCTAAGGTTCTGAGTTATTGATGCAACATACGAATTCAAAATCAGTCCTCAGAAGACCTTGGAACCAAGGTGATACGATGCTTTTTTTGTGTGTTGTATAATGAAAGGATGTATAGTGATTTGTTGGCTTGTCCAGTGGTAACTCTGAGCTTCATCTTGTGGATCTGTGAAAAATCACATGTAAAGCAAATTCAGATTCATTAACATTTTCTATTGTTGAGTTAAGGAATGCTCTATTGCATTGCAATGACATGCCATACCATAAAGGACATCTTGGTACAGAATAAGTCTATAAATTATCCTGACATACTGTACATTTTCTAGGTTACAGTGGTCAACTGACATCCACTGGTGGAATTTCTAATTAAATTTTCATTGAGACTGTCTTGTAAAATTTTACACATTACACTTTCTCATGTGCAGTACTTACAGTTGTTACAATCAACTGATTATGTGTTGCAAGGCATTTTTGCAATGTACTGCTTGTAATTGTTTAAGTTGCCATTTATTACTGATTTTATTTTGGCACTTCCTATCATTAATTTAATGTTTTGGCAACTTGGGTGCACACAAAAGTAGTGTGTGCCACTGTCCAACTTGGTCTCAACTCATCAAATTTACAGCAACCTGTTTTTTATATCGGAAACTTTTCTTTAAAACATTTGTAAGCTTATTTAAGGTTACACAACCTTAGGCCTTTTTTATATTTTGTTGTACTTCCATTTGGTTCTGTAATAATCATCCTGCAATCTTGCATACATGGCACTGTCCATTTCCTATTTGTAAACAATTTGGATCGTAGATAACCCTTTCCTCCAATTTTATTCCGTTATCTTCCTGATACTTAATTTTTCAGGTAAACTCTTAAAATATTTCAGTTTTTTGCCCTACTTGTAGAATTAAAAAAACTGGTTTTGAGATTTTGGAGAATAGATTTGTCAATATTGGTATCATTATTTGACAAATTTTCAGCATCAACAGAAAGTTGACATTTCATGGACTAACAGATTTTTCCACTTTTGATTTGGCATAGTGTTGATATACTTTTTTCCTCATTATCAACTGGGGACTTGCCTAGTTCTTGAAGTAATGTGCCAAATGTTTTAACAATCACTGGAATTTTAGTGACGCCTAGGTATTTGTGCAGGATGATTACCTTCGATCCAGGCGAATCTTCACCCTCAGCATTTTATCACTGGCTGTATTTTTCAACTTGGTTATATCCTTACTACATTTATCACAAATCATGGAGCCATTAGGTATTTGTGGAAGTAACTGAGGCATCCACACTATGACATTTGTTTTTTTTTCTGCACCTCAAAATTATTTGATTTCTTCAATGGATTATAACACTGTACTCTTAAAGTGATTTTTGTATCAGTGTACAACCTATAAAAAGTGCAGTGCTGTAAAACACTCCTCCAATTTACAGTTTTACTTGAAAATGAACTATTAAAAAAATACCAAGTTCTATATAGTCTGAATGATTGTACATACAGTAAGTGCATGGCTCGAGGCAGATTGTGTTTGTTTCACCTTGTTCACAGCCAGCATGCTTAGACAGGTACCAACTTGCTCAGCCTTCAAACACTGGCTCAAGTCTGTATAAATGGAATATGTATTTTGATTAATCTGTTTGGACCAGAGCTATTGCATCAATACTTACGATTTTTTCATACTTTATTTAAATCTGTAGGCCCCTTGTGCAATATTTTTGTTTACCAGTTACTATGCTATTGGTTTAAAATGTATAAAATTGAAGTAAGCAATCAATTTAATTATTAAATATGCTCATTGGTTTTGTTTTAGGAAGTTGATATTTTGATATTTCTGATATTTTTTGTAACCTTCCTGTATGTTTTTATTAAATTCCCATTTGTTAAAGGTAGATTTGGTCAAAATGAGTGTGGAATAATTTTTCTTTTAGCAACAAACCCATTATCATCCCATATTTACATTTTGCCATGTGGTATACAACAGTACCAAGTATATTTGGAAATGTACTGAAAGTTTTAAATTATGTACTTTTGGAAAAAAATTAAAATTTTTATTGTATTTTGAAAACATTCTTAATTAAAATATATGCTGGGTTGTATATAACTGGAAAGAGCAAAAGAAATGCTGAAAAAATGACATTTCCCAGCTCTGAGCTCTATTACAACACGTTTTGAGACATCTGAAAAAAGTCTCGTCGTGCTTTCCTTTTGCCAATGTTTGAAAAATTTACGTAGTCATATTTCAGAAACTGTTTGACGTAAAAAGAATTGAAATTTGGTATTTTTCTTAGTCTCAGCAGCCACTACGAGTACAACAGGACCTCAATTACCCAATATTCAATTAACCGAATCCACTGATTATTCTACCATGTACGTGTCTGACCGTTCTTCTGTACTCCGCACTGAACAACATACCATCATTATCAATCAATTTTAGTTCTGTCATGACTGGTGTATAAACGTGTTTAAGGATATTCAGGAATACAGTCACTGAGGAATGTAATAAATAAGAAGCGCAGGGAAGCTAAAGCCTAGTTTACAGAACGACACTGGGTTGCATGCAACTGTACTATCAGCCAGGGCGCATGTGCGACGCTCATTTGCGCAACTCATTGGCAAAACTAAACATTTTTGGTTTGTTACAACTCTGGTGACACTAGTTGCACGAGTATTGAGGTTAGGTGTGTAGGTAGAGAGTAAATGAAGTGAAATATAAAGTGGTGAACGAAGGAAATTGTTCGTTTCCTGGGTATCAGTTCTATGTACAAGTGTGTCGTAGGATTTTAATGACGTTGACTACCAAAACAAGCAGTGATTTGCTGCTGTGCTTGAGACTGTCATATTCAATCTACATATGGATTGGTAGACAAGACTTGAGCTGTAGAGCAAAATCCTACCAATTAAAATTATAGGAGTAAATACACAAACGATACACGCAAGCAAAACGTCTTACTGCCAAAGTGATAAGGAATACCACTGAATCCATAAGAAAATTACAGCAGTGCATTGATACCAATGGTCATCACATCTAATACGTTCTGTAAATGGACATTCATGCCACTTTTGTGACCTTCATTGACCTTACTGTTACATTTACAAAAACAAAGCTGACCTTCATATCTACGGCGCGACCCTATCGAAAGTCATATTATGGCCCGTTTTTCCCATATATTTGTCCCGCAAACTTTTCAGCTACTGTCATACTTTCAGAGTTATTCTAGATGGCAATAGTTAGTGACTCACCCTGTATAACCAGACATTGAATCCAATATCCCTTAGTGCATCTGCAAACTGCATCATTGAACAAAATATGAGATACACCATGTTCTTGTTTGACACATTTGTACCAAAAAACTTCAGATAAGTGTAAGAAATTTAACTTCAGATTTTGTGCGTGTTAGTATGTGCAAGTTTATGGTAGATGTTTTATCATCTACACCAAATGCTTCCAATATTCAAAACAGATGTTCTGTCAATACTGTAGTCTTCTGCTTCTTTGAAGATTACAAAAAACGAGAAAATGATTGAAGAAGGGCGAGACAGGGCTGTAGCCTTATCCCCAATGTTATTCAATCTTTACATTCAGCAAGCAGTAAAAGAAACCAAAGAAAAATTTGAATTAGCAATTTAAGTTCAGGAAGAAGAAATAAAAACTAAGAGGTTTGTCGATAACACTGTAAAGAGGTCAGACAGCAAAGGACTTGGCAGAGCAGTTTAACGGAATGGACAGGTTCTTCAGAGGAGGATATAAGATGAACATCAATAAAAGCAAAACAAGGATAACATAGTTTAGCTGAATTAATTCAAATGATGCTAAAGGAATCAGGATAGGAAACAAGGCACTGAGTAGTAGATGAGTTTTGCTATTTGGGCAGCAAAGTAGCTGATTATTGTTGGAATAGAAACAATATAAAATGCAGACTAGTAATGGCAGAAAAAGCATTTCTGAAGAAGAGAAATTTATTAACACTGAATATAGATTTAAGTGTTAGGACGTCTTTTCTGAAGGTATTTGTCTTGAGTGTAGCCATGTATGGAAGTGAAACAGTTCAGATTGAAAAAGAATGCGCTTTCAAAATGTGATGCTACAGAAAGATGCTGAAGACTAGATGAGTCAATCATGTAACTAATTAGGAAGCACTTAATGGAATTGGGGAGACGGAGACAAGAAATTTATAGCACTTATAGCACAATTTGAGGGGGGTGGGGCTCTGCTGATAGGACACATTCTGAGACACAAAGGGATCACCAATTTGATACTGGAGCAAAGTGTGGGTGGAAAAAAGCAGAAACAGAGACCGAGAGACGAATACAGTAAGCAGATTCAGAAAAATGCGGGTTGTATTAGTTATTCGCAGATGAAGAGGCTCGCACAGGATATAGCTGTGTAGAGAGCTGCATCAAACCAGTCTTCAGACTGAAGGCCACAACAACAGAAACAATCAGAGCACATTAGGGGGAACAGCAGAAAAACCAAGTGACTTAGGGACAGCTTCACCTTCCCTTATATGAAAAATTTTTCCTTCAAGGAAAAAACTAACATAACAAAATCACTCAATACATATGCTTCAGTCAACAGACAGCTGATAGTTCTACTTAGTCTTTCAGATTTTCCCATGTCACTAAATTTCATGGCTAATACATGTACAACTAATTTCCTTGAGACTTCAAGTTTCAGAGAAACTACCATAATGAACGTACCCAATTAGACTATCAAAACCTCAGCATTAATTTTTACTTTAAGGGGATACGGAATCGGATTTTGGGTTAAAAAATCTAATTTTTTTTTATTGGCGTATTATATTCTGCCATGTTTCCTCTTTAAAATGACGTATCATACATAGCTCTACTACAATTATAACTATTTTATTTTTATATATTTGTGACATCGGGTATTGCGCTTTAGTTATACACGTCTCTCGTGGCTGACCATGAACTTTTTGGCAGTACCTTTAAAGTGACATGAATTCAAATATCCCGGTTTCCAGCGACTATTTATACACTAGTTGCCCGAAAATGTTTCTCTCTGGTTTCCTCAAGTTACTCTTTGACTTTGTGGCGGGACTGTTTTGTAAACAGTGTGATATAAGAAAGTAGTTGTTGTTGAGTTATTTCGTAATTAGTGCTTCATTTTTCGCAGTGAAAATGCCTAGAGCTAAAGCAAAAGTATTTAAAAAGCGTGTGAACTGGCAAAAGAAAAGAAATAATGATTCATTAGCAAAGCAAAGCAGTTCATCATCATCACTGTTGGAAAATGTGAATCCACTTATTACTGATTTGCCGAACGAACTTACACCAAATGAAAACAGTGCTTCTCATAAAAAACTAAGAGATTTGGAAGAGAAATATAATTTACTTGATAGAGGGAATGAAGTTTTTGAACTCATTGATACGAATATATTGTGTGAAGCTCTTGAAAACAGTTTGTGCTGCAAAAAATGTCGTGGAAACGTTTCTCTGAAAGTAGAATCCCATGTTGGCCTGGCTGCCCAGTTTAATTTAATATGCAGTGTTTGTAAATACAGCTGTAAGTTTCCAAGTTCGGTTTCAGTAACTGTAAATAATGGATACAAGAAAACTGAACTTTATAGTGTAAATATTAGGTTAGTTTATGGATTGCGAGCAATTGGTAAGGGCAAAGCAGCTGGTGATATGCTATGTGGTGTTCTAAATCTTCCAAGTGCACCTTCAAAGTTTGAAGCTTACAATTATGTACTAGGATCTGCATTTGAAGATGTAGCACAGAAGTCAATGCAGGTTGCTGTGAAAGAAGCAGTGGAAGAAAATGACGGCAGTCGTGACCTCACAGTGGCGTTTGATGGCACGTGGCAGAAAAGGGGCCACACCTCCAACAATGGTGTTGTAACAGCAACTAGTGTTGATACTGGCAAGGTTATTGATGTTGCAATAATGTCTAAATACTGTAGGTGCACAGGCAGGCTGAAAAATGAACACAGTGATGACTGTATTGCTAATTATTATGGTAGTAGTGGTGGCATGGAGGTTGCTGGGGTGAAGAAAATTTTTCATCGCTCTTCACAGTGGTATAATGTTCGCTATGTCAAATATCTGGGAGATGGTGACTCTAAAGCATTCAAAGAAGTTTTGGAAAGCAAACCATATGGGAACAGTGTAAATATAAGCAAACTTGAATGTATACGACATGTGCAGAAGAGAATGGGTGCCAGGCTGAGAAGGTTAAAATCAGTTATGAAAGGGAAAAAACTAGATGATGGGAAAACCTTGGATGGCAGAGGAAGATTGACTGATTCCATAATAGACCACATTCAGAACTGCTATGGCCTTGCAATCAGGCAAAATACAGGCAATCTTGAAGAAATGAGGAGAGCTATATGGGCTTTATATTTCCACACTGCATCCACGGATGAGCATCCACAACATGGTTTGTGCCCCAAAGGTGAAAACAGCTGGTGTAAATACAATAGGGGACTAACAACAGGAGAGAAATACATTCACCACCACAGTCTACCATCAGCCATCATGGCAGAAATAAAGCCCATTTTCAGAGATCTGGCTGACAGAAGTCTTCTGATGAAATGTCTTCACGGAAAAACGCAGAACCCCAACGAGTGCTTGAATAGTGTGATATGGCATCGTCTCCCAAAAACAGTGTTTGTCGGAATTAATACACTACATTTTGGTGTGTATGATGCTGTGGCAACCTTCAATCTTGGAAATATAACTAAATGCCAGGTCCTTCAAAAGTTGGGTATGTGTGTTGGTTCCCGTACGGTACGTGCTATGTTCTTTTTAGATCATCACAGACTAAGGCATGCTGATAATATAATCAAGACATTAGTGAAAAAAGCAAGACAGATGCAGAGGGGTGCCAAAAGAAGACTTGAAGATGATTATGAAGACTGTGAAGGGGGTATTAGCTACGGATCAGGAATGTTTTAATCTTCTTTCTCCGTTTCCCCGTAAGTTTACTTTTTACTTCATCTAGGAACATTATCTCAGGTACTGGTCAACCTAGAAGTCTGAAATTTTTATGACGTAGTGACATAGGTCCCTATTACATACTGAAACAACGATTTTTTAATTACTTGATTTACAAAAGACTTAGGGGTGATAGTCTAGTAAAAAGCGATGGAAAAAATTTACTTAAAAATAAATGTACAATATCTCTGTAAGAAAATACTTTGACAATAAACTGTTGTTTCAGTATTGTTGTAACATATGAATGCACATACAGTAAAATTTTTACCTCTCTGTCTCCAGTAGTTTGTGAGAAAATGTTCCCTATAGTAGGCATATATTAACATTGCGGGGATAGGTGATTCCGTATCCCCTTAAACAGGGTGATTTAGCACTCCGTGGTAACAGGCAGGAGCTGCAGTACGTCACATGTAAATTCTTATAATGTTGAGATTATTTTAGAAAATGCACCAATAGCCTAAAATGAAGAAGATATATGATAATTAACAAAGTTTGTGTGCTCTGCACCACAGTGCAGAAGTACTCTGATTATGCCGTATTAGTTGGAGGTAACTTTAACCTACGAAGTATAGACCAGAATGTCCCTGGAAACATTGCAGGCAATACGCTTAATAATCCTGTAGCAATAAAACATAAATGAGAAAATAACACAAAAATATAACTTCAGTTGCAAATAAAATGCCACATTTAAAACAAAAACAGTGCACATAAAAGTGTCTGCCAACAGCAAGATATGTCTAAGGCTTTAGGATGAAGACGATGCAATACTTTGTAACAGAAAACTGCTTTTGATGAGCATGATGTCACAACTGTTCACATTTCTAACAGGTCACTGGAAAATACTAAAAATGGTGGTGTGAAAAGTGTTACTTTCAAAGTAAATTTTTCTTTCACACAAGATGAATTGTTACATGTGAGAATGTCTGGCAGAGGGAGGGGGCAGAAGAAAACAATGCATGGATTATTTGACACTCGTTAAAAACTTAACACTGAGGATGAGCCAATCAGAAATACTTCAGGACCAGAAGACCAGCCATTTACGCCATTACTTAAAAGTTCTACTGGCACAATTTTGTTTAATGAATCAAAGTGTAACACATGTGATAAAGACCAATATTATATGTGAAAGCTTAGGTTTTCTTGTAGCTATACTGCACATATATTAATTTAAACCATAAACTTTTCCTATTTGCATGTTTGTGCTACTTAATATTGAGTTTCTACTGACTGACTACACCACCTGTCTTATGCTCTGAATATCTGGTGTCTTTGGCTGGTGATATCATTTGACATGACAAATGATGGACTGACAGAAGCACATTGTGTAGCATAATCAAGATTTCAGTGTTTCAGAATCTACTAGCCTGTATTTGGTGGAATTTGAGTTTATGCTTTGTTAATTTGAAAATATAATGTTGTACCTGTTGCTGTACATCAACAGCCTTTCCAAAACACATTGTTTTTGTAGGGTTTAGTTTCCTAAAGTGCTGGAAAGTTCTACTTCTTTGTATAAAACCTTTACCATTCAAAGGATTGATACATTTTACAACTCTGAGGGAAAGTATACTGTCACTTAAAATGGAAAAAATGTACTTTCACCCACAGAAAAAGTGTATTTTTAACAGAGAAAATGTGAGAATTTTTTTCTTGCCCGCATAAACATCCTGTTTTATCAAAGTCATCCTACATATTCCTACAAATCACACTGACAACACTTTAAAGTACATTAAAATATCATAAAGAGTTGTAGATTTCTTTGACTGACACACACACACACACACACACACACACACACACACACACACACACACACACACACACACACACACACACACACACACACACACACGCGCGCGCGCGCGCGCGCGCTCGCGATACACCTAAAGTTTTTCCAGAGAAGGAACAGCATTTTGCACCCTCTTTAAAAATTTCTTCTCTGGTGTGCATGCCGTAAATGCCAGGAAGGTCAAGAACTCTTCATACATTTCCATAATTTTTTCATCCCTTGAATAAAATTTAACACCAACACAGCATCTGAAATAACAGTTGACTCATCCAAAGCCAAGGAGAACCACTCTAAAGAGGGAAGCTATGAGATCTGATGACAAGAACTTGCAATAGACTTTGAGAAGTGAACAAGCATGTAAAGGAAACAGTAAGAGCGAAATACGGTTTTTCCACTACCACTTGCAACCATCTGATGAGGACATGTAATGTGAGGGTCTGCTCACAACACACTGGTAGGCCAAAGTCCATATCCAACCTTTTATACTGGAAACGGCTTACCTAGAAGTATGATAACGGTAACAGTGATGGCGCCGCAACTTATGTTGCTAACAGTCATCTTGGTGGCCATTCTTAAATACGCCATCTTGGATTCAGCTCATGAAGTTTAAATAAGAAAGAGGTCATGTGGCACATGATTTTGGGCTAGACTTTCCCAGACAATAAGGATATGTACTAATTTTTTATTTTTCACCTGCCTGTAACCATTAACAACATGTGTGGTGGGTCATTTGGCGTACTTGCTCACAACTTGCAGATTAGGGCATGCAAAGGAGATGCCTGCTCACAATGTGTGTGGTGACGAAGTTTGCGATAAATGTGGTATGAACATCCTAAACAAGAGATGGAGTTCCGTAGGACGAGGACTACAGTTAAAATGATTGCTGAACCACGTGCATCCCAATAGAAAATTGAGTACAAGACAATGAGCACTTTCATTCACTGGAAATACGTTCAGCCCTACATGGACAAACAGGCAATAAATCTGATGTGCATTGCAAGGACATGTGAGAAGCTGCATGCATGAAAGAGCATGCACATGTCATACGGTAGTGACATTTACTTGTGGAAGATGGTGTTTGGTTGTGAGGTTACCGAAATTGCATGTAATCCCATTCTGTGGTACAAATATCAATGACAAAGCTGACACAGAAGTACCCACCAGATGACACAGCTCCGATGTACACTGACAGGCATATTGCATGAGAGTTGTCGAACTTGTCGGACCAACTTTCTGAAAGGGATGCTATCATGTTGGAAGGGCAGACATTGTGTGATAGAGTGCTGGACAACAGGAACATCGTCTGACAGTGATATTACACAGTTGCTGCTGCAAAACGTGTTCCTATGAACCATCACCCACTGAAAGCCTACGGCAACAGGGAAGTACAATTGCAGACAATGATGATAAAACCGTAAGCTACAAGGTACTGCAAGCCTCTGGATGTATACTTTTTTTTTTGCCAATATAAACTACACACATGTGAGAATCGTGCCATCTATCTGCATTACAGACTCTTCATTTTTAGGTTTAATTCTTTTATATATAATCAGTTATGTGTACCACAATATCAATGTATACACCACGATGCATGGAAAGTGTCTGAAAACTTGGCACAGGATATTCCTCAATGTATTGGGTATCAACTCTGCTGCGGGAAGTGTGTGCACTGCTCCCAACTGTGAAACGAGTGTGGTCCTGACCTGCTCCTGGTTTACACAGCCACTTTGCTTCTCCCAACACATTACTACGCTGTTTAGTAATTTGGGTTGTATGGGTTTGTAGAGTGTATCTGTACTTGTTACGTTGCTGTATGGGTTGTGGGTGCCTGACGCTTCCTTTTTGTATTTTCCGATTTGGCATTCTGCGTGTATTGTTTTCTTTATGTACCTGTTCACCACTCAAAGTCTCATTTGCAGATCCCACAGTCTCCCGTGTGCAAGTTTGCTCAGATAATTAAGTTAATATATTTTCAGCAATATCTTTTACTCCAGAATGAGATTTTCACTCTGCAGCGGAGTGTGGGCTGATACGAAACTTCCTGGCAGATTAAAACTGTGTGCCCAACCGAGACTCGAAGTCGGGACCTTTGCCTTTCGCGGGCAAGTGCTCTACCATCTGAGCTACCGAAGCTTCATATCTTTTACTGTTCAAGCCACCGTGTTTGCTGAAAAACTTATGTTTTCATATAAATTAGTGTTTTCTGGACATTTCTTCAGTTGCTGCAATCATGTAATCCATTATTAATTTGCCGTCAATAAATGCTTTTCCATACTTTGCTATTGGGTGAACCCCGTGAAAACTAACACAAGTTGCTCCTTCTTGTTCAGCATTTACTTCCTCAAACAACATCTGCTGAAACTTCAAACTGCATATCAAAGATGCATATATTTCTAACCGTTGGCTTCTACTAAAAACTGAATAACTCTGAGAATGTTTAGTCGGATAATGACTATTTTGTGTTCTTTGAGAGTTGATGTTTCAATGAAAATTACATACACTGCCTTATTATTTGACTCAAACTGAGCGAGGTGGCACAGTGGTTAGCACACTGGACTCATTTGGGAAAACTACTGGTTCAAACCCACATCCGGCCATCCTGATTTATGTTTCCCATGATTTCCTTAAACTGCTTCAAGCAAATGTTTCCTTGGAAAGGGCACGGGTGACTTCCTTCACCATCTTTTCCTAATCCGATGGGATAGATGACCTCGCTGTTTGGTCCCCTCACCCAAACCAACCAACCAACCAACCAACCAAACATGACTCAATCATGAGATATTGATGTGCCTAATGCTGTTCAAAACTTTTGCACTCACTACTTCTGTTCCTTTTCCATAATTACATGAATCCCTGAAAAATGATTTAACTGCAGATCAAAATTATGCCAGTTAATAGAATTGGAAGAGTTCTGCTCAAATAATTCCACAGGATTTTATCTTTAAGGCAATTTTAATTCAATTAAATACTCACTGCATCTTCACTAAGAAACAGTAGTCACAAAAACACTAGACCCACTATATTTTGCTTTTCAGATGATATGTTGACACTACCTGCAAGATGGTGCTGTATTAATGCAAGTAACTTCTCTACTCTCTGGAGAAGTCACTTCTATACATTTAGTATCAACAGAAGTCATCTTAACAATACATAAAGCACAGCATGCGCATCAACCACAACCATGGCAACGAAATGACCTGGCACTTGCCCCTAAGCACTAACAGAAATTGTTGAGTGGAGTCCACCCCCTTCTCCTGAACTAAAGATTATCTCTTTATCACCATCTAGTCCTGAAACGAAAATTTACACGTAATTCAACACTACTTATGATGAACTACAGTCTGTTCAACTGTTCTTTAACTGTGCCAGCAATGACTGCTGGGAACGAAGAGAGAACAACTATCACTAATGCGTGGTGAGAAGATATTCTGCAGTGCCAATATAATAAGAGTTTGTGCTATGCTGTGACCACTTGCTGTGATGTTAGTGACACATAGAAGTAACAAAGTTTTGTGAAAGCATGTTGTAACAACCTTCGCTAGCAGTATTTATTTGTAGCAATGGATATGAAATGAAATTAAGATCACTGCTCAAGGTCAAACCACAAGCAATTTACTACATTATGGCTACTGCAGTGCCACTCAGTGTCAGCCCATAGAGATTGGCAGCAATGGTGTCGCAAAAACTTCTGAATTGTATGAAGGAGTTGCGAGCAGTACTAGGGCATCAAGCCTCATGAAAACAGACTATGGCTAGGTCTTGGCCCTTTGAAGTTAGTGGAAGAGCCAGAGTGGCCCTCAGGCTAAAACTTTTCGAGCCTCTTGAGCTACAAGACAAAGTTAGTAAAAAAATTAATAATGCTCACAAATACAAGACATGAACCATGAACACATATTAGAGGACTAATTATAGTGGGAAAATTACTTCACTGCATTTAATACATTTCCATGTATCTCAGTACTGCTGTAACGTTTCATGGTCGGGAGTGGACATTAAATACAAAGTGTTCAGTAATGAATTTGAAATCGCGAGAGTTGCTAATACTATGCAGTTTATCTTTCAATTAAAAATCACTATTACATGCTATTTCCAACTGACTAGTTACTGTCAGCTACATAATAAACAGCAGTGCATCCCTTTTGTAATGTTCATTTTCAAAAATCACAACCAAACAATAATAAAAAACAGGAACCCTGAGAGTCACCTACAGGTGATGACGACATGAGTGAACAAAATTTAATACTTGAAAACAGAATTAGTTTATGTAAATAAACCAATTTTTGTTGTGTCAGTGCTGTTAACTGATATGATAACTGCTATAGATAACAGTGTATAGAGAACTGTTAACACTTTATTGCTGCGTTTCTGGACCTATAAAAAGTATCTGGACATGCCCAACCCACCACTGCTTAGAACTGTGCACAGGCAACAGGGAACGCTGTAATTTAACAAAACCATACTTGTGAAGGAGGGAAGAAATATATGCTATATGAAAATCTCTGAATTTCAGGTTTGAGACTCCTAAAATGATAGGACAATTATGTTTCCTGAAGTACAGTGTATAATTAACATGGAAGCCATTGTATCATTTTATGCTGTCTGTTCTGCGATGATTACTTATGGTGAGTTTCCTCATGACCATCTTCTAAAAACTAAACAGCGCATGCACGCAAACGCACAAAGGATAAAACAAACGAATGTCTTAATTATGTGAACTTAAACCAGGCTGCAGACAGTACTTTCAAAACCAGCCAATACTCCCAAACTTAACAGCATACTCAGAAATTATTTGATGTGTGCCCATTATCTGCAAGGAATGCCCATACTTGAAAATCGGGAACAAGTAAATTGACAGATAAGAGAAATTTTGGGTTATGTTGTCCACCTGGAGAAATTGTGAAAATACTATAGCAGGACTTTTTTACTGTTATGGTGGCATGATCTCTTAATGAATTCAATTACTTTCCAACACTTAATTATGTGTGACAAAGGGTCTTGAAATCGAAGAGTTTGCTTGTGGTAGGATGCTGCTGTTCTCTATATACATAAATGATTTGACAGACAGGGTGGGCAGCAATCTGCAGTTGTTTGATGATGATGCTGCCATGGTGTACGGTAAGTTGAGTAACTGTAATAGGAAGATACAAGATGACAGACAAAATTTCCAGTTGGTGTGATGAATGGCAGCTAGCCCTAAATGTGGAAAAATGTAAGTTAATGCAGATGAATAGGAAGATCAAACCTGTAATAGTCAGCTGAACTATTACTAGTGTCCTGATAGACACAACAAATCGTTTAAATATCTGGGCATAACGTTGCAGAGTGATACGAGGTGAAATGAGCATGTGAGAACTGTCATAGGGAAGCCAAGAAGTCGGCTTCAGTTTATAAATAAAAACAAAATGTGTCTGATGTAATTCTTTTCAAATTACACTGCAATCAGTTCAAGACAGATAACCTATAACAACAGATATTAACAGCTGCTGCGGAGGATGGTCACACAAAAACACATTAAATGTATGTACTTTAACAAAGACAAACAATGGAAAATCCAAAATGGAATGTAACAATTCTGGCTCCAGCTGCCAGAGACTGTGGTGGTGGTGGTGGTGGTGGTGGTGGTTGTTTTGTGTGTGTGTGTGTGTGTGTGTGTGTGTGTGTGTGTGTGTGTGTGTGTGTGTGTGTGTGTGTGTGTGTGCGCGCGCGCACGCGCGCGCCCACTATTTTGAAACACAAATGCATAAGGTATGCCTATCTACAAACAGTCACATTATCCACTGTTTGGCTCATCGCTCGAGTGAAAAATATTGAAATATTGAACAACATGTGAGCTAATAATTTAGTCAAACCACTTGTATTAACCACATGGCTAGTTAGCTGACTACACCTGATTTTCAAATAACGTTGTTCGAACAGTCATTTAAAATGCTGTGGCTGTCTTAAAAGGATGGCAGTGTTGGAAGAATATTTGACAAATGACTGTTGAAGCCTACAAATTATTGTCTTGAGAAAATTCAGTAGATGGGGGTTTGAGCTAATTCTTGCTGTCAGTTTTCTACGCTTTGGATATAAAAGTTTCCGTCATAATTTTTTATGTAAGACCTTTTAATTTGCTGCTGTAATAAGCAAAGCACATTATAAGGCAGCAGCTTTTTAATTTGATATTAATATTTACTTGAGTTGCTTCACTCTCTTAAAGTTCACTTCTATCCAGCATTATAATGCTAACTAACTTACACCACTCTCCCTACTGTCATTTTATAGTGGCACATTGTAACTTACAACAATTTCAAAATTGCCTCTCTCTTCAGCATTGTATTTCAACCATAATTAGTTAAAGTGCTTCCTTCCCCCTTCCCTTCCCTTCTGCAAATTCTACCTTAACAATTATCCAATCTACTAATATAACCTTAGGCACTGCTCTGTAGAACAATGTATCATAAAGTTACGTTGTGCAAGACGCGACAGTTGGCTGCGACTGCGACGCTGCCCCCTCCTCTTTTCCCACCCTGGCAGACGGCGACACGGCCGCAACACGACTGGAGTCATCGCCGTTTCCCAAGCCCCGGTCAGCGGCGGCGGATTCAAATACATAAAAAAATAAGAATTCCGATTTTCTTGCTGTAAAAAATACTGTATGTTAATGCAACAAAGTTACATCGGCTCCCAGAGTTAGTTTTTCGATACAGATTCTCCTTTTACTTTAAAAAATTGAAAAGTATCTCTTCCAGTTTTGCGTGTTTTTTTCGCTGTATATTACTTCTCTATCAATTGTGAGGAAAGTAAAAGGCACAAAAAATTGATGTTTGCGTATCTTACAGTTTCACATCACAGCTTGATAATGAGGTGTCTATTTTTCCGATATTCGTCACAGTTATCCCGATACTTAATTTACAAGTAACCTACTACATAAAATTTGAATTGTGTACAGTGAAAAATGTGGTCGCTGGCTACTTTACGTATGGTTCACGTTAGGTCATACATCGTTGCCGATGAAAAGAAGCTAACATATCGAAATTATTTTTTAAGTTGAGATCAGATTGATATCTATCTCCGTTTCCGAGATTTGGGCTCATATATCTCCGGGAGCGTCGCGACTAGCCGCCAGTTCTGTCGACGCGCAACGAGAATCGTGTGGTCATCACACGACAGAGAATGCATTTGTTTTGTTTCGCTGACACATTTGGACCTAATGAAACCATTTTATGTCATATTCCTCCGGTATGAGTTACTAATATTTCTCCATATGCTCTTGACAATTTCATTTAAAATGCCACGAAACGTAGGTTTCTTAAAGCCAAGTGATCAAGCAGAACCCATTTTCTTGGTTTTGCTGAGGCATCTGAACCTGTTCCAAGTTTTCTTTCTCGTTTATTTCTCTGATACGAGTCCCGAATATTCCTCCATCTGTTTTTGCACATTTCACCTAAAATTCCAATGAAAGGTAAGTTTATTAACAATAAGCGCACGCTAGCTTCATTGCATTGTTTCAAGTTCTTGACAACAAGATAGGGTTACACCTTAAACATCTCTAGAATTTTGATTCTGAACGTCTACAGTATACACTGGCAGAAATGTGGAAGAAATAATGTCCGTGCTTGTTCACAAAATTTCCCCAAATTATACTTGTCAGTTTCTCCCATGCAGAAACTTTTGGAACAAGCTAAGGCAACTTTCATAGCCGACTGAATCTTTATTCCCATCGAAATGAACTTCCATATTCTTGTATTCTGACAGCATACATCGTTATGGATGACATCAACATTTAATCTTGCCAAGCTGCACTCAAAAGATGACTCCAGGATTTACAAAAGACGAATTTCAATTGTGAACTGTCAGACCAGAAGGGCCTTGTAAAACAGTAGTGCACTTTTGGCACAAGTTTTTTGAGCACCATCTTCTACCAATGAATTGAAGTGAATGTGACAAATTACTTATTGCAGCATACTGTTTGCGCAATCTGTCGAGAAACGCCTTCCTCAAAAACGAACATCTATTGATTACAGAAAGCTGTACAACAATCTGGTGGTGGTTTTTCACAACTAGAAGGTATCATCAGGACACCAATCTACCGTTTACTTTCAAAGTGAAGGTATTGTAAAATGTAAATTTCTCGTTGTACTTTAGATTGTTCATTTTATAATGTATTTGCCGTTTTCAATTTTTATCGTCACAAAAAAGAGTAATGCGAAAATTGACCTTCAAGTTCATTTTCATCATTCTTATTCTACATCTGCATGGACTATACTGATTTTCATAACAGGCCTGAAAAATTTGCATTAATGGGAAAATATTATATATTTCACTCACCTGCCAGTTTCAACTGTGCACCAATTTCTTCCCAAATTCTGTCTCTGAACATAGTGTCTCTATATTTAGGGTTCTTCAAATCGTAAAGGCAAGGCTGTTGCGAGACCAGCTCACAGAGCATCACATCCTGTGAGTGGCTCATTTCAGTTTTCCTTGACTGGCTCGACATCTTTCTCGCAGCCGTACGTCTTTGTGTCTTGCGACTTCCGTCGCAACACTGCTCACTGGTGCAGTGCTGCGACAGCTGCCGCAACAGTCGCGCGTCGCATCCCAAACTCGAACTGCGCATGCGCCAGCGGACAACTTCTGACGTCACGTAGCGACCCGTCGCAGTCGCTAGTGTGCGTCACGTCTTGGACAACGTACCTTAAGCCTCTATACTCTTCCTTCTCACATTTCACTTCCATACAGGACCATCCCAGATAAATACCCATAGAAAAAAAAAGACGTCTTGGTATTTAAGTTTATATTACAAGTTAACAAATTTATCTTCTTCAAGAAGCTACTGCTAGACTACATTTTGTACCATCTCTTCTCAAGTATGCTTCCGATTAGTGTCTTACAACTGTTTTTAAAATCAGTCTGGCTTCTGTAAAAGCTGTAGATAACTTTTGCTTTCAGCACTTTACCTACATTACCTCCAAAATTTCAAAGAATTTATTCCAGTCAACACTGTTAAATGTTTCCTACAAATCAACAAATTCTATAGTTGTGGGCTGATCTTTCTACAACCTATCTTCTACAATACGTTGTAGGGTCAGTATTGCTTAGCGTGTTCGGTCATTTCTCCAGGTCCAAAACTGATGTCAATAGTTCAGCTTCTAACAGTTTTTTTCAGTCTTCTCTAAATAATTTATATCACTTTTTATCAATAATGACTTGCTGAACTGATGGTTTCGTAATTCTCACACCAGCGAGTATTTCCTTCCTTCTGAAAGTCAGAGGATATTTCCACCCATTAGCATGTGAACAGTTTTGTCTTGTACATTCTGTCACAGCTCTCAGTAATTCTAAGGGAATGTCTTCTACTTCAGGTGTCTGGTTTTGAT
Organism: Schistocerca serialis cubense; assembly: GCF_023864345.2. Classification (NCBI taxonomy): domain Eukaryota; kingdom Metazoa; phylum Arthropoda; class Insecta; order Orthoptera; family Acrididae; genus Schistocerca; species Schistocerca serialis. Next base: position 549,533,804 of record NC_064641.1, read on the forward strand.
TTAGGTCTTTCAGTGCTGTCACGTGCTTCTTACATTATCATATCCCCTTCTTCATGATTACTTACTTTTTGCTTCTTAATATTCTCCCCAAGTTACTTTCCTGTAAAATGACATGCATACTCCAGTCACCTATCAGCAGAAAGAAAGAAACCAATATCATCCCAGACTGCAACAACTGAAACACATCCTGCATCAATTAATCATTGTGCACAGAAATAAGTAACGACCTACACACAACCCTTCCCACTTCTCATAAAACATAATCTATACAATACTCTAGTTCATTCTGATACCACAACCATTAACTTTTTGCCACACACATTCTACCACCATGGAAGATCCAAATGCCAGACCTGTATGATACACACACATCGTTCTCTGATCCCATGACAGGCTTAACTTATTTGAGGAGGGGCCACAAGTGAAAGCAGTTAAGTCATATACCAACTCTGATGGAATTTTTGCTCATCATTTTATGCATGCAAAGCCACCTATCAGCTGTCCAAACACACTTACGGCCACTGCCAAACTATGGTCCAGAGCACAGCAGACCATCCAGCAGCTAAACATATTGCTGAACACGATTATTTCCATGGCTGCTTCACAGCCCATGCCATATGGTACATTCCATGTAACATTGGCTTTTGTTAAGTACTTATAAGGGCACTGCCTTTACAACATTTTCTTTCATACCGTAACCCTCCTGTTCTCAAACTCTGCTAACCTCTGCCCCACCCCCAGATCCATCCCTGCTCTGTAAACTTAACTTCACTCACCCTTAACTCAAGACCTGTTCTCTGAGGTCTCATTTTTCCTCTGTTCTACCTCCCTGATAACCACGCGTGATGGTGTCGGTTGCCACTTATTTCCATAGCCGGAACTATTTGGTTGTAATCCACAGCAGCCTATCAGCACAGCAATACACTGACTATTCACTTTGCCCTGTTTTGTTGCCCTTCACGGTAAGTCACCCTTGGCTACAGCAAGACAATGTCTGCCCGCACAAGGAGAGTTTCTACTGCTTGTCTTCCTGCTTGCCAAACCCTAACTTAAGCAACACGGTCACAGGATTTCTCCCCAATAGAGAACATGTGGAGCATTATGGGCAGGACCCCATAACCAGCTTGGGATTTTGACAATCTAATGCATCAACTGGACAGAACGTGGCACAATATCCCTCATGAGGATATCCAACAACTTTAGCTATCTATTCCAAGCTGAATAACTGCTTGCATAAGGACCAGAGGAGGACCAAAGCGTTACTAACTTGCTCAATTTTGAAGCTCTCTTGTGAAAAATTATCCATTTAATATATATATATATATATATATATATATATATATATATATATATATATATATATATATATATAGAGAGAGAGAGAGAGAGAGAGAGAGAGAGAGAGAGAGACACACACACACACACACACACACACACACACACACACACACACCATTTGACTAATTCCTTTGTGGTGGGTCTTTTTTACTATCTTAAAATGTGTTATAAAAGTGTGTGTGTGTGTGTTTTTCACGTCTCGTCCTAAGTCACTGGATGGATTTTGACCAAACTTTGTACACGTATCACTTGCACCCGGAAAGAATTGCTGTGCAGTTAAGCAGCACCAATGTTTCATAGGTGTGGGGAAGGTGGGGGGGGGGGGGGGGGGGGGGGGGGGGGAAATGTAGCTCACAACATGTTAATTCCCAGACTTTATTCAGCCAGTATTTGTTGCAAGTCACTAAGTGCCCTCACTGTCAAACTTCACGTAATTTAAACCCTTTTTTAAACTCTTCTCACTGATAACCCCCACAAAACGATTAAAGGGAAAAGTTCATTGCTTACTACATTTTCACAGTTCATGCAGTAAAATTGGGACATCAGACACGACATTTAAATTTACTACTTCTTTATTGCTAACTGTATTTGCAGCATTTTACACATACAGTGAAACTCCGCTTTTACACTTTTCAAGGGACTTCAAAAAAATGGTTTAAAACGCAGAAAAATGAAAAATTTCGGAAACAATGTTTTTGCTGTAAAAGTTACGTATAGGATACCCCTTGCACTTTATGTATGATATATGGACATAACAGGCATCAAAAGACTTGACAGGGACCTGTTTATTATATAATGAAGGTTTATTATCTAATAAAAACTACTGATTTAATAGCAACTGATAACTGTCTGGGAAGTAGAAACGTTTGACTCAATTTCATGTCATAATTATGTTTTAGAAAGCTTACAGCTGTCATTCATTATTTAAATAATGAAATACTGCACTAGTTACGTATTTTTTCATGCTTAGCATGATGCATTTTGAGAAATTTTTCTCATTGTCAAGTGCAAATACGTCCATATTTTGTGTGGTGTTTGAATATGTGTTATTCTGCGTATCTTGCACTGTAGCCGTCTTTTCGGGTTATCAGGTACAGTGCCCCATCAGTTATGTAGCAACCCCCCCCCCTCCTACACACACACACACACACACACACACACACACACACAACCGAGCTATTACTCGCATTGTTTGTGTAACAATACAAAAAATACAAAGTGTACGACTTTGCTTCCTCCGTTTTTTCCCCAACATTTGAGGCTTTAATAAAACAAATTGGTTACACACGTGTCGTTTAAAGTATTTTCCATCGCCGGCCACTACTTTCTCCCATCTTTTGGGCAGTGTATGAATCCCGCATCGAAAAAATTGATCATCTTTTGAAGCGACCCACGAATCGATCCAATTTGTAACTTCTTCATGAGATCGGAAGTGTTGGTCAGCCAGGCCATGCACCATTGATCTGAACACGTGATAGAGGGAGCAATGTCTGGAGAATATGGCGGTTAGGATACGACTTTCCATTTTAACGTTTCCAAGTACGATTTGACCCCTTTTGCAACATGGGGTCGAGCATTGTCGTGCTGCAAAATCACTTTATCGTGCCTCTTGTTGTATTGCGGCCATTTGTCTTTAAATGCTCTGCTCAAATGCATTAATTGCATTCAATAACGAGCACCTCCTAGTACACAATGCTGAGCTGGTCCCACCAAATGCAGAGTATGATCCTGGAGCCGTGAATATTCGGTTTGGCTGTCGACTTTGAAGCATGGCTGGGATATCCCCATGATTTTTTGCATTTAGGGTTATCATAATGAACCCATTTTTCATACCTGGTCACAATGCAATGCAGAAATCCTTTCCGTTTTTGCATCTGAAGCAACTGTTCACAAACACACAAATGCCGTTCAACATCTCTTGGTTTCAGCTCACAGGGGACCCAAGCTCCTTCTTTCTGAATCATGCTCATAGCTTTGAGACGTTTTGAAATGGCTTGCTGTGTCACTACCACTAATTGTGCCAATTCTTCTAGAGTTTGACGCGAGTCTTCACTCAGCGATGTCTCCATTTCTGCATCTTTGAAAACACTCTTTTCCACCATTATGCCGGTCTACGACATTAAAATCACCGTTCTTGAAGCGACGAAACCACTCACGACACCTTCTTTCACTAAAGGTGCGTTTACACTGCGATTTGTATCGGCACATGTATGAGATACATGTATATGCGACTTTGCGACATGTATCGCGACTTGTATGAGTTGACAAGTATCAACCTCATACATGTATGAGCGCGCGTTTACACTGGTTGATATGTATCACTCTGCGATAGCTTCCGACGACGATTTGGAAGATTTCACATTTTTATGTGCTGATACACTTGCTCTTTTGGAAGATGTTAGGAAGAAAAGGCGGGAGGAAGCGTAGATGGTGGCACAGAGAGTTTCTCGCGAATTAACGCTAGAGGATGGCGCACATTTTAAAAATTATGTTAGGATGAGTATGGAGGATTTCCGCGGTTTGTTATCACTTGTGGCTCCTCTTGTGTCCAAAACCAACACAAACTTTCGGGAAGCGATTCCACCAGAGGATCAGTTGGCAGTAACACTCCGTTTTTAGCCACTGGGGATTCCTCGTAAAACGAAGATTTCATTACAAAACATTTGCATTGTCGTGCGATTGCTAATGCCAACGTCTCACACACGATTGTCGGCATCCGTTGCCAACATTATCACGCGAGGCCGCCGGAATAATAGCAAAACATTGATATACGTGCCAGATGCATGAAAAAATTATATAATGTATTACATACTCTGAGATATATCTATATATATATATATATATATATATCTATATCTATATATATATATCTATATCTATATCTATATCTATATCTATATATATATATATATATATATATCTATATCTATATATATATATATATATATATATCTATATCTATATATATATATCTATATCTATATATATATATCTATATCTATATCTATATCTATATATATATATATATCTATATATATATATATATATATATATATATATATATATATATATATATCTAAAAAGAAAGATGATGAAACTTACCAAACAAAAGCGCTGGCAGGTCGATAGACACACAAACAAACACAAACATACACACAAAATTCAAGCTTTCGCAACAAACTGTTGCCTCATCAGGAAAGAGGGAAGGAGAGGGGAAGACGAAAGGAAGTAGGTTTTAAAGGAGAGGGTAAGGAGTCATTCCAATCCCGGGAGCGGAAAGACTTACCTTAGGGGGAAAAAAGGACAGGTATACACTCGCACACACACATGTGTGTGTGTGCGAGTGTATACCTGTCCTTTTTTCCCCCTAAGGTAAGTCTTTCCGCTCCCGGGATTGGAATGACTCCTTACCCTCTCCTTTAAAACCTACTTCCTTTCGTCTTCCCCTCTCCTTCCCTCTTTCCTGATGAGGCAACAGTTTGTTGCGAAAGCTTGAATTTTGTGTGTATGTTTGTGTGTCTATCGACCTGCCAGCGCTTTTGTTTGGTAAGTTTCATCATCTTTCTTTTTAGATATATTTTTCCCACGTGGAATGTTTCCCTCTATTATATATATATATATTATATATATATATATTATATATATATATATATATATATATATATATATATATATATATATATATATATATATATATATATATATATATATATATATATATCTCAAACTTTTACCTTCACTTCTTGGGATAAAACTTGCACAATGGCCTCGCAAACACGAAGAATAATGTTGCATATGGCACTTTTTGATATTCTATGCAGATACATTAACGTCGAAATGACAGTCGGCACCTTCAAAACTCAAACAGCCGCCAAAGAGCCTGGTACTAAGAGCCTGGTACTACGCATGCGCTAATCGTCGATATAAGCGGCAGTCGACAAGACGACAGGAAATGATAGTACTGCGCATGCGCGAGTTCTTCAAATGTCGCTCATACATGTCGCGTATATGGCCAAAAAGCGATATACAAAATGTATACGCGACATGTATGAGCTCGAGGTTCCGCATACAAGTTCCGTGAATTTTTGTATGTGGTGATGTATCGCGACATGTCAAATTGACATGTCGCTCATACATGTCGCGATACATGTATCCCAGTGTAAACGTACCTTAAGAGCGTCCTTACCATATGTACTTCAGAGCATTTGATGAGACTCAGCTGCTGTTTTCTCGATATTTAAACAAAACAGTAACACCTTCCGCAAATGATGAGAAATGGCTCGTAAACTGACATTTTCAAGCAAGAACAACTTTATGATGCAGAAGACACTAATCGACTAATGTTTGAATGTGATTATATTGACTGAGGTCCAAGCTAACTGCTTAATGTCTGCGAGCTGTTTCTTTTGACCGCTTCTTACCGTTGTTGCCACCTATCGGAAAACAGCGGAAGCTAAGTTGTACACATTGTACATACATAAATTCTGCACTTGACAACGAGACTAAATTCTTGAAACATATTTTGCTCAACATGAATAAAATACGTAACTGGCACTGTGTTTAAACTAAAAACATTTGAGCATTGCAAAGTGAATGATTGTGTCAGCTAGCACTCCAAGTGGACATAACGCAAAAACATGCTAAATATGGTTCAACAAAGGTTTCACGATGATCACAACAATCACAAAACTGTGTTTGTGCAGTAGAGAGTTTAGAAATGGTTGTGATTGGTCAAGATATATTCATTCGAACAAATCTAGTTACTCCCCTCCGCTACCATGCCAAGTAGAGTTTGGCAACAGTGGGAGATACGGCATGAATTTTCCAACTTTTACATATTTACTGGTTCAAATCCATTGAGTAGAGTGCCATGGTGTCAAGAAGCTTAACCATAAAAAATTTGTAAACACTACTGGATGGCCAACATTTTTTCTCCACAAAAATTTTTTCGTAATGCGTACATCGCAGGAAAATTATAAATATGTTGACGCAAAATCGGGTGCAAATCAACACTGTGGGCATAGGAAATTTGATGGGACTGATAAATGTTGTAAACGATGAGAAAACATTAATTATAAGAATGTGTAAATGGGGTTATATAGTACCTCACTGAATGTATCCATACAATTATATCATTTTATTGCATACAGTTTAAGAGATATGGCATCAAACATTGAGCTGTGTGAAAACTAAACTGCAGGACATCTATGTGTATAAATATTTGTAAAATGTGTGACAAGTGAGTATCCAGGCAAAGCCACAGATAAAAGACTCATGCACCCCTGCACTAATTTTAACAAAACTTAAAACTTCATGACCATACTACTTAATATCTTTAAAGAAATACTGCGGGCAGCCTAGTGTAAAAACAATCTCCCATCAGGGTGGTGGTGATAATATGATAAGGGAAGGAGACAGGAGGGGGTAGACAGAGAGCAGGATGGAAGAGAAGGTGAACACAGAATGGTGGTGAGGAGATAGACACAGGATGGCAAGGAGGAGATTGATTAATAGAAGATTGGAATAAATATGTACCAGGGACTGTCTGGCACTCAGTTTGTATCAAATAAGTGCTGTTTACCTCACATTTGCAGCCAATTTTTTACTACATCAACATGAATAAATCCCTGAGAAAATAGTTATCCACCACCTGAAATAAATGAATCTTGTTTACTGTACAGTAAAACTTGTCATGAATCTTTACACTGAACACTGCTACTTTCCTTTTAGTTTAACTTGGTATTCACATTTTGTAAAAAGAGTGGCTAATGAATGTTTTTAAGTTTCTTATGGACTGTTTGGGATTCCCAGTTTCTTGCTTTATATTTAATGGGAACTTCTTGAGTATCTTTCCACTAGAGTACACGATTAAACTGTGAATCTTAAACAGGCAAAGTCTGCACGTGAATTATGCTTGTGTCTTATTGGGAGTGCAACCACAGTTCAACAAACTGATTATTACTGTCAACAACAGAAATTACTAAAGAGTAAAAGTATTGAAAGTGAATATTATTCGAAGATCCTTGGAAAGATCACTGCAAGGTGTGTGGTTGTCTACTTTATGGAAAATACGCAAAGCAGGACAACGCTTGTCTTCATGCCAATACAAAGAAAGTCTTAAGTGCAAAACATGTCCAACTTAGCCACTTTATTATTTTGTCTGTATGCTGATTTAATCTGAACTTTTTATCCATTGCATAATACGAGTCTTCAAGATTAAGACTTATGTTTGAAACATTTGTAGACTCTTCCAGCTACCTATCATCTGAGTTGTGTTGTGCCTCCTCGTGCTGAGTTTGGATCCTTTATTGCTATACATGTGCTACCAGCAAACATTGTTCTCAAAACACCCTTCCAAGACACTGAAAGATTTTTTTTTTTGTCCATTAATGAACAACAACGGGGAAAGCAGTCATTACTGGAACTGTCACAGGAATGAAGGTAATCTCTAAATTGTGTAACATAGCATCATAGCATTGCTTTCTGTGATAGACTTAAGTCTCCATCAATGCAAGAAGGATGCCATTAATGCTGTAACACTTCAGTTTTCCAAGTAGAATTATCTGATTCACATTGAAAGACTTTTGAAAAGTGGCAGAGTATACCAATCACATAATGTTTCTTGTTAAGCTCTGCAGGACTTAAATTATGGGTCCTTGTATTGCTTTCTCTGTGGAGAGTCTTTTAAAAATGCCAATGGGGAGGCAGTTTTCTTTACCAAGACTACTCTGAAGTTGTCTTACAAAGTTGTCACTAGAACATATCACAGTGCTAAAAACAAAATCATCAAGATTAGTAAGTGAAGAATTTTATTATTTTCTTAGGTATCCTTCCTAAATGGTTGGTGGTGCATATAGTTCCTACACAAGAAAACCCGAAGCATTTGTAAATGTTTCTTTATTATTTAGTACAATGTCTGCTGCCATGTAGTGATACTAACTATTAGATATGATGGCCAATGATTTGAATGTGTCAGCATTTATGCAGAAGCGGTTCAGTTTCATTTGGATCACAATTTTTGTTTCATGTTTGATAACATGACAAACTGTTTTTGCCTTTTTCTTGAAGGGAGTCATTTACTGAGCATAATATGCAAGTTTTACAATGCTGGTGGTACTACGGTTTTAAATCTTAACACACCTTGTTCTCTGAATTTGGTAGAACTCTCTTCCCATCTCAAGATATTTTAATATCGTGAGTTGTCAACCCATTATCCTTGCTTCTGTTCAATTTTATCCTTGCTTGTTTCATGGATAACAAGACTTAAAATGCTTTACCAATAAATTTTCTATCTGCATTGTCTGCTTTATGAATCTCATTCCCTATTCTTCCCAGTTTCTATTCACACACAATAACAATCATTATTTTTGACTGTGATAATTGTTTTCCTGTATGTTCTGCACTTTTTAAGGGATCAGTATATTTTACTGTTAATGTCTTCTCTGCGGGACACCACTTCGTTGAAGTGCTGACTGTGTGGACAGAGAAACTTGCCTGTTCATGTGAAACTGAAGGCTACTCGAGCTGTTGTGCAACTACCGGCAGGGGTTCCCATGAAGGACAGACCACAGTGGATGAATTGGCCAGTGTCCTGCAACACTGCCATCACTGTCACATCCATTTCACTAGCACTTCCTTAATTCACCAGGTACCAAACCCACAGTGTGAAGTGACCCATGCCAAGGGGGTGGCACATGATAAGGTGTGTCATGAAAGGGGTATCAGATAGCAGGTGACACCTCAGTAATTAGCCTTGCACACGTGGGACTACTGGGACTCCATGGTGTCAGCCTAATAAATCTCAAATTCTCAGGGGACAAAAATGGAGAACAAGGGGAACAGGGGTGCTTGAGACCTCAAATACCCAAATATCAGAGTTGAAACTGATGAAAGCTGCTATCAGGCCATTCGTGGAGGTGAATCTGCGTGGATGCTACAAGGCTCATGGTACACTGTGATCAAAAGTATCTGGACACCCCCAAAACATATGTTTTTCATATTAGGTGCATTGTGCTGCCCCTACCGCCAGATACACCATATCAGTGACCTCCATAGCCATTAGACATCGTGAGAGAGCAGATGGTCAGGTGACTGGGTGTCACTTGGGTCATACCTCTTTGTGCAAGATTTCCACACTCCTAATCAACCCTAGGTCCACTGTTCCCTATGTGAGAGTGAAGTGGAAATGTGAAGGGACAAGTACAGCACAAAAGCATACAGCCCACCTCGTCTACTGACTAACAGAGGCTGCCGACGGTTGAAGAGGGTCGTAATGTGTAATAGACATCTATCCAGACCATCACACAGGAGTTCCAAACTGCATCAGGATCCACTGCAAGTACTGTGACAGTTAGGCAGGAAGTGAGAAAACTGATATCATGGTCGAGCGGCTGCTCATAAGCCACACATCATGCTGGTAAATGCCAAATGATGCATCGGTTGGTGTAAGGAGTGTAATCATTGGGCGACTGGACAATGGAAAAACTGTTGTGTGGAGTGATGAATCATGGTACACAATGTGACAATCCAATGCAGGGTGTGGGTATTGCGAATGCCTTGTGAATGTCATTTGCCAACATCTGTAGTGCCAACAGTACAATTTGGAGGCGGTGGTGTTACGGTGTGGTCGTGTTTTTCATGGAGGGAGCTTGCACTCCTTGTTTTGTGTGGCACTATCACAGTATAGTCCTACATCAATGTTTTAGGCAGCTTCTTGCTTCCCACTGTTGAAGAGCAATGCAGGGATGGCAATTGCATCCTTCAACATGATCGAGCACTTCTTCATAATGTACAGCCTATGGCAGAATGGTTACATGACAATAACATCCCAGTAATGAACTGGCCTGCACAGAGCCCTGACCTGAATCCTGTAGAACACCTTTGGGATGTTTTGAAATGCCAACTTCATGCCAGGCCTCACCGACCAACATCGATACCTCTCCTGAGTGCAGCACTCCATGAAGAATGGGCTATCATTTGCCAAGAAACCTTCCAGCACCTGACAATGTATGCCTGCGAGAGTGGAAGCTGTCATCAAGGCTAAGGGTGGGCCAACACCATATTGAATTCCACTATTACCGATGGAGGGCACCACAAACTTTTATGTCATTTTGTAAGGCGCCTCTTACGTGAGGAAGACATTTTTACCAGTTTTAATAAATTATTGTCTCTTCTTGATGTATTAACGATAGTTAGGAAGTGCTGTAGTCTGTAGCTGGCCATGAGTCGGAAAGCATTTCCCACGCTGGCTGGCTAGGTGATGAAGCGACCATATGTCGCGCGTAGTGGGGTGGGGCTCGGCACTGGACCATAGCAACAAGCATCAGCCTGGGAAATTTACATGACGGGAAGTACCACCATCTTGGCGCCAAAGTCACCAATTTTGTTTGTTTATACTTAATAATAAAAGTCATTTATGACAACATGAATACTAGGTGGAGCCTCTGGATGTTTAAAATTTTTTATCATAATTTTGCCTCGTTAAAATTCACATCCGTTCATTAACAAATGCATATCTTGGTAAGTACCAACTTTATCGGAAATCCACGAACTGTGATTAAACTAGTAACAGATAAGGACTGCACGCCAGGAACCATACTCTCGGTTATGAGTAGTTGTGACACGAGTGTTTCATTATTGATCTAATAGGAATAAAAGTGATATTACGGCATTCTGAATGTTATTCGAGTAAATAGATACCCCAAAGTTGATCAACAGCAATTTCAGATAATTAGCTTCCATCGACAGCCACATCCAATGCACCAACGAATAATATGCACGGGACAACATTTACGAGAGCTGCACCGCACACAGGTAGGAGGAAATCCGATGACACAACCCACCAAGACCGATCAAGGAAGGTCCGACTTACACTCGCAAATTCCGGGTGGAAATGCTGACCAGTTATACTGTATGTCACATATACCACCCTCTATGGATTCATGGCTAAGCTGAGTAATAACAGTATCAGTTTAGAAGTGAGGGGATCTTGCAATTTTCAATTAGGTGTCTGGATAGTTTTGGTCACATAGTGTATCTGCGTTGCTTCAGATAGCGAAGCAGCTCTGGAATCTCTATCAGCCTCTGCAATGAGAACGAAGATCGTTTCATAATGCCACAAAGCCCTTGTGAGTCTAGTGAAAACAATCGGGTGAAGCTGTCATGGGTCTCTGGTCACTTGGGAATCAGTGGCAATAAACAAGCTGATAGGCTGCAAGGACAGGGGCAACAACTCCATTTGCTGTATCAGAACCCGTCCTATCCATCACTAAGGCAATAGTAAGAACCAAACTGAATACATGGACTAGGGGACAGTAAGTAGGATATCAAACAAAGACAGATTACACTCCGGGTAAGACAGATGACTTGCCATGAGAACTATAATAAACACACACACACACACACACACACACACACACACACACACACACACACACACACACGATGGGTACAATAAAAGAAGGCCCTAAGTGCAGACTAGGGCTCGAGGGGAATTAAACTTAATACATTTAATCTTCAAATGCAAAGTATTGGGGGCCCAAAGACATAGAATATTTGGCACATTAATTCCTGAAGAAATTGTGTTTAATAAAGAACTAGTAGAATGCCTCCTACTACTTCTACTAGAATTACGGGGAGATAAACCACAGACAGTTTTGGTGCAGGCAACAGTGGGCTAAGACAACTTGCCTTGCCTTCCTGCATAGATAAATCAATCATTAAGATTGGCTTTAAATCTGTATCATTAAATACGGTTTGGTCTAAAAACAAATTGTCTATGGCTGCACTTCAATCCTCATAGGGATAGATAATGCCAGACATCAACTCTAGGTGCTCCCAATATTATCTGAGAGAATAAGCACCACACAAAAAACGATTCTCCATTTAAGTCTGCATAACATTATTATACTGTCTTCAACAACTTTATGAAGCTAATGATACTTCTTGGTAGTAGGTTGTAAGCAGTCAGCACTACAAGCCCGTGCATTTCCTAATTCGTTATCAGGGAACAGCTTTCTAACACCTGTACAATAATTTTACAGTATATTGTTAATTTTTACTTGTTGACCATCTGACTACAACGGAATGAAACAATTTTCATGCCATACATGTTTCGCCTTTATTCTTTGCAAGGAAAGTTTAGTGGCAGGTTCTGTGGATGATTTTCTCATGTTGTGTTTTAGTTCCCTTTTCTGGCATTGTACTACTTCTTATAATGCTGTTTTGGTTTTTGTTTCCTACACTTCCAGGTACTAGGAACTCAAAACTTGTTTTGATACTTTGTTTTTGAAACACAGCATCTAGAGGATACCCTCCCCACCTCTCCCCTGCCCTCTGCCTAACCTGCAGCACTTGACTGTCTGCCATCCCCACCATAACATACTATACTATCCCTCCCCCTCCATGCCCCAGCCTCCTCCTCACCCCCACCCAGTAGCCACTCCCATCATGCATTGGTGCTGCTGCTCGCAGTGTGGTTTCAGTTGCCTGAGACTGCAGTTTTGTGTGTGTGTGTGTGTGTGTGTGTGTGTGTGTGTGTGTGTGTGTGTGTGTGTGTGTGTATTGTTGACAAAGGCCAATGGCCAAAAGCTTTAAGTGTGAAAGTATTTTTGATGTGCCTATCTGCGACTCAGCATCTCCGCTATATGGTGAGTAGCAACTTTCCATCTCATAATATCAGTGGTATCACAGTCACATTCCGACACACACAATAAATCTATTGACACTGCATCAGTCTTATGTTATCCTATGGATATGACAAGTACATTCTTTTTGTTACTGAGGTTTCTGTTATTTTAAGGGAAGGCATATACATTTTTTACTTGGCTTTGTGCAAGCAGCAGCATTATCTTCTGCTAGTAACTGTTATAAGCCTTATATTTGCTTTGCAGCTCTGGTGGTAGACAGCAGTGCACAATAAGGATGAGGGAGCACAAATTGCGAGGATGTAATAGGACAGAGGGGGGTGAAAACTGTTGGGTGGAGGTTGTGGGGACGGTAGTTTCCCCTGAGTTGAGGCCAGGATAATTTTGCAGGCTTGGAATGATTTGTAAGGGTAACTCCCACCCGTGCAGTTTAGAACCGCTGGTGGTGGAGGCAAGGACCAGGTGGCCTGGGTTTCGAAGCAGCCACTGAAATGAAGTGTGTTACGTGCAGATCCATGATGTGTCACAGGTTGGTCTACCTTGCTCTCAGTCACTCTTTGGCTGTGGCCACTCATCGTGGTGGACATCCGTTTGTTAGTTATGCCAATATACAGAGCTGTGTTTGTTTTGTTTAGTGCTATGGCCCACAACTTGCCTTCTTTCTATCCTTACACCTTCAAACATTTCACTTAACCTTCTTTTTATATGGATCACTTTCATTCATATTCTTCATTACAATGATGCACAATGCCCAAAATGTTACTTGCTAACTATCAGAGCAAATAATGTATTTAAATTATAGTAATTTATAGTGCATTCCCTACTCACTTTTGCTATATGTATAAACCTTTTGCTCAATCTATCAGGATTCTCTTTGCTATGCACAGATGATTTTTAGACACACTATGGTAAGGCAACAACAGTATCATTTTGTGTACATTTAAGTTGTACTTTTAAGGATGCCTCACCTGTAGACTTTTTGCAAGAACTGTGGTGGCCAATCAGAGAGAAGACTTGTGCCTGGTTGTGTATATGGTAAAGGAACAGTTGACAATGGTGGAGCATCATCTGTAAAGCCGATCGGTGGGAGAGGGTCGACAGGATCAGCAAACTCAGTCTCACGGGAGAAGGTGTTGAAAACTGGAGCAGTAGAAGTAGCACTCACAGGACCAGAGACTAATAAATGGATGGATCCACCTGCATCCCCCAATGCAACACACTGGCAGGATGAAGATACATCAAACGCCAGGCACATTGAGCCTGCCGTATCAACCTGCAATGAAAAAATTATTGTTAATAAAATAAAAACCCTTAAATATTAGTGATATTTAAATTATGATGCACGTAATGGAAAAGGAAGAAACGAGATTCCACTAACAAAGAAGTGATGGATGATAAAAACTGCATGGACCAAAATACGAGAAATGCTTGTTTTTATGAAAACTACACACCTCAAAACAAAAATGCTTTATTTTACATCTACACGGATATCCTGCAAATTATGCTTAGGTGCCTGGCAGAGGGTTCATTGAACCACCTTCACAATAATTCCCTCATTCCACTCCCCGAACAGTGCACGGAAAAAACAAGCACCTATATCTTTCCGTGCGAGCTCCGATTTCCCTTATTTTAATAACATGATTGTTTCTCCCTACGTAGATTGCCATCAACAAAACATTTTCACAGTGAGCACATAAAGTTGGTGACTGAAATTACATGAAAATACCCGGTCACAACGAGAAACACCTCTGTTTTAATGATGTCCACCCCAAATCCTGTATCATGTCTGTGACATTCTCTCCCTTATTTCTCGATAATACAAAACATGCTACTCTTCTTTGAACTTTCTCAATGTACTCCGTTATCTTATCCGGTAAGGATCCCACACCAAATAGCAGTACTACAAAAGAGAACGGACATGCATAGTGTGGGCAGTCTCTTCAGTATATCTGTTGCATCTTCTAAATGTTCTGCCAATAAATCTGTCTTTGGTATGCCTTCCCCCAACATTTTGTATGGGTTCTTTCCAATTTAAATTGTTCGTAATTGTAGTTCCCAGGTATTTTGTTGTATTTACGGGATTTAGATTTGATTCATTTATTGCATAACCAGTTTAACAGATTCCTTTTAGCACTCGTGTGGATGTTTTAGTGTCAACTGCCAATTTTCACACCATAGAGGTATCTTTTATAAACCGTTCTGCAATCTGTCTTCATCTTCTGATGAGTTTACTAGACGATGAACAACAGCACCATCTGCAAACAACATACGACAGCTGTTCAGATTTTCTCCTAAATAGTTTATATAGATAAGAAACGGCGAAGGGGCTGTAACACTACCTTGGGGAATGCCAGAAATCACTTCTGTTTTACACTGTGATTTTCCGCCTGTTACTATGAAACTGTGACCCCTCTGACATGGAAGATTGTCTCAGTTATTTGTGTGGATTCCCGATTTCCTAAGTGTGCAATTTCACTACAAGCCACTTGTCAGCCACGGTGTCAAAAGCCTTCTCAAAATCTAGAAATGTGAATCAATTTGAAATCCTCTGTCAATAGCACTCAACACTTCGTGCGAGTAAAGAGGGAGTTGTGTTTCAGAAGACTGATGTTTTCCAACTCGTGCTGACTGTATGTCAATATACCATTCTATTCAAGGTAATTCACAGTGTTTGAACACAACATATTTTAAAAAATTGTGCTGCATAATGACGTTAATGATATGGGCCTGTGATTTTGTGGATTCATACTGCCTTTTTTGAATGTTGGAGTGACCTGTGCAACTTTCCAGTCGTTGGGTATGAATCTTTTGTCAATCGATTAGTGGACCATGAGACTTATCAATTTCTAAGTTACTCATGTTGCCAGCTGAACAGAGAAGGACTGATTGTGTCCTGTCACTAGCGAACTTACTTACTTACAATCAGAATCTCTATTTTCTGCCAGGTTTCAAGACAAGTTTTGTTGTGGAAACTATTATAAGTCTGCACCAAACTTCTGTGACAGATCGCCTATCTTGGGATATTATGCGATTGTTTAAATTTGGCTTGCTTTTTAAAATTGTTCCTGCAACAGGGTTCTAACCTGTTCTGTGTACCAAGAAGGATCAGCTCCATCATTTTTTAATTTTTTTATAAATCTTTTAATAGCTGTCAATAATTTTCTTTGAATTCACACCACATCTCGTCTGTATAAATTACATTGTCTCTGAGGAAGGCGTCCAGCGATTTTTGTCAGATTTTGAATGTGTAAAATTTTTGGAGGATTTGGAAATTACGCAACTCAGTCTATGACAACCCTGTGCTCACCAATCCCTGTATCCATTTTGATGTTCATAATCAGCTCAGAATTATTTGCTGCCAAGAGGTCTAGTGTGTTTTCACAACCGTTTATTATTTGGGTGGGCTCATGAACTAACCGCTCAAAATTTTCAGAGAATGTATTTAGCACAATTTCAGATGATCTGTGATGCCTACTTCCAGATTTAAACCTGTATTTTCCACCAACAAATCGAGGGCAGACTGAAGTCACCACCAACTGTAATTATGTGACTTGGTTATGTGTTTGAAATGATACTCAAGTTTTCTTTGAACCTTTCGGAAGTTGTATCACCTGAGTTGGGAGGTTGGTAAAAGGATCCCATTATTTTATTCTAGTTGTCAAGAATAACCTCTACTCATAGTAACCCAGAAGAACTATTGACTTCAATTCTGCTACGAGAGATACTACTTCCAACAACAAACACACCACTGCCAACAGTGTTTAGCCTATCCTTTCTGAACTCCGTTACCTACTTCGCAAAAATTTCAGCTGAACTTTTCTCCAGCTTTAGCCAGATTTCAGCATTGCAACATGTGCAATACAGTAACCTCAAAGTCTGTCTACAGCCAAATTTCTCAACTACAACAGGGTCTGGCTCACCCACATCTAAAAATTCCAGTAATTCTGTGTCCAATACTGTTTCTGCAATGGTTTTCAGGAAACACAGAATGTTTACAGTTGAAGAGGTTGCTCTAGTTTAGATCAAAGTGTCATCCTCTTTAGAATCTCAACATCCATCACTGACCATTTACTTTTCTTCATCAGATTATCTAGGTCTTTTAACATGTTACACTTCATTCCTTCATTTTAGCACACTCCAGAAACTGCCACTGCAGCAACCACCATTCAGACACACTGCCATATTTTATGTTGTTAGCTTTATTGGAAGTTTAATTTATTTGACTTCAGTTTCTTTATCAACTCATTGCACAGCTCCAAAAAATGACTCTTTAGAATCTCATATTATATTTATCAACATTGATTACTACCACTTCTTGTACCACACCCACTGTGTTTTCAGTTGCACCAGTAATGTCCATATCTAAATCACTGTATGGAACTGATTCAACATCAGGCAACAGTTTTCTCCATGCACCATTCACAGAATTAACTGCATTTACCCCTACCTTTGAACTACAACAAGAATTTACTATCTGCAAATTTGTTATCTGAGTGACATTTGCCTCTAAGCTTTGAAAAAGTTCAGAGGCTAGAGTCCTGACCCATGAGCTGTAGTAGTGGTGTTACTCAGTATAAGCATGACATCTGTACTTTCACTCAGCTCAACAATGGGAAGTGGATGGTTTCTATCATTATTAATTAAGAGGAAATAGATTTCTTACACAATTTACTCATACTACAATGTACGATCCCATTATTTAGTTCTTCAGCAAAATAATTACTGAAAATTTAGCCATAAGCAGTTGTGTACCAAGGGTTGTTAAACAACCATAATTTATATGGAACAATACTCATATAATTAACACATTTTGAAATTTAATTTATAAAAGTCTAGTAAAATTAATTTTCAATGCCAAGTTAAAGAAACACAGAATTCCCCGAGATTTTACAAAATTCTTGACATTCCCCGAGATTTTCTTGATTTTCCCTGGTAAAATGTCATTTCCTGAGAATTTCATGTTTACAGAAGAATCCACAAAGCTTTCACTCCAAGTTGGTATGAAGCTGCTTCCTCCTGTGAAAATTTTTTCTTGTAGTTACCAAAATGGTGCTTGGAAAGATCAAACGAATCTAAAATGGAACAAAGTAATTGAATGCAGGTCTCACTAAAGACAAGATCAAACAGCCAAATTTAGTTTCAAAAGGGGGCACATGCCAGCCATTACAGTTCTGAAGCCAAAGACTTCATATCTTTATAATTCTTTCCCTAGCCATTGAGCAAGAATGACTATTTTCTTACACTGATGTTGGTTGAATAATGTGCTGGTTTTCCAGCTATATTCCATGCTGTAACAAACAGTGCCCACACTGAATTCATGGCGTCACGTAGCTTGTTGAATATTAACAGTACAGAAGTTTATAACAGCAACCCAAAGCTTAACTTATTTTCATAACAAAATTGAATTTTGTACACATTTTTTAAATGTTGATAGATCCACTTGCTTTTCGTTTCCAAATTATCCGGAAATACAATATTACTGCTTGCACTTTATGGCAACTAATGACTTGACTGTTTTAAATAGTAAGCGTTTAAGTTAAAAAGGTTTATCGGTATGTCAAAGCAAAGGTTAAGTGTTAAAAGCAGTCAACAAGCAGAGGTCATTGCGAATCCAGTGACCTCAAGTTGCAAAGAAACAAAAAAAATTTAGGCTACAAAGTTTCAGCGAGTTGGTTGAGGTCCGTACAAGAAAACTGGAATGAAAAATTTTCTGAGGCATCATTGCTGTTAGAAGTTAGGGCACTTCAAGATCTACCACTGTTTTGAACACCTGTTACCAAGTACAGATTGCTCCACATATCCCACGGACAAAGTCCATATTCTCGCATGTTTTGCGGAAGTCAAGTAAGCCCCCGGGTCAAAAAGATCCACACGAGTGGGATATGCCAATCACACTGTCTATGGAGCAGAGTACTTTCTTCCCAACAAATGTTAAAATTGTAGCTGTTGCTGAACTGCTCTTTGATATTACCAGTAATATCAAAGAGGGTTCGTGAATTGTCAGCTTGAAACCACATCATTTTACATATAACAAGAAATTATTTTCTAGGCTGTGCAAAATCCATTTCTATGCAATTTCCTTTCTTTCGAAGTTCCAGGTTCGAGCTTTGGCCCAGCACACAGTTTTAATCTGTTAGGAAACTTGATAAACAGTTCACACTCCATTCAATGACAAAGATTCAAACAGGAAACAAGCAGAACAATTTCCAAGGAGAGTGGAAGCACAACTTGAATGAACATGGGTGGACTTTCAACAATCCAGGCACAGCTACCTTCAGCAGTGCAAAAACAGCATCACAGTTTGAAGGCCTCATCTGTAATCAATATGAGTAGTAAGAAATTCAATACTGTAGCACTGAGCTGGATAATCCACTGACAAATTGTTTAAAATAATAAGGTCCTACTGCTTGTACACATTGTTAGTGATAAAATTGCTGCTCCACCCATATTCATTTTGCAATCTTTGAAGAGTGAATTTCATGGGCAGGTTGGCGACTGCTTACTGGTAAATCAATTTCTATTAATCTTTCTCAATCTACTGTGCAAACAGTTCTTTGTTACACGCCTTAATCGGCTTTCTATGACACGATTGATCCAATTTCTCTCTCCACGGTAATTTTTTTCAGTTTAGGATTAAACCTGTTTCACAGCTGTGTTCCACAAATTCCTTTGGCTTTTTGGGACCTGCATAATGCTGCACCATACATTAAATGATAAAATGAATTTCTTTAATTTCCATGAAAGATCATAAAACTTTTGGTCCCTACACTACCAGCTTCTGTCAGTGATGACAATCTTCAAATCTGTTTTATAACACATCCTAAAATAATAAAGTAAAAAAATAATAGAATAATCCATTACCATGTCACAATTTATGATACACTACATGTACGTCTGCAAGTTCCTATGAAGAGTGATGCTCAAACAGTGACTACTGGTAATGAACAGTTAACAGTAGAAACCTCCACCATGATTATATCATTTATTGTTTATATTTTTTAAAGGTATCATCAATGATGCAGAAGGAAGCGGTTTGTTATAAAATATAAGCAACTTTCAGACATCACACACATATTGCTCATTCAATTCTTTTACTTGATCCCCACTTCCTAGCTCCCTTCCCAGGAACACAAATCTCACATCAGCTTCTGATCTCAACACATACAGTTTAGTGCTTGTCCACTAGCTTTGATTCTAAAGGTTTTACTCTTGCTAAAACTCATTCAAGTGCCACCATACTTAACATGAACATGCCGATCAAAATATCGTAATATGTAATAGCAGCTAGGATAATTGTAATGGTTTGTCACTATGACTCAGAGAACAGTATAAAGCAAAACCCCGCATTCACTCCACTAATATGCAAACCAGCCAGATATTCTCCACTTCCCTTTACATTTACAAAAACAAATATTTACAATGTGCAAGTCAACAATGATAAAGGAATTTTTGTGCTAAAGATATGTGATTATTTACTAATAAAACTCATAATCTTTGTGATTTTATGCTGTCTATCTCAATCAAAAATATTACGAACAATGTACACACATCTACAACCTGAAGACAGACCCTGATTTTACCATCCTCCCTGCACACAACGGCTCCACCACGGTCCTGATTACCTGAAAGAAGGCATCCTCAAACAGACTTTTCTGTCAACAAACCTTACTGTAGTAATCATCCACACTCAAGTTTTTAGGCTTATCAAAGAATCTCCCACAAATCCATGCCCCACTCCTACTTTCAACAGCTTTTCTAAGCTCAAAAATCTAACAATCTTTGACCCCCTCAGTAGCTGGTTATTGTGCTCCCCACTGAAAGAATTTATTGTCCTTGCCCAATACTTCCAATCAACTACCAGCAGCCCAGTTTCCCATATCAAAGCCACAAACCACATCCTTTAATTCAACAACCCCCACTCCATTACTATCTGTACCCTGCTCGTAAACTTTCACCCTCTATATACCAACATTTCCCCACTTCTATGGCCTTACCACTTATCTAACACTGCATCTCCCAACATCCTTCTCACTACAAACCCACAATCTCATTCCTTATACAGCTAACCATGTACATCTGCACATATAACCGCATCTCCTTTGAGTGGAAGATATACAAACAAATCCACAGCCCATCCATAGGCAATGGCACGGCACCCGCCTATGCCAACCTATTTTGAGCCATCTAGGACAAAAAAACTATCCTAGTAATCCAAAATCCCAAAACTGCTCGTCTCTTCAGGTTTGTAGACAGCACCTTTAAGATGTGAATACATGGTCAAGACACAATACAGATAATTCTCCCCTTCATTTCACTTGGCCTTCTCTGCAGAATGTCACCTTCCTGAACACTGATTCCATCTTTTTAATGACCCCATCCAAACCTCTGTCAATATCAAGCTCACTAACCACTATCCATACCTCAATTTTGATAACTGCCACCTTTCCCATGCCAAAGAATCTGAGCACATGTAGGCTGTGCATCTGCAGCAATGAGCAGCCCCTTGCCAAGTATACTGTAAGTCTTACTAAAGCCTTCACAGAGTAGCACTATTAGTCTGCAGACTAAATAAATTTCTATGTCATACCCTCACACACCCTTAATCCTCCAACCACCCAGACAAACCAGCTGCAAAGAAGTGACTCTTCCTCCAACTTCTTCCAACCAACTGCTATGAGCCAAGTCAATAGGTGCTAAATTCCAATGATTGGCCAATCCTGTACTACTTGTGATTTCTTATTTGGCAGCAAGTAATGACAAGATTCAATACTTCGGAAGTGTATCAACATCTCAACTATTACACTATAGCCTATTTTGGAATCTGTTCATGTAAGATTATTGGTTGTTAGTTTCTGCAAGATAGATTAGGAATTACGTAGTTAGTGTAATTGCTAGTACTCCTGTCAATAGCAATTAAAATCAAAGAAAAGAAGTGTCTGGGTCCCCTACCCTTTCAGGCTATGAACTCTCATGAAAAATCACACCCACATACTTCCTTTAAGACAATCATCTAGAACCTTTAATTTAGTCCAGGTTCCAATTTTTGGTCAAAATTGATGTGAGTAGCAGAGACAATGAAATAAAATTGGTGGAATGTGTTTATAGTATTTTATCTGGCAACAGAGTGTCAGTCAATATTATTCTTCCTCCATCTAGCAGAATTTACCTTTTTTAAAAAAAAAAAATATTTCACAAATAGTTATAACATTAGATTCTGATTCGTTACAATTATTATACACCTATCTAACATTCTTCTACATCCAATCCTCTAATGATTATGATTACCTTACATCCTGGTGGACACCTAGTTGGTAGTCATACAATTATAAAAAGCTGGGCAATGATTGCAGCAGAGCTGATATGACATCACTGCTTTCATAGAGTCCAACCTCTGACAGTATAGGATAAGCCTGCGACAGGACTGGAATAGAGTGGGTGGACTGGGCAAGCTTTGCACAGGGGCATTATCATTGTGGAAAGGGGTTTCGATGTGGAGTAGCAGAGAGATGTTCTAGGATGTTGTGGAGGTTTGGTGGATGACAGAACAATTTTAGGAGGAGTAGGAAGTTTCTTTGGTAGGATGCCCCTCATTTCAGGCATGGTGATAAGTAATCAAAACCCTAGCAAAGGATTCAGTTCAGTTGTGGTACTGAGTGACAAAGGTTCTTAGGGATTGTGGGAGGGTTGGAGGTGTGAGGGTAAATGGCACGGGATATCTGTTACTGGACTAGGTCTGGGGGTATAGTCCCTGTCTGAAGGCTGTGGCAAGACCCCTCAGCATACTCTGCAAGGCAGTTCTTGTCACTGCAGATATGCCGTCCCCGGCTTGCCAGACTTTATGGTAGGGACTTTTGGTTGCGCAACATATGACAACTGTCAAGATGCCGATACTGTCACTGGTTAGTGGGTTTAAATTGGACAGGTGTGGATGGAGCTGTCAAAAAGGAGATGGCCAGCGGAAGGTAGCACACTGGGGTGACGAGGACCAGATTAAGTGGATGGGAGAGAAGTTGTTAAGGTTGTGGAGGAATAAAGAAAAGGTGTCTTGGCCCTGAGCCCAGATCATAAAGATATCAATGAATCCAAACCACAGAAGGATTTTGGTGTTTTGGGGGCTCAGAAGGTCTCCTCCTGATAGCCCATAAACAGGCTGGCGTAGGAAGATGCCATGTGAGTGACCACAGCTGTGCCACAGATTCGTTTACACTTTCCCTTCGAAGAAGAAGTACCAGTGAGTTAGGATAAAGTTACTAAGGTGTATGAGGAATGAATTAGAGGATCTGGTGTCTGAAGAACGTTGGGTAAGGTAGTATTCAATAGAGGTAAAGACCACTGGCATGAGGAATGCTGGTGTGTAGGGAAGTGATGAGTAGGGATCCAGAATTCAAAGTGGTAGAGGATGGTGGAAAGTCAGTGGAGGAAGTGGTTGGTATCATTGGTGTGGAAAGTCTGACAGGCAACTGGTTGGAGGTGTTTGTCAATGATGGCCAAAATTCTTTCAGTCGGCAAAATAACCAGCTACAGTGGGGTGTCTAGGATTGTTGGGTTTGTGATTCCTGGAGAATATGTGGAAGACAGGTGTGCAGGTTGTCATTGGAGTGAAGAGGGAAAGGGATTCAGGGGAGCTGTTCTGGGAAGGGTCTAAGTCTTTCAGTAGGGATGGAGGTTATGTTTGATTTCTGGGATGGGATCACTCTCGTGGAATTTGTAAGTGAAGGACTCATAATTGGCAGAGGCATTCTTACACATTTTTTTTTTTTTTTTTTTTTTTGGTAGGGTTTAAGGGCGCTCAACTGCTGAGGTCATTAGCGCCCAGTCACTGGTGTTAGAGCACAAGGAACCTGCTAAAACTCAAGGGGATGGGGGGGACATCAAAAGGACCGGACAAAGATGCAGATGAAATAAGTAAAAAGGTTAAATGTCTTTGGTCAAGCCAGTTAAAGTTATAAAACGCAGAAGACGAGCAGCTGCTCGAGCGTCATCAGCTAAAACATCCGGTAAGGTAGATGGCAGGGACAGGACAACACGAAATTGACTAAAACGGGGACACGACAATAAAACATGGCGCACCGTTAATGCCTGACCACAAGGGCACTGCGGGGCTGGGTCACCAGAGAGCAGGTAGCGGTGGCTAAACCGGCAATGCCCAATCCGCAACCTGGTCAGAAGGACCTCCTCGCGCCGAGATGGTCGGGAGGAAGTTGTCCAAGCAGTTGGGAGCGGTTTTACTGCCTGGAGCTTGTTTCCTTGGAGGGATGACCAAGCATCCCACCACAAGGACACAAGCCGCTTACAGACATCCCCACAAACGTCAGATGACGGGACACAATGGGAGGCTGGCCGAGGCTGGAGGACTGCAGCCTTGGCTGCAGCATCCGCAGCCTCATTCCCAGGCACTCCTACATGTCCGGGGACCCACAGAAAGCTGACAGAACCGCCATTATCAGCGAAACAATGGAGGGACTGCTGTATTCGCATTCTTACACAGGCAGAGCCACATGGCACCCTCCTATGCCAATCTGTTGATAGGCCACCTACAGGGGATCTTCCTAGCCTCCGAAAACACTGGACCCATGGTCTGTTTCAGGTTCACTGATTATTTCTTCATGATCTGCACTCAGGGCCAAGACACTATATCCTCAATGCTTCACAAGCTTAACACCTTCTCTGCCATCCAATTCACATGGTCCTCCTCAACCCAGTGTGCCACTTTCCTGGATGTTGAGCACCTCCTCTCTGATGGCTCCATCAACACCTCTGTTCACATTAAACCCACCAAACACCAACATTACCTGCATTTTGACAGCTGTAATCCCTTCCATACCAAAAAATCCCTCTTAAAAGCCTCGCCACCTAAGGATAGCATATATGCAGTGACAAGAACTACCTTGCCCAGTATGCTAAGGGTCTTGGCATGGTCTTCACAGGTAGGCACTATCCCCCAGACCTAGTCCACAAACAGATCTCCCGTGCCATTCCCCCCCCCCCCCCCCACCCTCCCCTCAAACCCCCAATCTCTCACCATCTCCAAGAACCAGCTACTAAGGAGTATCCCCTTTGTCACCTAATACCACCCCGGACTAGACCAAATGAACCACATCCTTTGCTAGGGCTTTGACAACCCATCATCACGCCCTGAAATAAGGGGCACTTTACCCAAAATCTTTACCAACCCTCTTAAAGTGGTGTTCTGTTACCCACCCCATCTCCATGTCTTAGTCCATTCCTACATCACTCCCAACCCCTTGCCACAGATATCATTTCCTTCTCCACCCACTCCCAATTGATACTTCCACTTTATGTGACAATTGCATTCCAGTCTGAGCAGCTGGACATAGTGGTCATGTGTGCGTGAGGTGTCCTTGATTATGTGAATGAAGTTAAGGGGTGTGTGTGTGTGTGTGTGTGGGGGGGGGGGGGGGGGTGTCTGACAAAGGCTTTCGCCAGAAGCTAGTATGCAATTGTCTTTTTGTTGACCTTGTCTGCAACTTATTAATGTGTTATCTTTACGGTGAGCAGTACTCTTACCCTTCTCATATACTGTTTCCTTTTTCTCTCTTCCTTGAATGTGTAAATTGCCCACTCCCCTCAAATGTATTAAACCTAATGCTGTTAGTATGTCTTTACTACTAGTTTATGTAGATATGGTCTGATGATAAATATGTATTTGCTTGTGCTAAAGAGAATTGTGTCAGTCACCAGCATTATAATCACTATATACAAAAGGATTGACTCTCATACCCATGAAGGTTAATTTTGTAATGTCGATGAGACATATCTACATGTAACTTAATTTGCCAGAATATTTCAAATCTCATAATCATTCTTTTCAAGTATTAGTTCTATGATAATTGGCAGGGACCAAGCAACCATTTTATTTGAGTCTGACTATAATACCCTGAAGTTTAACTAATTGAACACTTACGAAACTGCAAGTGTGCACTTCAACATCTGCAAGTAGCAGAACCGCATAATTTTCTATCCCTACTCGGCATGCTACATGAATTTAATGTACGTTAAAGCAAGATACAGAACTCGAACCCTAACAAACATTAAAAGAAAGCTACACTGCAAATGTCAAACATGAATAGAAGAAATTTATTGCCATAGGTGGAAACTTGTGGTGGAGCAGAATGATTCAACCAATAGAGAAATGACTAAAGTTCTCAACAAAGATCTATTTGTGCAGTACATTTGCAAACTGATGCTGTATCATGTGGGAGATTCAGCAATGCAATTTATTATGTATTACAGCTGAATGTCAAGAGTGTCACATAGTCTGCAGCTTTGAATGTAGGAGTAAGTAGTGATAAATTGGGAACATAATTTTAAGATCTGCATAACCTTATAAATTTATATCCTACTTAGTCATCAATGGGTTAACATTACCTCAATATTGTATCCAATACATGTTTTCAACTATAATTCTCCCTGTAACTTTACTGAAATTTATATTAACCCTGCCCATTATTTTTCTGTATTTTGCTGCATCTAACCTGATCAGCATCACATGCTGCAGCATGAACTCAGTAGAAACATATGTCAACAGCTCTCATTAATATAATTTACTCACTGAACATTGCTTTAAGTTTTACATGTTTACAACACACACCTGATAAAGGCTGAGTCCTGAAGAATCCAATGCTACTGTGTCAAGGAGTTGTAGCTGACCCAGAGCTGATACAGTTGCCAATCTAGACGAGAATGATGGCAAAAATCTTAACAACAAAGGATCCACCACAACAGGTAATGGTGCAAGTGCTCTCAACATCCGCAGATCGTAGACCATTAAGAAGCGATCCACTGACAAACCACATTGCCTGCAGAACACAATTTTTTTTCTCAGAAATACCATTACGGCAATGCAATTCAACAAACAATTTCCAAGTGTCAATATATACTCTTGCACAAATGGAATCGCATAACTAAATTAACTTTAATAAATGGTACATTTCAGCACCTATAGGTACAAATGTGGTCATTATTACTGAGAAATTTCTTGATTTACACCATTATTTTGTGCCTCTATTATGACAGAGGGTTCCCATGAAAAATTCCTACCACATTCGCCAATAGCTGCATATCCTTCAATACTCACCTTTTTGATTAGAGGGCAACACATTTTCATACCGTTAATTCTTGACAGAATTAATGTGTGTGGCTTTCTTCATCTTATGGGGATTGGTTATTCTGGTATCAATACGTAACACATTTGGTTAGCTTTACATTAAAGCTGAAAGAGTTAAGTGGGAGCTGAGTTCAACAATTAGTGAGAGTGAGAGAGAGAGAGGCCTGTGGGATGCTATACAACTGAGGCAAATCACATTATGGTTATACTCTGACAAGATTAATCACTGCAAATAAAAACATACCGTATTAACTCGAATCTAAGCCGCACCTGAAAAATGAGACTCAAAATCAAGGAAAAAAAAATTTTCCCAAATCTAAGCCGCACCTGAAATTTGAGACTCTAAATTCAAGGGGAGAGAAAAGTTTTAGGCCGCACCTCCAAATTGAAACAAAGTTAGTCCATTGTAATACGAGACACAATTTAAGTCGAATGAATGACGATACAACTACAGTAGTTTCGTTCGAGACGTAAGCTTAGCAGTTAAACTTTACCAAGTAGCCATTGCTGTGTGTCCGTACGTATTTATACGGGTACCCTTGCTTTTTCATGTGCTTAGTCTGGTTTGAATTGATTGCTTATTTTTCTTTGATCTGCTAAGTGCCGTTCTCTTTGTTATAGGTGTTTACGTCACTAAGCTGAAGATGCATTACTGTACTGTGTCATGCATCGTTTGTCGCATTCTGATAATGAGTGTTTACGGCCTGTCGCCGCTCACGGCATGGCTTGCTTTTGTGCACGCTACTGCCGCTTAAACCCCCCCCCCCCCCCCCCACACACACACACACACACACACACACACACACACACACACACACACACACACACACAAGGAATCTTCTCATTATCAAAACAATGGCAAGAGACTGCTATTTTTTTTTGTTACTTACACTGCTGCTTTCTTTGATAATGATCAACAAGAACCAAATAATAGACTGCGTATGATAGAAGATGTTCTGAACGAGAGTTTAGCGAAAAATTTTCTCCGTTTGAAAATCTTTGCAGACGCCTCTTTAGTACATTACATTCTGTACAGAAATTAGAATCATCTTAGATTTAAAAATCTAGTCAATTGCCATGCTTCAATTCTGACTGTATCACTATTACGCATAAGAATAATACGAATATAAACATGACATGATATGTACATTCTTCCGCGTTTGCTGTTGTCTCACTGGTTTCATAGTTTATTAGGCGGACAGAATTTAAATGAGATAGCAGCAAACATAAAAGAATATGTGGCAAAATGTTTATATTCATATTATTCTTATGGTGCAGAGAATACTGCATGTGATTCACAATTCATCAAGTTCCTATTAGCAACCATCTCTTCTCACAGGTAGGAATAAATTCAGAAAGTAGAGTTGGCCATATTGACACAAACATCCCTAACAGTCTTGCCAGTCAGATTTTCGTAGTACATTGAAAAGCTGCAACATTCGAAGATGAACAATACGGAATTTGTATTTACTTCGATGGATAACGTATGAAAATGCAGTGGTTGAAACTCGGGGCGGAGGAAAAAAAAGCTCGTCTTCCATTTCTTTTTATTTTTCTTTCATTTACCGCAGAGGTTTTGGCGCCAGTATTTATCTTTGTGCCTGCAAAGCATGCCTGTGTAGCGCTACATATATTCGACAGCGGAAGTTAGTTGTGGCGGCACCTACCAACATTTTTCAGAACTTCCGCTTACTTTGCACTCAATACTAAGCAGCAGGTGGTTTTTTGGATTACAAAAACCGGAAAAAAGTGCAGCTTAGATTCGAGTAAATACGGTAGTGTTAAAAATGGCTACAGATAATGAACAATATTTTTAATGGCCTATGCAGACAATGAAATTCTTTAGAAGGAAAAACCCAGTCTTTTAGGGATCCCTACTCTGCTATCTCAGATTTGGACCAAAATTTATGTGTAAGTGTGCTAAAAAACTGACGAAAAATTTTCAAGTTTCTAGCTCCTGCATTGTAATATTGTGTGAGCAGAGGCTTCAGAAGTGAAGGAAAAACCCATTTTGTGGTGAAAACTCAAAATTTTTAGCCATGTTCAAAATGTTTTAATTCAGTTGGTAACTGTAGTATAGCATCAAAACTTAATGCAGTTTGCACTGTGCACATACAAAGTTTTATATCATAAGAATCTCTTATTTTGCTCAAAGTGGCAGTCAAATTTTTCGATCAATTTGGTAGCAACAGAAGTTCGCTGAACTTTAAGTATCATGATCTCTGTATGAACATAGCTGGTTTCCAAAGTTTTCCTTGTACACCACCGCTGCCCCACAGTTTTTTCATAGAATTTGTTGGTTATCAATTTTGTGCTCATAGTTTTTGAGATAGACAGCTTAAATTTTAAAAAAATTTGCAGCTAATGCAGGATATTTTTGAATTATTTTATCTTGGAAGGGGGGCAACAGTTTCAGACTTCCATTAACTAACACTTGTGCGAGTGTAACTATTCTTTTTTTCAAAAAAAGAAAAAAAAATGAGTATCTCCAAGTATCACACTGTAATCCTTTTTTGGAGGAGGATTACAGTTAGAAAAAATTTGAGCCAGATTAATGAAATTCTGGTAAATCAGCTGAAAAATTTCAACAAAGTGTGGTTTTGTTGGTTGAAAGAAATTTAAACTGTCACATGGGACTCCCTAATAAGTTGGCTGCTGTTACAACTTACACTTCATCTGACGACGATGTGTAGATGAAAGAGTGTGGCAAACTTGATAGCAGTTTCAGTTCTCTCGGGGCTATCCCTCTTAAAATTCAAAAAGGCATTAAACACAGTTACAAAGGCTACATCAAACACAAAATTAATAATGCAAGAAGCTTGATAAGTAGCCAAGTGGTATCTGCTATTGCCGATGCCAATTCTGGCAAAATACCGATCCCGAGAATTCCAAGATTTAACAATGTTTTGATTTTTTGTGTAATTTTGCATTTGCTACTGGAATTTTCATTTATTTGATTAATTCTGGCATTACACTAACATGCTATGCTAATTATCAACACCAATTATTTAAACTTTTTAAAAATATTTAAATGAATAATGTCAGAGTTAGATAAATCAAAGTTTAAAGTCCAGTGAGCAAAATTTTTTGTGATTCCATGCGCTCACGTCTCAATTTTTCTAAATTTAATTATGATTTAAACTGATTAATAGATACTTACATCTGAGACTTCACTTCAAACGACAGGGAATTTCGAAGTCTAATCCAGGTACTAACTGCCATCGAAACTAGAGGTAGATACTTACCTAATAAACATTTCTCTAAAAGAACAGCCCCGAAATCTAAGTACAGCATTGGTATCTTAAGGTGAGAGTGATTACGTATTTACAAGACCAGAGTGTCTTCGGCATTTTCTTCACTCATAATCAGTTGAGTTTGAAGTTAAACTTGCATTTCGGAGTTCGTACGAAAATAAAAAATCATTTTAATTTAATTAACTATCAAATTTGAACCCGATTTGTAATTTATGAGTGAAAACAAACAGCACTGCATTACATATGAATATTGGAAAAAAACAATGTCGATAATCATTATCTCTTTTAGTGCCTTGGTTTGACATGCCTACAGAGAAGAAATTCAGTAAAATTGCATTTTGGACTTGTTTTTAAAATCTATGCTGGAATCTCCAACAACAAGAGCAAAATAACGTCACTGCCCTTATAATCATGCATCACAGTGTCTATGCATTCTATAGCAACATTGGTTAGACACTGCAGTGACTAATAAACAGCAAACTACTGGACCTTGAACACTCATAATGGCCATTTGCAGTGCCTGGGTTATTTCAGAAACACTGCTACATAATCCGAATTGTCACTATGACATCACCAGGTTTCAAAAACCAGTGCAGCATGGGAAGAATGGCAGCATATGCAATGATGTCTGCTAGATATTTGCATAATATGATTGCACATTATGAAACAATTCAAACAGTGTTGTTTCTCAGGCATTTGTAAAAACTGCCACTATGATATGAAAATATGATAATCTGTTTGATCCAGTTTTGTATTTCCCTATTTATAGCACTCTATTCTGGAATTTCGGATGGTGCATAAAACCTGAATTCAAGATTAAGAAGAGTATAGGCAATGATGATGTTCTAGAACAAACTACAGACAACATCAATCTTTTTATGCTTTAGAAGTATGAACCACGTCCTGTTCTACGATTGCATCTTGCGACTTTTGAGTAGTTACACCTCTGTTGGTGCCATTGGCAACTGAGTACACTGAACAACAATATTTCCACTTTTTGACAGCGTAAGTGACAGCTTCTACGGCATCCAATGTGATTTGAGATACTCTTGTGTTTCCAAGAATATATCCAACATTTATTGCTTGCAATGATTCCCTTCTACTACGAAGGAGAACATTATGAATATTGAAGCCTTGCTTCTTATTAAATTTCATGATTCTAGATAAATGGGACGTCCCCGATAGGTTTTCACTAGTGAGTCTGCGAGTATCTAAATATGTGACAAGTGCCTGTATCTTCCGATCGCATACACTTTTGTTTATCTAAACTGACTGACTGCTGCAACTAAATGGGGTGCAGACTACTACATAGCAGATAACACTTTGCTACTTATTAAGCTTCTCACCCGGTTAACTTTGTGTTTGATGTAGCCTTTGTAACTGTGTTTAATGCCTTTTTGAATTTTAAGAGGGGTAGCCCCAAGAGAACTCAAACTGCTATTAAGTTTGGCACACTCTTCCATCTACACATCGTCATCAGATGAAATTTAAGTTGTAACAGCAGCCAAGTTGTTATGGAGTCCTATGTGACAGTTTAAATATCTTTCAACAATGTAACCACATTTTGTCGAAATTTTTCAGCCAATTTACCATTCAACTTTATATATCTATCTATTACAGGAAAAAGGACCCTTAAAAGTTGGGCAGAGACAGAAAGTGATCTGATAATGGTTCTGTTTTTATCCAAGCCACCTCTCCCCCCCTCCTACATTTTCCAGCTAACTGACTCAGGAAAGTGTAACATGCAGGAAAACACAGGAAATACAAGCTGTAGATTCAATGCCTATTGTGTGTTTACGAAGACTGCTAGCTTAAGTGTTTTAACAAACATTGTGTTACAAGTTTTAATTACTGTGATTTTATAA
Source organism: Schistocerca serialis cubense (assembly GCF_023864345.2). Taxonomy (NCBI): domain Eukaryota; kingdom Metazoa; phylum Arthropoda; class Insecta; order Orthoptera; family Acrididae; genus Schistocerca; species Schistocerca serialis. Next base: position 549,566,034 of record NC_064641.1, read on the forward strand.
TTATTATCAATGATAGGTCTCACATTAGAACACTAGCATCTTTTTAATGCGGTTTCATGGCACAGTTTTGCTTTTGTGTTTTATTTACACCACTGGACATAATCCGAATGAAGATGGAAACACACCTTTTAATTTGTTAGCATTCGGCCACTGACTTCGTGATAATCACAATGGCAGTAGCTGAGTGTTGACATACGCAAATGTGTGCACAGGTTTCCCCTCTTCGATCCGATCATGTCAAATGATGTAAATAAAACACAGAAGCAAAAGTCTTTTCTGAAACCACATTAAAAATATATTCATGTTCTTATGTGAGACTTATTATTGATAATCATCATAAAATTACAGTAAACAAAAGTTGTAACACAATATTTGTTAAAACACTAAGTTGGCAGTCTTCATAAACACTGAACAATAGGCACAAAATCTACCTCTTGTGCCAACAATGAGGTCACTTGGTTCAAGCACATCCTGAGTGATGAAGAAGGCAGAAATTGTCATCATGTCACAGAGAATTTTGAGGAGGAATGTTTACATATGACATCAGGTCATGCCAACATACTCTAGTATGGCTTAACATATTTAATGCGGAAATAATGATTCATGAATGCCCTTTATAGAGGGAGTCATCTTCAAAAGTAGTGAATTTGAATAAATGACAGTGAAATTAAAGTAGTTGTAATACAACACAATGAGCAGAAGGAAGGTTGCTACTAGAGTTACTATTGTCATATAGCGGTTATCACTGTGGCACAGCATACTTTCCTGCCCTTCCAAACACTGCGACCCTACAATACAGGTGGCCATGGTTCAACATGCCGACAAAGAAAATCTTGCATACTGCGCTAACACTACGTTACATGATCAATAACTTGGCTTATAAACTGCTTGTTTTGCTTTGTTCCAAAGCTGACTAAATTATCAGTTTTGAATGTCATGATAATGTCAAAGAAAACTTGAAATGCGGGAAATGTTGTAACATGGAATCATTAATGACAAATAGCACTGTTTTGAGAGGATACGACTTCTGTTGGGACACAAAAATTAAAGTAAAAAGCGGTAAAACGTACAATGTGGGTATGTAGCAAACCGAGTTTTTCCATGTATATAAACATACCGATATCTGGAGAAATGTGTGTCAGAAGGTTTAAAACAGAAACAAAACTAACAGCACCATAGAAAAAGCAAGACAAAGTTTTTTGCGTTGGAGTTAAGTCTCACACGCTTGAATTTTTTGAGGATGATGAAGGATTGTTTTCCTGTCAGGTTTTATGGAATACAAGTTCCAAAGCAAAAACAAGCACTGTTAAGCTGTTTGAAAGAAATGTTTATTGCTTATTGAAACAAGCATGGCTAAGAAAAGGACTTTATCAAATTAAGTGAACTCGGGCCAAACGATATGTCACTGCTGGATCCTCACATACGCACTCAATAAGAGTGTGTGTGTGTGTGTGTGTGTGTGTGTGTGTGTGTGTGTGTGTGTGTGTGTGTGTGTGTGTGTGTGCGCGCGCGCGCGCTCGCACGCACGCACGCAGTTTCATGGCACAGTTTTGCTTTTGTGTTTTATTTACACCACTGGACATGATCCGAATGAAGATGGACACACCTTTTCATTTGTTAGCATTCGGCCACTGACTTCAGGAATCTAACCCGGGACCCCGTGCTTGGGAAGCGAGAACGCAACAGCGAGACCACAAGCTGCAGACCAAAGAAGCTGGAATACTAACAGTGGATCCAAACATATTGTTCACCACATTACAGTGAGCAACTGAGAGTAGGTGATTATCACATCAAAAATTTCTGACCTAATCAATCACCACTGTTTCAAAAAATCAAACAATATCTCAAAGCTGTGAGGCAAAGGTATAAGCCTGGTGAAATTAACTGTTGAGTTTGACATTACTGACAATTACTCCTTTGTTGTGCAGGATGATGTCCAGTGTTTTCACTGGAAAAACAACTTGACTACTCTGCCACCCACAGTCGTCTACTTTGTCTAAAATGAGCAAATACAACGAAAAGCTTTTGCACAATTAATGACACCCAAAGACATGATAAAGTAGCAGTTCAAGATATTGTGACTAAAGTAGTGCATTTACTGGGAAAAATCTTCAGAGAGGCCTTCAGTCAAGCACAAAATCTGTTCTACCATCTCCAAGAATTTAGTGTAAATGCTGTGTGGAACTCTCTTACAATAATAAATGATTAATCTGAATATTACGGAATTGGAGGCACTGTAAAACGATTGGCTGCACAAGCTATCACTAGTTTTTCCAAATGATTTAAAACATTTCAAGCGAAAACACTACCAAGAGATTTCTTGTCATTTGCTGCTAAAAGTATCAGAACCAGCTGATAATGTTGTTTCTTACAAAACATGTTATCCCTATGTCTCCAATAGCACATAATGACTTTCCGCAAAAAATTTCTTGCTATGAAAGCATAAGAGTAACACTTTCCACAAATGCTGTTTTGTATGTACAAAACCCATCGTGTTTAAGGCATTAAGTAGTTTTGTTCTTTACACTCTACTCAAAAGTCACACACAGTTCTGAAAGTCTAATGTTTCTACTGTTAAATAGGTCTCTTGTCACTGTTCACTATCTGCAAACATTGCCACACCAACCATGAGAATTAATTCACTGATATCTCTGCATGCCATTTTGAACAATTCAGTGAACCAAATGACAAAATTAGTAGAATTTGCACAATGCAAAGTATTCAACTATCTGGTGAAGTTTTGCAGCTTTATAATTATCCACCGAATTACAGCTTTTCAAACATGGCTGCAGTTTCTGAAATGTCACCACACTTCATTTAAGAGTCCAATATTCCTAAAGTATTAAAATTTGGGAGCTAGAAATTTTTTAGATCTGTATTAGATCATTTAGCAACCTTTCAAACCAAATTTGAACAACATCTGAGATAGTTGAGTGGGAATCTTTTCTAAAACTAGACCACTTGACATGGAAAGACCCTCAAGGCAAGACATACTGTACACTTAAATTTGAATACAACTATTTAATTTTTTATAAATTAGCTGCAGTTTACGAACATTTCAACTTACCGGTTTGAAAATCCACATGTGACAAGTAGATTTCCATGAACATCGAAATCAGAGAGACTACCAGAGTGTGCATCAAGTGAGTGCTCCACACTCAGTGTGTTTGGATCACGAAGATCGATTCGACCCGAAGGATCACCAGCACATATAAAGCGACCTGACTGACGCAGTATAGCACAGCCATTTTTCCCAACTTGATGCTGTTGAGAGATATAAGTTATATGAATAAAAAAACTGTTTCACAGTGAAATATACTTGCACTTTAAAAAGCTTTCTATCTATACTTATGTGAGACTTACTGAACCACTTCCCATCATTACTTACTGTCTGATACCAATGACAAATAGAAACATTCAAGTAATTAACATTTAATGAAATGGACAGTACTTTTTATACTTACCAGTTTAGTTTCTTGTCGTCGAGGTAGATTGAATTCAATAATTTTTTCTTGATGGCCACCCATAAGCACTGTGTCTTGGGACAATTGTAATTGACACTGCATGTCTTCCATGTGAACAGAGCTATTCCATAGAAGAAAATTCATGTGAGGTTTCAGAGACAAGGATTTATATGTACTTCAATTCCTAGCTATAGTAACGAATGAAATTATTACCTGTAAGTAAATACAGGAATGCCTCTCCTAATCTGGCAACGAAGACTGGTTGTAGTTAATGCTAGGATACCCTCATCAAATGTATGAATGTGCCGTACCTCTTGGTTAGCATGTACTTGAAATGATGTGTACTTCTGCATCCCTGGACCATAGTATGAGGTAACATGTCCCTAAAAGAGAAATCAGAGTCTATATTGTTAAATCACATTGAAACATCTTATTTAAGCTCCACTGCTCATACACAAATAATACCAGACTCTGAAATGTACATAAGACTTAGCAAACATATACAGTTTTTTTTTTGCTACCTATCTTAATCCGGTCATTAAAAGCATCCAATCACTCGCCTCAAAAATATCTGCTTATCTTCCTCAGTCCTGCGCTTACATTTTGTGAATGAAAAGTTTATACTGGTCGTCAGTGCATTATTTTGGGACAAAATATGTCTTTACATGCTTAATGAAAAATAAATAAAAATAATTGGCTGATTCGCCAAAGTATTTGGTTGGGCATGTAACATGTTTGCTAACATAATATTCAATGCCACATTATTACGGAATTGTTTTAACAGACTTTACCTACAAACTGACAAATGAAGTGCACACACATCTGTAAGTAGGTACCAAACAAATGTGTTTATTATATCTGAAAACCCTACCAGAGAATTACACAAGGAGAGTTCAAAAAGGAAGTTAAATATTATGCTTAATGGGATGCCAAAAATAAAGAGTGATCAAAACGTTTCCGTTTGGAAGCTGTACAGTCCAGTTTCAGTACGCCAATCAGGCAAAACTGCCATGTAACACGGAGGCAATCATCCTATCAATGCAACAGATTAAAGATACCAATATGGTGAAACACAATGTCCTGTTGCTTGATGAAGTCCACATCCCCATCCAACAGGAATCATTGACATTTTATGCGATTTTTTTAAGTGACTAAAAGTGTGATAAGTGCACGACATTTGTGATATGGGGTCACATGTCACAAAACAGCAGCACACTTTGTCACACCATTCCACAATGCCGATTTTCAACAGATATGGTGCTGCATACACATTCTTCATTCTCCAATGGATGTCTACCACTCTTTGTTCTTGGGCAGCCACGAAAAGCACAATAGCATGTTGTTTCTGTTTGGGTGTATTTGGTAATAATGCCACCACTGTTCACGTTTCTGCATGAGCATCAGAAAGACAAGAATGCCACACGAATTCCTTGCCTACATGTCAGTGCTCATATATGGAGTCCTGCTATGTTGCATATATGCTGCACCAAAGCCTTCTAACAGAAGCCCGTTGATTGCCCCTTATACCTTTTATTGATTGCTGCATTACACTCAAAGTGACACTATCAGGCACTATTCCTCAAAATAATTGTCATCTCTCTCTGTAAACAACAGTCAGGACATTAGCCAATTGCTGAATTTATCTACTTCTTGATTATGGAGCCATTTGCAAACCACTGTGTCAAAGTCATCATTGCTAGGAAATTGGTGATTGCTGCTAGTAAGTTCCCCCACAGGCCTACATCATTGCCTGTTAATGTCTGCAGCCTTCCTTCCCAATCAGTATTACCTATATATGTGCAGCCTTGTTAAAAATTGTTGGCACAATTTCACTAAAGCAGGATGTGGCATTGCATTTGGTCCATATACAATCCAAACCTCTGAATTTTGCCCATAAGAACTATACTATCCCGTGTTCTGTAACTTTGGAGAACTTTCACACTTCCCGTGCCATTTCACTCACACACTGTCATCTGACCTGTTATCTGTACCACAGCAGGACTGTGTGTGCAGAAAACTGTTCACGTACACTCTTCTGACGATGCACCACTCATTGCATTTGATCTTAGCATGGGACGACACGCAATCTCCTTTTTGAAGTCCTTACCTATGTGGTCCATTCTGCTACTTTTTAAGGGGGTAGGGCAAGTTCCTTTTCTCTGTGAAACAAAGGTATATTTTGTATTTAGTGTATTGTATAACTGTGAGTACCCATGGTCTAGGGGTAGAGTCTTTGATTCGTAATCAAAACGTCTTCGGTCCCGGGTTCCATCCCCGCCACTGCCTAAATTTTGATAAATAATCAGCATTGGCGGCCGAAGACTTCTGGCATAAGAAGTCAGCCTCATTCTGCCAACGGCCTTGTCAAAGAGGGCGGAGGAGCGGATACACGTTCAGGACACACTCTTGTCCTAGGGGTGGAAAATTGCCCCTAAAGGCGGAAGAATCAGCAATGATCAACGACATGAGGATGCAGAAGGCAATGGAAACCACTGCATTAAAGACACGTAACGTGTATCCACAGGACATGTGGCCTGTAATTGAAGAAGTGTCATGATGATCTCTCTACTGGCAAAAGATTCCGGAATAGTCCCCCATTCGGATCTCCGGGAGGGGACTGCCAAGGGGGTGGTTAGAATGAGAAAAAGATTGAATAATCTACGAAAGGATAACGTTCTATACGAGTCGGGGCGTGAAGTGTCAGAAGCTTGAACGTGGTAGGGAAACTAGAAAATCTGAAAAGGGAAATGCAAAGGCTCAATCTAGATATAGTAGGGGTCAGTGAAGAGAAATGAAGTGGAAGGAAGACAAGGATTTCTGGTCAGATGAGTATCAGGTAATATCAACAGCAGCAGAAAATGGTATAACAGGTGTAGAATTCGTTATGAATAGGAAGGTAGGGCAGAGGGTGTGTTACTGTGAACAGTTCAGTGACCGGGTTGTTCTCATCAGAATCGACAGCAGACCAACACCGACAACGATAGTTCAGGTATACATGCTGACGTCGGAAGCTGAAGATGAACAGATAGAGAAAGTGTATGAGGATATTGAAAGGGTAATGCAGTATGTAAAGGGGGACGAAAATCTAATAGTCATGGGCGACTGGAATGCAGTTGTAGGGGAAGGAGTAGAAGAAAAGGTTACAGGAGAATATGGGCTTGGGACAAGGAATGAAAGAGGAGAAAGACTAATTGAGTTCTGTAACAAGTTTCAGCTAGTAATAGCTAATACCCTGTTCAAGAATCACAAGAGGAGAACGTGTACTTGGAAAAGGCCGGGAGATACGGGAAGATTTCAATTAGATTACATCATGGTCAGACAGAGATTCAGAAATCAGATACTGGATTGTAAGGCGTACCCAGGAGCACATATAGACTCAGATCACAATATAGTAGTGATGAAGAGTAGGCTGCAGTTCAAGACATTAGTCAGGAAGTACCAATACCCAAAGAAGTGGGATACGGAAGTACTAAGGAATGACGAGATACGTTTGAAGTTCTCTAACACTGTAGATACAGCAATAAGGAATAGCGCAGTAGGCAGTACAGTTGAAGAGGAATGGACATCTCTAAAAAGGGCCATCACAGAAGTTGGGAAGGAAAACATAGGTACAAAGAAGGTATCTGCGAATAAACCATGGGTTACAGAAGAAATACTTCAGTTGATTGATGAAAGCAGGAAGTACAAACATGTTCCGGGAAAATCAGAAATTCAGAAACACAAGTCGCTGAGGAATGAAATAAATAGGAAGTGCAGGGAAGCTAAGAGGAAATGGCTGCAGGAAAAATGTGAAGACATCGAAAAAGATATGATTGTCAGAAGGACAGACTCAGCATACAGGAAAGTCAAAACAACCTTTGGTGACATTAAAAGCAAAGGTGGTAACATTAAGATTGCAACGGGAATTCCACTGTTAAATGCAGAGGAGAGAGCAGATAGGTGGAAAGAATACATTGGAAGCCTCTATGAGGGTGAAGATTTGTCTGATGTGATAGACGAAGAAACAGGAGTGGATTTAGGAATCCGAATTTAAAAGAGCTTTGGAGGACTTACGGTCAAATAAGGCAGAAGGGATAGATAACATTCCATCAGAATTTCTAAAATCATTGTGGGAAGTGGCAACAAACCGACTATTCACGTTGGTGTGTAGAATATACGAGTCTGGCGATATACCATCTGACTTTCGGAAAAGCATCATCCACACAATTCCGAAGACGGCAAGAGCTGACAAGTGCGAGAATTATCGCACAATCAGCTTAACAGATCATGCATTGAAGCTGCTTACAAGAATAATATACAGAAGAATGGAAAAGAAAATTGAGAATGCGCTAGGTGACGATCAGTTTGGCTTTAGGAAAGGTAAAGGGACGAGAGAGGAAATTCTGACGTTACGGCTAATAATGGATGCAAGGCTAAAGAAAAATCAAGACACTTCCATAGGATTTGTCGACCTGGAAAAAGCGTTTGACAATATAAAATGGTGCAAGCTGTTCGAGATTCTGAAAAAAGTAGGGGTAAGCTATAGGGAGAGACGGGTCATATACAATATGTACAACAACCAAGAGGGAATAATAAGAGTGGACGATCAAGAACGAAGTGCTCGTATTAAGAAGGGTGTAAGACAAGGCTGTAGCCTTTCACCCCCTACTCTTCAATCTGTACATCGAGGAAGCAATGATGGAAATAAAAGAAAGGTTCAGGAGCGGAATTAAAATACAAGGCAAAAGGATATCAATGATACGACTCGCTGATGACATTGCTATCCTGAGTGAAAGTGAAGAAGAATTAAATGATCTGCTGAACGGAATTAACAGTCTAAGGAGTACACAGTATGGTTTGAGAGTAAATCGGAGAAAGACGAAGGTAATGAGAAGTAGTAGAAATGGGAACAGTGAGAAACTTAACATCAGGATTGATGGTCACGAAGTCAATGAAGTTAATGAATTCTGCTACCTAGGCAGTAAAATAACCAATGACGGACGGAGCAAGGAGGACATCAAAAGCAGACTCGCTATGGCAAAAAAGGCATTTCTGGCCAAGATAAGTCTACCAATATCAAATACCGCCCTTAATTTGAGGAAGAAATTTCTGAGGATGTACGTTTGGAGTACAGCATTGTATGATAGTGAAACATGGACTGTGGGAAAACCGGAACAGAAGAGAATCGAAGCATTTGAGATGTGGTGCTATAGACGAATGTTGAAAATTAGGTGGACTGATAAGGTAAGGAATGAGGAGGTTCTACGCAGAATCGGAGAGGAAAAGAATATGTGGAAAATACTGATAAGGAGAAGGGACAGGATGATAGGACATCTGCTAAGACATGAGGGAATGACTTCCATGGTACTAGAGGGAGCTGTAGAGGGCAAAAACTGTAGAGGAAGACAGAGATTGGAATACGTCAAGCAAATAATTGAGGACGTAGGTTGCAAGTCCTACTCTGAGACGAAGAGGTTAGCACAGGAAAGGAATTTGTGGCGGGCTGCATCAAACCAGTCAGTAGACTGATGACAAAAAAAAAACTGTGAAACTGTTACATCTGACACTATGCTTCCTAAATGCTGTATTTGTTGCTTCAACATTCAAATACTAAGTAATCCATCACCGGTCACAAGAAAACTTCAATTCTGCAATGAATAACTATTGCAGGATTCTGAAAAAAGGACCGAAAGCTGTAACGAAACTTTTCTGATACTTGTGAGGACTTTTTTACAATTCAACACATCAGTCACTGAATCCCACAGGGTCAAGACAGCACTGAAAAATGTGAATGATCATTGTTTCTGCGTTCAGATGACTAATGTCCATGGGATGAACATCATTTGAAGTCTGAATATTTGATCCACACTGGATTCTACACTTCATTCCAACACTATTAAACTGCCTAACACTCTCCGACGTCTTTTATACAATGATACCATATTTGTGATGAACAAAACAAAGCTACTGTGAAACACAACAATTCCTATCATCCATGCCACAGCAGAGTGCTTTAATCTTATTGAAGGGAAAATGGCTCACAAACTAAAGGTAGGTTTCCAAGGGACATAAAATTGGATATTGGTGATGAAATCTCATGACAATATTATCCAGCAACACTGGGCAACATTGCAGAGATGTACTACAACATTACCAGACCCTATTACCCAGAAATTTTTACAGCAATGTGTTTGCAGGCCAGAAGTGTTGACAAGAGGGCCATAAAATGGACAAGGGTGGGTAAGTGGAAGTGAGTATGGCTCTACCCATGCAGACATGACCACTGTCTCCAGCTGCTTCGTCAAGAATCTCTTAGAATAAGATCCAAACAAACTACTACTCATGCCTCCTTGCCTCCCGTCGGCAGCTGCTAGGCTAGTGGCAAGAAATGGTGGCAGCACTGGCTGCAAGCTGTGGGGAGTGATAGGAAGGCAGAAGCCGTAGGAATGAGGGCGTAAGAAGCGGTGTATGTACTCATCTCCACACAGCCAGAAACAACGCATGACATCTCATTGAACAAACCACTTTATCTACTGAGACAAAAAACAAGATTTTTGCAGTGCTTTTCCCAAATTCCCTGACACGCTTGAAATCTGATGCTGCTTCCTGATTTCCAGAACTTGTGGAATTTCAACTGCTATTAAACCACAGTAGGTCTTTCCTAGCCCTGAAGACCTTGCTTTGAACACATGTCTAAGGGATACTGAATAATGCTTCTCAATTTTCTCCATTTGAGCTCCACATCTTCATTCCAAGCACTGAATATTTGATGTTGCTCTGCAATACGTATCCTGTCACCCTGCAACACAAAAAAAAAAAAAAAAAGAAATATTTCCCTACCTTTCTTAACATTTCTTGCAAAACCTGTAGTCATAGATGCTACCACATCCTCATGACCACTAACATCCTCCTCTATGTTACCTAATTTGAGAAGTTGAGGTCTGTTTGCTACCAGGAGGTCTAAGATGTTACCTTCACGAGTCAGTTCTCTATCTGCTCGAAGTTATTTTTGGAAAGAACATTTGCAATGATGTCACATGAATCCCTGTCTCTGGCACATTTTGATTGCCTGACTCTCCCAATCTATACTTGCCAAGTTGAAGTCCCCCTACTACAACAGCATGCTCAAGATTGTTATTAATGATATTCTGAAACATCTGTCTGAAGCACTCTACCATTACTGCTCCTGATGCAGGTGGTCTATAAAAATTTATGATTATGATTTTTGAATGACTTTGATGTTTAACTTCACCCAGATTATTTCACATTTGGAATCCATGATAAACACTTTAGTTACTATCAAATTATTTACTGCAATAAATATACCACCACCATTGGCAAACAAACTATCCTTAGGATAAATATTCGAACCTGAATCTAGGATTTTGTTACTATTCATTTCCAGTTTCAACCAGAACTCTTTCTCATACCATGTGGAAAATATAACCTTCAATAAGCAATACTAATTCTGGGACCTTGCTATAGAAGCTCTCTCAATTTACTATAATCATATTAACTATTTTTATTTCCAATCTGCAGGGACAAGTACTCTCTGAGAATAATGTAGCTAATGTAGCTTCCATTTTGGCACGCAATTCATCTTTTACACAGTACACCCTTCAATGAACAGATTATTTAAGTATTGATTGGACATGAAAAACTTTCGGTCTATTTCAGTGTAAGTAGAACAAAACAGCCAATTATGAAATTGCTTTAATGATTGAGCTTGTATTAACATACAAAACAGCTGGTAGAAATGCTGACAGTTCTTGTTCATCTTAAGGATATATCTGATGTAAACGTTACACCATGTATTCTTCTGAATTTCCTTGAATCTCATTTGATTTCGTTTCACATGGAGTGGAAGCCAAACTGTGTCCACTACAGTCAAGTACAATTATAAAGATATGTTCGATGCTGTGTTACATGTACACAGACTGAGCAATAATGTGAGACAACAGCTTTACCATCGCATTAAACTTTGATACCACTGGCCACTCAGCTGGTCCAACTGACCTGCAATGATGTGAGCCGTTTCAGTTCAGACATAAAATAGACAAGCAAAGAAACAATACAGCTTTGAAAGTCATTAATTTGTAAAGAGAATGAAATAATATTCAGCAAAACTCCAGCACTACTGTATGCTTCTTAAATGACCAGGCGGAAAGCATAAAATGCTCTTGTTCTCACCTAACATAGTATTCTATTGAGAAACAAGAGTGATGAAAATGTCGAACTTAAATGCATGGTAATTTTTCTGAGCAAGCTATGTGTGATTCAAAAGTGTACTGCAGGGATTTCACTGCACTGTTTAATACTGAAGCCATTGAAGTATTAATTACACTCAGTCATCTGATATCCCTTAGCTCCTTCCTTATCTGAATCCGAGAAATACATTTCAGTTCTGGAACTGTTGATAACGAGTCCATCAACAAGGAATATGTTAAGCTACCCAGGAACCACACTTCTCCTATCTTATGACATGCCATTTTATATCCCACCAATGTTTGGCAGTGACATGTGAAAAAGCTGTGTGCATTAGGTATTTCCCATATGTCTGGCAGCTTAACACTCATTTCTCGGGCCAGATCCCTTAACTTGGCTCCAGATCAGTTCTGTGGGGCTCATACTGTAAAGGTACAGTGGCAAATGTAAAAATGTAGAATTTGTATGGTGTGCTCAATAATGTGAAAATGATTGTTTCGCATGTTTTCACATCACTAATCACTCTGGTTTGTGTGAGACTGCACGTGTGGTATGAAACAATGGACGTAGTCCAAATAAAAAGTTTATTTTTTCCAATTTTTGCCCTAAAAATTTAGTTGTTACATTTTCTTAATTTAAGCAAACTTTATCAATAATCTTTCACAAAATATTGATACCCAAGAATTTATATTTGAAATGAAAACGAGAATTTCAGGAGCAAAATGTAATTAGAAACAAATGTCCATTATTCATAAAAAATGATTATGAATTTTACAACTGCGAGATGTAGGCATTTATAAAAAACAAAAGGGGGGAGGGGACTAAGACGAGACTTTAACCAGCGAACCATAAACTACACTTATCAATGTACTAAATTACCGATTCTGCTATATATCCAAAATATATCACTATCTGAACTGTATTGAATACAGTTGCTTAGAAAACTCAGCTTTTTTCTTTAAATTTATGAAAAACATTAAGAACAACCTATTTCTTGTCACTGTTTAACCATGTTCCACATGTGTGTTTCACTATGGAACAGGAAGCAGCCCCAGCCATTTTCATAATGCGTATTAACAGCACAACAATCAGAACACAAATATACAGAGACTGTGACTGTACATGATTTTTAAAAGAAATGGTGCACAATTAAAGCATGATTAAGAAAAGCTCTGATGGCTGTTAATACACTAAACTATATTAGAGTTTCATTTAACGTAACTTAATATATCTCATACATAAGTAGGACCTACTTCCAAGAGCATACCAATACCAGAGCATGTGCTACGGCTTCTGACCAATCATCACGTTTGTGTTTGTTTACCTCACATTTATTCTTATGATGAACCTAGTATAACCGTGTTCAGCTGTTTTGGTTACTGTTCTTGTCATCATAAATATCTCCAACCTGAAGACTGGTTTGATAGAATTCTCCACTGTTACTCTTTCCCGTGCACGCCCGCATTCACCTCCGAGCAACTACTGCAACCTACACCCATCTGAAACAGCTATCGCTCTCTCTACAATGTTTACCTCTCACACTTCCCTCCACTACCAAACTGACTAGCCCTTGATACCTCATGATATTTCCTACCAATGAAGTCAAATAGTGCAGTAAATATTTTTTCTCCCCAATTCAATTCAGTATGACTCTCAGAGTCATTTCACTTCAAAACACACCATAATCCAAGGGTTTGTAAATCTGAAACTTCCTGGCAGATTAAAAATGTGTGCCAGACAGACTCAAACTAGGACCTTTGCCTTTCGAGGGTAAATCCCAAGTTCAAGTCTCAGTCCGGTACACAGTTTTAATCTGCCATGAAGTTTCATACAGCACACACTTTGCTGCAGAGTGAAAATTTCATTCTAGTTTGTAACACTAACTCAGATTTTCACAAAACTTTGCACATTTGCCTACACTTCTAACACAAAAACTTCTGCAAAACCTTTCTGGTCTCAGACTACAACTTTATTTTATATCGACTTTTAAATGACGTGATATTCTGATAACTGTGCTCTGCAAGAGTGTTGCTGCAAAATGGTACTTAAAAATGCCCATAACTCCAGTGTTCATGGAGGTTTTGATATGGAATTCCCCCCCCCCCCCCCCTTCTTCTTCTTCTGAAGTTAACAGATATCCAAGATATCCAGTTATTGATGCAGTAAAGTTACGAAGAAAATTTTTTGAAAAACAACGTGTCAATTTTTGATTTCAGAAAATTGCTTTATGCCCTATCATTCCACTTGTCTAAAGTACATTTTAAGTGTATTACTGCTCACTTAATTGCAATGGAAAATACGAATTCAAGCACTGTTGGAAAATTTCTGAAAACACCATGTCATTTGACAACCTATACCTTAGTAAAAACAGTACAAAAAAATAGAAGAGCTGAATGAAGACCAACGAGTTGTGATATTGCTGCGATCCAATATAAGCTTTCCACAAGATCAAGGAAGTGCTACATATGTGAATTCACAGATATTATTCAGGGTGTATACATGGACAAAAAAAAAAAAAAAAAAAAAAAAAAAAAAAAAAAAAAAAAATAAATCCCAGATTTACCGGTTAAAAACACACTTTCTTCTGGATGAAAATACCCTTTTTTCCGTGTGAAGTAACAGTATACTTTTCCTCAAAACTGTACAACTTATCAATTCTTTCAATGGTTGTGGTTTTATACGCTGGCGTAGAATTTCCCAGTACTTTAAAAAATGAAACTCGGGGGAAAAACACGTTTTGGAAAGACGTCTGATGTGCAGCAACATGTACATTGCATATTTCGTATTACGAAAATATAAATTCGAACTCCGCCAACACCGCATGTTACTTTCCGAAGGACTGAGATCGAGATTGCGATGCGCTTTTGTTTGCCAGTCGTAGCTCATGTCACGTGATCTCGCCAGCCAATGACAGCGGATATTCTGAGCATAGGACACGTGATGTAGTCAGCCAATAGCAACATCACTGTTAAGTAGCACGAACACACAAATAGGGAAAGGTAATGATTTAAATTAATATACATAGTGTTGCTACAAGAAGAGAAAAGCTTTTCCGTATAATATTGGTCTCTAAGATTAATAAGCTGCAAGAGGAGCTATGCTTTCACACATAATGTTGATCTTTTTGCGCATGTTCCACTTTAAGATACATCGCACAAATGTGCCAGTAAAATTTTTAACAACGACATAAATGTCTGATCTTCTGGGCTCGAAAATATTCTAAATTGCCATCTTCAAAGATTTGATTTTTGAATGACAGTCAAATGCTCTGTGATTTAAGAAATTCATCGGACATTCGCGCACAGAGTTCATCTTGTGTAAAAGAAAATTTACTTTTAAAGTAACGCTTTCCAAACAACCATTCTGAATATTTTCCCCACAACCTGTTAGAAACAGATTTGTTTCAGCAGTTGCCAACAAAGCGCCACACTTGAGCAGCTATGATGACGCAGGAAACATTAAAAGATCTTATATTATGTCATAAAAGAAACAAGACATAAGAAGATACTCCAAGAGCATAGGAATTTTGTGAACTATAGTAAAATGCATCATTCAGCTTAAAGTGCACACTCGTACGTCCAGATTCAGATGTAAATTTTCTTGGAGTACCAGTACTGTATTATCTCATGTTTGGTTCTTTATTAAGGCATTATGCCATATCCGCTAGAAGATGAAAACGTGAAACTGAAATGCAGCGAACAGTTGAAACTAGCCAATAGTGTGGAACTAAACACTTCGTTTCAAATAAATTGACTGCCTCAGAAGAAAAGATTAATAAAAGTCAAATTTCCGTAACAAACCGACAAAAATAACTTCATTGTTCTGCAAGGCGATAAACGCATGACTGTCAAAGGTGGAAACAAAATAAAATCGGAAACTAATTACATATTTGAGCCTTCCGTAGTTTTGTGAATGTATTTTAAATCACTTGACAGCTCCCGGCCACAGAAATCCGTTTTGTTTTCATTTGACTTGAGAGCAATAAACAAAGAGGAAACAGCAAAATCACTTAACGTAAACACGGGTCACGTGGAGACTACCACCTCCCTACTACAACTCAAGACTGCTCTGTGAATCAGGACCAGATCTACGATATTTCCGAACCGGGCCAATATTAGATACTGGCGCTCCCCCTCCCTCGAGCATTTTAGGTAGGGTGCCAAAAATTTACGAAGTCGACTTTTCAAAAAAAAATCTTCATTTTCTAGCGCAAATCTTTCTGAAGAACCTGATACATAAAATATATATGTTCGAGGGAATGTAAGACATGTTATTGGGTCTTAAGTGTGCCAAAGTGCAGTGCCACGCCTCTTCACACAGCATTCTTCCATCGCATGTCTCTGTATTTGGCTCTGTGGAATTCAAACATGTAATATTTTGTAATGGGTGCCATCAAACTAGATTCACGCCAGTGGAAATTAAAATATCCTGTGGTGCCTCTCCTGCTCCCAGTCGGCTGGTTTGACATTCTGCTCCTCTTCACAAAAATTTCGCAATTAATACTGGATGGGATTATTTGTAACCGGCAGAACAAGAACTCTTCAGAAAATTTTCAGTCTTTAATGCATATTAGCTAATAACTTGCTGTTTTGTGTGGCATAAAATTAAATGTAGGATACACAAAACGAGTAAAGACAAGAGACAAGCAAGACAGTACACATTTCTTCAATCTTTAGGTCCTAGCTTTTTTTCTCTCTAATCTTGCCACAGCTTTATATGGCGTACTTTCCTTTCTGGGAAAGAATCTACTACCTCATCAAAGTTCGTCAACGTTTTGCTACATGAAAAACAAAATGTCATTGTCTAATACTAGAAAAGCTGCTAATACTAATAGTACCCAAGACTGATGTGGTTTCTCGATCTGATTAGTGTATTTTGTCACTGTTAGACAAAACGAAATAGGCCTGCCTAATATTGCAGCAATTGTTACACGCACCAAATAAATGAGACTGTTTTTGCAAAAATGTTCATTTTTATAACACGGCAGAATATAATTCACGAAGTACCAATATCAAATGCCTATTACGCCTACTACAAGCAAAAAGTTTTATGTTAGGAAATAGTTTCACATTTCATTTATACACATAGCTCCTGAAGCATGAGATCGAGAAGCAGTAGTGCGAAATTTTTTTATATAAACTTGGAATCGTCATATTCTTCCGTAATTTGTGCGAGTCCCCGTTTCTTCTCCTTCCTCGTTCTAACGTGAATTGGCTGCTTAGGCGCACCAGTAAAATTCTTCCGGATAGCATCTTGCTGCTATTGCTTATACAGCTGCCACACTTCTATAGCCAGAAGCAGGAGAAGGTACTAATACGCACGTGCATAAGCTCGCTCGTAACCGCTCAAATGATTCTAATGTACACAATTGTGACGTCACGCTCATCGGAGGCAATTTGTTGTTATGAAACACTGCATAGTCTTCCTAAGGCCTTTCACACATTTTGCTGTTGGCCGACGCTTGTATGAGCACTGTGTTTTGTTGTTTTATATGGTGCATTTCCTTTGAAACTTAAGTTTTATTTTAGTTTGTTTACTCACGTTCGTTTTTTACTGCTGCAATATTATTCTGGAGTAGCATGAAACAGTAATATTCTTTGTCAGAGTATTGGTTCTTACCAGACAAATTACAAAAATTTAACTGAAAACTAAAACAATGAAAAATTCCTGGAATTATAAGAAATCCCCGGGTTTTACCCGGACGGAATAAATCCCCGGGTTTTACCCGGATCTCCCGGGTCGTAGACACCCTGTTATTACTTAGAAGTTTTTGAAAGTAAGAACTTGTGATCCTTTCAAAATACACAGGCAAACAGTAAAAAATCTTTGAGGTCATTTGCTTGTCTGAAACATTAAGGGTTAAAAGAATCTCTGTAAAACCAGGCTAAAAGCTGTGCACAACATGTCAGAAGATTTGTGAACAGGAAACGACACCAGTGATAGAAATGAAAGTGATGCAGATGACCCAGAAGTGACATTTCACAAATCAGTACTAAAAAGTCAAAGTACTGACTGTGCAAATAAAGCTTTACATGATTTGGGGTGCTCTCCCTTAGGACTTCACACCATTCAAAATCACAGCAAAGCTTCATATGGCAAAAAGAAGCTAGAAAACGTTAAGCATGTTTCAGAAAGAAATGTGCGCTGGGCATTGAATTGCAGTATTTAAGATTCTTAGTACAGTAAAGCAGGGTGTATACGCGGACAAGGAAAAAACAAAAAAAATTTGCTGGATATGTCCCGGATTTCCGAGTTAAAAATACACTCTCCCGGGTGAAAACACACTTTTTCCCTGTTAAGTGACAGTACAGTTTCCCTTATCAGTCCTTTGAATGGTTATGGTTTTAGACACGGGTGTAGAATTTCCCGGCACTTTAGAAAACTAAACTCAGGGAAAAAGAGACACGTTTTTGAAATATCTTTGATGTGCAGCAACATATACACAGCCTATTTTCATATTACGAAAATATAAATTGGAATTCCACCAAATACCGCAAGTTACTTTCCGAATCATTAAAATCTAGGATGCAATGCGTGTTTGTAAGCCAGTCATAGCTCAGGTCACATGATCTCGCCAACCGATGGCAGTGGATATTCAGAGCATAGGACACTTTATGTAGTCAGCCAACAGCAACATCAATTAAGTAGCACGAACACACCAACAGGAAAAGTTAATAGTTGAAATTAATATACATAGTGTTGCTACAATAAACGCAAAGCTTTCACATATAACATTTGTCTCTAAGGTTAATAAGCTGCAAGAGAAGCTAAGCTTTCGCATATAATGTTTATCTTTTTTGCGCGTGTTACACGTAAGATATATCACACAAATGCGCCAGCAAAATTTTTAATAACGACATAAATGTCTGATCTTCAGGGTTCAAAATTCTTCTAAATCGCTCATCATCAAAGAGTTGATTTTTTAACGAGAGTCAAACGCTCTGCGATTTAATAAATTCATGGTACATTCTCGCACATAGTTACACTTACATAAAAGGATATTTACTTTGAAACTAACGCTTTTCAAACCAACATTCGCAATATTTTCCCGCGACCTGTTAGAAATAGGTTTGTTTCAGCAGTTGCCAGAGAGCGTAGATAACGGGCGACACAGGGCTTGTGCAGCTATCATGACGTAGGAAGCCTGTATGTATGTACGTCTTTAATATTAAAAGATCATACATTACGTCATAAAAGAAACAAGACATCAGAGGATACTCCAAGAGCATCGGAATTTTGTGAAGCATACCAAAATGTGCACATTTAAAGTACACACTTAAAAGGGCACATTTACATGTCCAGAGTCCTGATGAAGTAAACCTCGACCTGATATTAAGCTTTTCAGTGTGGTATTCGGGATGTAAATTTTCTTGGAGCACCGGTACTGTATTATATCGTGTTTGGTTCTTTATTATGGCAAAATGCCATATGTGCTAGAAGATGAAAACGTGCACTTGAAATGCAGTGAACAGTTGAAACTAGCCAGTACTGTGGAATTAAACATTTCGTTTGAAATACATTGACTACCTCTGCGGAAAAGTTTATAAAAGTCAAATTTCTTTAGCAGACAGACAAAAATAACTTCATTGTTCTGCAAGGCGATTAATGCTTGCATTCTTCTACTGCACGTCACTGTATTTCACTCTGTGGAATTTAAATGTGTATATTTTGTAATGGATGCCATCAAACTATACTCAGGACAGTGGAAATTGAAATTTCCTGTGGTGCCTCTCCTGCTCCCGGTCGGCTGGTTTGACAGCCTGCCCCCCCCCTCCCCCCTTTTTTAAAAAAAAAAATTATCGCAATTAATAGCGGATGGGATTATTTGTAATCGGGAGAGCAAGAACTGTTCAGAAAATTGCCTTTGTTGCCTATTAGCTAAAAACTTGCTGTTTTGTGTGATATAAAATTAAATACAGGATACATAAAACCAATAAAGACAAGAGATAAGCAAGAAAGTACACATTTCCTCAAACCTTAGCTCCTAGCATTTTATTCCTCTAATCTTGCTACAGCTTTACGTGGCGTGCTTTTCTTTCTGCGACAGTATCTATTACCTCAAAGTTCGCCAAACGTTTTGCTACATGAAAAATCGAAATGTCATAATCGAATACTGAAAAAGCTGTTAACACAAATAACACCCAAGACTGATGTGGTTTCTCGAACTGATTACATCTGTTTTGTCACTGTCTGCTAGATAAAACAAAATAGGCCTTTATAATACTGCAGCAATTTTGTAAAGCACTCCAAATAAATGAGACTGTTTTGGCACAAATGGCCATTTTCATAACAAGACAGAATATAACTTACGAAGTACCAATATCAAATGCCTGTTAGTCCTACTAAAAGCAAAATACTTTACGTCAGGAAATATTTTCACATTTCATTCATTCATACACATCAGTTTCTCATGCACGAGATCAAAAAGTAGTATTACGAAATTTTTATATGAATTTGGAATCATCTTATTCTTCCATAATTTGATGTCCCCGTTTCCTCTCCTTCCTCGTTCTACCAAACAATCTTGTCATCACCAATTCTGTAGCTATTCCTGCCATTGTCAAAATTTGTTCGCCAATTAACATCACTAAACCTGCCAGAATCACAGGTTTTGTTATCCCGCAATTATTTTCTGGTTAGGAACTATTACGTGTTCGTACAACACGCTTTCCGCGCTACTTCCAAAATAGAACTTAAGCGGCTGCTAGCCGGGGATTGTACAACTGGTCCTTGCTAGTATAGCAAACCGGCCAAAAATTTTCGGTCAAAATTTAATTTTCTTGGATACACCGAGAAAATAATACATTTTTGTCAGTTGTTTATCTCCATTCTGGTTGTCTGAATCTACAAATTTCACTAGTAACTATAACAACGCTGATCATTCGCAAACCCAATCAACCACATAATCAGACAGCTATTGGCATTCATCCATTTGGCTTTACTCCACTCAGCTCGTATAGTCCTGTCCCCTTTTGTCTGTGGAAAGTTTATTTCTAGATGTCACGAGGATTCTCCTGAGAGACATCACGCATTCAGTAGTCAACTTATGATTCATTCAGAAATGAACTTAAAGTGTGTTCAAAAATGTTAAAAAAACAAACAGGGATGCGTTTCAAAATCATATAAATGATCAATATATCAACGTGCCTTTTATCAATTAAATTCAGTATCTCTTCTGTTACTGAAGGCTTTCTACTAGCCCTCGTCTTTTTACCTACTTGATCCTCTGCTGCCTTCATTATTTCATTCCTCAAAGCTACCCATTCTTCTTCTACTGTATTTCTTTCCCTCATTCCTGTCAATTGTTGCCTTATGCTCTCCCTGAAACACTCTACAACCTCTGGTTTAGTCAGTTTATCCAGGTCCCATCTCCTTAAATTCCCATCTTTTTGCAGTTTCTTCAGTTCTAATCTACGGCGACCTTGGTTTCAGTAGTGTTTTCAGAGTTATGTAGATGTGTGAAGTTTGTGTGGTTTGTCAGTACATATCAAGGGCTGCATTTGAGCTATATAGGGCACAGCAAATGTCCAACCCCACTTTTCGGAGTTGCAGGTGTTGGGGTTTTTTTGACAGCTTCATTTGAGCTAATAGGTCGAGTGAAGTGTGTACTCCCGGTGGTTTTGTGGCCATAGTGTTTAAGTTGAGATTTTTTATTTTCAATATTTGTTTTGGGATGGTGGGATGTTTCCTTCTGTTTTGTTATATATTCACTTTGTCCCTGCCCTAAAACATCTACTGTATTTACTCGAATCTAAGCCGCAATTTTTTATCCGCTTTTTGTACTCCAAAAAACCACCTGCAGCTTAGAATCGAGTGCAGAGTAGGCGGAAGTTCTGAAAAATGTTGGTAGGTGGCGCCACAACAAACTTCTGCCGTCTAATACATGTAGTGCTACACAGGCATGCTTGTGCAGACTCAAAGATAAATACTGGCGCCAAAACCTCTGCGCCAATAAATAAATTTAAAATAAAGGTAGAAGAACGTAAACATTATGCCATGTATTCTTTTGTATTTGCTGCTATCTCATTTAAATCCTGTCTGTCTAATAAACTAGGAAACTAGAGTGAGACACCAGCAAGCGCAGAAGAATATACGTATCATGTCATTATTATATTCGTATTATTCTTATGCTGGATAGTGATACAGTCGGAAATGAAGCACGGCAACTGACTAGATTTTTAAATCTAAGGTGACTAATTTCTATGCAGAATGTTATGTACTAAACAGGCGTCTGCAAGGATTTTCAAACGGAGAAAAATTTTCGCTAAACTCTCGTTCAGAACATCTATCATATGCAGTCTATTATTTAGTTCTTGTTGACCATTATCAAAGAAAGCAGCAGTGTAAGTAATAACAAATAACAGTCTCTTGTCATTCTTTTGCTTATGTGACAATTCCTCTCCTTTTTATTGTAAGTGGCAGTAGTTCGCACAAAAGCAAGCCCTGCCTCGAGCGGCAACAGGTCGTAATCACTCATTATCAGAATGCGACAAACAATGCATGACACAGTACAATAATGCATTTTCAGCTTAGAGTGACGTAAACACCTATAACAAAGAACGGCACTGATCTGATTAAAGCAAAATAAGCGATCGATTCAAACCAGACAAAACATTTGAAAAAGAAGGGTACCCTTACAAATACGGACTGAGTGCCTGACACATACCAATGGCTACTTGATAAAGCTTAAATATTGAGCTTACGACTCGAACCAAACTACTGTAGCTGTATCTTCATCCATTCGACTTAAATTGTGTCTCATGTTACAATGGACCAACTTTGTTTCAATTTTAGAGGTGCGGTCTAAAACTTTGCCCTTGAATTTCGAGTCTCAAATTTCAGGTGCGGCTTAAATTCGGGAAATTTTTTTTCCCTTGCTTTCGAGCCTCTTTTTTCAGGTGTGGCTTAAATTCGAGTAAATAAGGTTATTTCCCACAGTTGTTGCCTTAGTTTCATTTGAAGTCAGATTTTTGTTTGTTTGCTTTGTTGGCACGAGTACTTAGTGACGCCATTTTCTCTACACTGAAAGTAGGCCACCGTATTGATGATGCCATGGGTCAAAACAGACAGGTGGAGTCTGATGCTTCCCTAATGCTGAAAGTCAAATCCTGTTTGGTACTGTACTGTAATTTCTATGGAGTTCCCTGTCTGCTACATTTCATAACAACACAAGTCATACAGTTCTGATGCTGGAGAAGCTACACACGTTATGTATGGAGTTAATAACATGCATACCATATGTTAAAGATCTCTACACATGCAGAAAATTATGTACACTCACTGACAGTGTACACTAGTCTCTTTCAAATAAACAATCACATCAACAGCCACAACATGAAATTGAGAACTGTTGAAGTATTATTTTCTTACGGTAAGCTGAGTAACTATTACTCCACTGCTTGATAAAAGTCTCTAAGAAATTGGTGACAATACAGAAAAAAAACATTGAAACCTTAGAATATATGGCATATTCAGTTTTCATCACACCTTTCTTATAAGCAAACGGAACTTTCCGAAATACATAGCATATCCAAGAAAAAATGTCACAGTAACATGAGATCCCAAATTAAAAACGAAGAAGCATCTAGAAATGATCCCACGAACTGGGTAAATCTGATGTTTATACTGTAATTTTTAGGCAGCTGTTTCCTGTTCTCAGTGGATTGTTGTGAGTACCAATTAGGGTTGCAAAGACAAAATTTATACTGCGAAAACACTACACTGTGGTTGTTGTTGTTGTCTTCAGTCCCGAGACTGGTTTGATGCAGCTCTCCATGCTACTCTATCCTGTGCAAGCTTCTTCATCTCCCAGTACTTACTGCAGCCTACATCCTTCTGAATCTGCTTAGTGTATTCATCTCTTGGTCTCCCTCGTCGATTTTTACCCTCCACGCTGCCATCCAATACTAAATTGGTGATCTCTTGATGCCTCAGAACATGTCCTACCAACCGATCCCTTCTTCTGGTCAAGTTGTGCCACAAACTTCTTTTCTCCCCAATCCTATTCAATACTTCCTCATTAGTTATGTGATCTACCCATCTAATCTTCAGCATTCTTCTGTAGCACCACATTTCAAAAGCTTCTATTCGCTTCTTGTCCAAACTAGTTATCGTCCATGTTTCACTTCCATACATGGCTACACTCCATACAAATACTTTCAGAAACGACTTCCTGACACTTAAATCTATACTCGAAGTTAACAAATTTCTCTTCTTCAGAAACGGTTTCCTTGCCATTGCCAGCCTACATTTTATATCCTCTCTACTTCGACCATCATCAGTTATTTTGCTCCCCAAATAACAAAACACCTTTACTACTTTAAGTGTCTCGTTTCCTAATCTAATTGCCTCAGCATCACCCGATTTAATTTGACTACATTCCATTATCCTCGTTTTGCTTTTGTTGATGTTCATCTTATATCCTCCTTTCAAGACACTGTCCATTCCGTTCAACTGCTCTTCCAAGTCCTTTGCTGTCTCTGACAGAATTACAATGTCATCGGCGAACCTCAAAGTTTTTACTTCTTCTCCATGAATTTTAATACCTACTCCGAATGTTTCTTTTGTTTCCTTTACTGCTTGCTCAATATACAGATTGAATAACATCGGGGAGAGGCTACGACCCTGTCTCACTCCTTTCCCAACCACTGGTTCCCTTTCATGCCCCTCGAATCTTATAACTGCCATCTGATTTCTGTACAAATTGTAAATAGCCTTTCGCTCCCTGTATTTTCTATCTGCCACCTTCAGAATTTGAAAGAGAGTATTCCAGTTAACACTGTCAAAAGCTTTCTCTAAGTCTACAAATGCTAGAAACGTAGGTTTGCCTTTTCTTAATCTTTCTTCTAAGATAAGTCGTTGCCTCACGTGTTCCAACATTTCTACGGAATCCAAACTGATCTTCCCCGAAGTCCGCTTCTACCAGTTTTTTCATTCGTCTGTAAAGAATTTGCGTTAGTATTTTGCAGCTGTGACTTATTAAGCTGATAGTTTGGTAATTTTCACATCTGTCAACACCTGCTTTCTTTGGGATTGGAATTATTATATTCTTCTTGAAGTCTGAGGGTATTTCGCCTGTCTCATACATCTTGCTCACTAGATGGTAGAGTTTTGTCAGGACTGGCTCTCCCAAGGCCGTCAGTAGTTCTAATGGAATGTTGTCTACTCCCGGGGCCTTGTTTTGACTCAGGTCTTTCAGTGCTCTGTCAAACTCTTCACGCAGTATCTTATCTCCCATTTCGTCTTCATCTACATCCTCTTCCATTTCCATAATATTGTCCTGAAGCACATCGCCCTTGTATAAACCCTCTATATACTCCTTCCACCTTGCTGCCCTCCCTTCTTTGCTTAGAACTGGGTTGCCATCTGAGCTCTTGATATTCATACAAGAGGTTCTCTTATCTCCAAAGGTCTCTAATTTTCCTGTAGGCAGTATCTATCTTACCCCTAGTGAGACAAGCCTCTACATCCTTACATTTGTCCTCTAGCCATCCCTGCTTAGCCATTTTGCACTTCCTGTCGATCTCATTTTTGAGACGTTTGTATTCCTTTTTGCCTGCTTCATTTACTGCATTTTTATATTTTCTCCTTTCATCAATTAAATTCAATATTTCTTCTGTTACCCAAGGATTTCTATTAGCCCTCGCCTTTTTACCTACTTGATCGTCTGCTGCCTTCACTACTTCATCTCTCAGAGCTAACCATTATTCTTCTACTGTATTTCTTTCCCCCATTCCTGTCAATTGTTGCCTTATGCTCTCCCTGAAACCCTGTACAACCTCTCGTTTAGTCAGTTTATCCAAGTCCCATCTCCTTAAATTCCCACGTTTTTGCAGTTTCTTCAGTTTTAATCTACAGTTCATAACCAATAGATTGTGGTCCGAGTCCACATCTGCCCCTGGAAATGTCTTACAATTTAAAATCTGGTTCCTAAATCTCTGTCTTACCATTATATAATGTATCTGATACCTTTTAGTATCTCCAGGCTCCTTCCAGGTATACAAACTTCTTTTATGATTCTTGAACCAAGTGTTAGTTATGATTATGTTGTGCTCTGTGCAAAATTCTACAACGCGGCTTCCTCTTTCATTTCTTCCCCCCAACCCATATTCACCTACTATGTTTCCTTCTCTCCCTTTTCCTACTGACGAATTCCAGTCACCCATGACTATTAAATTTTCGTCTCCCTTCACTACCTGAATAATTTCTTTTATCTCGTCATACATTTCATCTATTTCTTCATCATCTGCAGAGCTAGTTGGCATATAAACTTGTACTACTGTAGTAGGCATGGGCTTTGTGTCTTTCTTGGCCACAATAATGCGTTCACTATGCTGTTTGTAATAGCTAACCCGCACTCCTATTTTCTTATTCATTATTAAACCTAATCCTGCATTACCCCTATTTGATTTTGTATTTATAACCTAACTTTAACTTATCCATTTCCCTATTTAAATTTTGTAACCTACCTGCCTGATTAAGGGATCTGACATTCCACACTGTGGTATATATCTAAAGACAAAGATGATGTAACTTACCAAATGAAAGCGTTGGCATGTTGATAGACACACAAACAAACACAAACATACACACAAAATTCAAACTTTCCTAACCAACGGTTGCTTCGTCAGGAAAGAGGGAAGGAGCTCTTTCCTGACGAAGCAACCGTTGGTTGCGAAAGCTTGAATTGTGTGTGTGTGTGTGTGTGTGTGTGTGTGTGTGTGTGTGTGTGTGTGTGTGTGTGTGTCAACATGCCAACACTTTCATTTGGCAAGTTACATCATCTTTGTTTTTAGATATATTTTTCCCACGTGGAATGTTTCCCTCTATTATATTCATAACACTGTGGTATTTATTAGACAATTATGAAATAGTAAGAGAACCTTTAAAACAGATATTGTATTTCAGAAACACACTTTAATATTTATAAATTTTGAGCAGTTCTTTGCACTAATTTTTGACTTTACTTACGAAATGCTTCAGATTTTCAATGGTTTTAACATGTAAAGCATCAATTCACTGTCTTACTCAGCTAAAAAACTGGCAGGATTTTCTGACAACTTCCAATTGTTCTTTCAACAGCCAATAATATCCACCTTCTCTTAACAACTTCAAACATCTAATTTCATTTCAACTTCCATCAGATCTACTTCTGTTTTTGACGATCTTGGCAAAAACATGGTCTCATGGAGACTGCAAATACATTCTGGATCACATTTCATACCAAAGAACTCCATTTCATTATTGATCAAATCATAAAAGCTGTAAATTATGAGTGGATCATTTGTTACACATCTTCTAGCTTGCTGTCAAGACTGGTTTCTTTACTGTCAACTCATGATGTTCCTTAAAAATTTGGAACTGATGTTATTAGTAAAACTTGTAAGAATGTTGCGCTCAGACACATTTCTACAGCATCTCTCACTCCTAAATAATCCAAATCTCCATTTAGCCTTACATGTGTCTGTTAATAACCCCAAATTTCTCTCCGAAAATTAAACCAGGCTACCCTACTACATACAGCAGTTTATTATGTTTGTAGTTTTCCAGAACCTGAGACGATGGTTTTCAAAAAAACTGCATCTCTGGTTGTACCAAAAACATACAATAGAATTTAAAACATTGCCTCTGGGACATTATTCAAATTTGGGATAAATTTGAGTGTCCGATACCACACGTCGGCATTGGCCAATGACGTCATATGTAAGGCAAAGATGCTGCAATGGACAATCTATGAATGGAACGGATTATACTCATGAACAAATGAATGTAGTATGCCATAAAATAATACATTTAATTAGACTATTATTTACACGTGAATTTCATTTAAATGAGTTGAAGACGACTGAAATAAATAAGTACACAAGAGCAATTACGAGTGCATACATTAAGTAACATAACAGTGTTATGCAGAACCTGTTGCCAGCAATGTGGAAGGCCTAGTATACCGTTAGCAGAGCCTGTTCTATTATATTTTCCACACGGACACAAAAACGATCTAAATAATGAAGCGTCGAATAGCTGGAATTGGTAACTAGAAGCAACCTATGTAGGAGGTCATTTCAAGTTACCAATTCCAATATTACTGTTTGTTGCGCAAAAATCTTATATCAGAAACGTGCGAAAAAAAATGATCTTGTTAGTCAACTACAGAATATGACTAGACTTTCAAAAAAAAAAATAAATAAATAAAAAATAAAAAAAAATCTTTACACACATTACTGCACACGCAAAGAGATAAAATGCAAAAAAAGACCAAACCCTGTAACTGATAACTATACTACACGAAAGTCACACCAGCTGCAGTAGCTCCAAATAACACTCAGTAAAATCGATAAGCCAGGAGTGACAGTAAAAATAAGACAAGTGTAGGAAAAACATCAAAAAGGGGAACATAATAGTGGTTACCTATAAGAAACTTACCACATATGAACTTCCAAAGGAGTCAAAGATCAAGGCCGACAAGAACGAAGTAAGGACATAACAAGAAATAATTATGTTAGGAGGTAAAACTGTAACGAAAGAAGCAAAATCCAGAATAACTAAAGAAAAAAATAATGTTGGTGCTGCTGTGGTCTTCAGTCCTGAGACTGGTTTGATGCAGCTCTTCCTGTGCAAGCTGCGTCATCTCCCAGTAAGTACTGCAGACTACATCCTTCTGAAGAAATAAGAAACACAAACTCCAGGCACGAATAAGGTACCGCTCGAATCAGTTCTTCCTGCCCTCAATCAGATCAAAATTTTAAAATAATAAAAAAAATTAAACCAAGAGTCAATCACATAAACCCTCCGGCAAAGACACAGCAATACCCCTCGGCCCACTATTGTAACCAGAAAACATTAAAACGACAGAAAAACCTCCCTCCAGAGAAACCAAGAAAGTAGTACAAAATAGTAAAATACAAAAACGCAACGCAAAACAAGAAAAAAAGTATCAGACCCACCAACACCTAACTAACAAACCGAGGCCCGTACATTTTGCTGACTACTTTCATAAATCCAACAAATAAACAATAACCTTTAGGAATACTTTTCCTCCAACAGTATTCATCTAAATGGCGTTGCAACACTGAAATCTTTCTCTTTCCCTGCAACGACACCCAATGACTGCAAAAATTATAGTTGATTTACGGTCACTCATTTTCTGAAGCAGAATTTTTGCAGTAAAAACAACTGACTCATCCATAATGAACAGCGTGAGAAATCAAGACCTTATAAATCACGACTACTTTCATTAACAAAAGATGCCAAAAACAAATTACGAGATGAAAACAAAACAATCTACATCAAATTTTTAATACACGAGTGTAACGATCAAATCCAGAGAAATCATTTAACGTTCATTGACAGCAATCTATGGCACAAACAAAGTAACATCACACATTACGTCATTGGTCAAAGTTGACGAGTGATATCGGACACTAGAATTGACCCCCAAACTTTCATCAAATTTGACCAAACAGCAGCTGAATGCAAGTATCACAGAAACAGTGTTTTTCTTTAAAGGTGAATGAAGGGCTGACAAATCAATACAGAACTTTGGAATTAGTCGAGATTCTGCACAGATTTTGTCGATCATACCGAAACCCTAAATCTTCCTCTTTCTTTTTGACAGAATTTGTGGGCTACAGTGCGTGTATGTACTCCTAGATATAATAACATTGTTACACAAACTTACATTACACATACTAATGAAAAGGAGGTCATGAATTGCCAGGAATTATCTAACTTCAATTACTTACTCCCTGATTTCCCATCCATAGTAGTTCTTCCTGGTGATCAAAGGCAATAGCTGACACTCCAAAGCGGTCACCCCCATCGGCCAAGATAGAATGAGTTTCATGGAATTCTGCATTTGTGTAGACGTTATATTGATCGTCAGCTGGAACATACTGTGGTGCAGGAATGTCGTAGCCCTCTGCTTGGACTACTGGGTACTGGACGTTGCCCTCTGAATACACTGTAAAACGAGACAGCAGAA
This sequence comes from Schistocerca serialis cubense, assembly GCF_023864345.2. Taxonomy (NCBI): domain Eukaryota; kingdom Metazoa; phylum Arthropoda; class Insecta; order Orthoptera; family Acrididae; genus Schistocerca; species Schistocerca serialis. The sequence continues at coordinate 549,595,662 of NC_064641.1, forward strand.
ACCAATAACTAAAAACAGTTCCTTGGATTTTCTACATATGAAATCATTTTACGAGAAACACGTTTAGCAACAGAACTGCATCGTTCTATACACCCGAGGTACGAACTACTACACTCTTCAAATACGAACACAAATATCATCTTCACATGCAAATTAATATCCGTTTCAAAGCTCTTCCATTTCTACCGGGCATCCTGCTATTCAATTAATCGCTAAAGGACTTACAACTTGCCCGTAACAATTCTCTGTCTGCCTGAAACACATTATTTCCCGGTGTCCACCCCACATTCACACTTCAAATCTGTATGCCTCTTTCAAGGACAAAGATGTTTACACTCACATAATATCTCTTCTGACGCCGATGCTACGTTGGGGTCGAAATGTGCAATTCCTGGAAACTCCATGGCATTATCTCTCTTGATTTGGAGAGATTCAACAGCTTTGTTATCATCACTACTTTCAAATAGTTGCAAACCGAGTTAAGAACGCATTTATAACACCAACCCACAAACGTCAATAACCTTAAACCATGTTGCTCCGAAACAGTGCTGCCAATAGAAGTACTCTACAGCTACCGTCCTGCTGCACTGCTAACATTATAGGGAATTTTTTTCTTTTCATTTTTAACAGGGAACCATTCCACAAACAAAACAATAAGCAGAAACAGAATTCGTGTAACTAATTTAATTTGATACTGTGGAATACAAAAAGCGAATAAAAATCTCAAACCATGGAGGTTTTTACACATATCGAAACTAGAAACAGAAGCACACAGAACAAGTGTTCTTTTGAAAACTATTTCCAGATCTCGCTGCAAATTACCTTTTCGACCAGGCGTCCGTATCCAAGAACTACAAAACTATCATCGAAAAATTAGCACAGAAACACAGGACAGTGAAACAAGACACCCATAGGGTCTTCCCTCAAACAAGTCGATAACAAGCGATGGTAAAAAGCAGCGGTATTAATAATTACCGTATCTAGACACGATAAGTGAACACGTGCTTACATTTTCTAATAACGTTGTTGGCATTATCCACCATACTGTCAAATAGGCGATTATACAGCAAATCTCATGAAACTATTGATGAATTTGAGCAACAAGCAGACCTTTCAGCGTTCCACAATCACCAAACCACCTATATATAGTCTTCCTACACAGTTGTCTTAGTGTTACCATGAAATGTTAGTAATATATGACAATGAAATTTGGAAAAAAACACATTATATAATTGTTTCGAAACAATAAAAGTAACTTTTTCGACATTATTTCCACTGAGCTTACGTACCGTATTTGGCTTGCCATGATTCTTATACTGATAATTACTTCGAATTTATTTCCAAGTCGGTAACAAAAGCATTTACTACATATTTTGCATAAAAAACAAAATCACATCGACCCTAATCTGGAAAATGCAACTAGGCCTACAGAAATTATTCTAATACTAATTCGTGCACTTTTGCGTTGCCTAAAAAGGCACTATTTTATCACTGATCTGTGTTGCTTCTTTTTAAAATTGCCACGCAAACAGTCCTGTAACATATGGCAGTAAGCGTCAATCATTGTTCCGCCTTTTCTTCTACAGACAACTCTGCTGAAGACCCACGACTTCCAAAACACATTCTAAATACCTAGATCAACGGACAAGCCTCAGGCGAGTATTTCAATGCGTATTGCAGACATATATCGTATATGAAATACTAGGAATGTACGGGAGTCCGCTACGTACCCTTTACCAAACCTTTTGCCTGCGACATAGTGTTTTTTGGTCCACTTTCGGCAACCCCTGTTTTGATTGCTTTGTCTCCAGAGTGACACAGTTCATCCATATCTCACCTATAGTAGACAATATCAACACAAATGTCCATCCTAGGTCGTTTTAGGCTAGTCAACTAATGCAAATGCATCACACACATCATCATACGAAGAACATAATTCGTGATAGCCTACTATGCATCCTTCCACATGAGACTCCTACTACTGCAGCAATACCAAGAAAACGACTCTGAAGCTTCTCTCACGATAATTGTTTTGGTTTTCAAAATCACATGTTCAGGAAAAATCATTAATCTGGCGGCAGGAAAATGCTAGAGACATTTCACCAAGGAACAACGTTTAAAGTCATTTCTCTATTAATAGCAATCTTCAGTACTGGTACAGTCTACCCAAGAGCTTCTGTAACACTTGATATCCACGCTATAGTTTATTCTTCGTAATTAAAAATGTTTTCAACACTGGACGAAAATTGTCGTTATACCTACCTCCAATCACAATCAACAAACAACTGTCTATTGCATTTGTTTGAAAGTATGAACAATATTGTTGTAAGAAACATGACTACCAATAGTCATTCAGCGAAACGAATTTCCCGCTTTTCGCTGATATCAAGTGTTTTAACTTTGTTCAGCTTGGATATAAATAGCGTACCTATGTCTACATTTACGTGTATACTCTGCAAGCCACTGCGAAGTGTGTGGTAGAGGAAATGGAGCGCGAGAAGACTGACTGTTTAAAGGTCTCTGTGCATTCTGTAATTAACTTAATCTTACCCTCAGGATCCCTATAGCAGCGGTATGTTGGATGTTGTAGTACGTAATTTTTAAGCAATCTCCTTTGTAGACTGATTGAGTTTCCCTTGTGTTCTACCGATAAACCTAAGTCTGTCACTTGATTTACACACAACTGGGCCTATGTTATCTCTCCACTTCATATCCCTACAATCTTTAGCACCATAGCACCCAGGTATTTGTATGAGTTTATCAATCCCAATTGCAATTCATTGATACTGTACTCATGTGATATTGAATTGGTAAATTTCACAGTTTTACCAGGGTCTCACATAACCGTCGCAATACTTCGCCTCGATTTTGTTGCCTAGTCCGCAAGCAGCGCACCATGCGGTCAGTAAGTTAAACTATTGAGTTCAGCTCTATCGTGAAAGCGAAAGCGAATAGTAGTTGTTTACTTTGGCTTGTACAATGGTGTTTACAAATGGGAGCGTAGCATAGCGCAATAAATTGCAGCTACAACAACAACAACAACAACAACAAGATACCACATGTCTTTTTTTAGGTTTCTTAAGGACCCTGATAGGTATATACCATCTGTATCTGTGTCTTCAGGATTCGCTTGCAAATTGAAGGTACACTACTGGCCATTAAAATTGCTACACCAAGAAGAAATGCAGATGATAAATAGGTATTCATTGGACAAATATATTATAATACAACTGACATGTGATTATATTTTCACGCAATTTGGGTGCATAGATCCTGAGAAATCAGTACCCAAAACAACCACCCCAGGGAGTGGTGGTGGTGGTTAGTGTTTAACGTCCCGTCGACAACGAGGTCATTAGAGACGGAGCGCAAGCTCGGGTTAGTGAAGGATTGGGAAGGAAATCGGCCGTGCCCTTTCAAAGGAACTATCCCGGCATTTGCCTGAAACGATTTAGGGAAATCACGGAAAACCTAAATCAGGATGGCCGGAGACGGGATTGAACCGTCGTCCTCCCGAATGCGAGACCCCAGGGAGTAATAACGGCCTTGACACACCTGGGCATGGAGTCAAACAGAGCTTGGATGGCGTGTACAGGTGCAGGTACCCAAGCAACTTCAACATGATACCACAGTTCATCAAGAGTAGTGACTGGCGTATTGTGACGAGACAGTTGCTTGGCCACCATTGACCAGACGTTTTCAATTGGTGAGAGATCTAGAGAGTGTGCTGGCCAAGGCAGCAGTCGAACATTTTCTGTATCCAGAAAGGCCCATACAGGACCTGCAACATGCGGTCGCGCATTATCCTGCTGAAATGTAGGGTTTTGCAGGGACTGAATGAAGGGTAGAGCCACGGGTTGTAACACATCTGAAATGTAACGTCCACTGTTCAAAGTGCCATCAATACGAACAAGAGGTGACTGAGATGTGTAACTAATGGCACCCCATACCATTATGCTGAGTGATACGCCAGTATGGCGATGACAAATACATGCTTCCAATGTGCGTTCACCGCGATGTCGCAAAACACGGATGCGACCATCAAGATGCTGTAAACAGAACCTGGATTCATCCGAAAAAATGACGTATTGCCATTCGTGCACCCAGATTCGTCGTTGAGTACACCATCGCAGGCGCTCCTGTCTGTGATGCAGCGTCAAGGGTAACCGCAGCCATGGTCTCCGAGCTGATAGTCCATGCTGCTGGAAACGTCGTCGAACTGTTCATGCAGATGGTTGTTGTCTTGCAAACGTCTCCATCTGTTGACTCAGGGATCGAGACGTGGCTGCACGATCCGTTACAGCCATGTGGATAAGATGCCTGTCATCTTGACTGCTAGTGATACGAGGCTGTTGAGCCGGCCGAAGTGGCCGTGCGGTTAAAGGCGCTGCAGTCTGAAACCGCAAGACCGCTACGGTCGCAGGTTCGAATCCTGCCTCGGGCGTGGATGTTTGTGATGTCCTTAGGTTAGTTAGGTTTAATTAGTTCTAAGTTCTAGGGGACTAATGACCTCAGAAGTTGAGTCCCATAGTGCTCAGAGCCATTTTTTTGAGGCTGTTGGGGTCCAGCACGGCGTTCCATATTACCCTCCTGAACCCACCGTTTCCATATTCTGCTAACAGTCATTGGATCTCGACCAACGCGAGCAGCAATGTCGCGATACGATAAACCGCAATCGCGATAGGCTAGAATCCGACCTTTATCAAAGTCGGAAACGTGATGGTACGCATTTCTCCTCCTTATATGCCGGCCGCGGTGGTCTCGCGGTTCTAGGCGCTCAGTCCGGAACCGCTCGACTGCTCCGGTCGCAGGTTCGAATCCTGCCTCGGGCGTGGATGTGTGTGATGTCCTTAGGTTAGTTAGGTTTAAGTAGTTCTAAGTTCTAGGCGACTGATGACCACAGATGTTAAGTCCCATAGTGCTCAGAGCCATTTGAACAATTTCTCCTCCTTACACGAGGCATCACAACAACGTTTCACCAGGCAACGCCGGTCAACTGCTGTTTGTGTATGAGAAATCGGTTGGAAACTTTCCTCATGTCAGCACGTTGTAAGTGTCACCACCGGCGCCAACCTTGTGTGAATGCTCTGAAAAGCTAATTATTTGCATATTACAGCATCTTCTTCCTGTTGGTTAAATTTCGCGTCTGTAGCACGTCATCTTCGTGGTGTAGCAATTTTTATGGCCAGCAGTGCATATTGCTGATTAATGTTCCGTTTTAGGAGTTGAAAAAGGCACGTGAATAGCAGATGAGAAGATCTTATGGAAAAAGACCCTTTTTACCTTCATAATAATGAACCGCTTTGTCTTCTACACGTCGAACAAAATCAGTTCATGAATGCAGACATTAATAAACTCGTGTGAAATGCAGTAAATCCGATTGTTTGACATTCCGAATACGCCAACTCAACTGGCGATGTAGAGGAGATTGCCACAAAGGTTCGACAATCCATCTAAAGTTGTAAAATACTCCTACAGCACAGAAGCAGCCAGTTCAACTCTCCAAATATCAGTTTCAGATTCATCTGAATCGTCAACACAGACCTGCTTTGGCGATGAAGTGGTAAAATTAAGTACAGTTATTCGTGTTTAGAAAACGCATGTGGAGTATCAGAATGTGCAGATCACTAGATTTCGTGTAAAACCGTTATGGGACAAGAAAAGTGCCCATCATTTTAAGTACAGACAGGGACAGAAAATGCATCAGAAGGATCATGTGAAGAAGAACAAACAAATTTTGAAAACTATTGGATCCCAATATTTTAAAAACAATGTCCTTGGCTTGTTAAACCAGATTAGCACGCCATATGCAAGATGGAAGGACAAAAGTAAGCTGCCCTAAATTTATTATATTACAGCACTCAGGCATACAGGTTTGTTCAGAATGTTTTATGTTTCCACCAGCATGAACATTACAGAGGTTTGTGGAGCGCATACAAATAAAATGTGGTATAAGTGACAATATGTTCCACCTTTTAAAGCAGAAGGTACACCTTTTCTCTGATACTGATAAACTAGTGAATATGTTATTGGATGAAATGTCTGTAATGGCCAATTTAGCATATGACAGCGCATCTGACAGTGCTATTGGCGTTGAGGGATTGGTGTTTACACTCACAGTATATTTCTCCCACCATTTGGCAGTTTCTTGTCGCACTTAGAATAATGTTGGTCTATGGAACGACAAATAGGGCGTCGATCCCTTTTGCATGTAGATGAACATGTCTGTGCTCCTTATGTGTGAATCTATGTGTTCATATTCCGTTGATGTCAACGTCGTAAGCTGCAGTTCTGTCCAACGTCATGTATTGTAGCTTGCCAATGGACTCATGAGTTTTATCCCTACTTATGCTTATTTGAGAACCATTTTTAGAAATATCTATGTCTTGTGAACTTACAAAAACACAAAATAATTCAAATATTTCGTAAATTGCTTGGAACGAGATGCAAAAGAAACACCGTGCTTACGACATATCTGAAGTCCTCCTTTCTCGCCGCTTGAGGCGCTAGTGTCGCTCCAGCTATCCAACGGTAACAACTTCTACAGTAGTGAGTGTCGCGACAGTTATGTTTGACTATGGTTTTACATTTCTGAAGATTTAAAGCAAGTTGCCAGTCTGTGCACCACTTTGAAATCTTATCAAGATCTGACTGAAAATTTGTACAACTTCTTGCACACTATACTCCATCATAGATAACTTCATCATTTGTGAAACTTCTCAGGTTACAATTAATAGTGTCGTCAAAGTCATGAATATAAATTTGAACAGAAAGGGACCCAACATACTTCCCTGGGGTACTCCTGAAGTTATGTATGCATCAGTCTCTATCTAAGGTAACTTGCTGCATCCTCCCTACCATAAACTCCTCAATCAAGTCACAAATTTCGTCTGATACCCCATACGATTGTGCTTTTGATAATAAGCATAGGTGCAGTACGAATCAAATGCTTTTCTGAAATCGACAAATACTAGTAGAGATTTTTGACAGTTCAGTACAATGCGAGAGGAAGGAATTGTGTGCTGAGTATGTCCGCAGGTTACGATAATGCCAGGCCTACCTGGCAGGCTAACTTGACTGTGTGGAATTCAATCACGTAAGTCAGCCGATCTGCAATCTTTCTCAAACAATTTTAAAGATACTACGGACTAATAAACCGTGATTATGGCACATCTTATAGATTAATTCTTCAGATTCGTGATGAACTGTCTGCCGTTTCGTTAATGTTCATGGTTACTGTGATATTTCGATATTTGATAAACTACTGCAAGAAATTCTTAAAATTTGCTGTGAAAAATAGGGTTCGCTATGAATTTGTGTTTGCTGCATGCTAGGTCATGCATCACTGTGTATAAAATTTAGATAGCATACTGAATTATTCTTTAAACTTGGAAGGATATCACTGTTGTCTCCAGTCTCGAGAATATGGAATGTATGTAAACAGCTCCACCACAAACGCATGCACCACCGAAAATGCCAAATTGAAATATTGATAAATCCCTGTATCTCATAAATGATATGAGAAACGGAAACAAAAATTTTGGCCAATGACTGTACACAAAAATGATAGTATTTTGCCACATAACTAATACACGAAACTTCGATATCCACTGCAATACTCAAGCAATTACAATTTTTTTCAATGAAACAATGTAATTTTTAAGGATCTTTGATTGCCAGTGAAACGACAATTACTGTGGGTTTTCCTAAAGTATAACTCGTTTATTTATATTCTGAGAATAAGTTCTTTCATGAGCTATTGATCCTTTTTACCCTCAGTTGCTAGTTTAATAAACACTGCTTCAGGATTTTGTTACAATTTCAGCTGCATTAAAGTATTATTGCGATGTATATTTGTAAACACTACTGTGTTTTGCCCCTGCAACTACTGAAAAGGCTGCTGCCCCTCTTCAGGAACCACATGTTTGTCTGGCCTCTCAACAGATATCCCTCCGTTGTGGTTGCACCTACGGTACGGCCATCTGTATCGCTGAGGCACGCAAGCCTCCCCACCAACGGCAAGGTCCATGGTTCAGATTCATGATGAACTGTCTGCCGTTTCGTTAATGTTCATGGTTACTGTGATATTTCGATATTTGATAAACTACTGCAAGAAATTCTTAAAATTTGCTGTGAAAAATAGGGTTCGCTATGAATTTGTGTTTGCTGCATGCTAGGTCATGCGTCACTGTGTATAAAATGTAGATAGCATACTGAATTATTCTTTAAACTTGGAAGGATATCGCTGTTGTCTCCAGTTGGAATGCAGGGGCAACGGTCTGGATGATTGACTGATCTGGCCTTGTAACATTAATCAAAACGGCCTTGCTGTGCTGGTACTGCGAACGGCTGAAAGCAAGGGGAAACTACAACCATAATTTTTCCCGAGGACATGCAGCTTAAATGTATGATTAAATGATGATGGCGTCCTCTCGGGTAAAATATTACGGAGGTAAAATAGTCCCCCATTCGGATCTCCGGGCGGGGACTACTCAAGAGGACGTCGTTATCAGGAGAAAGAAAACTGGCGTTCTACGGATCGGAGCGTGGAATGTCAGATCCCTTAATCGGGCAGGTAGGTTACAAAATTTAAAAAGGGAAATGGATAGGTTAAAGTTAGACATAGTGGGAATTAGTGAAGTTCGGTGGCAGGAGGAACAAGACTTTTGGTCAGGTGATTACAGGGTTATAAACACAAAATCAAATAGAGGTAATGCAGGAGTAGGTTTAATAATGAATAAAAAAATAGGAGTGCGGGTTAGCTACTACAAACAGCATAGTGAACACATTATTGTGGCCAAGATAGACACAAAGCACATGCCTACTACAGTAGTACAAGTTTATATGCCGACTAGCTCTGCAGATGATGAGGAAATTGATGAAATGTATGATGAGATAAAAGAAATTATTCAGGTAGTGAAGGGAGACGAAAATTTAATAGTCATGGGTGACTGGAATTCGTCAGTAGGAAAAGGGAGAGAAGGAAACATAGTAGGTGAATATGGGTTGGGGGGAAGAAATGAAAGAGGAAGCCACCTTGTAGAATTTTGCACAGAGCATAACTTAATCATAGCTAACACTTGGTTCAAGAATCATAAAAGAATGTTGTATACCTGGAAGAATCCTGGAGATACTAAAAGGTATCAGATAGATTATATAATGGTAAGACAGAGATTTACGAACCAGGTTTTAAATTGTAAGACATTTCCAGGGGAAGATGTGGATTCTGACCACAATCTACTGGTTATGAACTGCAGATTGAAACTGAAGAAACTGAAAAAAGGTGGGAATTTAATGAGATGGGACCTGGATAAACTGAAAGAACCAGAGGTTGTAGAGAGTTTCAGGGAGAGCGTAAGGGAACAATTGACAGGAATGGGGGAAAGAAATACAGTAGAAGAATAATGGGTAGCTCTGAGAGATGAAGTAGTGAAGGCAGCAGACGATCAAGTAGGTAAAAAGACGAGGGCTAATAGAAATCCTTGGGTAACAGAAGAAATATTGAATTTAATTGATGAAAGGAGAAAATATAAAAATGCAGTGAATGAAGCAGGCAAAAAGGAAACAAACGTCTCAAAAATGATATTGACAGGAAGTGCAAAATGGCTAAGCAAGGATGGCTAGAGGACAAATGTAAGGATGTAGAGGCTTGTCTCACTAGGGGTAAGATAGATACTGCCTACAGGAAAATTAAAGACACCTTTAGTGAGAAGAGAACCACTTGTATGAATATCAAGAGCTCAGATGGCAACCCAGTTCTAAGCAAAGAAGGGAAGGCAGAAAGGTGGAAGGAGTATATAGAGGTTTTATACAAGGGCGATGTACTTGAGGACAATATTATGGAAATGGAAGAGGATGTAGATGAAGATGAAATGGGAGATATGATACTGCGGGAAGAGTTTGACAGAGCACTGAAAGACCTGAGTCGAAACAAGGCCCCGGGAGTAGACAACATTCCATTAGAACTACTGGTGGCCTTGGGAGAGCCAGTCATGACAAAACTCTACCATCTGGTGAGCAAGATGTATGAGACAGGCGAAATACCCTCAGACTTCAAGAAGAATATAGTAATTCCAATCCCAAAGAAAGCAGGTGTTGACAGATGTGAAAATTACCGAACTATCAGTTTAATAAGTCACAGCTGCAAAATACTAACGCGAATTCTTTACAGACGAATGGAAAAACTGGTAGAAGCGGACCTCGGGGAAGATCAGTTTGGATTCCGTAGAAATGTTGGAACACGTGAGGCAATACTAACCTTACGACTTATCTTAGAAGAAAGATTAAGAAAAGGCAAACCTACGTTTCTAGCATTTGTAGACTTAGAGAAAGCTTTTGACAATGTTAACTGGAATACTCTCTTTCAAATTCTGAAGGCGGCAGGTAGAAAATACAGGGAGCGGAAGGCTATTTACAATTTGTACAGAAACCAGATGGCAGTTATAAGATTCGAGGGGCATGAAAGGGAAGCAGTGGTTGGGAAAGGAGTGAGACAGGGTTGTAGCCTCTCCCTGATATTATTCAATCTGTATATTGAGCAAGCAGTAAAGGAAACAAAAGAAAAATTCGGAGTAGGTATTAAAAATCATGGAGAAGAAGTAAAAACTTTGAGGTTCGCCGATGACATTGTAATTCTGTCAGAGACAGCAAAGGACTTGGAAGAACAGTTGAACGGAATTGACAGTGTCTTGAAAGGAGGATATAAGATGAACATCAACAAAAGCAAAACGAGGATTATGGAATGTAGTCAAATTAAATCCGGTGATGCTGAGGGAATTAGATTAGGAAATGAGACACTTAAAGTAGTAAAGGAGTTTTGCTATTTAGGGAGTAAAATAACTGATGATGGTCGAAGTAGAGAGGATATGAAATGTAGACTGGCAATGGCAAGGAAATCGTTTCTGAAGAAGAGAAATTTGTTAACATCGAGTATAGATTTAAGTGTCAGGAAGTCGTTTCTGAAAGTATTTGTATGGAGTGTAGCCATGTATGGAAGTGAAACATGGACGATAACTAGTTTGGACAAGAAGAGAATAGAAGCTTTCGAAATGTGGTGCTACAGAGGAATGCTGAAGATAAGGTGGGTAGATCACGTAACTAATGAGGAGGTATTGAATAGGATTGGGGAGAAGAGAAGTTTGTGGCACAACTTGACTAGAAGAAGGGATCGGTTGGTAGGACATGTTTTGAGGCATCAAGGGATCACCAATTTGGTATTGGAGGGCAGCGTGGAGGCTAAAAATCGTAGAGGGAGACCAAGAGATGAATACACTAAGCAGATTCAGAAGGATGTAGGTTGCAGTAGGTACTGGGAGATGAAGAAGCTTGCACAGGATAGAGTAGCATGGAGAGCTGCATCAAACCAGTCTCAGGACTGAAGACCACATCAACAACAACTGTGTTTTGGCGAAAGTAGCACCTTTTAACTTGGCAACAAGAGAAGTTATGTATTACTCAAAACTAGTCATAGTTCCTCATGAAATCATGTCTCATCAACTACCTTCATGTTATGGCTGACAATGCAAGACCATCCCTGTAGAGTAACATTTGCTATGGCTTCTATTGTCTGCCCTTTAACCTCACAGAACGTAAACTTCTTGTCATTTTTTACCACATTATTTAGCACCTACGCCTGTATAGTCTCAGTTAGATTTAAAGGAGCATGATCTGGAAGAAACCTGATTAAAACTATGTCCTTTAGCATGAGATAGTTCGTTGATCTGCTAGTATGGAGTTTTTGGCTTGTGCACCACTACAGATTTCATTAACTTCATCTTATTTATACATGCTAGGTCAACTTTATCCAATGGAACATTTTTTTTTCACCTACAGTAAAATACCGCTTTCCTCTATCATATTGTTAGAGCTTTATACATCTCAACAGAGTGGTGTGGCGCATTCTCCATTACTATTATCGAATTAGGAGGAATATTTTACAGCACAAAATTATCTTGTGAACTGGCGAACGCATTCCTGGACGACCACTTTTATTGTGAATCTCATGTTCAGACTTGTTGCACTGCTATCATTAATTCAGTGCCTACGCTAAGCTCTTATTCACAATACCTGATGACTGCAGATCACTTCAAGGCCAGAAAATTCTACTTTACAACGAGAGCTGACGGATGCGGATGCATCTAATGTGCGACACCACATGGTAATGTTTATCCACAGTGTGGCAGTGGGGGCGGTTTGTCGACCCATCTGCTGGTGGCTTTGTAGGGAAAGCCAGCTCGTCATTGGCGTTACCTCGGCAATGGCGTCGCGTCCCCTTTGGTGAGCCAAACGAAAAAATCCGCATCTAATTTTGAACGCACTATAAATCTACTGGACTGCCTTGATCCATGAGTTTCAGAATCTCACGTGAGAAAAATGCGAGTCGGGTATCACATTATCGATGTTTTCGAAATCCATGCTTCTTGGCATTCTGAACGAGATACCTCATTATGATTGAGATTAAAATATGTTCCAAGATTCTATAATTAATGTATGTCAATGATAATGAATGATAGTTTTGTGGTTCACATCTGATACCCTTCTTGTAGGTGGGTGTGAACTGTGCTTTTTTCCAGCAACTGAGTAAGGTCTTTTGTTTGAGGGATCTACAGTAGATTATAATTAGGAGAGGCTAACACAGCCACAAATTTGGTGTGGAATCTATTCGGCCCTGGGGGTTTGTTCAATTTTAACAACTTCATTTGTTTCTCAACGCAACTGGCACTAACATCTATTTCACTACTCACTTTTGAGTGGAATAAGAATTAAAATGGGGCAGTATGTCTGTGTTTTCCCTTGTAAGGGAACTTTTGATAACAGAGTTAAGCATCTCTGCTTTTGATTTGCTATTCTCAATTGCAGTTCTTGTCTCATCTGTGAGTGACTAAAGAATAACTTTGTTCTCACTTATAGCACTTACATACAACTAGAATTTCTTTGGCCTTTGTGAGAATATTCTACATTGTTCTCTTAAGCGTTTCATTTAACATCTCTCTGGGTATGGCCCTATGCTTTGTTTTATACCTATTATGCAGCAGTCTCTTATTCTTTAGACGTTCCTTTACAATGACTGTGCAACGTGGAATTGTTTTATTAGGAACAAATCTAGCCATAGTTAACTATCCTTTTGAACTTGAACTGTAGTTCCTTTACATCCTCCTGTCCTGAGGTAAAAGTTTCAAGTTCTTCATTGAGATGAGGCGCCACTGCTTCTATATCTAGTTTTCTGGACATATACATTAATATATTTCAGTACTGTACTGTACTGAAGAAATTCTCCGTATCGGCAGAGCAGAAATTATGCTACAGAGAGGCTGTTCATTTGTAACTATTCTTTGTACCAATCTGTGTTTTAAGACCAGTCTACATGCAACAGTCTTTCTGCATACATCACATCTTTACAAAAAGACCATAGCTTCTGAGGAGGAGATTTGTGCAGATATGACATATGTGCAAACCTGGGAGTTGAGGTTCGGGGGTTTGAGCAAAATTGCTCAAATCTGTGACTGTGAATCAGATCTGCACAGACAAATCAGATCACGTGGACAAGAGATTGTCACTAATATGGCGTGAAAAATATGTTTGGTTCAGCTGTTTGTGCAGTCTAGTGTTTCTTGTCTTTGTGTGCACAGTGATTTCTATAAAGGTTGATTCACATCAATGTTTCAGGGAGTTCATTACTGAATTTATTGAAATATACAGGTGACATTCATATTTGTGGAAAATTAAGAGCAAGCATACCCTACATGTACCAGCATGTTATCCCTGTTGAAACACAGGTTGTATTGCCCCATATGCAAATGTATATTTCAAATAAACATACAGCAGATAGGCTAAATTTAGTTGTATTGTACATAATTGTTATACATACACTCTTAGGAATAATGAGGGTAGAAGGCGTTTGCTTGTGATTAAATTAATAGATCACTTACTTCTATATTTAACATTTATTAACAGTTCAGAAACCTTTTCCTTTCAGCCAGAATTCTACAGCTTTTCTGAGCTTATTAGCTTTCTACTGCCTCAGTTCACTGAGTAATATGTTAACGAGAGACATTCCCACATGAAAAAAGTTTTTCATCTTTTTTTGTGTCTTTGGCATTTCAAACCAGGAATATTCAAAGAATTCTTAGTGCTTGATCTACAAGAGTGAATGTTCTACCTGACATTATGTCCATCCCAACTGACCTTGGTGTGTGTTAGAGTGCAAAATACATGTGGACTTCGAACAGTCATTATCTCATATTCAATTAAATGCATTTTGCAATCAGTATTGGCTCTTTGGCCCTGCATGGATCGACTAACTTTTTTCTGTCAAAGAAAAGTCCTCTGGCCCCAGCAGAATTAACCCACCTTGTCATACCATAATTTACATGGCTGTAAAGAAGGCATAGCATACAAGGAGTGGGTGTTGATTGTTTATGTTAATGTTCTACCTAGTTTGCTACCTTTCAAAGCAGTACACTTTAAGTCAGCAAACACTTTAAGTCAGAAGAATGACACACCATGAATGAAGTATTTGAGTGTGTCGGAAATCGGTAGATACGATGTGCATGTCCAGATAAACAAATGACTACAATTTCATAATACTTAGATATATATTCAAGAGGTCATCAGGGCTCAGCTCAATGCAGAACTCAAGACTATTCTACTCCAGTTAATGAGATTCCAGGCTGAAGCGTCTTCAGACTGGAAACATCTGGAGACACCCTCGACAGTGGTGGTGGTGTACCAACCTTACTGCTGCCCACCATACAGCCCAACAACCAGAAGTGATCTTATCGAGTGCCATTTCTTTTTATAACAGGATCCCTTTGCTTGTCATCGACTGTACCCTTACGCCACAGCAGTATGTTGACGGTATTCCATGCCCCATTTTGTTGCTCTTAACGCCAAGCTATTCTTGGCTTACATTTAAGCAAGATAATGCCAACCCACACATGGAAAAAGTTTCTACTGCCTGTCTTCACGCTTGCCAGCCCCTTCCTTGGCCAGAAAGGTCGATGGATCTCTCCCCAATTGAGAATGTTTGGAGAATTATGGGCAGGGTCCTCACCAGCTCGGGATTTGGACTATCTAACGCGCATGTTGGACAGAATTTGGCAATATATCCCTCAGAAGGACATCCAACAACTCTTTCAATCAATACCATGTTAGATAACTGCTTGAATGAGGGCCAGGGGTGAATCAGAGTGTTACTGACTTGCTCAATTTGTGAATATCTTTATCTTGAATAAATCGTCTAGTTTTTCTGATATTATAATCATTTGTTTACCTCTACAAGTACATAATATCTACCGATTTCTGTCCCATTTGGATAAATCATTCACAGTGATATCTCAGGCACTCCTATTATTATAGTTAGAAAGCCTAATTTTTTGTCAAAGAATCTTGTTATACCAAATAATGAAGGATATGTTGAGATTCCTTGAAGGCATTTGAAACAATATCCTGCACTGCTTTAATTGTGGGTTGACCTTCATGAAATCCATGCTGAGCCTGATTTAAGAGCTGACGGTTCTTGAAACATTCATTTAGTTACTTTTTCATTACCACTTCAATTATCTCAGATATTATTGTAACTGCAGCGATAGTTCTATGATTTTCTGTTGATTTTCTTCTTCTTTGCTATGCAAGGGTATAATTATAGTTAATATCAGACATAGGCACTTTCCTGAAACATCAAGTTTATAAGGTAGTGTAGGGGACAGTTTATTATCTGTATAATTTGTTTGCAAGGAGCCTAGAAACGCCATAATAGTCTCCAGTTTTTGACTTACTGAATTTTGCTATAAAATCTACAATATATATACGGTAAACAGGCTATTGATGTGGTAGCTGGCTTCAAATTCTGCGTCTAATGGAGTAACTAAATCTGGTTCATGGTTATTATTGCCTGTCTCACCTTTATGTTCAATGTATTTCCCAGATTTTTTTGTGGAGTTCCCAGACTGCATTTTTATTATCCATTGGCCTGTTTTATAGTGTTTGTTATTGTTCTTCTGTCACATCACTTCAGTTTCCAATACAATGGCTTGTATTTTCTATTGTTCTATAACTTTTCATACTATGCCTTCATTAGTATTTAACTTTATACAGATAAGAAGTTAGTTATCCATCGTTTACTGTTCTTCTTTGAACAAGGACCCTTGGTTTTCCTAGTAGTGTGTAAGAAATTTTCATACACTTCACATAACTGTTGAGAATGGAGCTCCAGTGAATACCCTGCAGATAATATCTGAAATTTATGATGTCTATGTTATGAAGTAGTTTCATTGTCATGGGGGTAGCCTGATGTTTGTGATTATTTTCAACACTAGACAGTCTCAGGTGTAGGTCATGATGATTAGATGTCTTAATGATGTACAAGCGAGTCTAATACTCACATGTGTTTAAATGACATTATGTAGGATGCCTTCCTGTTTGGTAAATTTCGATACATACCATCTGTGATACCTATACTCATTTCATATGATGAGTGGACTTGTATTCATCTGGTTAGGAACATTTGTGTACAAGCTGTAATTACGAACATACTTTAAAATACACAATAACTGAAACCAACAGATTGCAAAGCAGTTTAAATCACAATGGAATTAAATGTAGTATGATAATGACCCTTACATTTAAGTAACCATTTGAATCACTACAGCATGAAAATGGAATGTAAATTCATGAATCTCATAATCAGTCAGCTTACTTATTACAAAATATATTTTATATTTTGTCAAACTTGCTCATCTGAGTTACTATTGTGATAAGATACATTTCAATTGTGTTGTATTTCTGAATTCAAGAAGACATTTCAGTTATAAATTTGTTAACACCATTATTACTTCTGGATTTTTGTATCATTACAATAATACAAAACACTTCAAAAACCTCTTCCAGAGAAAAATGTGCTTTAAAATGTAAATTTGTCTAGAGAATTTTGGAACATGTTCTGAGTTCAGATTCCTTGTACTTATATGCAAACATTATAAAATTATGTTTCCACATTAAATAACGAAAAGATAAATGCTGAAATAGTTCATGAAAAGCATCAACATCTGATACATTTTTATGATAAATGTTGTGGTTTTTTTGATCACCTGTGTGAGGATGTCAAAATGTAATCGTTTAGATTACATGGTGGTCATTCCCCCATTGTGAGACATGTCGACTTGATATGAAAGAGGCCATTTGTATTTGCTAATGAGCAGACATGGATGTAAAGTACTGTTGTGATTAAAGTATAGTGTAATAACAACATTTATTGTGTAAAGTTTTGTTATTCTACTACTGACTAAATGGAAGTTGTTAACTAAATTGTGGTTATTGCTGTTATTAGAAGCTTTACAAGAACCTATTAATACACTGTATCTACATGAAACCAAACCTGAGATGCACACTGAAAAGATTCACCATCAAGGAGGCCAATGCAAGAAAATACCAGTAAAAAGTATTTATTAATTGCACCCCAGTTTAGCATGGATTAGGATTTCTTTGCACTAACACCACGTGATGAGTAATTGCAACCACAAATACCTGTGATATTTTAGTAGCCAGCAGGAATATATAAGTTACATTTGCCTTCCTTAAGGCAGTGTTACTGAGACACAGTATTTCATACTGTATTTTTCTAATGATTTTTTCCACCTTTAGGAGTTAGTTTCTTATTGATTGTATGCTTAGGTGGATTACTGACATGTATTTCTTATACATTACTACTGGACTCAACTAAAATAATCGAGGTAACAGGGTAGTTGTTTATTATTCTTTAACAGATGAAATAAGAGGATCCAATACTATAGCACACAAAGAAACTGCAATTTAAAAAAAAATCATTGCACATTCAACAAAATTATTGGTTCTCCTTGGTTTGTGCTCAGAAACTTTTCTCATAATGTTAATGTGCAGAAGTGACTGTTAGCATAGTTTCACCCAGTACAGTTGTATGTCATAACTTTTGTGATAGTGTAGATAAAACAAAATTGAAAGTAGTTATTCTACAGAGCAGTAGTCAGAATATTGTAAGTTGATAAAGGAATATGTTACAACTGTGTCTTCAGAGACTTAGGGATTCTTATACTTTGTAATGGAATATGGGGTTCATAAGAAGAATGAATTAAAGGTAAACTGTGTATTTGCTACCCCAAAGTTAAAAGTAAAACATTTAAATAGACTATAAATCCCTATCTGGAATGGAGTTTTATATGCTGGTGCAATAGCTTATAACAAGTTGCTGGTAGATTTCAGAAAGAGAATTGAAGAGTCCTACATACTGATAAGCAAAGTAAATGATTCTGTACGTTATTGCCCACCCTTACAGTTTATTAGAATATGTATATGGACTTCAAAAAAAATCTAAAAATGCCATTTTATGTGAGAAGTTATGAACATTAATAGATACCAGTATGCCTTCATGTCCACTCATAAATAATTTCTCAAGTTGTCAGATCCGTCATGTAACTCACGAAGTAAATAATGAATGAAAACAGCTGTGACTGAAGGACACACTCTCTTGCCCATTTATATCGTTCTTTCCTTCTATGACACTTTGTTATAAATTTTTGAGGCCAGTTACGAGCACAGATCAGAGCAGAATTGCCTGTATTGTGGGTTAATGTCCTGTACTACCAGAACCCATCGTTTTACGGCCAAAACCATACAAAATCATTAGAGCAGATCATGAATTCAGCTATGTGGGCAGTAACGCTCATAAACGTCTCAGTTCCTTCGGGTTTCATTTCAGCTACAGTATGCAAAAACAGAAAAAAAGCAGATGGTATTATCACAATACATTTGATATTAAAAATGTGCATGGATTATGTCATTTTACTACGATAATGTTTATTTACAGACTTTTTAATGTCACCTACAATTCTGAAAACGAAAAGAACGTTCCAACACTTGTACCTCCCTAAGTTGAGAACTGCTATTTACTTGTTTCACTTTGTCCATCGATTCACAGTAGTAAGCAGTAAGATGGCCTTCGGATTTCGAAAGAGAATTGAAAATATAAAATTTGAAGAAGCTCTGATAGTATTTGTAATTAATAATTGGTCACAATAGGATGTGGCGCAAATTATTATGAACAAAACCATCCATATTAATCACAACATGTGCTACAAATACTGGTTTGGGTATGGTACTGTTTATCAAACAGTTAATGAGGGACTAAGTTGTCAAGAACTGATGAAGCAGATAAAACAATTGTTTACCATGTTTGTCAAATTGGTTAACAAGGTCGAATATCTACTCAGTATTCAATACTGATAGTTTAGTTATAATATTTGGCAATATGGAATTTGTAAAAAGTTCCTTAAAGATTTGTATAGATGCCGGCATTGATAATTCCATTGATTACATTCACATTTCGTTTCTGCATGAAGCAGTCAGTTTGCTCTAGCAAAATCTTTACTTGATTTTCATGCTATGATTGGCTGTGATTACAATCGTGCATTCTACCACATGGGGGTGGGGGGGTGGAAGTCCATTCACAATGGTGAAAAATGCTACACTCTACCGAACGTTTTTCTCAGTTTTGGCAGATGTACTTCTGACACTGAGGCGGTATTGAATGTCTTAGAATTAAAGTGCAGATTATGCAAAGAAAAAACATTGTGATGTCGATTCGATTAAATGAAAAATTTTTACACAAATATGTAAAATTAAAAGTGAAAATTCTCCCACAGCTAAAAATATGGATGTATCTAATTTTGCATTCTACTGCCATGTAAAACAGAACTGGAATAACTTTCATCGAAAGGGAAATGTGTTTCAGAAATATGGAGCAAGACTCATACGAAAACTCTAACAGACCTAAATTTCACAGATTTCTGATGGTATGACAAAGAGACACATTACGTTTTTTTGTGATTTTCCAGTAGCCAGTTATCAGAAATGAGCGACGTTATTTTAGATAAAGTCTCAGTATCCATAAAAGTTATAGTTGACATGAATTTCACAGTGAGATTTTTATACAGAAGTGAGAGATTTTGACTAACTATATTTATTTTCCAGAAAAAGACACTGAAGAAATTGGCAGTTACCTGGAAAGTGATTTTAATGATGGTGATAATGTTGGTGAGCCCATCATTTTTTCTTTTTAAATAGACTGTATTTTTCGAACTTTATCCCATGTTCTCTATATGCAATTTATTTAAAAAACCCTTCAGTATGATGGCTTCGAGTAAGCTCTTTATTTATCATATCAGAGTTTGAGTGTTGCAGCTTATTCATTAGCTTGTAACACAGACTTTCATGTGCTTCACTAAGATCTTGTAATCACTTTGGAATATCGAAAATTTCTCTTAAGTACACTGAAACACTAAATTTGTCTGATGCTAATGTTTTCTGCATCTGGGCATTTTATTTTATCATGTCCAACAGTTTTGTGATGTAATGCTTTGTTACCGATTTGTAAAATCTTCAACATTTTCATAATGGATTCAAAATGGAAGGTGCACACATTTACCTCCGAAAAATGATTTTTGCTCGTTAATGATCCAAATCTACTAGCAAAACAGATTTTCAGGCGGTTTGTTATGATTTTCGTTTCATTCCTTATTCTTTCAAACTGTTCCTCATGGCTGCACTACACTACAGGCATCTAAAAAAGTTTTTTCGTATCTTAAATCTATCATTCAAATACATCCCAAAAACCAGATTTGGTCGTCAGCTCACATACTATTGTTGTTATAAGATGGCGTTGGGTAGAGAAGTATAGTCTTTTTCACACTGAGGAAAAAGTAGTGTGTTACTTGATATAAAATGTGTTAAGTGTAAAAAAAAAATAGTGTATAACGGGATTCTGAGGGACTCCTGTGACGAATAAAGACATTTTCGTTGCTCTGCAGTGTTGGAAAATAATCTACCAGACGAAAAATCGAGTGGAAGCTTCGCAGTTGTGCAGATACATATGGGAACCAGATTTTGTGCAGAACGAATGTTGGAGCGATGTCTGGTACCCTGGTGACAACTGCAGCACTAGGTCTGGGTGACACGTGCTGGGGGCGAGCCGTAGCGGCCGTGTTCGATGGTTCGATTTCAGCTGTGTCGATGTGAATGGGCTTAAGAGTCTCTATGGTGACCGTCTCCTGTTTTCCATTCAGTTAATCATGAAGTCATTGGATAACATTCGTAACATTTGGAAAAGCCCTGAATAAGGCTGTCGAAAAGGAGGGCAAACAGTACAATACCGCAGTCAAATGTGGCTCGAAGTGGCCAAGGCCTTATGAACAAATACTGCTTTGTTGCCATGATGTTGTGGTGAGTCGATGCTGACACGAGCCATTCGCTGTTTTGATACCTTCACAAAAATCTGACACATACTCGTCCAATGGAATCACTGCTGGTTTGTCGGTGAGAAATGTGCAGGAGGCTGCACTTGTTCACTGAAATATAGTTCTGCTGGCGAACATTCTAGGTTCTCCTTTACTGTCGAACGGAGGGCTTACAACACGAGAGGCAAAGCCTCATTCCATTTTGTTTCATGCGCCATTAATGTGGTTTTGTGTGCTTGGTGAAATATTTCAACTAAATCATTGCTTGTATGTTAGTTAGCCGTTCTAATGTTTCGACATCTGCACATTTGGAGAAGTTCTTGGAACAAAAATGCCTCAAACTGTCTTCCTCGATCGGACTTGAAGACGTGGGGCTCTCCATAAATGGAAAATTAGCCTGTGATGAGCGCTGTATCTACAATTTCGGCCGAATCGTTGGATGTAGGAAATGCCTCCAGCCAGCAAGAAAGCCGATCCACTGCTATCGGCAAGTAGCTGCAATTATCCAAATCTGTAAGCGACGCCACCAGATCGATGTGTAAATGCATAAACCGGTTCATGGGGCTCCCCCCGACGGAGGTTCGAGTCCTCCCTCGGGCATGGGTGTGTGTGTTGTCCTTAGAGTAAGTCAGATTAAGTAGCGCGTAAGCTTAGGGACTGATGACCTCAGCAGTTTGGTCCCATAAGACCTCACCACAAATTTCCAATTTCCAGTAATTTAGCGGAAATTCTAATACCAGTATGTGCGAGGTTATGGAAGGCACAAAAACATCTCGTCTGTTCCTCTACAGAGTGTATGGACAGTGCCTTTTCTGTGATATGTCGCACCACAAAATAACTTCCAATTCCCCCACCTTTGTTTGAATCATCTACAGACTGTGCGACTGACCTGCTAATAAATGTGATAACTCAGTGTCGTCTTGTTGGTTCTGCGCTATCCTTTCGCAACACATTCCTTTCACACTGGCGCAACCATATGATGAATAATCAGCGACTACATCGTCCTTACCACTAAAGTGCCTCACCTTGTCATAAGTGGTGCATGGTCAATGTTATGGTAAAACAGTTACTCTCTAAGGACTCGTGAAAGAATTGTACTGCCGCATGTATGGCAAGCAATGCTGGTCGGTGGCGCTCCAACTACGCTGTGCGTCTGTGAGGTAAAAAAACAGTGATAAAGGCTGCCAATGGCTGTGGACACTGCCGTAAAACCACGACAACTGACTCATGAGTTGCATCGACCACAATTGAGAGTTTGGCATTGTGAACAGGATGACGTAACAGTACTGTATTGGCCATGGTGTCTTTCACTTCGCTGAAGACCTCTAACAATCAATAGTCCAAGGTATCTTTTTGTTTCCTGAGGTGAGATTGTCTCTGAGAAGTACTGTCAACGGTATCTGTTTTACAGCCGCTTGTGGTCGATGGCGTCGGAAAAATTTAGTGTTCCTAAAAAATCATCGTAATTCCTTGAAGAAATTCAAGAATAATCTGCATGTTGTCAGGGGTTGGAAACGGACCTTCTCCCAAAATGGTGAAGTCCAGAAATTTCACACTGTCTTTGCTGAAAATACATTTGTCTTTGTTGACCACCACCCCAAAATCCGCAATTCTCTGGAGCAGCGTTCATAGATCTGCATCCTGTTGTTCAGAGGTAGTCAAGAAAACGAGAATATCACTCATGTAATAGAATAAAAAAGACAGACCTATTAGCACCTGGTAATACTGAGTAGCGTTTTTCAGCCCAAAAGGCATAGGGCATAAAGTTGAAATGTAACAATCCAAACAGAGTGATTTTGCCCCAGCTATGGCGTTGTTGTAGGCTGTCAACCGAGGAAATGGATATTTGTCGGAAATAGTGCTAGAGTTAAGGACTCTATAATTCCCGCACATGCACCAGTTCCTGTCCTTTTTTTAAAATAGATTATAGGTGATACCCGCTGGTTGACAGTAAGAGACGAAATGCCTTCACCCATTTGTCTGTCGATGTCGTCTTCTACCACAGCAAATTTTTCCAGTGTGAATCTGCGTGGATGAGTTGACACCAGAGGTTAGTGTCATGTTCATACTTGCAAGTCGTCTCAGAAAATCCTAACCTCTGGGAAGTTCCACAGAACAGCGTCATATCCATTGGTAACTTCAGTTAACAGTGTCGATTTGAGAAGGCAGTTTGCTGACAAGTCGGGATCCGATTTGAAGAAATGCAGGAAGTAAATCCCTATAATCGACTATGTTACATTCGCTGCAGTAAAAGAGAGCACATGAACGAACGCTGCAGTCCCAAATCCAGTGACCTACCCTTAGCAGAACTGGCACCTTAGAAACATCTCCTATGAAAGACCTTGCCAGTAAAATGTTGCAGTCAGGGCTTGTGTTATCAGAAATGGCGTCTCTGAAGTCTTTTTATGTACCTGCATCCTATTCGAGAATTGGAGCTCTTCAAAACTATAGTTTTCAAATCTATCCTCTTGTAGACTTTCTTGACATGTAAAAGTCAATACAATCTGCCAGCCTGTAAACAGGCCTGTGCATACCATTGTACCACCAGAAATCGTCGTTCTGGTCCACAAGTGAAGATGGATCATCAAACGATGAGCCCATGGAAATATTCTTATGTGACATTTCCGTTTATGTACTGAGTTGTCTGTGTGCAGAATCGTGCAACTTCTTGGAAATTGGTTTGGTAGATGTGGGAGGAAAGAACACATGGGCGGATTCTACTTTGATCGATGCCTACACCCTTTTGGGGCTGTGAGTGCACAGACTGTCAACTATCAAGCTTCCTTTCTGAAGCAGTGATGGTTCCAACCTCAAGATTTGTTATTCGACTCTCCACCCTCAGAGACCTTTTCTTTCGCTTATGTCGCTAAGCCACATGTCGCTAAGTTCAGCACTGAATGACTCAACCTCGTCTGAAGTAAATGGGAAGACGCAGCCTGGAGACTCTAAGCAAAAATAAAGCATCTGGAGCAACCTTTGCTGGCAAGAGAACACTAGTGAGCCTCATACAAGCAAATGCTATAACAGTGAACATACCATATCGACATGACTTGATCGGCACTTCACATGTGAACAAAGAAATGTCAAAAACTAATATTAGATACAAAAGAATCTCTGATTATTTCAATAATGTGACGCTAATAAATATAAGCCCTTTTAAAATGGACCATTGTACAAAATATAGCCACCACTTTAATTACTCTGGTAGATTAGCATTATGCAAAGCTGTTGGAAAACTGTATGCAACAAGCTAAAATTGGTGAAAACCATCCTCCGTGGAAAATTGCAGTTATGAACAAGCCTCATAATTACAATTCTTGGTCTATTAAATTATAATTGCCACCTTTAACTACACAGAGATATAATGATAAATCTGTGCAACAATTAAAAGCTAAAGACAGTAATATCTTTCCTTCTTCTATATAAATATACAGTCAGTGAGAAATCGAACAACGGAACATCCAGGATGGAATGTAAGAATACCAGAGAAGGAAAGTTGCCACTCACCATATAGTGGAAATGCTGAGTCACGATAGGCACAATAATCTTTTTATTGTGCCTACCGTGACTCAGCATCTACGCTATATGGTTAGTGGCAACTTTCCTTCTCTGGTATTGTTACAGTCAGTGAGAAACTAATTTAACGAACCTGAACTATTTTTAGAAGAGTTGCAGTGGCTTAAGGAACACAAATACAAGATTTATATTTCAGTTGAATTTAAATTTTTAAGTATTTATTTTAGATCAAATATGGAAAATGGTGGGGTATCAGTACTGATCAAAAGTTACCTCAACCATACAATTAATTTCGTGAAAGCAAGATTGTTGAAGATGTATGTACTGTTTCACCAAAAACACTGCTACAATTTTTTCCCAAAATGCAGAAAATCTGTTAATGTTCTTACTGAGGTATAAGAGCCTTAAAATCTTAATATTAAATGACATTAACACTGGTGTGACGAGGAAAAAATTGTAAATGCAGACTTCATCTGAATACATTCAAGTCATGTGACTTCTCTTGCATAAACTATAAGTCTACCAGAATGCCTGTCCAGCTAATATTATATCAGACATTTACGAAGATGGTGTTGTTTAAAATGTTGTTAAACCTATGTGATCTGATTATGAGGGAAGATTCCTAAAATTATCAGGGATGAAAAAGGATCCTGGTCAATCATTAGAACCAAGGGCAGTGTGAAACTTAAATCCACCAAAGGTAACAAATCTCACAAAAAGATTTTTGAGCAACAATTGGTGTACAACTGTTATGGAGAATGAATCAATGCATGTAGGCATTCATATGCCAAACTGAAAAAGCTTTACAGAAATGACATAATATCTACAAAGAAAAAAGCATTTTGTAACTAAATTTCTCAGTCCAGTAACAAATGTAAAGCAACTTGGAAAATAGTTAAAGCAGGAACATGGCCTACTGTATAAAATTTACCTTTTCCTCTAAGTGCAGAAGAGCTAAATAACAATTTCATAAATTCTGGGATGCTATTTATGACAGAGGAACATAATTTAGATTACAATGAGGATTGACTTCCAAGTTCACGGGGAATGGAGCTGACAATAGACTTGCTAAAATGTGTGTGGATAACTATCTAACCTAATGATATACTGGATGTAGTCAGATGATTCAGCAATTCCTGAACTGAAGATATACATGGCTTTTCCAGTTTTATGATAAAGAAAATGATAGATACTATAAGCATTCCACTGTCTTACCTTAGCAAGAGGATCTTTAGGGAGGAACAATTCTGTACTGCCTTGCCCATATACAAAAAAGGAGACAGAAACTACAGATCTACAGCAATGGTGCAAATAATATCGAAAATTACTTAAACCTGAGAGAAAGACAAATTAAATAACTTTTTTTGACTGTTACAACCTTCTTAACAAAGCCCAGTTAGATTCTGAATTGGGCTATCAAGAATTAAGCCAGCTCAAGAAGTTGTATTATCAGAACTACATGGTTTTTGAAAACAGATAGCCCCCTCTACCATTCCATTACTTCTAACCAACGTATGTGATACTGCCTCACCTATCATTTTATTTAAGAAACTGTAACATATGGAATAACTGAGATGAGATAGCTCTACTGAAATCGTATTTGATAAATGAAACCAAGTTGTTGCAGTAAATTCAAATAAAAACCTGCCCTTCTCATGGTAAAATACAGAGCCCACACAGATCTGCACTGGAACCTTTCTTAATTTACGCGAATGACCTGCCCAACTTATTATCATGTAAATTCTTTATGTATGCTGATGACACAACTTTTATCACATCACATAATGACACGAATGTTGCCGAACAAATGAACAACTCCATGATGGAAAAAACAGCTTGGTAGTTACATGAAAGTAAAAATAAAACTGAACACATCCTCTTTTCCATTAGAGATATTAATAATGGACAAAATGAACTCAAGCATTTTGTAAAATTGATAGGCATATACCTTAATAGCAAATTATCATGGAATATCCACACAGAAAATCTCTGCAGTAGGGTGGTGAGAGTTTTACAACTCCTTAGGAAACTGTGTCAGTAAAGAGATTGTGGTAATGGGATACTATGCCTTTTTCATACACACTAGCATTATGGGAAACTTCTTTGGAGAACCACTGCTGCAGCAAAAGAGGGTT
Source organism: Schistocerca serialis cubense (assembly GCF_023864345.2). Lineage (NCBI taxonomy): Eukaryota > Metazoa > Arthropoda > Insecta > Orthoptera > Acrididae > Schistocerca > Schistocerca serialis. The sequence goes on from NC_064641.1 coordinate 549,622,576, forward strand.
TCCTGGGCAGAACATAGCCATTAGATGTATTTTTGGTTTGAGGAGTCTAACTTCTTGCAGACAGTACTTTATTGAGTGCAAAATATTTCCAGTCCCTAGTTTGCACAACTCAAAGTACTTATGTATACCAATCAGAATGTTCACAATTATGAATGTAGACTGGATATGCAGTGATATGAAACCAGAAACATAAACTTATTGTACATTCTGGGTGTCATTTAAGTAATGTCCAAAATAATTTTTACATGCTGGCAAAATATTTTTCAACAATCCACCACATGACACAAAGTCATTACATGAAATAAAATTGAATTAGTGGTAGAGATATGTTTTAAAGAAAAAGCGTTCTATAACACAAATGAAAATAAACATAATGAAAAAAGATTACCTTTCATTATGAATGTGATTTTAATGTACTAAATTCTGACTTACAGCACACAAGCTAGTTTGTGGTCAATATAATCTGTGTAACAAGATTAACTGTGTGATGAGCATGAGATAAGCAATATCTACATAATAATATTTATACTTGTTATCCATTTGCATAACCATACCTATGGGTGCTCTGAGAATGCCTTATGCACCACAACAGTTGATTACTGATGAATAAATCAATTCATTTCACTCAGTTACACTGAAATGTGCTTTACAAGAAGGTAGCTAATTGCCATTGAAGACTGAAACTGTGTTGTGTAGATGCATGAGAGTTGGGGTCATACGTTGAATGCACAGGCATTTGTGTAGACAAGCCATTATGTGAGGACTGGCTTCTGGTCTCACTGGCTGTTTGGCTGATAGCTCAAAGATGTAATATTCATCATTTTTATGAATCTACATCTACATCAACATCTGTACTCAGCAAACCACTGTGAAGTGCATGGCAGAGTGAATGTTCCATTGTACCACTTATTAGGGTTTATCCTGTTCCATTCACCTATGGATCATGGGAAGAATGATTGTTTGAATGCCTCTGTGCTTGCTGTAATTATTCCAATCTTATCCTCATGTTCCCTATGATAGTGATACTTAGGGGATTGTAGTAGTACATTTCTAGTGCAATCATTTAAAGCTGGTTCTCGAAAATTTGTTAATAGCCTTTCTTGGGACAGTTTACATCTATCTTTAAGATTTTTCCGTTTCAGTTCCTCCAGTATATCTGTGACACTCTCCCATGGATTAAACAAACCTTTCACTAATTATACAGCCCTTCTCTGTATATGTTCAATATTCCTGTTAGTCCTACCTAGTATGGGTCCCACATACTTGAGCAATATTCTAGAACCAGTACACATGAGTGATTTGTAGGCATTCTCCTTTGCAGATTGATTGCACTTCCCCAGTATTCTACCAATAAACCGAAGTCTAATACCTGGTTGACCCACAACTGAGACTATATGATCTTTCCATTTGATATCCTTACAAAATGTTGCACCCAGACATTTGTATGAGTTGGCAGATTCGAACCGTGGCTCATTGATATTGTAGTCATAGGATACTATGTATTTTTGTTTTGTGATGTGCAATATTTTACATTTCTCAACAGTTAAAGCAAGTTGCCAGTCTCTGCACGTCTTTGGGATTTTATCAAGGTCTGACTGAATATTTATGCAGCTTCTTTCGTATAGTACTTCATTACAGATAATGGCATCATTTGCAAGAAGCCTGGTTTTATTCTTAATACTGTCAGCTCGGTCATTAATATACAATATGAACAGCAAGGGTCCCAGCATGCTTCCCTGGGGCAAACGCAAAGTTACTTTTATATCTGATGATTACTTTCCATTCAAGATAACTGGCTGTGTCCACCCTACCAAAACGTCCCCAATCCAGTCACAAATTTCACTTGATGACTCGTATAAGCATACTTTTGACAACAAACGTAGGTGTGTTATTAAGTCAAATTCTTTTGGAAATCAAGAAATACGGTCACTACCTGATTGCCTTCATCCAAAGCTTTCAGTATATCATGTGAGAAAAGTGCAAGTTGGGTTTCGCATGATGGATGTTTTCAAAACCTATGCTGGTTGGCACTGAGTGGGTCATTCTCTTCAAGATACCTCATTATGTTTGTGCTCAGAACATGTTCTAAGATTCTACACCAAACGCCTATCATGGATATTGGACACTAGTTTAGCGGATCATTTCTACTACTATTATTGTAGACAGGTGTGACCTCTGCCTTTTTCCAAGAACTGGGCACGATTTTTTGTTCGAGAGATCTACTATAGATTATGATTAGAAGAGGATCTAACTCACCCGCAAATTCAGTATAAAATCTGAAGTATGGAGGTGTGATTACACATGTCAATCACATCGCGATTACGGGCAGCATGGGGTTTACGCCTGAACCTCAGGACGTGCGCTAGCAGCGCATGTCGGGTGTTTCAAGCGTCAACTTCGCGTCTCAATATCTCGGGATGTAATGGGAATATTGCGATTCAATCAACGCCATCGTGTATGTGCTTTGTCATGCTATGGATTGCTGAAGAAAAAATATAGGAGGTCCATTTAAAAAAAACATAAGTTTGTGTTAAAAAACACATATGCTTTCGTTTTAGAATGTTTCCAAATATGTACATTCATGGGCCCCAGCCCTACATTCATACCGGTGAAAGTCGTTTTCCAATAGCTGTTATTGTTCCAGAGATATTTCGGGTGGACAAGATAGCTGGGACACACTGTATATTCGAAAGTCCTAGTGCAAATCGACGTTAGTGATATGAGACAGTAATTCAGTGGATTACTACTATTTCCTTTTTTGTGTATTGGTGTGACCTCCACAACTTTCCAGTCTTTAGGTACAGGTCTTTCAAATAATGTACAGTTAGTTGTATATGATTACTAAGTATGGGGCTATCGCATCAGCATGCTCTGACAGGAGTCTAATCGGTATACAATCTTGACCAGAGGCCTCACCTTTTTTAAATGATTTAAGCTGCTTCGCTACAAGGAGGATATCTATGTTTAAGTTGTTCATGTTGGCAGTTGTTCTTCACTCGAATTCTGGAATATTTACCTCATCTATTTTGGTGGAAGTTTTGAAAACCACGTTTAGTAGCTCTGCTTTAGTGGCATTGTCATCAGAAACATTACCATTGCTAACGTGGACTGAAGGTATTTGTTGTGTCTTTCCACCAGTCTACTTAACATATGACCAGAACCTCGTTGGATTTTCTACCAGTTTTCTAGGCAGAGTTTCGTTGTGGAAACTATTAAAAGGATCTCGTCTTGAAGATTGCACTGAATTTCGAGCTTCTGTAAAACTTCGCCAATTTTGGGGATTTTGCATTTCTTTAAATTTGGCGTGCCTATTTTGCTGCTTTTGCAACAGTGTTCTAGCCTGTCTTGTGTACCACGGCGGGATGAGTGCCATCGCTTATTAATTTATTGTGTATATATCTCTCAATTGCTGTTGATACTATTTCGTTGTATTTAAACCACATTTGGCCTAGACCTACATACTCAGACTGGAAGGAATGGAGACTGTCTCTTAGGAAGGCCTCAAGCGAATTTTTATGTTATTTTTTTAAGTATAGCTATATTTTGAGTTTATTTGTGGTAGACTTGGATGTTATGGTATTTAGCCTGGCTATAACGACTATGTGGTCACTAATCCATGTATTCATTATGATGCTTCCTATTTGCTCAGGACTATTTGTGAAGTATCTTCTTATAATCATTTACACTTTGAGTGGGCTCCTGAACTAACGGTTCAAAATGATTTTCTGATAAAGGATTGAGTACGATTTTGAACGAAGTTTTATGCCTACCACCGTCTTTGAACATATATTTTAGTCAACATGTCGAGCGTAGACAACATGTCGAGGGTAGATTGAAATCACCACAAACTACAACTGTATGACTGGGGGTACCCACTCGTATATGAATCAGTCTCAAGTTATCTTTGAATTGTTCAGTAACTGTGTTATGTGAATCAGATTAATTAATTCTAGTTGTCAAATATAACCTAACTGACAAGAACTATCTACATCACTTTCATTACATGGTGAATTACTTCCGACAGCAATAAACACTCCATCACCAATTGCATTTAATCTGTCGGTCCTGAACACAGCTAGGTCCTTTTTAAAAATCTCGCTGAACATATCTCCAAGTTTAGCCAGCTTCCCGTACCTATAACTATTTGGGCTTCAATGCTTTCTATTAGTGTTTAGAACTCTGGTCCTTTCCCAACAAAGCTATGACCTTTATGGCTACAGCACTTTATTATTACTAGGTCTACCCTCATTTTGTGTTTGCCCTGCACCCTTTTAGGCTGATGCCCTATTCGTCGTTTTTCCGAGGCTTTCTAACCTAAAAAACAGTCTAGTACCTGAATAGCCGCTTCCTGTGTCTAGTGGGTCCTTGACTTATTTGGCTCTGAGCACTATGCGACTTAACTTCTGAGGTCATTAGTCCCCTGACTTATTTACTGAGACATGATATCCTACCACCCTATTTCGCAAATCGAAGAATCTGCAACCTATACGTTCTCAGAACTGTCTGAGCCTCTGCTTTAGACCCTCGACTTGGCTCTGTACCGAAGCTCTACAAATGGTCCTGTCGACGATGCTACATTAGTGAGCTCTGCCTTCATCTCACAAGCGAGACTGGCAGTTTTTACCACTTCAGCAAGACGCCCAAAATCAGTGAGAATCACTTCTGGCCCAAAGTGACACACATCGTTAGTACCGACATGAGCCCCTCATGCAGTTGGCTACACCCTGTGATCATCATGGCAACCACAAGCACTCGTTCCACATCTGGAATGACTCCTCTCGACACACACACAGAGTGCGCACTGGATTCCTTCCCGTCCTTGGAAGGGATGTCCCTAATGTTCCCATTTGAGTGTCTAACTACCTTCCTCTGTGACTATTGAGATCTGGCAGGCCGAGAGACTTGTCCTGAAACAGGACAAGTGACTAGATCTGGCTCAGGATGTTTGTCAGACACAGATAGTAGACTAAAAGGACGTATTTACTCAGCACAAATGAGTAAATGAACAAGTGACAAAAATGAAATCAGATAGCTATGTCTATTAACTAGGGATCGCGATAATTGTGTTTGCATAACAATTCTACTCGAACACTGCTCCTGGAAGGTTTCCACTCCTCGGTGATGACAATGTCGCCTGATCGCGTAAGCGCGGGAGAATGTTGGACGCGTGTCCGTAACGAAACGAACTAATTTCGCGGGCGCGGGGCCTCGACTGATGCTTTTCCCGATGCGACACGTCATTTTGCGCATGTCCATGTGGATATCATGGGTATGCTCCCTCTGTCTGCTGGCAATGGTGGCGCGCTTGACACGCTGGCCGGAAGCAACACCCACAGTGGACTTCACTGCTGAGACTGCCATCATAGCCTTCCTCATCACCTGGGTGGCACGCTTCACTGGCCCAACCACGTCGCAACGGATCGCGGCTGCCAATTTGAATGTGCACTGTTCACACAGGTCACCTGAATGTGTGATGCGCAGTTACACATAACTACCAACTACCGCACGGAGTCTAAAGACATGGTGAAGCACCTCCATTGAATACCGAAGGCCTCCCTAACTTGCCTCTATGCTGCCTGGATGGAAGCACTCCCACTGGTACTACTCGGTCTGCAAGTAACACTGAAAACAGAGATCGGTGCTTCTCCTAACAACCTTGTGTATGAACAATCGTTCACCATGCCTAGTGATTTTATGGAGGTACCACCACCCTGCAATACATTGGTCCCTCCACTGTCACAACGTCTGTGTACACAACTGGTCTGCTTCTGAACACATGCATCAATGTGGCATGGCACTGATAAAGTGTCGATACAACTTGACCTACAGTGCTGTACACACATTAAGCTGTATAATAATGCAGTACAGCCACCACTTTGACTGGCTTGCTTGGAGGCACACTGTGTCATTGCCTATGGTGAGAGAATACTCGACATTGAGTGCAGTGGCAAGTCAACCAAAATGTCAATCCACTGAGTCAAGCTGGCTTATATCTCGATCACTCCTCCTGTCATTCACTTCTTCCACCCAGTGGAAGACCAGTTAATGGACGATGCGTCCTCCATCATTGAGATAGAGCCCTTACCCATGGCCGCCAATGATGCACACTTGCTGCCAGCTGTTGCCGTGCCACCATGTGCGCCACAGCCCAACCCCACCTAGCCCAGCCAGCCGGCACAGCTGCGAAGCCAGCTTTCACCACAGGTGCCCAGGCCACACTGACCACAGCCACCAGCAGACTACATCATGCACTCTGGCACCATGTCCATTTCAAATGCCTGCGCTGCATCATAACAACGCCCCAGTCTTAGCCTGCTGTAGATACCCTGTGTCCAGTGAGCAATTTCATAAGCACTTTGTCTCCAGTCGAGCATTGGAAACCGTCTCCCATGTAACTGGCTGCTTGTCTGTTACAGCTTCTGGACTCAGGTTTGCTTCCCTGTGCCTCTGCCACATTGGATATTGAGGTCCAATTAAGTTCCGCACCAGATTTTCATGTTTATTCCCATCAAACCTCGACATCATCCACCGCGCCACCAGGCTTGTCCATTGAAGTTCCTGGAACTGCATTTATGTGATGCCGTCATACTCACAAGAGTAGACAAACTTCCTGCTAATACAGACACTTTGCATGATCTCTGTGCCTCTGCTGTGCCGAATTGGCAAGTCTGGATTGAATTCTGTGCCACGCTTCCATGACCGAGTATATCAGTAAACTTTGAACAGTACAAGTCGTGAACATTTTATTTCATTTCACTTTTATCATCAGTGTTCTTTTGAGATAAGATCTTTTCATGTGACTTACAGCCTTGCAGCCAGCCACTTGTTACTATGGACAATTCAAAGCCAGCACTGCCTGCTGCAAGTGTCACTAGCCAGCTGCACGAGGCCACACCCACTGTGCACCTGCAAGCTGATGTCACATGCCACTGCCAAATCGCCACTGATTGGCCTGTCGTCATCACACTCCTGCTGAAGTTACAACGAAACATGGGAAACCCTAACATTTATCACACAGTCTGGAAGCGTGCACTGTTTTGCAGCTTCCGATTGCTGATTTCCAAGTGGTTATCTGTGCAGCAGCTGTGTCGCAAAAATGTGTGAATGGACCACAGCCGCTCACAGTCGGCCCAAGTTAACAGTGTCAGATACCCATCAGCAAGTAAACCTTCCGATAGGCACGGGCGCGGGTCAGCTAAACGCAACAGCAGTGCGAACTGAGCTGCTGTACAGTTTTCGAGAGTCTGTAACTCAGTCCGTGGACCATGTGGTTTGAGCTTAACGCGAACTCCTCACAGATATATATGGAAGTTTGTTAGTTCCTCTCCGGTAGTTTCCACTTTCGCTTCGTCTCGTCCACGAAATACACAGTGCTCCACGATCGTGAAGGAACTTCGTTTCGTACTCGACATGCATCCATTGTTCTTCCACGCTCATGCCATCAGCCGATGTGCCCCTCACCAAGGAGCGTACACCCTTTGGATCGGTGTCACTTATTCATTTGCTCATCTGTGCAAAATAAATAAATTTTTGGCAAAACTGTACCTATCAGTCCATGTTATCTCTTCGTCACCGTAGCCTACATCCTGAACGAAGCGCGTTGATACAACAGAGAAGTCAGTTCACTGTATGACTGACATGGAAGCGCTGATACCCCATGTTCCCACTTCAGTGTAATGAAAATACTGTAAAAATTCTATACAGCAAAATGATAACAGTGACTCAGAAGCATAGAATCAGCATGCCTGTTACTTGCCAACGCTCTACAAATGCAGCACTACTAACGTTTGTCACTACATGCGACGAGCGATGTCATCGAACTACCGATGGCATCAACACCTAAGCCATTTTCGCCTAGCCAGGACACTCTTCAAGTTTCACGATTCCATTCACCTGTTCATAAGAGGACTAGTCGTCAAGTTCGTCACAAATTCCGCTACATTTCCAGAATTGCTCTATTCAGGGAAGGAGAGGGTCTGTGTGCGAGTAAATGTGCTTTGAGTTTGTGGCGTCTTTGACTTTTGGAGCAAACCATGAATTTTTCTCTGGTACAAGTACGTAAACTAAGGAGTTTAAAATAATTTTCTAACTTTCTTGATATGAATAAGATCTCTTTCGGTGCAAGTTGATCACGAATGTACACACATAAAAAAAAATGTTGTATCATCTCGGTTCCAAGAGCTCCGGAACCTGTACAGAAAATTGGAATAGAGGTCAACATTAACATCATTTTCGCCCTTTTAATGGCTCAGTGAAAACCACACATTGCATGTTGTACCACCATACGACGAGACCTTCAGAGGTGGTGGTCCAGACTACTGTAGACTCCAGTACCTCTAATGCCCCATAGCACGTCGCTCTTGCATTGATGCATGCCTGCATTCATCGTGGCATACTATTCACAAGTTCATCATGGCACTGCTGGTCCGGATTGTCCCACTCCTCAACGGCGATGCGGCGTAGATCCCCCTTTTAAGTCTATCCCAGGCATGTTAAACAGGGTTCATGTCAGGAGAACATGCTGGCCACTCTAGTCTAGCGATGTCGTTATCCTGAAGGAAGTCATTCACAAGCAGTGCATGACGGTGGCGCGAATTGTCATCCACGAAGACGAATGCCTCGCAAATATGCTGCCGATATGGTTGCACTATCGGTCGGAGAATGGCATTCACGTATCATACAGCCATTACGGCGCCTTCCATTACCGCCAGCGGCATACGTCGGCCCCACATAATGCCACCCCGAAACAGCAGGGAACCTCCACCTTGCTGCACTCGCTGGACAATGTGTCTAAGGCATTCAGCCTGACTGTGTTGCCTCCAAACACGTCTCCGACGATTGTCTGGTTGAAGGCATACGTGGCACTCATCGGTGAATAGAACGGGATGCGGCATATTGTTGGGCCCATCTGTATCGCGCTGCATGGTGTCGTGGTTGCAAAGGTGGACCTCGTCATGGACGTCGGGAGTGAAGTTGCGCATCATGCAACCTATTGCGCACAGTTTGAGTCGCAACACGACGTCCTGTGGCTGCACGAAAAGCATTATTCAAGAGGGTGAAGTTGCTGTTAGGGTTCCTCCCGAGCTATAATCCGTAGGTAGCGGTCATCCACTGCAGTTGTAGCCCTTTGGTGGCCTGAGCGAGGCATGTTATCGACGGTTCATGTCTCTCTGTATCTCCTCCATGTCCGAACAATATCGCTTTGGTCCACTCCGAGACGCCTGGACACTTTCCTTGTTGAGAGTCATTCCTGGCACAAAGTAACAATGTGGACGCGATCGAACCGCGGTATTGACCGTCTAGGCATGGTTGAACTACAGACGACACGAGCCATGTACCGCCTTCCTGGTGGAATGACTGGAACTGATCGGCTTTCAGACCCCCTCTGTCTAACAGGCGCTGCTCATGCATGGTTGTTTACATCTTTGGGCAGGTTTAGTGACATCTTCGAACAGTCAAAGGGACTGTGTCTGTGATACAATATCCACAGTCAACGTCTATCTTCAGGAGTTCTGGGAATCAGGGTGACGCAAAACTTCTTTTGAAGAGTCTTTATTTACAATGTCAATAAATTTTGTTTCTTATTTTAAACTCTTATATGTGTGTTAATTGCGGTAACATACGCACATTGTCTTTCCTCTGGACAGTGCAACCATCTGCAAAGATACTTCAGTAATTCGAATTGTTGGTACAAGTGTCCGCTTATTTCTGTCCCAAGATATAAACGAATTTATAGTCTCATGAGGGTCTTATGGTAGTCATAGATGGGAATTTCGCAGATTTTCGAGATGTCAACATCAGGGATGAAGTTCAGTGATCAGAGATATGCTGAACAATTTGTATTAACCTAAAATGGTATGATCAGCACATTGAAAAAATTGTATCTTCAGTGAAAGAGAGAAAATATTCCATAATCAAAAGAAGAATTTTTCACGTTGCCTTCATAATGCAAGGCAACATCATCTAGTTGCAACATAATTCAGAGCTACATCATTAAGCTATGGCATGCTATAAATACAAAATACTGAAGTAATTACACTTTTTATGTATATAAAACCTTATACAACAGTATTCTTGATTTTTCTGATTTCACCAGAGTTCTAAGTTCTTGAATGTCGCAGTTTCAATTAGCATTACCCTGTTTCTATGAGTGGCAGCCATGCATTTGACACCATGTAAAGGCATCTCCATTATTATTCTACAAAATAAAGACATAAGTCATTAGAATGTGTTCTATGTGTGTTAAAAGCTCATATCAGAATATTACAGATATTTTACTCTTTTTTTCATTTATCTTGAGATGTGGTTTGCTCCATTTCCTCAAACCATTATTTTTTTAGTTTTAAACATAACAGATTGATCCTGATGTGCTGGACGAGAAATGAACTATAAATGATGTACTAGAAACACAGTAGAGAATTAAAATGAACTTTGTCTTGAGAGATCTCATTTAGTGTATGCTTTTATGACAGAGCTTTTGAGTAGCAACAAACAGTGTTTCTATGGCAAGTGTGTAGAGTACCAGAAATTTTTGATTCACTTTAGCCTTCAGCATTGATACACCATCCACATGCAAGGTAAACTTTGCAACAACACCTTTCTTAATGTAAAATTTAATTCCTCTTATTAGGAGTATTCCATGAAAACCACTTATTTGCATCCATGACAGATAACCAAAAGCAATCTCAGTTAAGCCCTACACTGCTAAGGCAGTGTAGTCTTGTAACTTCAGAATTAGCCTTGAAATAGACTGTGAAGTATACATGGATCTTCCGTTATTTTCTAATTACTAATTGACATAATTAACTCATTAACTCTTGGTAAGAATTAAACTTTAAAAATTTGTTATGAAGACTAATTATTGGTGAAATGAAAGTCACAGTTACAAGAAATGAGAAAAAATTCAAACTTAACGGTTTTTGTTTTTAAAATGTGTTTTTAGTTATTTTTATTGATTCTGACATGTATTTAAATGACAAAATGTCACAGAACACATCATCCAGAACATATTAATAAGAAAATCACAATAATAAAATTGTGAACTATGAAATTTCAAGATGAAAATAACATCAAATATAATACAACAAACTAACAAGAATATACTTGCTCTGAGTTATAATGTCAATAAAATCATTCATTTCAAGATGAATTTTTTATTACAGAATTAAGTATTCATATAATTTAAATGCAATAAGTTTCAACAAACAAAAGGACAATGAGCATGAGGAAGCAGTGAATATATGATGTATTTTGATTATTGTAGACTTTTGTTGCACTTGCTAACCATGACACTGAAGAAGAAAGATGAAAAAGGGTTTATGTGTCCCATTGTCACACAGTGCTTATGTCTTTAAGTGTGAAACACAAAATTTACTAGTGAGATACATATGAATTTGGCAAATTGTAGCTAGACAAGTTATACAAAACATAGTCTGTTGATGAGTATGATGAGTATTACATTTTCAATAACAAAATAATTATATTCAACAGACATCATTTCTGAATTTGTGCTAGTATTTAAAATATATCAATACCGAATTAGAAATATATTATTTTCATTTACTCATAAAAATAAAGTAACAGTAATATAGATATTTATGGGTGCTTACTAGCCTTCGCAATATTACATACCTACTCAAAAATTTGCCTTAAAATATTACACATCACTGAATAATTATTACACATTCAGTTTCTATGGTTTACCTTTTACACCAAAAAATGTGTGCTATTAATATCAGTTGCATTAGAGTATTAGAGTACCATTTATAGAACTTGTTTTAAAGTTTGCATTTGAGCAGTAAGTAAGCTGCATTTTCATAACAAGCCATAAATAAATTTATGTAAGAATATAAGTTGTTATGATAAGGTTATCTAATAATGGATATATTTTTCTGCTGTGTCCTTAATTTTCCTCATGTTTCGTTTTCTTGAGATGCTCCACAAATTTCCTTGAAACAAAGATTGAACAGTTGACATGAAACAATGTGCCTCCCAAATTTCTGACTTCAAGATTCTGCATCTATATCATCATTCCTATTAACTTTATTACTGCTGTTGTGTATCGGTATTCTGATATTTTGAGTAGGGCTGTAAATTAAGCAGCTATGAAAACAGTAAGCAAGGAAACAGAGTATTTATACTGAATACAGTGCATGACATAGTCATAAAAACAATAGAGCAGCATTAAATTTTAATATGACTTCCAGACTATGACACCTACAAATAAAAAGTTAGGTGATATCTACTCCTGGAGTATCAAGTGATAGGACAGTATTCATAAACATACTTTACAGTCTGAGCTGCCTAAGGAATTATCCTCAGCTATATCTGGGACCTTGAAGATACGGAGTCAAAGTATGTGACAAGTATGCAAATGCAAAGGGGAAAGAATTTCCCACATGGTAACATTGTACCAGTTATTAGGGCTTCTTCCTGTTCCATTCACCTGTGGAATGTGGGAAGAATGATTGTTTGAATGCCCTGTACTTGCAGTGATTATTCTAACCCTATCCTCACAATTCCTGTGATAGTGATATATGAAATTTATTGTAGTAGTATATTCCTAGTGAAATCATTTAAAGCTGATTCTTGAAACTTTGCTAACATACGTTCATGGGACAGTTTATGTACATCTTCAGGAGTCTTGCAGTTCAGTTTCTTCAGTATCTGTGTGACACTCTCCCATGGATTAAAAAAACCTGTCACTATCATACTGCCCTTATCTGTATACATTCAATATACCTGTTAGTCCTATCTGGTAAGGCTCCCACATACTTGAGCAATAGCCTATAGTTGGTCACAAGAGTGATTTGTAAGCAGTTTCCTTTGCAGATTGATTGCAATTCTCCAGTATTCTACCAATAAACCGAAGTTTAACACCTGGTTCACCCACAACTGAGCCAATGCGATCTTTCCATTATTTATCCTTACAAGTGTTGCACCCAGATATTTGTACGAGTTGGTCGATTCCAACAGTGGCTCATTGATATTGTTGTCATAGGATACTATGATTTTTGTTTCGTGAAGAAAAAATTTTACATTTCTCAACCTTTAAAGCAAGTTGCCAATCTCTGCACGACTTTGAAATCTTATCAAGATCTGACAGAAGATTTGTGTAGCTTCTTTCAGATAGTACTTCATAACAGATAACTGCATCATCTCCAAAAAGTCTGTTTTAACTATTAGTATTGTCTGCATGCACAACGTGAGGTGCAAGGGTCCCAACCCACTTCCCTGGAGCACAACCGAAGTTACATCTACATCTGGTGACTCTCCTTCCAAGATAAATGGCTGTGCCTCCCTACCAAAAAGTCCTTAATCCAGTCGAAAATTTCACTTGATACCTCATATGAACGTACTTTTGACAACAAACATAGACGTGGTACTGAGTTAAATTCTTTTCGGAAATCAGAAAATACTGTAACTACCTGATTGGCTTATTCCAAAGCTTTCAGTATGTCATGCGAGAAAAGAGCAAGTTGGGTTTCACAAGATCGATGTTTTCGATATCCATGCTGGTTGGCATAGGGAAGGTCTTTCTGTTCAAAATATCTCATAGTGTTTGAGCTCAGAGTGTGTTCTAAGATTCTGCAACTAATCCATGTCAAGGAAACTGGAGGTAGTTTTGTGGATCACTTCTACTACCCTTTTTCCTAGACAGGTGTGACCTGTACCTTTTTCCAGGAATTGGGCACAGTTTTTTGTTGGAGGGATCTACGATAGATTATAGTTAGAAGAGGGGCTAACTCAGCCACAAAATTAGTATGGAATCTGACAAGGGTTACATTGGGCTGTGGAGGTCTGTTCAGTTTTAACGATTTCAGCTATTTCTCAACACCATTGACACTAATATTTATTTTATTCATAATTTCATTGATACGAGGATTAAAATGGGGAAATTCTCCTGGGTGTTCCTCTGTAATGGAGCATTTGAAAATGGAATTGAGCATTTCAGTTTTTGCTTTGCTTCTCTCAATTTCAGTTCCTGTCTCATTTGCTAGTGCTGGACACTAACTTTGAGCCTTTATGTACGATTAGATTTACTTTAGGTTCTGTGAAACATCATTTGATAATATTTTGATACAGTAGTCAATGAAGGTACCATGTATTGCTGTCTTGGCTGCCAGACGCGTTTCATTCAGGATCTCTTTGTCCATAGCCCTACACTTTGTTTTACAGCTATTGTGCAGTAATCTGTGTTTCTTAAGAAGTTTCTTTGCACTGACTTTTATACTAAGGAGGTTCCATCCCATTATGAACTTTTCTACTGGATACATATCTATCCAGTGCATGGTCAACAGCTTTTACAAACTTGAGCCAGAGTGCCTCTAGAATCTCCTGTCGTGTGCTGAAAGTTTGAAATTAATTGATTTTTTATCTAGTTTACTGAACATATTTATCTTTCTGCTTGTTTTAGTTGTGATTTGTATTTTGGGTTTCATTGTTGCCACAACTGGGTCTTGGTCACCGAAATGAGTTTCGATATGGGCATCCTCATAGAGGTCAGATCTGTATGTTGCCATTAAATCCAATTTACTGCAATTATGAATGGGGTTCCTAACTACCTGTTCTAGGTAGTTTACAGAGAAGGCACTAAGTAAAGTTTCACAGGATGTCTTATCATGCCTACCACTAACAAAGCTGTAATTTTTCAATTTATTGTTGGATGATTTAAGTCTTCACTGATGGTTACAGTATGATTAGGGAACTTATGTACACACTCAAATCTTAATTACCTACCACAGTAGCAGCAGCAACCGATCTAACAACTGCTCAGACACTTGTCTTATATAGGTGTTGCCGACTGCAGCGTCGTATTCTGCCCAGTTATGAATCTCTGTATTTTGATACGCATGCCTATACCAGTTTCTCTGGCGCCACAGTGTGTAATTATAATGGTCTTTGTGCTAATTGCACATTCACTCCGTTTAAAGCAATGTTACATAAAAACATTCAGCCACTCGTAAACTGCTGTAGTTGTATATGGACTTCTTGAGAGAAATACACAAAGCTCCGCTGCTTAAAGATCAAAATCAGCTCTAGGTTAAAGAAGCAAACCTATGTCCATGATGCCTGTGCAGACATCGGCGATAACCACGGGATTCAGACCAATCAATCTGCGCAGTCCTTTACATTCAAAATTGTGTAGAATTAGTCAGTTAACACAATAAGAAGTGAAAGATTCTTCTCATGAAAAATCACTTGCAGTTTGGGAAGAATACAAAATTAAGTACATTTTAGTTGTGGGATACTCGTGTATTTTGGAGAACATTTTTGTAAATTAAACTATAGGTGCTGAAAACTGCTTAAGCGGTTTTGGCTCTTCGACACGTTGTGAAAAATATTAAAAACTACAGTAATTGACAGTTATGAATATCGCGCGGAATGAATCTAACAGTTCCTCGTCCTGAACACGAAGGTAAGCTTTCGCGGTCTGTCACCAGGAAGCGCTGTGACCTGCAGACCCGATGCCAGCGGAGCGCAGCCTATCGGTTCACTCGATCGTCAGCAACATTTGCTGCCCTTGTATAGGTGAAAGGTGTGGAGCAGTGGTCATGAAACTGCGGCCCGCGGGCCGCATGTGGCCCGAATCACATGTTCGTGCGGCCCACGGTTCTCAGCCATATTTTATAAGATGCATCTTAGCAACTAATAGACGAACCCAAAAAGTCAACTAACGTTATAAGCTGCATAAGAGTGCTGTTTTTTGTTCAGTAACGAACAAAAGCACTTACAGACTCTATTATATTTTAAGGTGTGTCAAATTCTAATTAATGTTAGTGAATTCAGAGGTGAGCCAAGTACATTTGACAGCCGCTGTAGCGAGGTTTGAGGATGTGAAAGGGAGACGATTTTATTGTTTGTTTGCCAGTACCCAAAACTCACGGGCTTGCATGACTAGTATCGATCAGCTGCTACGGTACAAATTTTGATCCAGAAGTAACGTGTATTCAAAAAGGCACATTACAGAGACGATCATCTTCAAACGAGGCACATATTTGTAACAAACAACATGCAATTGAATTAAGAATGTTGTAATACAATGCAATGAATGGAAGAAATACGCCATTCAAAACATTTAGTAAACATTCGTAAGCGTGTCTCGTATTGCATAATGCATTAAAATTCAAGTATAATTACTGTTATTAATAAATTAATCATCCGCTCTCATGGACATTAAGTTTTCCGTGATTTCTCTAAATCGATTCAGGCAATGCTTCCTTCGAAATAGCACGCCTAACATCCTTCCTAATCCAGTGGGATCGATGACCTCGCTGTTTGGTTCAAAAATCAAATGGCTCTGAGCACTATGAGACTTAACTTCTAAGGTCATCAGTCCCCTAGAACTTAGAAATACTTTAACCTAACTAACCTAAGGACGTCACACACATCCATGCCCAAGGCAGGATTCGAACCTGCGACCGTAGCGGTCGCGCGGCTCCAGACTGTAGCGCCTAGAACCGCTTGGTCACCCCGGCCGGCCGCTGTTTGGTCCCCTCCCCTAAATCAACTAATCAACCTGCAGTATCATACCTTTGCCGTCGCTGAGGGTGGCAGTAAACTGAAACAGCACAGTCGACACAAAGTGTTCCGAATGGTGCTGACTTTTGATGATCAGTACTCGGGGACCGACGGCCAACTTACCGCAGCCTTTGTACAGCTGTAGTCCGTTCATCATAAGAATAAACCTGATGTAAACAAACACAAACGCGACGATTGCTCAGAAACTGTAGCACACGTACACTGGTTTTGTTACTTTCTTGGAAGTAGGTCCTACTTACGTGTTATATGCCCCATTACTAAGCTACGTTAAATGATACTTTAATAGGATAAAAAAGAAACACAAAGTACATCTATTTAAAAAAGCTGATAAAATGCTCTTAACGCCTTTTTAAGAGACAGTCTCCAATCCTTCCGATCTGATCATGTAAGCGTAGAAAAGGTGTGGAATGATTTCAAAGAGAATGTATCGACAGAAATTTATATATATATATATATATATATATACACATCGCATAAATTAATAAGTGATGATACCGATCCCCCATAGTACACAAAACGGGTCAGATCGCTGTTGCAGAAGCAACGAAAAAAAGCATGCCAAATTTAAAAGAAAGCAAAATCCCCAATACTGGCAAAGTTTTGCAGAAGTTTGTAAGATAGCGTGTACTTCAAAGTGAGATGCTTTTAATAATTTCCACAACGATACTCTGTCTCGGAATTTGGCAGAAAACCCAAAGAGATTCTGGTCATAAATAAAGCAGTCCGGTAGCAAGATGCAGTCAATACCTTCAGTGCGCGATAACAACGGTGAAGTCACTGATGACAGTGCCACTAAAGTAGAGTTATTAAACACGGTTTACCGACACTTCTTCAGCAATGAAGACGAAGTAAGCATTTCTGAATTCCAACCAAGAACAACGATCAAGACGAGAAACATAGAAGTAGATATCCTCGGTGTAGCAAAGCAACTTAAATCATTTAATAAAGGCAAGGCCTCCGGTCCCGATTGTATACCAGTCAGGTTCCTTTCAGGGTATGCTGATACAATAGCTCCATATTTAGCAATTATATACAACCTCTCGATCATAGTAAGATCCGTACCTAAAGATTGGAAAATTGCTTAAGTCACACGAATATCCAAAAAAGGGAAATAGGAGTAATCCTCTGAATCACAGGCCCATATCAGTAATATCAATTTGCAGGAGGCTTTTGGAACATATACTGTGTTTGAACATTATAAATTACCTCGAAGAAAACGGTTTATTGACACATAGTCAGCACGGATTCAGAAAACATCGTTCTTGCGAAACACAACTAGTTCTTTATATGCATGAAGTAATGAGTGCTATCGACAGGAAATGTCAGACTGATTCCATATTTTTAGATTTCCAGAAGGCTTTCGACACCATTCTTCACAAGCGTCCTCTAACCAAACTGCGTGCCTATGGAATATAGCCTCAGTTGTGCGACTGGATTCGTGGTTTCCTGTCAGGAAGGTCACAGTTTGACGGAAAGGTATCGAGTAAAACAAAAATAATATACGGTGCTCCCAAAGGAAGGGTTATAGGTCGTCTACTGTTCCTGATCTACAGGGTGAGTCACTAACTATTGCCACTAAGAATAACTTCGAAAGTATGATAGGAGTTGAAATGTTTATGGGACAAAAGTTGCATGGGACAACAGGGGCCATAATATGACGTTGGTTTCTTGTTGCTAGGTGGGGTCGCTTCAGAGATATGAAGGTCAACTTTGTTTTTTTAAATGGGACGCTATAGTTTGGTACTTATTTTCTGATAGCGGCTATCGAGACGAATCCAATGATGTACAACAGTAAGGTGTTTGAAAGTCAAAGAAGGTCAAAAAGGTTACATGAACGTCCATTTACAGAAGGTGTTCGAAGTGATGACCATTGGTATCAATGCACTGCTGCAATCTTCTTATCGTGGACTGTGGTATTCCTCATCATTTCGGCACTTGTCGAAGCACATGCTCTGACAATTCTCTCTCACATATCTTCAGGTGCAGTTGGAACATCTTTATAAACAATGTCTTTTACGAATCCCCATAAGAAGAAACCCAGAGGCGTCAAGTATGGCGAACCCATAACACATCTCCTCCCCATCCAATCCAACGATTAGGGAACTGTCTCTGCAACTCATTTCTAGCTATCAGCGAAAAATGTGCCGGACACCCATCGTGGTGATACCACATTCTGTTCCTTGTTCCTAAAGGTATTTCTTCCAATAACATACCTAATGTTTCTTGCATGAATGTGGTGTACTTCCTACTATTAAGATTTCCCTCGATGAAATAGGGGCCTATAATTCTGTCCTCCAGAATCCCACACCATACATTCACCGACCACGGTTTTTGGTGTGCAACATGTCGCAGCCAACATGGATTTTCAGTTGCCCAGTAATGCATCTTACGCAAATTAACATTTCCATGGTTCGTGAATGTAGCCTCGTCTGTAAATAAAATCAAATTAATAAATGTGTCATCCCTCTGAATCTGAAGTTGAGCCCATCGGCAGAATTCAATGCGACGCATACAATCCGTACCATTTAATTCTTGGTGGAGACTGATATGATAAGGATGATATTTATGGCGACGCAGAACACGAACGACACTATTCTGGTTCATGCCAGATTCCCTTGCGATTTGACGCGAACTAACACAAGGATCTTGAACCACAGTGGCAAGGGTACCAATTTCGGTTTTATTCTCAATTTATCGTACACATATTTAAATGAACGACGTGTAGTGTGAGTACGATGAGGATATCTTTCTGCGTATAAGTCTCTAGCTCTCAATGAAATTCGCTGGCATTATCCGTAAATGAGAAGCATATCGCCTTGTTCTTCGAAGGAATACATCATTCACATTCGCTCGATTCGACGATACGAGTCTTACCGTTCCTATTAGTGATGTATTGCGAAACCGTCGAGTGGTGTTTACATGTCAATAGCACGTTAGATGGATGCGCCTTATTCGACGAATATTCACTATTTGCACGTATACAAGAGAGAATTTTCAGAGCATGTGCTTCGATAAGTGCCGATGTGATAAGGAATACCACTCAATCCATGATGAGAAAATTGCAGCACTGTACTGATACCAATAGTCATTACTTCAAACACCTTCTGTAAATGGATGTTCATGTCACGTTTATGACCTTCGTTGACCTTCAAACACCTTACTGTTACACATCATTGGATTCGTGTCGATGGTCGCTATCATAAAATAAGTACCAACCTATAGCATCCTATTACAAAAAAAAGTTGACCTTCATATCTCTGACGTGACCCCATCTAGCAACAAAAAACCAACGTCATATTATGGTCCCTGTTGTCCAATGCAACATTTGTCCCACAAACTTTACAGCTACTATCATACTTCCGGAGTTATAGGTGGCAATTGTTAGTGACTGACCCTGTATATTAACGACATAGGAGACAATCTGAGTAGCCCTCGTAGATTGTTTCCAGATGATGCTGTCATTTACTGTCTTCTAAAGTCATCAGATGACCAAAACGAATGGCAGAATGATTTAGATAAGATATCTGTATGGTGGCAATTGACCCTGAATAAAGAAAAATGTGAAGTTAAGCACGTGAATATTAAAAGAAATCCACAAAATTCGATTACGCGGTAACTCGCACAATTTGTTCAAATGGCTCTGAGCACTATGGGACTTAACGTCGGAGGTCATCAATCCTCTAGAACTTAGAACTACTTAAACCTAACTAACCTACGGACATCACGCACATCTATGCCCGAGGCAGGATTCGAACCTGCGACCGTAGCCGTCGCGCGGTTCCAGACTGAAGAGCCTAGACCCGCTCGGCAACATCGGCCAGGGCAACTCACACAATTCTGAAGGCTGTAAATTTAATTAAATACTTAAGGATTACAATTACAAATAACCTAAATCGGAACGATCACATACCTAATGTTGTGGTTAGAACAGACCATAGACCAAAATTCATTGGAAGAACACTTAGAAGGTGCAAAAGGTCTACTAAAGAGACTGCTTACACCACACTTGTCCGCTCTATTCTGGAGTATTGCTGCGCAGTATGGCAACCACATCAGGTGGGACTGACGGATGACATCGAAGAGATTGAAAGATGAGCAGCTCATTTTGTATTATCCCGAAATAGGGGAGATAGTGCCACATACATGATACGTGAATTAGAGTGGCAACCATTAAAACAAAGGCGTTTTTCGTTGCGACGGGATCATCTCATGAAATTTCAATCACCAGTTTTAACCTCCGAATGCGAAAATATTTTGTTGGCACCCACCTACATAAGGAGAAATGATCATAGAGAAAAAATAAGAGAAATCAGGGCTCGCACAGAAGAATTTAAGTGCTCGTTTTTCCCGCCGCCGTTCGAGAGTGAAATGGTACAGAGACAGCTTGGAGGTGGTTCATTGAACCCTCTGCCAGGCACTTCACTGTGAATAGCAGCTTAATCACATAGATGTAGATGTAGAAGATATTCTAATGTATTAAAAATATCAACATTTTACTGAATCATCAGAGAAACGCTTGTGCAACGCGCTTATAAAGTGCCGATAAGGAGATCATTCCTAACGTTTTCCATAAATATTCAGGAAAAAATTGGCTTTGAAGTTTTATGGCGCACTGTATTTGATACAGTTGAAAAGGCATTACAAAATGGATGTACAGCGGAATCGGTAGGGTAATAGATGGATAATGTGGTGCAGTTCATGGATCGCTGTTTCAAGTTTCGCCTTGCTTATCCATTTTTCCCGTTATATTTGAAATACATACATTTCGTAATTGTTAAATTCATCTTCATATTTTATGAATAATGCACGTCTTCTTGTTTCTAGTTACATATTGCATGCGAAATCCCTGTTTTCATTTTAAATATAAATTCTAAATTCTCCATCTTTTATGAAAGATCGTTGATAAAGGTTGCTGAAATTAAGAAAGCATAAAATTTAATTATGAGGACAAAAATGAAGAACCAAATACTATGTTTGTAGACTACGTCCATTCTTTCATACGACAGACGTAATCTCACACGAACCAGAGTGATAAGTGCCGTAGAAACATGAAAAGCAGTCATTTTCACAGCATCGAGCAAACCATACAAATGCTGCATTTTTACATTTGCCGTGTACCAATATGAACACGACAGAAGTGATCTGGAACCTAGTAAGGGATTTGTCGCGAAAAATAAGAATACTGTTAAGCAGCCAGACGAATCGGGACTAAGCCGGCCGGAGTGGCCGAGCGGTTAAAGGCGCTACAGTCTGGAACCGCACGACCGCTACGGTCGCAGGTTCGAATCCTGCCTCGGGCATAGATGTGTGTGATGTCCTTAGGTTAGTTAGGTTTAAGTAGTTCTACGTTCTAGGGGACTTATGACCACAGCAGTTGAGTCCCATAGTGCTCAGAACCATTTGACCCATTTTTATTTCGAACCAGAACTAAGGCATGTAGCTTTTTCACATGTCACTGCCGAACGGTGGCGGGGTATAGAACGGCACGTCGTAAAAGAAGAGGAGAAAATGAGGAGGATTCTGTTGTAGATCGACTCGTTATCAACGTAGCAGTTGTTAGTTCCAGAACTGAAATGTTTTTTTCGGGTTCGGATAAGGAAGGAGCTAAGAGACGACTGACTGTAATTAATACTTTCAGTGGCTTCAATACACAGCAATACGGTGAAATCCCTGCAGTACGCTTTTGCATCACACATAGCTCGCTCAAAAAAATTACCCTCCTTTTAATTTAGGAATTTTCATCACGTTTCTTTGTGCTTAGAATACGAAGCATTTTATGCTTTCCGTCTGGTCACCTAAGAAGCGGACGGTAGCGCTGGAGATTTGCCGAATATTATTTCATTCTCTTAAAAATTAAATGACATTAGAAGCTAAATTGTTTCTCTGCTCGTCTCTTTTTACATCTGAACTGCAACTACTCACATCATTGCACGTTAGTTGGACCAGCTGCCTGGCCAGTGCTGTCCAAGTTAAATGAGGCGGCAAAACTGTTGTCCTGCATTATCGCTCTATCTATGTGCGTGTCACACAGCATAAGACGTATGCTAATGATCGTACTTGACTGTACTGCATACAGCTTGGTTTCCGCTCCACGTGAAATGAAATCCAGTGAGATTCAAGCAAACGTGGAAGAACACATGGTGCAATGTTTATATCTCGTTTACTCTTGTGATGAACACACTATAGTTTTTAGGGGTCATATAATAGGAGTTTATGTAAGTACCAATAAACAACGAGGTGGGTACATCTGCGGCCCGAGGTGCTCCCTTACAGTGTCAGTATTGGTTCCTCAGCAAAAAGTTTGATAAACACTGGTGTGGAGGATTCTTGTAAGCGCTCTCTTGATTTTCGGACGATCAGTGGCCGTTGCGTGGCTTTCACGAGTTTGAAGACCCAAACTGTAAATCTTACTGGCGGTTATGTTAGCTTTTTGCCGATCGATTACGTTATTCCTTTTTTCGTGTGAAAATACGTGTGAAACCTCGTAATTTTAAATACACTGAAGAGCCACAGAAACTGGTACACTACTGCCTAATGTCCTGTAGGGCCACCACGAGCACGCAGGAGTTCCGCAGCACGACGTGGCATGGACTCGACCAATATCTGAAGTAGTGCTGGAGGGAATTGACACAATGAATGCTGCAGAGATGTACATAAATCCGTAAGAGTACGAGGGGATGAAGCTCTCTTCTGAACAGTATGTTGCAAGGCATCCCAGATATGCACAATAACGTTGATGTCTGGGGAGTTTGGTGACCAGTGGAAGTGTTTAAACTCAGAACAGGGTCCCTGGAGCAACTCTATAGCAGTTCTGGACGATAGGGGTGCCGCATTGTTGTACTGGAATTGCCCAAGTCCGTCGGAACACACAATGGACATGAATGGATGGAGGTGATCAGACAGGATGTTTACGCCATGTTCAAACTCATTTAAATATTGATAACCTGCCACTGTAGCAGCAGTAACCGATCTAACAACTGCGCCAGACACTTGTTTGTCTTATATAGGCGTTGCCGACCACAGCGCCGTATTCTGCCTGTTTACATATCTCTGTATTTGAATACGCATGCCTATACCAGATTCTGTGGCGGTTCAGTGTAGTTTTCTTCGTGAACCACATATCTACTACTGTATCCTTCAGTCAAGCATCTCTTTTCAGGGAAGAACCGTAATAAAATTATTATGCCTGTTACAATAAGCATGATGATATACAAAATATGTGTGAAAACTTGTATTTTTAAATAGTTTTCTCTGTGGCAATACTTTAAATTTGGGCCATGTTGCAGCCACGTGGGAGTTACTTTATTGTTCGTTGTTTTTGGAGCTTCAGCGGATAATTGATAGGATTTTGTTTAAATTTGGGCCCTGTTACAGCCTCGAGGGGGTTACTTTATAGTTCGTTGTTTTTGGAGCTTCAGCAGATAACTGCTAGGGTTTTGTTCCAGGAGTATATCAAAGGAAAGATCACTGCTTGGTATACACTTTATCTATATTTTATTCACTGTGGTCGCTGTCTAGATTAGCTTTGCAGATGTGGTATACTTGATTACAAACGATACGTATCAGGTCGCGCCGTCACCTTCCTTGTCCCAACATCTGGTGCATGCGAGAGTTCAGTAATTTAGTGGGAAACTATCGGTGCATGTATGAGCAAATGACTGCTTCCTTTTGGAAACTATACGTAATTATTGATTCCTCGACCCGGACCAGCACTGTGAAAGGTTAATTAAATAAAAGTTTGTCTGTCTAAATTCACCTTTAAGGATCACATTGATTATCAATAGTTCTTGAGTATTAAATAATTAATTGAGGGAATGTTTCTGGCTGCAATTGTGTATGTTAATTTTTACTGTGTCTCAGCTGCAAGGAAAGTATATTTCCCCAGTGGAAACCTGAGATAAACATTTGTGAATGGCCAAACTTTTCATCATGTGCAATTGCATTGCTTCGACCAACAACTGGAAGTACACTCGTTTGTGCAAGTTTCCTTTGCAGTGAAAAAAGGAAGAGCTTTTACAGTTTTTAGATCATTGAGGGGTACTGATGCCTTCTTGCATATTTTAGCTATGTGCTCGGCTCAGTTAACGTTTTCATCCATTATTAGTCCTAGACTGCTGTCAACTGTTGTGCATCACTATGAAAATATCAGCAAGTCGATGTTGCAGTGCGCAGCAACTCGTGGTCGCCAGAGTACACGGATGTGGTTGGTTCGCTATATTCCACTGAATAATTTAATACTGTTATTGGTATTTTGCATGGTATTTATTAAATGATCGTTTTCCTCATTACAATACAGAATACTTCATAATTAGTTATTTTAGTCTACAAAATGAAGCCAATTGTACAAATCATGTTTTGAAAACGGGTGCATATTTTTGTGTAAATCTTGTATCTAAAATCAATAAAAAATCACTGAAGAAAATTACCATATAACGAAAAATGTTCTTTCCTCCTGAAAAAATTCATGTACAAAAGGGCCAGATTAAATGCTAATGGACTCTAATCACTTCTTTCTCCATCATGTCCACTCTTTAAGCAACTTCAAAGCACTATTTATTATGACAGAAGTATAGCAACGAAGACTGAAAGGGCTGGTTACCTATTACGGGAACACGGAGAATCTCACACGTTTTTGACGCTATTTTCATCAACCCTTACATGCTGGTGACTACTTAATACAGATTAACATCCGTGTTACCTGTCATTAAATAATTCTTAACGATCATTTCACGTCTTTCATTGGGCCGAGCCCTTGTTTATGGACTAAAATCTCTGCAGGTCATGTCTCGAAAGCGAATTTGGCGTACGTAAATGCAAAGTGAGCGACGTCAGATGGACGTGATAGCAAATATAGTAAAATCAAAGTAAGACAGCAGTCATATCACACGTTAACCTATGGGGAAGAAACAGTAACCTTTCAGTAGATATAAGCAACTGAAATCTAGTTATAGACCCATCGCAGAACTCTGAACCCCTCTTGGAGAATAAGATGTTAACAGTAGCCCATCATGCTACTGGAAAATTCTCATGAACTCAGTTGCGATAGAACTAGGAAACTGCTCTGTTTGTATTTTATATGATATTAAGGATACAGGTTACTTATAAATGGTGGAAAAATCGAAATTTTTTTTGGCTTAATTAAATTCTATAGTCTTTTCTGATTACATTGATATATACTTGATAGGGTTTCAAATGAAAGATGACCTATATATACCAAATTTTAAAGTTGCGGTCATGTATGCTGCCACGTCCCCTTTATTTCTGTAACAGAAACCAGTATTATTTCTAAAAGAACTGTGAACTTTCTGTTTCCAGCGATTATACCTATGATACATTGCATATGTTGGTGACAGTGGAGGTTTCTAGTGTCTGTAAATGATTATCTTTGCTAGTATTTATTTTTGTTTTGCTGAAACAGTTCGTTCACGTGTTACTGAATGTTTGTTGCCCAAGTGCTTCATATACTTGTGGAAGTACAGATCCTTTAGTGTGCATAAATACGAACTATGCCATGCATCAAGAAATTCAATAAAAGGAAATTACATAGTAACCAGTTCAGAAACAAAGCAAGCCACACTGTTGAAAGTAACCTATGCATCAGTTCTTCAGGTAAGAAACTCCCACATAGCACACATCCTAGTGATTCAATGTTGTTGATGTGGGTATCTTATCTTCTTTGATAAAGGACGTGGTGAAATACAAACAATGTGATGGTATAGGCTGTCTGGAAATAACTGAACAATAAAGTAGCAGGAAGGGTTTAGCGTCAAAATTAGTTGTTCTGGGTAGATCCTGCAATAAATCTACCTCGAAAATGACTTCGAACATTGTGCATAATTCATATGATGCCAGTTTGAAGTTAGGAAGAGGAAAACAGGCTGCTTAAACATTTTGTGGTTTGATGGACCTTCCTTCTCCTCCCAGTAGGTTCAGCAATTACATAAAAATACGATTGTGTCTAAATCATCTATGAAACGTGGAGTAGAAGAAACTGTAAATTTTAGTGGATCCAGGGACATTGCTGTCGCACTTGATGGGACATGGAAACTTCGAGGACATCGTTCCCTGAATGGTGTTGTAAGTGCTACTTCTCTGGAGAACGGATAAATTGTTGATATTGAGTGCTTATCTAAGTACCGTCACACCTGCCATGGAACCATTGAAGGACATATTGAACATCAGTATTCTAAGAATTATGATAGTTTCAGAGTTCGGTGCCCATTTATAACGTTAGATATACGAAATACCTAGGCGATGGGGACTCTAAAGCTTTTAATAAAATTAATGAGTCCAATGTTTATGGTGATATCTTGGTAATAAAACTGGAGTGTTGTGGACGTGTGCAAAAGAGGATGGGTGCTAGATTGAGAAAGCTACAAAGAGAAATGAAAGGAAAGTTGCTATCTGATGAAAAATCCCTGTCTCGCTGAAGCAGATTGACAGACTCTGAAATAGACCTTCTTCAGAGTTATTTTGGACTGGCCATTAGACGAACTGCATCTCTGAATTATGTTACAGAAATGAGAAAAGCTGTATGGGCCACCTACTTTCATAAGTTGTCCACAGATGACCACTCTGTTCACGGACTTTGCCCTAAAGGAGCAGATTCTTGATGTCGTTACCAAAAAGCAAAAGAAAGTGGTCAAATATACCATCATAAGCATTCCCTTCCCGAGCCTGTTATGACTGAAAGAAAATCAATTTTTAGAGACCTGAGTGACCGTGTTTTGCTTAGTGAATGTCTTCATGGGGGCACTCAGAATAAAAATGAAAGTTTAAACCATTGCATATGGGAAAGATTACCCAAGAATGTTTTTGTAGGACTAAATACATTACACGTTGGCGTACTAGATGCAGTGATATGTTTCAATGATGGAGTGACAGGAAGGTTGGAAGCCCTGGGAAATTTAGGCATAAAATGTGGCTCTAATATGGAAGATCAAATGCTTGCGTGCGACTGACAATGGGTGCATGAAGCTGAAAGATTCGCTCTTCAAGTTACCAAAGAAGCAAGAAGTGCTAAAAGGAATGCCAAGAGGAAGCTTGAAGATGAAGAAATGCTGCAGGATGAAGACTATGCTTCAGGAATATTCTGAGGCACAGTTTAATTGGGCTCATACCTTCATTTGCAATATTCCGCAAGTTGTATTTTTCAGAATTCAGGTACAAGTATTTCCTAAAGTTTATAAAGCATTGCTCTAATTTTTTTCTGTAACTTGCAATAGTCCATACTTATGTAGTGGACCTCAGATTTACTGCAGAATCAACTAAATTATAGAAAAAATAACATTTTTATTGGAAAAAAATTATAAAAATAAACTGTAATACATGACATTTTTTTACCCTTGTAATACACATAAAAGATGGAGTTAAATAGGCCTAGTAGCTCGGACATCATGTCATGCATATCTGGTAAAAATGTGGTCTCCTTCAAATGTCGAACATTGGATTAAATGGTACCTCATTTTGAGGAAACATTTTGGAAAAAAATGCATCAATTTCTTTGTAATTTGTTTTAATAACCCTAAGCAGGTTCAAAAATATTCAAAATACTTTTGCCTTTGTTTAGAAAGTGTGCTGCATTACCTGATATCAGCAAAAAAATTGTAAAACATACACATTATAAACAGTGCCTGAAAGAGACAGGTGTTGATTTTTACATAATATTGAGTTGGAAAAGTACCCTGAATCCTTAATAAGATATCCAGCCATATAGACCGTCAGATTTTATTAGGCTCTAGAGGAGTTGAAATGGTATACCCTTTTAAGAACACCCATTTTATGGTTGGAGTCAAATTTTGACAATATAAAATGGTGGATTATGATAACAAATGATACGACAGAGATAAGTCTAAATTCAGTGTGACGATCCTCCCAAAGTTTTATGTTTGGTCCATTTCTGTTCTTGGTATACGTAAATGACTTGCCTGGGATATTCGAGGGCTCTTGAAAACTGCAATATTCGCTGATTACACCAGTAAACTGATGAAAGGTCCGAACACTTTCAGGCCAGACTTAACCAGGAGATTAATAGAAAAGGAACAACTGGGTCAGAGCAAGCAGTTTAACTCTTAGACTTAGAAGGCCACGTATTATGCACTTCAGAATGACTTAAAGATGACAGAAGTAGCGATCAACAGGCATGCACTGGATGAAACTTATGCATTAAGTTCCATGCCATACAGGTGATTAATAAACTAAGTTGGTGCCAGGATATGTATTTTGACATCAATAGATTGACAATGTATTCAGCCATCATTTCAGATCCATGCACGGAAGTTTCAGGTTGCAATTTCGTTGAGCACTTCATGGAGTTTAAAAAGTCGATCAATTTATCTTTCTTTCTTAAGTTTTTTGTATTGGTTATGCATTCTGAGACAGCTTGTTACAAATCGGTGCATCATTGGTTTTTTATGTAGGATGTTGAAAAGCAGTTCAGCATTTAAAAATATTCTTTTAAAACATGAAGAAAAAAAAAACAAATTACAAGTTAAAACCACAGGCGCCTCTTGTAGTTGTTACACTACAATCTGGACTGTCAGTTATTTAATTTAAAACCTCAATTAGCTCCAGACGGTTCTCGAGAATGGCAGATATTATTCTGCCATTACAGTTCCATCTCGTTCCACTGACAGAAGGAATGCGTTTACTAACAATAATGTCCAGAATTGCTGTGCATTTGGAAGACCGCTGGAAGCAAGCAGAAATACCTTGAAGCATGGAGGAAAAAATCTTACTGTTTTTTTAGTGTTGCTAACTTTAAATGGAGCCAAAGCGGAAAAGTCAAAAATGTGTTATTATACTGCTGTCATTATCATTATTATTATTACAGATTAGTATAACTGTTATCATTCATGACACTGTAAACAAGTTATATTTTGATATTATACTTCTTTTCTCATTTGACAGCTTTGGGAAGTTCTTTCCCATTGTCGTATATCATAAATTTAGCAAATTCGGCACATTTCATACAGTAGTTAAAATTCGGTATGGCTTTCGCCATTTCCACTATTAGTCTGTTTCTTTCATTGATCCAGATATTTAGTGTCACGCTGAAAATCTGCTCTACAAACGGACTGGACAGTGGCACTGCCAGCACATGTTGAACAACTTTCATTAAATTATTTGCTTTGTATCTCTTAAAAAATGTCATCCATTTTTTTGAAATGTTTGAGTGTGGTTAAGTCCTAAATGGGTGGTTTGTCATTCAGTGCACATATTTTTGTTGAAATAATTTATAAGCTCCTTTATGTTCTCCATTTTAAGGGGCTCTTCGAGATTTAACTGAGAGCTAAGATTGTAAATTGAATCTTCACTGAAGTCAACTCATTTTTCTTGATATTCCACAATCCTGGTATAGACTTGTTGAGGTTCTCGGACAAGTTTGTTCTCGGACAAGTTTTGCTTGTTCATGTTATGAACACTTTTTCAGCTCTTGTAATCTTCATCATCCACTTCGCAGTTGTTTTCCTGGGCTACGAATGTTGAAATAAGTTTGGGAGTATTATCTTCACCCTGGCTTAGAAAACAGGACTTCAACAATGGACAGTTCTGGAGCTATCTATCTACAGCAGAAAAAGGAGTCAAAAAGCGTGTAGGAACATTCTAAAGTAGTGTGGAGTACTCTGACTGCAGGAAGTCAAAAAAATTTTATAGCTCACTCACCTTCTTCGCACTTGAAGAAAACTCACAAAATACCTTAACTACTAACGATTCAACGTTGTATGGCAGTAATTTTAGTCCATGTTGCGTAATATTGTGCAGAATTGCATGTGATAATGTCATGCAATTAGATGCGTTGCTCCAAATATTTTTTTCATCTCTACAAAACCAGATTGGTTTTTTTCATAATTGATGGAACAGTTGTCAACGCCATAAGCAACTATTTGCGATCCTTTAAGGTTCTTGGCTATAAAATCTGATGTTGCATCAGCGTCTTCTTAAAAATCTATAAAAGCTGAAGTTGTTCCCATTTCTTGGTCAAAGTACTGCAAATGGAATAATTTCATGTTTCTTTTATTTGAAGCATCAAATGGAATCGAGAATGGAACTGTACCGACTTTTTTCAGAATCTGTTGCAGAGAATGTAGAGCCAATACATTCTCTACTATAGCTCCAGCTTTATTCTGTCCACAGGAAATTTTGGATGATAGTTTCGAATTTTGAAACAAAATGTGAAATAAGAGAGCAGTTCCATAGTCTAGTGAAAGGTGACTGTGATGATGTTTCACTCCAAGATATTTTAGTAGTAGTTCCGTTGCTGACACTTTCTCTTCCTGACCAGTTCCCGCTGGGAAGAAATACCTTTGAACAATGGAATTTCTTAACACATCCTGCACCTTATCAGTATGAGTCTTGGTACTGGCATGATGCATTACAGCTTTCACTGAGTTGTATTTCACTGTAAAACTTACACGGCATGTTTTACAATATCAGGTATATTCATTTTGTTTCGAAAGCCACCCTGAGACATCTGTTTCTTATAGCCATTTGTCACTAAAATGATAATCACGGCTCTGTTTTTTGGCCTGTTGCATTTGAGAACCTTACTATGACAAGATATTCTACACACACTGTGTAACTTCTGTTTTAAACCAAACACATGCCGAGTGCAGTTCACCTAATAAAGCCACGGCAAAACACTTCATTACATCAACCAGCTGCGTGCACCAATGAGTGTACTTGGCAGTAATGGAACAAAGATAGCATTACCCCACTCTTTATTGTTGCCAGAGATATCCTAGATGGCAGCGATGACGTCATCCAAGATGGCGGCCTGTAGACTTGGCAAAAGTGCATGATTTAATTCAAGATGGCGCTCATGACATCAGCTGATGACGCAAGTACCAGTATCCAAGATGGCGACTTTTGATGGGAAAGTGCCATGCTCCCCTGGCGCGAAGTTTGAATTTTAGTGGGAAATTGAATTATGTGCTCCTACGGGTCACCTTGAAGTACCCCCCCCCCCCCCCCATTACGACTTACAAATTTTTGCATGATGGCTTGTTATCCGCTCGGAAAATGGGTGGGAATCCCGAATTTTGAAGGGAATTTTATCTTTTCTGCTCTCACGTGACCAGAACTGGAGGCACACATTCAATCTTTACTGAGCTGTTGTTGTGGAACCACCGTGATGTGTTCGATCATTGAGAAGAATGTGAAGGATAGAGCAGCTTTCAATAGCTGCATTACATGTACACATTTGAAGGAGGACTGTAGTCACAAAATCGTACTGGGCTCCATCATATGCACCATCGGTTGAGCCAAGCGCAAGAGAATAGATGGCTAACAGCACTGGTGTGGATGTTGTGGCTGAGTAGCTATCCACCACCAGTGAACTGCCACCTTCACTATTCACCTCATGCTATGCCTTAACAAATAGTGGTTCAAAACGTCTTCATCTAGGAATTAAAGTTTCACAAGAGGGTGATGTGTCAGCTGTGTTAGTGCTCGAAAATGTGGGAAAAAATATTAAAGTGCGTTTTTCAGAACTATGAGTGGGATGAACTCTGTCGCACAAAAGCTTACATCAAGGGGCTTATGACTACGGAATATGTTCCATCCCAATCCTACCAGGACATCTACTGTGGAGACCTAACTTTGAGTATATTGTCAATGTATAATGATGCTACACTAAGAGCTAAAAGTACTGACGGGCAGAGTATTTACATGCAATACTCAACAGTTGATAACTTGTTCACTCTGTACTCAGCGATAAGTGCTATTTTGGAAAGACTAAATAGATGGTTTTCTAATGTTCAAGCTGTATACATTGATATCATGAACTGGCTTTGCACATGCAGCATCCACATAGAAGATATAGATCACTGTTTTAGTACCTGTATAGGTACAGTGCTGAAGTCTCGCGCTATCCGTCGAGTAGGTGTGGAAAATGTTGAAATTAAATTTACTAATGGAATATCAGACTACTGCAATACACCGATAACATTGCAGGATATATGAGCAGAATTTGAGGGATGTGAGAAGCAGCAATTTTCCAAATACTGCACTGCTCATGCATCGATTAAAAAAGAAGCACGTGATTTTTTTGATGGTAATAATGCTACCTATGTATAATTATCAATGGTGAATAAACAAACATATTTATTATGCCAAATTTGTGTTTGTGTTATTTCTCTAGACAAAATGACCTGTATATAATGTCACATGATTATGCACATTTCTTTTTTATATAAAAGCCCATGCACGCCAGGACCTAACACAGTAAGTATCTTGGCAGGCTGGATGAAGCACCCTCGCCACAAGGACTTTCTTGTAAGTGATTGGTCCTGCGATGATGAAGATAATGAGAAGAAGACTCAGAAGAGTGGAGTGCTCCTTCCCGACAGCATACGAGCTATTATTGTAGGTCCCTCCAACTGTGGCAAGACAAATGGTCTCAGGGCTCTGCTAACAGACATTGAAGGAGTCTGCTTCGAGCCTGTCTACATATTCTCCAAATCACTATTTCAAGTATCAGTTACCGCAGAGAATATTAGGTGGCTTAGATGGTTTAATGTACAGGGCATTCAGTGAAAGCGAAGACAGCCCTTCACCGAAAGAAGTAAAGCCAAACATGGTCTTCATATTTGACGATTTAGCTGTTGAAAAGCAGGACCAGATCCATAGATATTTCTGCTTTGGTCGTCATATGAGTGTTGACGTATTTTATCTGAGTCAGACATATCCCAGGATCCCAAAAAAGTTGGTGAGGGGTAACACCAACCTCATTATAGCATTCAAACAAGACAATCTCAATTTAAAACACATTTATCAGGCTCATTAGGGGCTGACATGTCGTACAGTGAATTTGTAAAGATATGTGGAGATTGCTGGAATCACTCACAGTGCGGGTTTCTCGTTATTGATAAAATTCGAAAACTGAATGATGGTAGGTACAGTCGGAATTTCCAGGGGTTTCTCCATATCTAATCGTACAAAATAGGTGAATGCATGAATATGCTGTTCACCATGGACCAGTTCGAACGCATGTCAGGCGCTCAGTCTGAGAGGTTAGCTTTACATAGACAAAATGCTCGCTTGTATACTGATATGAAATTTCAAACTCTTGAGGGAAGACTCAGCATACTCGGTAAGGCTGTAAGGGAAGTAAAGAACGATCAGAAAGTTTTTGCGCTTGACCAACATTGGCTAGAGGAAAGAATTAGGGTAATTGAGGTGAAAATAGAAGCTGAGGTTCTTGTTATTGAGGAGGAGGATCCGGGAAAGACGACGAAGAAGAAGAAGAACATAGCATATATGAAGCCTCGCGATATACAGGTCTCAGATTAGTATGCATGAAGATGTCGACTAAGCATAAAGTCATTCTGTCGCGTAAAGCTGTTCGAAATAAATTACGTTTGTTGAGGATGGGGCATATGGACCAGGAGAAAACATTATGAGAGACATTTAAACCTGTTACCGAATCTATCAGAAAGCTAGCATCACGATATGATAACAATGTTGAGAACGATCCAATTGCTGAATTCACTAACCAGTACACGACAAGGATAGGTAGAACATTCGGTGTCAGCAAGGAGAGGCCGTACATGCTCGGCTCTCAATCTATAAGTTTAACCGATAGCACAATGCGGATCGAGGATAAAGAGTTTAAAACAACACCTGGCTTAATGAAAGTCATCTTCCTAAGAGCCACAAAAAACTTAAAATACTCTGCCAGTGATCGCAAGGCGTGTGGAGAAATACTACAGTTGACTGAAGTATATAATAATGCAGACGGAACACTGAAAAGCCCACAAAACTCTAAATACATAGCATTATACAACCTTTACTGAAAGAACAACCCCAAAGCATTGGTGAAGGTCTTGACATTCAACATAAACGAGTCAGCAGTCACCCCCCCCCCCCCCCCCACCCCCACCCAGTATATATATTACGATGAGGCAGATGAACTAATAGATAGACTTGGGCTGTTGGTGGCTTTGGCTGCAACGGGTAATACAACACATTCGAATGAGATTGTCTCAATAATTTCAGAACTTACAAGGGGAGGCCGCCAATTGAGAAATTCAGATTCGATTCGTACTGCGCATAATAAAAACTCATGGCCAGAGGTGTAATGTGGCAAAGCACCAAGATGCACTTCTCAGCCGTTGTCGAGAAAATCGACACTTAAAATAAACCGTTGCCCTGAAATACTCCCTACGATTAATAAATTTCTACAGTGTCGTGGCGCACCGGTAAGCTCAAATGGTTCAAATGGCTCTGAGCACTATGGGACTTAACACACCGGTAAGCGCTCGGGTTCCTAATCCGAAGGTCACCGGATCGAATCTCGCGCCATGCAACTTTTTTTATTATTAGTTGTAATATATATATATATATATATATATATATATATATATATATATATATACTATTAATGAATTGCTTATGCATGTTGGTGACGGCGGATCGCTCTCCAATTGTACCGCCTCCATTTTTCCGTTTGTTTAACAGGGTGTACCAAAGCTCTCACGTCCGCACTGATTTTCGACGATGTTATAAGTTGCGCTAGGGACCACATCTACCTTCTTTCGAAGTTAGCAGGCAACTACACTGTTACGCGGCGGCTCGTTTCGGCCCATTCAGCATCTGTCCTTCAAGTGTAACGAGCGAGTAACGGAGTTTATATTTCATACCTGCCACAGCAATTTTGTGTTCGTGGGGTTTCTATTCTAATACGAACGTTTCACTTACGCTATACGTATTCGTTTCGGAATATCGTTTCTACGTCTTCCATTAACTATACGTGGTTAACATTATGAAGACAATTAATAACATTTGTGAAATACAACTTTGTTTGCGGAAAACATAATGATGTTCGAAGTCGCCAGTTTTTCCACGACAAACGACTTTCAACAACTTATTATATGCATAACTGTTGCAACTGATTGCCGGGAATTATATACACTCCTGGAAATGGAAAAAAGAACACATTGACACCGGTGTGTCAGACCCACCATACTTGCTCCGGACACTGCGAGAGGGCTGTACAAGCAATGATCACACGCACGGCACAGCGGACACACCAGGAACCGCGGTGTTGCCCGTCGAATGGCGCTAGCTGCGCAGCATTTGTGCACCGCCGCCGTCAGTGTCAGCCAGTTTGCCGTGGCATACGGAGCTCCATCGCAGTCTTTAACACTGGTAGCATGCCGCGACAGCGTGGACGTGAACCGTATGTGCAGTTGACGGACTTTGAGCGAGGGCGTATAGTGGGCATGCGGGATGCCGGGTGGACGTACCGCCGAATTGCTCAACACGTGGGGCGTGAGGTCTCCACAGTACATCGATGTTGTCGCCAGTGGTCGGCGGAAGGTGCACGTGGCCGTCGACCTGGGACCGGACCGCAGCGACGCACGGATGCACGCCAAGACCGTAGGATCCTACGCAGTGCCGTAGGGGACCGCACCGCCACTTCCCAGCAAATTAGGGACACTGTTGCTCCTGGGGTATCGGCGAGGACCATTCGCAACCGTCTCCATGAAGCTGGGCTACGGTCCCGCACACCGTTAGGCCGTCTTCCGCTCACGCCCCAACATCGTGCAGCCCGCCTCCAGTGGTGTCGCGACAGGCGTGAATGGAGGGACGAATGGAGACGTGTCGTCTTCAGCGATGAGAGTCGCTTCTGCCTTGGTGCCAATGATGGTCGTATGCGTGTTTGGCGCCGTGCAGGTGAGCGCCACAATCAGGACTGCATACGACCGAGGCACACAGGGCCAACACCCGGCACCATGGTGTGGGGAGCGATCTCCTACACTGGCCGTACACCACTGGTGATCGTCGAGGGGACTCTGAATAGTGCACGGTACATCCAAACCGTCATCGAACCCATCGTTGTTCCATTCCTAGACCGGCAAGGGAACTTGCTGTTCCAACAGGACAATGCACGTCCGCATGTATCCCGCGCCACCCAACGTGCTCTAGAAGGTGTAAGTCAACTACCCTGGCCAGCAAGATCTCCGGATCTGTCCCGCATTGAGCATGTTTGGGACTGGATGAAGCGTCGTCTCACGCGGTCTGCACGTCCAGCACGAACGCTGGTCCAACTGAGGCGCCAGGTGGAAATGGCATGGCAAGCCGTTCCACAGGACTACATCCAGCATCTCAACGATCGTCTCCATGGGAGAATAGCAGCCTGCATTGCTGCGAAAGGTGGATATACACTGTACTAGTGCCGACATTGTGCATGCTCTGTTGCCTGTGTCTATGTGCCTGTGGTTCTGTCAGTGTGATCATGTGATGTATCTGACCCCAGGAATGTGTCAATAAAGTTTCCCCTTCCTGGGACAATGAATTCACGGTGTTCTTATTTCAATTTCCAGGAGTGTGTGTGTATATATATATATATATATATATATATATATATATATATATATATATATATGTGTGTATACACACATTTGAATTACAAAAAACAAATACCTAAACAAAAATAACGGTTGCATGGCGCGAGATTCGATCCGGCGACCTTCGGATTACGAACCCTAGCGCTTACCGCTGCGCCAGGACGCTGTAGAAAACTATTAACCGTAGGGAGTATTTCACGGCAACGGTTTATCTTAAGTGTCGCTTTTCTCGACAACGGCTGAGAAGTGCATCTTGGTGCTTTGCCACATTACACCTCTGGCCATGAGCTTTTATTATGCGCAGTATGAATCGAATCTGAATTTCACAATTGGCGGCCTCCCCTTGTTAGAGAAAGAGGAACCATCGAATAATAATAGCAAGTATGGAAACAGTAGTTCAGGAGATGTACAAACCAGCACATAGAACATACCCTCGCGGACATGTGATGATTAAAGGACTGGATGACTTATGGCACGATATGGTTCTGTACAACCGTGAGAATAAAGGTTTCAAGTATATTTTAATGGTCATTGATACATACTCTAAATTCGCAGGGGCATTACCTGTGAAAACAAAGACAGGGAGAGATGTTGCTGCAGTGTTGGAGCGTTTACTGCGAGCAGGAACGAATCGATGTCCAGACAACCTTCAAACCGATCATGGTGGGGAGTTTTACAATGAACATTTCAAGACTGTGATGGAGCGGTACGAAATACACCACTACTCAAGGTTTACACACCTGAAAGCGAGTATTGTGGAGCGTCTGAACAGAACAGTGAAAGCTCAGATGTGGAAGCGATTTAATCTTCGTGGTTCGTACAAGTGGATGGATATCCTACCACAGATAATAGCACGGTATAATCGAACCCAACATAGTACAATAAAAAAGAGACCGATTGATGTTCGTGTCAATTCATTCATGGAGTCGGTATATTTCCGCATTAAAATGCTGGATCCACGCAAACAAAGGTTTAATGTAGGTGACTTAGTACGAATTTCAAAGCACAAGATGGCACTTGCGAAATCGTAATTACAAAACTGATCAGCTGAAATAATCATAGTATCCAGAGTGCAGAGAACGAACCCCTGAACATATATCTTACAGGATAGCGAGGGTGAAGAAATTGGAGGATGCTTTTACACAGGGGAATTGCAGAAGAGCTCTGTACCAGATGTATTCCTCATCGAACGTGTAATAAGACGTCTTGGGAATAGAGCGCTAGTTAAATGGTTGGGATTTCCTTCATCAGAAAACAGCTGGATTGACGATGACGAATTGGTATATAATAGGATGCGTGGACCTCAATCACCTCAGTAGCGTACAATGCATGATAGGAGACACACCATATTAAGAGGTGGAGGTGGTATTCTCGACAAATTACCAGTTGAATTACACATTCCGCGATATAACTTCTGTGGACCAGGAACAAAGCTTCAGAAACGCTTGGCACGTGGCGACAGAGATATTAACCTACTCGACGAAGACTGTCTGGAGCACGGCCTAGCCTAAGCCGCAAATAAAGATCTCCCAGCACGTCACGTAGCTGACAGAATTTTAGCTTATAGAGCAAGGAAATAAGACGAAGAAAAGATATTGGTATAGGTCAACGTGTGGCTACATTCGTTGTTGATAAAACCATGGGTGGTAAAATTAAGTTAGGCTTAGGAGTGATAAATTTCAAAGGAATTATGAAATCAGCGCGGTCCACTTTGGGGAAGAAGAAGAAGAAGAAATCAGGCTGCCTGAAAATCTGCATTCGCAACTCGATGTGTTCAAATGTTCAAATGTGTGTGAAATCTTATGGGACTCAATTGTTAAGGTCATCAGTCCCTAAGCTTACACACGACTTAACCTAAATTGTCCTAAGGAGAAACACACTCACCCATGCCCGAGGGAGGACTCGAACCTCCGCCGGGACCAGCCGACCTCGTTGTGTGCAGCTAAGCATGCAATTATTAGTAAGAAGAAGAACGACAAGAAGAAAAAGGGTGGAATTAAACCACCTCGCATTCTACCTTTACCCAAGACATCAGGTGGAATAATTCCGTTTCTCGTTCCAGCCCTTGCGGCTCTATCAGCGGTAGGCTCACTGACAGGAGGGGCTGCAGCTATAGTCAAAACAGTCAAGAATGCTCAAAACGCCCAAGCACAGCTGGAGGAGGCAAGAAGGCATTAACGTGTCTTGGAAGCTGCAGCTATTGGAAAGGGTCTGTACTTGAAGCTGTACAAGAAATGACTGGGCCTCTTCATAAATTTAAAAAAAAAACAAAAAAAACCGTTAGCTATTCTACCTGATCGAGCGCTCACGAATAAGTATCTGCTTAATGTTGTTAAAGAAAAACTCCACATTCCTGGATTCCGTGATATCTTTATGCGAGATACATTACCGAAGGCTATGTGGCGAACTAATGAATGCAGAATTATGAATTTAGATGTTGCAGGAGGTCCAGGAACCCATTGTGTCTCATATGTCAAGAAAAGTGCAAATACAGTTTATTATTTTGATTCATTTGGAGAGTTGCAGCCACCTGAAGAATTGCAACGATACTTCACCAGCAAAAGGCGAGTCTTCTATAATTTTCAGTGATATCAGGGATTTAACACATACTTGTTTGGACATCTTTGCATCATATTCCTCCTCACATCCTTGATGAAACAGCATGTAAAAATACACTAAAGATAATTGTATGCTCAACTCCTGGACAGTTGATGTATATAAGAGCCATCATTGAACGTGCACCCCCCCCCCCCCCCAATCTGTTGAGGGATAGATGCAATGTCGTACACTCTGACGTTAAAAGAACGAGCGTCTGTATTGCATGCAAATTACTTTCCGACGATTGATTTAAGTTCTGATGATTGGAATATAGCGCTGATTGCTCTGGAGACTTGTAACAGCATCCCAAATATCAAAAAGGCCAACAATGAACTACATCCGGAAATCGACGATCAGAAGGAGATTCTAGAAATACAACCTGGTGGCTACGACATTGGTGATTTAAACGAAGTCATAAAACAATCTGGAAAAGGAATTGAACTACGTGCAAACATCAATACGCTTAAATCTGGAATACCGACAAAGAATGCGACGATCGACTTTAGGCAGGAAGATTAAAAAGGATCACTGCTAGATTTTGCGGAAGACCGTGTTTTGGTGAAGGATTCGAGTAAATTTTACGCATCAGATCAGGCTGTGGACATACTACCAGTCACCACAATCCACGTTGAGTGTAATATAGCTACAAACTCATATCTCAATAATAAGTTGATTCACTCTATTTACGGGTTCTTCCCTACAGTTGGAATCGGGTATAAGATAGTTCAGACCCACAAAAACGCGATATACCTCCCGGTGACAGTTCAGTCATTGGACTACCTGGAGTTACGTATTGTGGATCAGAATAATCGACTTGTCGACTTTCGGGGTGAAGAAATCATTTTACGTCTGCATCTAATACAAGATGGAGGTAAGGTATAAGGCTAGCATGCAGAGCTCATAGTCAGTCAGTGTGCCACGGAAGCACAAGACGATAACACGCCTCAATTACGAGTCCCTTATTTCTATTGATCTCAAGACGTGCGATGACGTCACTCAGCGTAACGCAGTCAGTGAAGTATAAAGATCGAAATATAGGTCATGAGTTCCACTCACATAAGCCCTACGCTTCAACTACATTTAACAAAAATGATGAAATTAGGATTGTTATTCAGCACCAGGATGCTTTAACACCACCTTGCAAGAGCTTCTTATATCTGGACTGCACGTTTAAGAAAACTGACACATAATGCTCTAGCATTCCTGTTTCAAGAGGTCCGTTATGAACTTAATGGAATAGAAGTTGGCCACACACTTAATGTTGGGCTAGCATCAACCCTTTAAGACGTACGTTTCAGCCTCAACGTCCGATTCGAAGAACTTGGAAAATGTGGTGTGGTTCATAGATGCGCCAGTTGTCAGATACACTCGATTTACTGCTTGCGTGCCTCTAAAAATGCTTATGGGTTACTTTGAGGACATGCAACAAATTATTACGAACGCCAAACAGGAACTTTTTTGGTGCAGAATGCAAGTGATGCCAATTCATACACTCAAGCAGAGGCAGAGGAAGTCGAAATCAAGATTAATAGTGTAGTATGGAAAATGCCCCATATCAGTGTTGCTGACGAGGAACGCTTGAAATTTTTAAAAGTTCTGAATCCCGGCAATTATCTGCTGCTAACTGTCCGATCATGGGAGCTTATTGAATAGCCTGTCTTATATACAGTATCAACACATACGTGGGCTATTACAACGTCAGTTCAATTGAAGGCATCTCGATTCATCATACTTGCATTTCAAACTCAACGGCGAGGGAATGTATCAAAAGACTCAAGTGAATTTGACCACTGCAAGTTAACTAACGGCAGAGTCTACTTGAATTCGGAATACTATCCATAGAGGAATTTACATCTACAGTGGGACAGCAATGTATACAGTCTAGAATTTGACATGTATGCGAGATTCCGTGCATCTTACTAAGAAGGAGTTGAAAATGAGGGATGTCTACTCAGTCCACAGAATTTCTAGAAGCTGGCACCAATAATGACTGCTCAAAACAGAATGAGATAATTGAAGCAGAACTGGTAGACGTACGGATTGAATGTGAATCTTCAACAAACTTGCCAGATCACACTGCAGCGTATGCTCTATTCTGCATGATCGTGTTGTTAACTACTGTCCACTCACAGGCGTTGTGCGGCGAGTTGTGTAAATTAATAGGTGCTCTGCTAGTTCCAGCACAGTTCACGGTGTTACCCCAGGGTGTAAAGATTGTAGCCGACGTTCAAGGGTTTCATTACAACGAATGCAAACGATTCATAATTAAAGACTGTGCAATAATAGCCTTCACACAAAGTGATGGAATAATAGAAACATTCGCAGCAAGCGTTGCATCGCCGAAGCCTTTAAAGGGTCTGAAGTGCGTTAAAACAAGGAGAAGTGCAAAGTGCCTAACAAGTTTCTTTCGTGGACTCCACTGGGACGATCCTGGTATACCTTATAAAGAAATGGTGATGTTACTTTGAGTATTCGATCATCCTGAGACCATCGTCTACATCAAGGGCGACGAGAAGATCGCATTGATGCAGCGAATCTCCAAGTTTACGTCTATTCAAGACCTGGAATTCTACGGATGCCCCGCTATCCATAAGCTCAGGAAGAAGAAGATGTGTGAAAATTGTGTCGTGTCTGCTTATGAAAACGTGAAATTACTTTTAATTTGGATTAATGAAAATAAATGAATTTTTTACCTCACATTCTGTGTTTTTCTTTCTTTCTTTCTA
Source organism: Schistocerca serialis cubense (assembly GCF_023864345.2). NCBI lineage: Eukaryota > Metazoa > Arthropoda > Insecta > Orthoptera > Acrididae > Schistocerca > Schistocerca serialis. The sequence continues at coordinate 549,664,793 of NC_064641.1, forward strand.
TCTAGCTCCTACTTAGATAGCACGTAGCTTTGCCCAGATCCTACATCTGTGGTTTTGTTCAAGCACAGGAGATATAATTTCACCCATGTTTGCTATATGTCTTTGGAAGTGGACACGATCACGTGCCTCCTGTTCCCAAAACCTAAATGTGCAGCACGATAGGCGAAACCCCATGCAATCATTACATATATTTTGTTATCTCCCGTCTTAAACTTCACCTTCTTAATAGCACTCATCTTCAGCAAAACTAATGTCATTTGAGACATACTTAGCCTTTATACACATATACATACATAACGCAATAGGGGATAGGGTTCTTTTGTAAACAGCAACAAAGACGTATGGTGAATAATTTTTTTTCTCGGTTTATTCACTTCACAAAAATACAATATAGTTCTTGACGTACAATACAATTCTTGAGGTACAATGCTGTTTTTGAGATAGAATATAGTATTCTTGAGGTACAAATTGATTCTGATATTCCAATGCAGAAATACTTTTAACTTACACGCTACAAGAGTAACACTGGTAGGAATTTTTTTTATAAATCTATGCTAAAAACTAATTCGGAGATACTTTCTTTACTGATACATTTAAATTCAACAGCCCCAGTAGCGTAGCTTTTACAATAATTGTGATGGACTGTGCATGCTTAGCTCTAATTTCAGCAGCCCACAATAGCAAAGGCTTTTATAAATAACAATTATGATGCACTGTGAGCTATATACACTTAAAAACTAGTCTGACTTGGATGGCTAGTGGCAGGTCAAGAACTTAAAAGCTATTCTATTTACATGGCGCACATGGTGCGTATATATATATATATATATATATATATATATATATATATGCTAGACATACTTTGTGTATGAACAAATAAATCAATATATGACTTTTTTCTATTTTTTGCTTTTTTAATATTTTTTGTTTATGCTTTTTCTTTCTTTCACACGCATTGTGTGCATATATAAACATAAATTTTGTTCTTTTTTCTTTTTATCCTTTCTTGTCCACACATTCTCTCTATGTATGTATATACATGTGTACATAGTACACAAAAATATTTACATGACACACACACACACACACACACACACACACACACCACACACAAAATTACTTACAATATGATAAAAGGGTCATACTACTACTCTGCGGACTCTCTGTCTCTCTCTCATTTTCACTCAATGAGAGTTCCCCACCCCTTCTCTCGCTACAAGTGAGTAGTGTGAGTAAGGCGAGTTCCAGTCCCTTCATCGCAAATGACCCTTTTATCATCATGAGGCTACAGACGGATTTTAGGCTGTAGCATAGTGTACACCTCGTGTGCTCTCGATCGAATAATGGCCAAACCATACGCAATGGTTGCGGTGCAGCACTGCGAACGCCACTGCACAGGCACCGCAAATAGTCTTCGATAGAGAGGGCTCTCGATGCCATGCGATGCACACCCTTAGCCCGCCCGCCTCTGGGTGGCACCTTCCAATGCGTGATACGCAAACATTCTTGAGCGTAGACTTACAAACTCCACAATCGGCAATCCATTCGCCTCGTCCTTCGTAAGACCGATAATCTTCTTGTTCAGTGGAATAATTTCATAAGGATTATCGGTCATGTATGAGAACGTGTCGAATTCATTACGGTGGCACCTCATTACTTCATATGGATCGCAGTTCTTCACCCAATGAAGCTATCTGTAACCATATAAAATAATTTAGGATTTGCGAAATGAGTTTTTGCGAACTCATAATGAAAAGGGCCCATGTGGCGTCTGGATAGGTCTAGTATGCACATCCCCACATAAATTGGTTTTGTAAACTCTACTGCAGTCTTCGACATCTCCACAGCAACAAGATTCTTCTTGAATAAGATGACCCACTTAAAATTTGGTCTGGCAATGCATTTTCTTACGCCATAACGCCCATCCCATTCGGTTCTAATAAAAATTTCACGTCGTTTCTTCAAATTCTATATCGTTTTACCGAAAATTGAATTATTCATTAATTTATAAAAATCTTCCGCAAAGTCACACGTCGCGGAAGTTCTCTGTCTCGTATTCTAATCAATATACTCCGTCAACCAGGGGGACTGCTTGAAAGAGATAACCTGGGTGATTCTAACCAGCTCCATACCGAAGCTGAGATACTTCTAGAGATTACGATAATGAATGACGTATCTCCGCTTATCCCACAGCATTGTCATCAGTTTTGGCATGGAGCCTCCTCACAGAACTAGTTGTTCTGAACGCAGCGGCAAATTGGCCACATACCCTACATCAGAATCAACTGCCATACCCCCCCCCCCCCCCCCATTTTCCCACCTAATACCTTGCATTCGTCTTCGGGAACCCATCGAAACTCACCAATTGGCAGTGATTGCTGCATGGCGTGCCCGTATAAGTTATTGACATCCAGGTACATTATGTAACTTGAATCAAGGGATGCACTGAACCTGTCACCCATCCACAGGTTATTTACCTTCAAGTGCCTATGGACACATTGGCAAAGTCCCACACAGATCCCTCACTCAAAGAAAAGAAGTATGTCAGCTTTGATCAATAATTCAATCCTGCACTTTGGTTTCTTGAGCATTGTGTCCCAAGAGAACCCAGGTCCTGTCAACAAAAGGCGGGATCCAGAGAGTATGTGGCCATGCATAGAATCCAGAATTTCTCGAAAACGTCTGCAAGCAAGCGAATTTCTGTGTCCATGTAAAGCTGTAAGTACTTTCCCAAAGTGGAAATATTGAATCCCTGCGAGACATTCACGGCATGCTCATACTCTGCATCCATTATGGCATCGCAGTTATGTCGGGTAACCTGGTTTCGTTGAGTTTCGGCATATTATCCACATACTCATACGGGAAAACCCCCTCCCTAGTCACAAGTTTAATCTTTTCCTCGTCTGGAAATGCAGCTCAAGTTATATGCATATGATCCCAAGGCAGAGTTTCAACGATTTTCTTGAGTAGTACCTGCATAAAACGTAGCATATCAAGGAAGAGGAGAGTAATTCGTGGCGTCATTCGTTTGGAGAATGAAATGTATTTTTCGATGTTCTCAGGTATGACACGACATGACTGTTCTCGAAGCCAAATTCAGCCAAGTGCTCAACTAGAAAGCGAGCATCATACCCACTTTAATTCTGGAAGAAAACGGCTATGTGTCTTGGTAGCTGGTACTTCAGATTGGACGCATTGTGAGCTGCACCATGGAACTTCCTTGTAAGATGACAGTGGTCCCTATGAGGAGTCTCCGCTTTTCTAATGGCAGCCCACAAATATGACAATCAACTGCTTTTTTATGCAAATCTTCATTCTCCGTCGATTTGGTCATGGGAACGTTGCTGCTGTAAAGCTTATGAACCTCCCATGAAAATTTTTCGAGCTCAGTGAGCAGCCAATCCGCAGGATTATCCTCGACATAAGATTTGTAGTGGTTAAGACTGGAATCATAGGACGATACAATCTGACACGCTGCTGCATATGGCAAGTGTTTTTCTGTAAAGGTGGTGCAGGAGGCTGAAGGGTCACCTTCACAGCAGGTCACGGGAGACAGGAGACATTCAAAGTTGGCGTACACTACAAATAGGCATCACTCCTGGTGGTGAGCATTCTGGAACTTTATGAATTTGTTTTCCTCAGTCGGCATAATAACACATACCGGGCCTTGGAAGCACATTCTACTAGATGCACAGCTAATAACTTGTCTCTAGAAAAGGCATTGAGACACCTTAAGCAAATATGATGCTTACCATTATGATTATTTAGTTGGGTGGAAAGGAGTCGGGACATGTCTTTGATCCAAACATAGTGATAATTATCATCTTCAGAGAAGAGCAGCATGTTTACATGCAGCTCATACTCATCGGCAAATTTTGAGAAATGGAGGGGGCCGATGGTAATATGCTTGTCTTTCTCATCTGACTTGCTTTTCTTCTCCCGGCCATAAACATGAACCTATATGCCGGTATTCTGCGCCTCAAATTTAGGTATGTCTTGGATCTTGATGGGGAAATCGATACCATCGAAGTTATAACACCCACGAATATTATCACCTACATTATATGTACTGGGACGCTAGGATGATCCCTTCGATTGTACTTTCTTTCGTAAGCCAGGATTGACCATGCAAAACAAACCTGTTCGTTTCTATTTTCGACATTAATGCATACCCTCTTGTTGGCTATATTTTTAGGAAGTTTGATATAGCTTGACCCTCCATTTACCAGATCGTAGACATGTGTATGGATGTCCAGGTGTAGTATTCGGCTGAGTGCTTTAGCTGATCTTTTGACTTCCATCTCGGAAAACGGGGCCAGTATAGCACTCAAGGTTGATTTACGAAACCACTTGGTGATAGGTGTGCTCCGCATTATTACACTATTTCCCCTCCAAAGATAAGGAAGAGATGTCCCTTCAACAGCAGACTCAACTTTGGCAGGGTGCGATAGTTCGATGCAAACCACCACACTGCATTTAATGGCAGGATACCGTGGATCATTGACTACCTTGAGGAGCTCCGTTTCCACCACAGGAAGGCACGCCCTTATAAAATCAACAGGAACATGGTACCCTTCTGCTAGGTTCTCGATCCTCGTGAACGAGATTCTCTCTTCAAAAGCGTCTGCAATCACTGAGTACTCTAACTGCAGTATGGTATCACTGACCTGATGTCCTTCACTAAAATGATGGCAGAGGGAACGGCCACCAGCCATGGGTTCATTATCATTAATATTACTACTGCTTCTACTACTACTACTACTACTACTACAGGGTTGAGTTGTCCATCCAGTGGATGACTGAGCTGGCGAGGCAGTCTGCAATGTCATATGCCTGGGCGTCACATGCTTACAACTGCATAGTACCTGCTGGTGATAGGTGGGTGGATCCAAGAATAAGGCACTTCTGTCTGGCGAGTTGGAACAGCCGGGCCTAGCTGCAGGTGGGGTGTAGCGAATAATGCTGGTCTGAGGCTGCGGGTTCACCCCAGAATTAGCCAGTCCACCACCAATTGCTGAGGCATCGGTGGTTGTCTGTTGTTGCTGTCTGCCTCCACGATGGCCAAGGGTGGGGCAGAAGGGGGGTGGGGACCGAGCAATGGCTGACTCCGTGATGTGCAGGTCCAGGTATGTTGAACCTTGGCCGATAGCTTTGCTGTGGTTGGCACAATGCACAGCTCCACTCGTCGCACTGAACCTCTAATGACAGTGCGCTGTGTCCCGACTCCTGCCAGATGCACTATGGCCATCTGAGGCTTCACCTCTGTGAAAAAATAATAAACATCGCGTTATAGAGAATGTTTAAATAATTGTAAATAGATTGATATGGAAGTATGAATGATAATAATAATAATAATAATAATAAGAATATGAAAGCTATAACAATAGTCACCTTCTTTGTTCCCAGACCATGGCTCAGTCACAGCAGCCAGTCCTTCATTGTTCTGTATTATAAACAGGGTTTCACATACTAAATAACACTCATACGAAAGTAGTAACTTAGGTGGAACCTCGTTAAGGTGAGGGCACTTCCCCTCATCGCTGCTGTTCACTGGAGATCTTTTCATGATACTTGTGAATAAGACAATGAAATGCAGACAGACAGACTGGCTGACTGTATCGGAATGATGGAGAACACAAGGATGCTGGGGTTTAAATAGGATGCTGAGCCTCCTTCCACATCACCAAGATGCTAACCAATGGGTGTTGAGTTTCTTGGGATGGGGTGGGGTGAGCCCACTAGCATCCCTGGTGACTGAACTAGCCAGATGCGTCTAAAACCTCGAAGAGACGTGAGTCTCTGGTAGTTTATTGGTTTACAGCGATAGAATTCATACTGTGAGTAACGATACTGTTTTGAATACACGCTGGATGATATTGAATTTGGCCTCTGCATCTGGAGTCATTATGTGTATTCAATTAATTAACCACACTGTATTACCAGCGCAGTGCATTCAGTAGATATTTCCATCAGAAGTTTCAGCTATGGAAAATGCAATTAGACCTCCAATTATCTGAACACTTTAGAAATATTCTCAGAAGTAGCTGGATTCGCAGCTCCATAAAGGAAACAAGTATTTTTTACACCTTCACAGGATGCGAGAATGTTTTCAACACTTATCGTGCAAACTTCATGATTTTCCACAGTGAATTTTATATATGAGAAATTCTATGTTGCTGGTATTAACATTAGCTTTGACTGTTTTACCTAGTGTTTCTTACATTTAGCTTAACTTCGTAAATGGTGAAGCAAATGATTTACAAAGTATTCATGTGATAAAATGGAGAATTTTTACTGTTTAGGAAAGCTGTACAGTGGAAAAGATCAAATTTCAAGTTGCGCTATCGGTGGAATCGATGGCTTATATGACCACTGAAAGTGTAGTGAATTATTCTACCATCATGCTGGAAAATTTTTACGTCGAATTTTTCGAAATGTATAGTTATAACTAAATGTGCACACGTTTATAATAAACTGTTATATGTATCGAACTCTTCAGAGCTGGAGTTAAAAATCTAATGGGTTTAATAGATGTCTTTCAATGTCTTGTTAAGTCTGGAAATGTTTCTCTGGGGGAAGACCCATATGTGAAGACCTTTGAAGGAACTCGTTGTTCATTGCTGTTAAGAACACCTGTGTGTGTCCCCTAGCAGCGCATTGGCTTTTTTTTACGTTGTTCCTGTTTTGGGAAAGATAAACATCTCAATCCTTTTAAGGAGCTAACGACGCCTTCGTTGTCGCTGTTGCCTGTTATGAAAGCATTCTCAGACTCCCAAAGACACGGCGGTGGTCGGACGGCCGGGTATTTGTCTCATGGTGCTGGCGGGGCTAGGAGTGAGCGAATCTTTTGTTCTTACAGGTATCAGCGTGGAATGTTCGTGTCGTGGCACCAGTGGTGCTGGGAGCGAGAAACATGTGCTCCACAAACGTCAAAACACACGCTGTGCAGCGCGTCCCACCTGCCACTGCATGCCCGACTGAACTGCTCGATCACATGACCTATCATAGCGCCCTCTAATGGTGAACTCGTGACCTAGCTCAGTTCTTTGATCTGCTAGATCGGAGGCAGTTGTCTCTTGTGGGGTGGAAGCTGAGACAGAGGTTTCCATGTGATGTGTAATGCATCTTTAACGCAAAGCATTTATTTGCAGGACCGAATTTTTCCTCTTCATGAAGCATTAATACTTACTTCCATTCTTCATGTAGGAGGCTTTGGGTGCAGTCCTCAGGTGAATGAGTTCATGTAATCCAGCTATTAAAACTCTGCCAGTAACAGCTATTCAACAGAACACATGCTCCTGTCACACTGACAGCTCAACAAGCACAGATATCTCAGCCTCTTGTGGTGGTAACACCACACTAACCCGCTACTGCTGCAGGTAGATAATAAATTAAAAAAAAATTGAACAAATTTAAGCAAATTTAATGAAATTTATACAAATTTACACAAATTATATTCGAATTGAATGACATCATGAGCAGTCTCTATTGGGGCCAACACCATACTAAACTGTAGGAGTAAGATCTTAGAGCAAAATTCCCTCCAAAATTCAAATTTTCCTCCCTATTTTTCAAGAGGATGATGCACCATCATGCAAAAAGTCGGAAAGGGGGGTGGGGGACTTCCAGGTGACCTGTAGAAGCACATAATTCAACTTTTTGCCAAAATTCAAACTTCCCACCAGGGGGCACTTTCCCTCCAAAACCCGCCATCTTGGATAATGGTACTGGCATTATCATCTGACATCACGAGCGCCATCTTGGATTACGTCATGAGTTGTTGCCAAGCCTACAGGCCACCATCTTGGACGATGTCATCGCTGCCATCTTGAATACATCTGGCAACAATGGAGAGTGAGGTGATGCTCTCTTTGTTCCACTACTCCTGGTGCGTACATTTGTTCAGAAGTGGTATTCATTTTAAAACTAGTGTGTCTGTATTGCAAGCACCAATAATAAAATGAAAACATAACATTTTTAGGGATTGTTTTGTTTGTTGTTTTTTGCCGCTGTGCAGAAGAACAAATAGACATAAACTGATATTAAATTTATTGTCCATGTGGAAGTGACATGCAACTGTCATAAGAAAATAGAAGCTGTTATTGGCTTGTCTCTCCTAATCTGTTCTTACTGGAGCAGTCTTCAAATGAATTGATGACAATAGACGACAACTGACACCACGGTGTAATAAAAATACAAAGCCTCTTTAACTTCTTGGACACAGCTTGTCGAACAAATGAACACACCAACTCATATTAAAATACACTGGAATTAATTGCAACAAATCTGCAATGCCCCCAATTTATAACACAATCTGAGACAAATATTGAAACCAAAGAATAATGAAACTGAAAAGTTTTACTGAGTCAGCTTTTATTATTTGGGTTCTGTAAAGGTTTTGAAAAAATAAAATTAATAAATATGAGTTTAGCCTAATTTAACAGGACCTGAAACCTGAACCTTTGATGTCCAGTCAGATCGTTCGACCTGGCACCAAAGTTTTTGTTTGAAAGCTGGACTGTCCAGTCTAAAACTGGACAATTGGTAACCCTGCTGTTATACAAGAACACCTCTGCTGTAATCTAAATTTGAACGATGTTTAAAACAGTGAGTAAAAAGTGCTTTGGAGTCAATTTTGTGGACCTTAGATTGCAGCCCACTTAATTCTCCTGCTGGAACAGAAGCGCTATCATAGGTTTGGGACACCAGATCGTTCCTCTTATCATAATTCTGAAACATGCCACTCAGCACAGTGAATAAAGTGCAGCAGTTCTAGGCTTCAATAACATCATGAAATACCAAGAAAATGTTCTTGAATGTCGTGCGGTAGCTTTCTCGCTTCCCACGCGCGAGTTCCCGGGATCGATTCCCGGCGGGGTCAGGGATTTTCTCTGCCTCGTGATGACTGGGTGTTGTGTGATGTCCTTAGGTTAATTAGGTTTAAGTAGTTCTATGTTCTAGGGGACTGATGACCATAGCTGTTAAGTCCCATAGTGCTCAGTACCATTTTTTTTGTTCTTGAACGTTGCACTACAGTCCACCAGCCTCACAACAGACCACATAACTTGTCCAATAAGTCTGTTGCTTCATCTACAACGCAGGCATAAAATGAGGTTCTATGCAAACTTGAATATATACATTCACAAATGGACGTATTTATGCCTTCAGACGGATCATCCTGTATAGTTTTTGAAAATCCTAGAAATAGCCCATTTTCTTTGGGCATGCTTTCAAATCTTCTTTACTGTTTGGCACAAGTTTAAAAATGGCTCTGAAATTTCCGGGATTCAGAGGATCTTCTGTCTCATCATGACCTTTGAAAGCTAGCTCCTGCTTATACAAAAGACTTGCGACCTCGATCAGAAGTGTCTATTTTAGCTTTCACTTCATTGTACCAGTGTTGGATGTCCTTTCTTCAAACTTTCAAATCATTCAGTTTCACATCTCCTAGAACACGTGACCTCCTACAAGGAAGTAACGTGTCCTCACTCAAAAGCGTTGTATCAATACTTGTACAATGTTGGGCTTCACCCATATTCATTATACATGAGACAACTAATGTAAGGGAAACTATGAGATGTGGCACCCACAGCAACTGGCCTTCTGTGACAGGAGGCGCATGGAAGCATAGCTAAGGCAGCCTGTACCCACCTCTCCTGTTTCCAGCAGTGACGTAATGGTTACCACGACAACTGAGCGCTTACAGATGGCCTGGTTTGTGTCTGACCACCTTGCCATATAATTCGCATATCCTTCTGCTTTAGGTTAGGGCTATGCTTTCGCACATTGATTTGCTGTCTCATAATGTTGGTTTAGAAGAAATACCACGAGCTAATGTCTTTCAAGCTCGCTAAGCGTACGGCATAAAAGTGTATTGTAAAAAAATTACTGCTACTACTTCAACCATACTACATAAAAGTGATAAGGCCCAGTATCCCTTACCTCTCCTGATCAGCTGCCACTGCATCTGTTGATCTTACGGTGATCCAGTTTTATCTATAACTGAAGTCCAACGCTGTATATATCAACATTTAAGATAAACTGTCTCGCCAATACCACAGACATTCATTTCTGTAAGGGCTAAAAGCACAAAGCATAAATCTCTTTTCTGTACTGCTGCGATGTTATTTAGGGTTGACAAAATATTTTAATGTCTGCATCATATATTTTGTGGTAATACTATGTAACTAGAGATGTATAAGCTGGTTTATCTGAACCTCAAGCCCACAGTTGTACTTCATGAAAATGATGATAATGGACATCAAGAAGTGTTGATATAGCTAGTAATAATGTGTGGTGAATTTAATAGCTGTGCTTCATGTTGTGACTCTGGTTCCATATCAATTACAAACTTCACAACTGTAAAAAGACACTATTGTCACTAGCCCATTTACAGAAATTTTGTGAACTGATATTAATAATAAAGATAATCTTAACTATTAATTAATATTCCATAACGTATCGTGGGTTCATTATCCCATTCGTGATTGATGGGCCATATATGTACTACTAACTTTGAGCACCAATTCGAGTGTCGGGACATATGTTATCCAGCTCTGCACGGTACTGCCATCTAGGGACGACTGTACTGAACCTGAGGAAAACCAGAGCTGCATTGAACAGGCAATAGAGAAGGTTGTGACAACTTTTGTTGACTGGTGCGTACATATGGCCGCTGCAACACCACTGATTTGTGTCATACAACAGTTTTCATCATTTATCACTTTCCAGAGATGTCTGAGACAAGTAATTCGTCTTATTACTAACGTAGCTAATAATCATTTTTAGTGCAAATACACTATCGAATGTACTTCTCAGCGACTATATTATTTTATATTTGGAAAAAAATTAGTGGAACATATGCGTTCCAACAGACGTTATTTGTAAAATTATTTATCGGTTTGAAATATAATGTGATGCTGTTTTATTCCTTTTAATTAATTTGTACTTGAAATAATACAGTTAAAGCTTGCTATTAATTAATTATTTTGCAGATACTATAAGACAATGGGATCCTCTATTATCTTTTCTCACTGCCAGATGATGGTGAAGATTTGAATGCTGAAGCTGATTATCTTCAAAAGGACAATACTTCCGTTCCCGAGTCAGTTAGTAGCAGTATGGCACATGAGATGTTAGAAAATCCAACAGCAAGAGATAGTTCAGACGTTTCACAGATAACAAATGAAAAAATGGTACAAATGGCTCTGAGCACTATGGGACTCAACTTCTGAGGTCATCAGTCCCCTAGAACTTAGAACTACTTAAACCTAACTAACCTAAGGACATCACACACATCCATGCCCGAGGCAGGATTCGAACCTATGACCGTAGCGGTCTCGTGGTTCCAGACTGTAGCACCTAGAACCGCACGGCCACTCCGGCCGGCGATAACAAATGACATTGACAGTAGAATTGCAAATGTCTTTCCTGATAGTTTTGCTGATGAGAACTCTGATGAAAAGGCTGAACATAATGTATCTGTTATAAACACTGAAGAGGTAGGAGATCAAGATGTAAGATATTCTGACAGTGACTAGGGTGATGAGACTACATGTTTTGAAAACACTGTGGTTCTGTGTAAGAAGCTAAAATCGAAAGTAGATTTCAGTGTATCAAACAGTGAATGTGTTTATTTTGAGAAATTTTTTCCAAAAACATCATGGAGCACATACGTTTGCAAACATATTTATATGCTGCTCAAAAGAAAAGTGTCAAATGGAAAAGAAATAACTGTTCCGGAACTGAAGGCATTCATTGGCATGCTCATAAAAATGGGTATCCATCAACTACCAGTAGCTGACAATCACTGGAGTTTAGATCCAATGTTGAAAGTGAGTTCAGTTTCAAACGTCATGACACTGTCAAGATAAAAGAAAATCGCACAAAACCTGCCCTGCAATGACAATAGTGTTATTCTTCCTCCAAAAACAGCTCCAAACTATGACAGACTTTACAAAATTAGACCCATTATTGCAGCACAGAACAAAAAATGTCTGGCAGTGTATCAGCTTTATTCTGCATTAGCAGAACACGAATTGATGGAGGCATTCAGCGGACGCACATGTCTCAAACAGTATATGCCCATGAAGCCAACAAAAAGGGGCTACAAAATTTGATGTCTTACAGACTCTAAAAGCGGTTTTATTTCATATTTTGAAGTGTACACTAGTAAATCCAGCACCCCAATGCAAGACTTCAAGAATTACCAGAGATGTGAGTGAGTAGTTCTGGAGCTGTGTCAACCATTTTTTTTACACCTGCAGAATCATTGTTTTCGATAATTTCTTTACAAGGACTGAGGAACCATGGCCTCTATAGATGTGGAACTCTAAAAGGAAAAAGGAGAGGGTTAACGGGAATATTAGCAAACGAAACAAGTGATCTCAAATGTGGAGAGTTTCAGTCTGCTGTAAAGTGTGGTGTATGCTACGAAATGGCAGGACAACAAAACAGTTTGCCATCTTTTTACATACAATAATCCAAAACATTTCAAATTCATTGAAAGGAAACTGAAACATGGCTCTAAGGTAACTGTATCACGTTCTGAAGTCATTACAACAACACAATGGGCAGAGTTGATCGATTTGCTCAGCTACATGAAAGAGATATGATAAGCAGACGATCTATAAAGTGATGGCATCGGCTATTTTATTTTGTTGTTGATCTGGCTATTATCAACTATTATGTATTGTATCAAACACGATGGCAGAAGATCAGTTAACGTTTCGCCTCAGACTAGCAAGACAACTGATTAATGGGTATTCATCCAGGAAAAAGAGGAGTTCAGTGCCTACTTTCTTTCCAGCAAAGAGAGGAGTTTCTAATGTGCCAGATGGTGTCTGGCTCGTGAACGTAGGCAAACATGTACCAAAAGACAGTGACACAAGGAAGCGATGCAGATTCTGCAGCACAAACTCTAAAGAGAAGAGAGCAAAAGTTGATTGCACTGTTTTTGGCGTACCTCTTTGTGCCATACCATGTTTTTCTAAGTTCCATGGTATGTAAGGTTCTGTAAATTTTGATCATCTTTCATGAAAACTGAATTGTAATGAATATTTTCTTACACTTGCATTGAACAAATAAAGGATTACATGCATGTATAATTTGTAGTTATTTTATTCCCTGCAAAAGTCTGTTGATGTCTAAAAAGGAAAATCACAAAATTACTCAGTCAACAGATGCGGTATCCCACGTTATTTCGTGGGACACATTTGTCCCACTCCCTATTGTGAAAAAAATGGAGAACTAAAAAATATTTTGGCGTTGAAAGTATAATAATGGGATTGAAAAGTAACCATTATCACCTTAATATTTTGAAAACTCTGTAAAAAATGCATTTTATCCATGAAAGAGCTATTTTCTGTTGAAAGGTGCACCTGTGGTCTAGGGATAGCCTCCTTGAACAGTTATCAAAACGTTCTGTGTCCTGGGTTTCGAACCCGCTACTGCTTGAATTTTGTGTGTATAGCATTGGTGGCCGAAGACTTTCGTCATAATAAGTCACCTCCAATCAGCAACCGACCTTGTGAAAGAGGGATGAGGAGCAGACAGGGCTTCAGGATACTCTTTTGTCCCAGGGGTGGAAAATTGCCCCTAAAGCTAGACGAATCAGCAATGATCAAAGGCATGAGGATGTAGGAGGCAGTGGCAACCACTGCATTAAAGACACATAAAGTGTATCCACAGGATATGTGGCCTGTAATTGAAAAGTGTCATGATGATCTCTCCATTGGGAAAAGAATCTGGAATAATCCCCCATTCATATCTCTTGGAGGGGACTGCCAATGGGGAGCTGACCATGAGAAAAACATTGAATAATTAACGAAAGGATAACGTTCTACAAGCTGGGACGTGGAATGTCAGAAGCTTGAATATGGTAGGGAAGCTTAAGAATCTGAAAAGGCATATGCAAAGGCTAAATCTAGATACTCGTATAATGGGGGTAAGGGAAGTGAAGTGGAAAGAAGACAATGATTTTTGGTCAGATGAGTATAGGATAATTTTAACAGCAGCAGGAAATGGTATAATGGGACTCGGATTCGTTATGAATAGAAAGGTAGGGCAGAGACCATGTTACTGTAAACTGTTCAGTGATAGGGTTGTTCTTATCAGAATCGACAGCAAACCAACGCAGACAACGATTGTTCAGGTATACCTGCCGATGTGGCAAGTTGTAGATGAACAGATACAGAAAATATATGAGGCTACTGAAAGGGTAATACAGTACATAAAAGGAAATGAAAATCAGGTCGTCATGGGGGACTGGAATGCAGTTGCAGGGAAGGAGTAGAAGAAAAGGTTACAGGGCAATATGGGCTTGGAACAAGGAATGAGAGAGGAGAAAGACTAATTGTTTTCCCTAATAAATTTCAGCTAGTAATAGCGAATAATTTCTTCAAGAATCACAAGAGGAGAAAGTATTCTTGGAAAAGTTTGGGGTGTACGGGAAGAATCCAGTTAGATTACATCATGAGTCAGGCAGTAGTAGCCGACCGAGACAGATGCAGCAACAGGGAAGTAACCTCTTTTGTGACATTTACGAGTTCCTAACCAGGACCGAATTTTATTATGCCATCTGTGTGCTTTAATAGTTTAGTTTCTTGTGTTTATGCTTGTAAGTTTAATATCTAATAGCCACAGTTCTCGAGTTTTCGTTTGCTCCGGAAAGTAAACCGATTTTGTGACATATTACAAGCTCCTAATCAGCGGCGAATTATTTAGTTTCACCTAAGTGCTTCGGTAGTTAGGTTTTTGAATATCTGCGTATTATTAGACACAGTTCCTGCGTTTTCATCAGGGTCTATAGTACAGTCGCTCAGCATGTGCCGATAGTCCGTTTATCTGCATAGTATAGTTTTCCACGGTCATTGGTATGAACAGGGACTGCAATTGTTGTGTGTGGATGACAGCCGAGCTGGTGACACTTCGCTCTCAGCTCAGGCTGTGATAGCTTCGGTTACATGGCTTGAGGTATGAGAAGCAGCAGAAATGAGAACAGCGAGAAACTTAACATCAGGATTGATGGTCACGAAGTAGATGAAATTAAGGAATACTGCCACCGAGGCAGCAAAATAACCAAAGACGGTCGGAGCAAGAAGGATATCAAAAGCAGACTATCACTGTTGAAAAGGGCACTCCTGGACAAGAGAAGTCTACTACTATCAAACACAGGTCTTAATTTGAGGAAGAAATTTCTGAGATAGTACATCTGGAGTAAAGCATTGCATGGTAGTGAAACATGGATTGTGGAAAAAGCGGAACAGAAGGGAATGAAAGCTTTTGAGATGTGGTGTTACAGACCAATGCTGAAAATTAGGGGGACTGATAAGGTAAGGAATGAGGAGGTTCTGCACAGAATTGGGGAGGAAAGGAATATGTGGAAAACACTGACAGGGAGAAGGGACAGGATAATAGGACATCGGTTAAGACAGCAGGCAATTACTTTCATGGTATTAGAGGGATCCGCAGAGGGCTAAAACTGTACAGGAAGACAGAGATAGGAATATACCCAGCAAGTAACTGAGGACTTAGGTTGAAAGTGCTTCCCTGTCATAGGAGAGGAATTCGTGGTGGGCAGCAACAAATCAGTCTGAAGTATGATGAGCCCCCCTTCCCCCCCTCCCCAAAAAAAGGAAGTATAGGCTGTTGGGTCTTGATGAAAAAACAGTTCAGACCTATGTGACTGGTGGTTTGCTTGTAAATTTGATTTTAACAAACATTTATTTTTCTCAGAAGTTTGTTGCTATGCTTTGGGCTCTTGTTGTTCTCAGAGTGTCAATTGCTCTGTAGCAGGGTAAGGATGGGCCAGTGTGTTGACCTCACTATGGGTTTTGATGTTGGTGCTCTGTGCTTGATGGCGCAGCAGGTATATAGGACCAGATGTTCGGATATCACGGAGTTATACAGGCAGTGGGAGTATAACAATAATCTGATACAACAGCCAATGGCATCAGCCCCTCAGAGGTGTGTGGTGGCCCTGTGTGGCAGTGTTTCCTTAGCTCAGTAAGCAGCTACAGGAGGTGGTCATGGCACACTGTCGCCAAGCCCAAGACGTGGCTGCACTGAAGGAGCCAAGTCAGCACTCTGGTGTGTGTGGAGAGCTGTATCAGGCCCATACGGGTGGCAGACAAGCCACAGCAGTGAACTCTGATCGGAGCTGGTCACGCCATTTAGAGTAAATCCCTGACCACCAGCAGCCTGGCGTGGGCGCTGTGCAGGAGGCGTCTGAGTGCAGATCGTGAGCCAAGGACCTTAGGTAGGTGTCCTGTAGTTGGTTAAGTCAGCCAATTGTTGGCCCCCGTCTGGAAGAAGACACCAGTTCAACTCTCAGCTTAGCCCACAGTCCCCCAGCTAGCAGAGACTGTGTGATCCACGTCAGGTCGATGACTGGCGTGAGTTACTTCTAAATTGTCATTGCAGATGGTACAATACCATTAAGGAACTATGTAATTTTGTCACCAACTGATATTCATACACGTATCGACGGAAAATGCTAAATTATGTACTCTGGTGGCCAATGGATGAATGAGTGATGTTGCAGCGCAGTTTCACTGTGCTGCTGGCAAGAGTAATAAACGGGGGATATGTTAATACCAGGACATGAATTCTTTGCGAATTTCATTCTGTGTTCTCAGCTGGACAGTAAATGTGCCTCGCAGACAGGCACTTGAACATACGCAGATGTCGACACTTGAGAGAGGACGTGTAGTTGCGCTCAAAGATGTATGTTAGAGTAATCAGCAAATCGATTGGCGTTTGAATAAGAGCAATGCCACTATTCGAGGGATATTGACAAGAATGGGTGAACCATAGCCAAACACAGCATCAAGGTAGGACCTAGAGGGATGGCTGAATGTAAAGACCGAGCAATCGTCAGAGAGGCACTCAGAGCCCTGAGTTCATCATTATCATCGATCCGATGGGTAACCATTGTTTCAGTGACCACAATGACCATTAATAGGCGGCTCACAGAAAGTGGGCTGAGCTTAAGGCGCCCCTTGCGTCGACTACCAATGACGTCTACACTCCAACAAGGCTGTTTGCAACGCTGTTGGCCACATTTGGTCTGGAATCTCACTGAGGAGGTATGATGTCTTCAGTGATAAGCTGCACTTCGAACTGAGTCCCGATGACCAGTGAAGTCGTTTCTGTAGACGCCCCAGACAACGGAAGAGTGGTGGTGTGGGGTGCCACTTCTTTTCATAGCAGGACACCTTTGGTTGTCATCTGCTGTATTCTAACAGCAACACAGTACATCGACCGCTTCGTTGCAAGCCATCCAGGGCTTACATTTCAACTCAAGATAACGTCTGCCCACACACAACGATAGTTTCTACCCAAACCCCATCGTGGCCAGTAAGGTCATTGGATCTTTCCCCAACTCAGAACGTTTTGAGCATTTGGGCAAGGCCCTCCAACCAGCACGGATCTTTGACAATCTAACACAACATTTGGACAGAATTTGTTCATAATATCCCTCAGGAGGAGATCAAACAACTCTGTCAATCAATGCTATGCCAAATAACTGCTTGGAAAGCGCCTGAGGGTGATTAACGTGTGACTAGCTTGCTCAGTTTTTGAAAAACTCCATCTTGAATAAATCATCCAGTTTTTTTCTGAAATTGTAATTATTTGTTTGTCTGTAAATGTACGTCACATGTACTGATTTCCGTCCCATTCGGATAATTCCTGCGTAGTGCGTCATTTTTTTCTGTTAGAATGTATTATCGAGTTGTAATCCAGAGAATTTTACACTGTCAGTTTCTTCAGTCTCTTGTTCTGTTTTAGACAAATGCTGGATGTAAGCCTTGTACAAGTTCTGAACTGCAAATAGTGTATCTTTTCAGGGTTTAGTGACAGAAAATTGGCTGTAAATCATTTGTTCATATCTATGTAAATTTCATTAAGAGCTGTTTCTAAAGCTATACCTGATTTGCTATTTACTGCAATGTTTGTATCAGCTGCAAATAAAGGAAATGAGCAACTGGTAATGTTAATGACAGAAGGTCATTAGTATACACAAGAAAATGTAGATACCCATAGATTAAACCTTGTCAGGCACCACATGTTACCAATTGGACGTGGTAGCGTTCTCGCTTCCCACGCCCGGGTTCCCGGGTTCGATTCCCGGCGGGGTCAGGGACTTTCTCTGACTCGTGATGACTGGGTGTTGTGTGATGTCCTTAGGTTAATTAGGTTTAAGTAGTTCTAAGTTCTAGGGGACTGATGACCATAGATGTTAAGTCCCATAGTGCTCAGAGCCATTTAAACCATTTGAACCAATTGGACGCTGTAATGGAATGGGGCAAGTATGTAGGATGACAGCCACTTTAATGTCAGGTGCTGTAAAAACGTTGAAATTGACATGCAGATGGAGCCAGTAGAAAGTGGTTCACCAGGCTTCGCGTGATTGAAGAGCCACAGTAGCCCTTTGTAAAAAAATTAGGAAAGGAGGCGACTCACGAAGATACCATCGACAGGATGACGCCAGTAAAAGCCAGTGTCTTTGTACTGTGGCAGATTCAATGGCTGCCATGGTCCTTGTTGCATTTTCACCTAAACATCTGGTATCCGCCAGAAAACGAAGTCAACGAATCACAGTATAGCATTTGAGCTGTCTAAGCGCTATTTCCCTAAAATATTAAAAAAAATATTCAAGGCATATGAACAAAGGGGATCTGTCTCCCACCAAGTCATTTGGGGGATTTTTATTTTTTCAAAGCTGCAGATGATAGGAAAATACTTTTGGAAGTTAAAATAGGGTGGGGGGAGGTACCAGCTCCCGAATGACTGACACAAAAACTAACTGTGTGATTCAGTGTGGAGACGATCCACTGGAAAACTGCACTTCTACCTGTGCTGTTACGAGAGAATGACGCACCAAACTTCATCATTCACTTTCGTGATGCCTTGAGTATAGTGATGCACAACATTTATGAGCTTCTTGTATCAGTTACTTTGTTCTTTTGGCGTTGGGTTTCCCTCTGCAGGACCATTTTATGGCATAGTCATTTTATTGGAAATAAATAGAGTGGGATTTAACTTGTGCTTCCTGAAAACAAATCAATGCTGTCTTGTAAACTGTGTGTGATTATCGTAATAGGATCCATTTTTATCTTGTCTCAGCGGTGTTTCTTCGGGGTCCAGTGTCGACCTTGGCCTTTATTAATTCATGCTGATGTTGTTGCGCCTGTTTTATGCAGAGTATTGGTTGTATCCATTGGGCGAGATTGCACAGAGGGGAAATTATACATTGGGAACAGGTGTACTGGAGCGTTACAAAGCAGATATTGGTCTACAGAATTTTCCAGGTAATGAAAACTGCATATACGTGCACAACTATATAAGAGCATATCGCACCCATTAATGCTGCTCATAACTCATGCCTTCACATTTGGTAACCTTGCCAGGATGTTCATACGTGATGGGAAAACAGCCACAGTCAGATATGACACACAGCACCCTGAGTTAAGTACTTAGTGCCACATCGTCACGGCTAAAGGAAATGGAAAGTGAGTTATAATTGAGGAAGGCATACAGGTTAATTGGGGAGACCAAGGTCTTTAAAACTAATTGCCATTCCAGCCAGACTTTGACTGGTTCTGTAGCAGGTTGTTGCCTTGTGTGTATGTCTGTGTGATTTATGAGTTTATGCCTTTTAGAGGAGAAATCATGTGAGATGAGCGATTTTTGTTTGTGTATTGTATAAAGAATAATTTCTAAGTATTGATGTGTTTGCATCTTTTGGAGAGAAAGTCATGCGAGATGTGTGATTATTTCTAGATGGGTTTTAGATGGGCAATTTTTATGTATGTAATGGGGATAATTTGTGAATATTTATGCGTATGCTTTGTGCAGAGGAAATCGTGTAAAGCTAATCAGAAACAGAGGATAAGTTAGCGTTTATCTGCGGTTTTTGGAAATCTCTTGGTTAATTTACAGTAGAAAACTCCATTTTTGTAGAATCCCATATGGGTGATTCCATGGAAAAGCTCAATGAGGAACAGCAGAGTATTCATTGCTGGGAAGTAACTTGCACTCTAAAAGATTGCACAAAGAAGAGAATGGTAATAGTACTATGGAGAATGTTACATTAGGTGACACTGGCATTCCAAGATTTATTTGTGAAAATTGGTACAATGGTTGAACTTAAAGGAAAAAGACTTGTCGAGCCATTAGCTAAGCAGGACACCACTGAGAGCAAAGGGAGACAGATAGAGAGACCAATCTGTGATATAGACACAAAATTTCAGAACCAGTTGGTTCATTTCTAGCTAACAGGATGAGACGCTAGAGGTCACGTAACAGTGGTTGAACGTGAACAAGCTGGCTAACTTACAGAGCTGATTGAAAAATGGACTCATTTGCAACTGTCACCAACGGAAGGACAGAGAAAGTAGAACAAAACTCAACAGAGCAGCGAAGTGAGGTCTCTTTAGCTAATTATGAGTTGCAAGTAGCCCTTAAGGGGCTTGCAACAAAAGTGACTGAAATTCATGATACTGAAAAAGCAGTAGGAAGTGAAGTGTTTGCAAATGAAAGTAATTTGAGGAGAAGGATAACGGAAAATTTTTACGAAGAGCGCTCCTGTCTGATAGCATATTAGATTATGGTATTGAAGTGCCGTCTTCCAAAATAATTAGCGCCTTAATGAATCTTGAGTGTCAGGACGCAAATGGTTCCGATTATGTTCTTATCCCTGTGCACACGAATTCCTTACTGTTCATTGGGAAAAATGCACCCAGATATTTTCATCAGACAGTACGATGGACTGCTGCAAAATGAATAGAGTAAAAGGAGAAAAATCAGATATGTAATCAGTGCATTACAAAAAGGCGCGCTCTCGTGGAGTGTGAAGGTGGCAGACTTATTTCACTTACGAAAGAATTCGAGGAGAAGTATTTAGAAACTTTTGACTACTTCCACACAGAACGGCATCTAGCTTGACATACTGCAGGGACGGCCATTCACTACAGTCCCACAGTCAAGATTTTAAATGACTTCTTTCTTAAAGAACGGGAAACGAATCAGCATCTCAATCAACTGTTTGATGAAAATCCAGCAACGCTAAATAAACCTCAGGCTGGGGACGGAAGTAAGGGAACGGCTTATAGCTATCCTCATAGCTGATACAAAAGCAATGGTACGAGCATTAGAGCAACTGAACTTACTCACTGTGGTTCACTGCATCTCATGAAACTCACAAGATGACTGGAGAGATGGTCAGGCACAACACCTGCAAATCGTGAGTAGGGACAAGAAATGGAGGCTGTATAGTCACTCAAGGCACCAGCACAGCAAGAGCAAATAGAATGATCCGTGAAATGAAGAAGCAGTACTGTATCTTCAGAGAGAGGATGAATGCGAGACGGAAAGAGGATAGGAAAGAGCATGTATAACCTGTAACAATACACATATTAACTGGCACATAAATTTTTAAAGATTAGTTTTCATTTCTTGTGTTGGATACATGTTTCAGTAGCGTGAGCATCTTCTCAAAGCAGACGCCTCTACGGATTAGTTTTGATGAGTGATTGAAAACTGGAATTACGTCTGGCACTCGGATGAAATCTGAGGCGGTCACGTGACGTCCCTCGCTCGTGTTGCAAGATCTTTTGCTTGACCGACAAATTTACAAAAGCATTGTTAAGGAATCGATCACAGCTAAATATTTATGACAAGCAAGACTAGAAATATGACTGCTGCTCGTTTCATTCACAGCAATTTAAGTTTGCTCTTAAGTTCGTACCTAAAACCACAGCTTCGAAAATCGCGACGTAATCCGTACCAGCAGCAAAATGTTAGTGACAAGGAAGACCATGAACAAGATTGCCTCTCGTTTTGCCTGCAGAAATTTAAGCTGTACTCTTAGGTTCCTGCCTGAACACAAAATCGGAAATCGCGACATATCTGAAAATAAACAGCCAAATCTTTGCTGCTAGTTTTACTTGCAACACTTTAAGCTGTACTTATGGAATCCTGGCGAAACATACCCTTGGATACAGCGACATATTCGGAAATATGGTCAAATCTTTGTGACTAGAAGAAATACGACTGTCACTGCTAGTTGTTTCACTAGCAGAAATTTCATCTTACGTTTTTTAATCAGAGTGAAGTCACAAAATCGAAGGAACTCATTACCGATAGAGCACGGCTATTACGTACACCGAACCGCCAAAGAAACTCGTACAGGCACTCGTATTCAAATATAGATATGTGTAAACAGGCAGAATACGGTGCTGCGGTCGGCAACGCCTATATAAGACAACATTTGTCTGATGCAATTATTAGATCGGTTACTGCTGCTACAATGACTAGTTATAAAGATTTAAGTGAGTTTGAGCGTGGTCGGCGCACGAGTGATAGGATACTGCTTCTTCAAGGCAGCGACGAAGTGGGTCTTTTTTCGTACAACCATTTCACGAATGTACCGTGAATATCAGGGACCCACTAAAACACCAAATTTTCGACATCACTGCGGCCGGAAAAAGATCCTGCAAGAGCGGGACCAGTAACGAATGTAGAGAATCGTTCAACGTGACAGAAGTCCAACCCTTCCGCAAATTGCTGCATATTTCATTGCTGGGCCTACAACAAGTGTCAGCGTGCGAACCATCAACGAAACATCATCGATATGGGCTTTCGGAGCCGAAGACCCACTCGTGTACCCTTGAACAGCACGACACAAAGTTTTAGGCCTCGCCTGGGCCCTTCAACACCGACATTGGATTGTTGATGACTGGAAACATATTGTCTGGTTGAAAGAGTCTCTTTTCAAATTGTATCGGGCAGATCGACGTTTACGGGTTTGGAGACAATCTCATGAATCCATCGACCCTGCATGTCAGCAGGGGACTGTTCAAGCTGGTGGAGGCTCTGTAATAGTATGGAGCGTGTGCTACTGGAGTGATATGAAACCCTTGTCGGATCACCTGCATCCGTTGGTGTCCGCTGCGCATTCCGACGGACTTGGGCAATTCCAACAGGACAATGCAATAGCCCACACGTCCAGAATTGCTACAGAGTGGCTCCAGAAACGCTCTTCTGAGTTTTTAACACTTCCGCTAGCCACCAGACTCCCCAGACATGAACATTATTGTGCATATCTGGGATGCCTGCTACGTGCTGTTCAGAAGAGGCATCTGTCCCCTCGTACTCTTACGGCTATAAGGACAGCCCTGAAGTACTCATGGTGTCGGTTCCTTTCAGTACTACTTCAGACATTAGTCGAGTCCATGCCACGTTGTCTTTCGGCACTTCTGCGTGTCGCGGGGACCCTACCACTTTCTTTGGCTCTTCAGTGTATAAATGACATCAAATATTGCAGAACATACTTCTGTTACAGAATAAGGAAGTCCCAGAATATTACAAATGCAAAGATGAAAAAAAGAAGCTTGTACTTAGGTTCCAATCACCTCCTTTGACTCCACAACAGGACGTTTATATCCAGACAACAGCATGAAGCGCAGCAAACACCTCGCTTTAAACCTGTTCATAACGAATTTGCTAGGACTTTTCACAGATCAAGTGACGTTATATTATAATTAATGGCACCTAGAGCGACAAATTTTAATCATGCCTTTGCTTAAGACGACATACTGCAACTTATAATACGGCAACAACCGAAATATGATGTATCCAATACGGCAGTTCAAAAGGAGAGAGGCCACTTCCGCCGGAGCTTCGAGTCCTCCTTCGGACATGGGTGTGTGTGTGTGTTGTTCCCAGCATAAGTTAGTTGAAGTAGTGTGTAAGATTAGGGACCGATGACCTCAGCAGTTTGGTCCCTTAGGAATTCACACACATTTGAACATTTGAAAAAGAGAGAGCTGGGGACATCACAGGACCGCTTTCCGATTTCAGCTGAGTCCCAGATGTACTTCCGATTTTTAGTGACAAGTTTAACACGTTTAGTTTTGTATTATGCGTACATAATCTAGCGGCAATAGGAAGATGTAACAGAAGACGGCTGACCGCAGCTGGACGTTACTGTATGGAGCTATCATCTAGCCACAAAAATTATAGATACTTAGTTACTTAATTTCTTATGTTTCAAACAATATTTGTTCATAATTAAAACGCTTAATACTTTAATTACATTCTGTATAAAATAAACAAGAAAAAGGAATTGTAAAATATACGTGTAAATAACCAGAGAGTAATGGACACAGGAAAAAGAACAATTACCTATGGACAAAGAGCGAATTACTATACTAAGTTTTTCAGGCGTTTTTCTTTACGAGTCTTGGTATGAAGTCATCTTTGTATTGTTGTGCAGTGTGCTCGTTCGTTAGCAAATATGGACTCAGCCCCCAACTGTAACTGTATTTAAAATGCTACCACTGAGTCTTCGAGTATATCACAGTTGCACGCAATCGAAATGGAATGTATTGACAATATTTTTACAGGTAATTAATGGCCATCTCATTTGATAATGAAATAAACATCGTAACTTGTTTTGTGGCTCTTGGATGCTTAGTTACACAAAGGAAACAGCAGCTTACATGGAACGCAAATTGTTGAATGGAATAAAATATTTAATTTACGGTACTGCAAATTTGAAAATTATGTAGCATTTACAAGAGAGGCACGGAACAGCTCACTGTCATCACTACAGAACTTACGTATTTTCATTAGAAGTGTTGTGCAAGCAGTGGACTCGTTCACAGGAAACTATTATGCAAAGTTAAATTTTCGTTTTGTGAAGCCAAGCTTTCTTAAGTGTGTAGTTTTTATTCAAATAAATGTCTGTTTAATAAATGTGATTTTTCCTACATATTTCATTACATAATTAGTGAGTGTATCCTGTTCCTATGTCATATGTGTTTAAAACATTCCATGCTAAAGAGTTACAAATGTAGAAGGTGGTACAGGCTAGAATTAATATATTGAACAGTCAACAAATACAGTTAATTCATTTAAGTAATACACCGGCTTGTGGTAGCAAATGTACAACATACTCTGAAAGACACAACAGAGCTGGCCTCAAAAGGTGAAGTACCATTATATATCAGCAGATGCACCATGGTAAAAAGTCTAGTGAAAGCTGTACTTTCATTGTGTGTGACGAAACTAATGTTTTATTAGGCACAGTGACATTTCAGAATCATTTTCTGTTAAATATTGCTTTTTACATTAACTGTTGAAAAGAAAATTACTACAGACTTTAATATGTAAAGTTAAATTTTTCTCACACTATTGCTTTAAATGAGCATCCACCACAGTGTGCATTGTGACTTCTGTGTAATGCAACATAGCTGTATATTTAACTGTTGGATGTTAATGTATGTATGTTCTTTATTATTGATTGTATTACATGATAATGTTGTGAGTGAGTGCAGATCCAGATAGACTAAAATAATTCATTAAACATGTCCCATTTGTCATGTTTGTTCCCAGCTACAAGTCATCTCAGAATTAGGAAGCAATTATCGGTACAATTAACAAATCCTTCTCTCTTCATATTAAGAATTCAATAAATTACTTCACGTGTGGTAGCTCGCTTGCACCATATTGTCGCTAAATGGATAGTGTAACAGTAATTATCAAGCAGCTGCTGCATGCAATTATTACCATTTCAGTCTCATGCCTCATGGTTAAACTGAGATTATTCCTTATTAGGAAAGGACTGATTAAGTGAAACAGAACGGTAATATCCCAAACCGATGCCCCATTGCAGGTGTGGATTCACACCTAGGCACCTAAGGAAAGAATTATGTTACTCTGACGAGACATAATTGTAGAGGCATGGGATAGAAGTGTCCTTTCATATGAGATTGATATGATATGGTGCACATTTGGAGGAAAATATCCTTGAACAAAAGGTAGCTAGCAACTGGTCTATGGAGTAGAAATTCGTAAAAAAAGGTTCTGACTCAAGTAGTCAAACATTATTTAATTTCAATTAAGGAAACATATGTTTGCGCAATTGGATGGTCCACAAACAAATGCAGTTAGATTTAATAAAGAGACAGTGTGATTTAGGCTTTGAATCCAAAATGGTAGCTGTATTCTTACATGTCTGGGCAGTGCATAGTAAAGATCATGACCCCAAGGTGTTATTTCAACACACCACATGGTATCAGCAAAGACAAGAATGCCCAGAATGCAGCGCTAACTAAGAGACAAATAGTCTGTCGCCTGAGGAGTCACGTG
This sequence comes from Schistocerca serialis cubense, assembly GCF_023864345.2. Taxonomy (NCBI): domain Eukaryota; kingdom Metazoa; phylum Arthropoda; class Insecta; order Orthoptera; family Acrididae; genus Schistocerca; species Schistocerca serialis. Next base: position 549,690,950 of record NC_064641.1, read on the forward strand.
ATGTTAATCTGCATGAAGCAATATCAACTAAGAGCACTGAGACAGAAGAAATTGCTGAAGTCGACTGGCACAAACTTACAAATTTTCTACACCAGAGTGAAACTGTGTTGTCAACTCACCCTGGAGAAATAAAGAGATTTACCTATGAGTTACATGTGAAACATTACACACAATCATGCCATGAATATGTGAAGAGGTAAGAAGAGAACTTAATAGAATGTTGGAAGATGGAGTGATAGAGCTATCAGTCAGCTGTTATTATAGCCCTTTAGTGGATGGATATGAAGGATGGATAAATATGTGTGGCTCTGGAAGCTGGGAATTAAATAAAATTCTAGCAGAAGAGAGACATCAGTTCAAATTAATGGATGAGTTACAGCAAAGATTTGACAGGGTCCAAACTATATGAGTCTGGAGTTTGTGGCCAGGTGGTTGCAGATTAGGCTACTACCACACTGTCAGTATTTACAGTCTTTCTGTGTGTTGGAGGGATGTACCAGTTTACCTGACTCCCATTTGATCATAGTGTATCATTGGCTTATGTGAGAACTCTAGGTTAATTGCTGGGACATGACTTATCAAAACAACTGATTGTCAAGGAACACAATAAGACTTACAGAAAATATTGCAAACCTTCTCCAACAATGGAGAGACTGTAAATCTGAGGAAGTATATGTCTGGAGAGGGTCAGTTAAATTTTTAGGACATGTAATCAACCACACTGGAAAGATGCCTACCCTTGGAAAACTCAAGAGTACTTGGGAACTGTCTGAGATGAAGACCACTCATGAAGTGAAGGCTTCTATGTGAATGGCTGATTCTGACAATTTTGTAAAGAAATAAGCTCTCAAAGCCCATCACCTGTTAGCCATCACAAATCACAAACCTTTGTGGGGGTGGGGTGAGTAGAAGAATTCAAAAGTACGGTTGGAACTGTGTAATGTCTTACTGTATCATCCCGACTTTATACAAACGTTTTATCATGAGATAGATAGCTCAATATTGCTATGGAGTCAGAATTGGTTCATATGGTGGCGTATGAAGATGAAGAAACCTAAAGAAGCATGACTTTTGCCAGTAAAGTGCTTTAAAAGTGAGATTTGAATTATTCAATAACAGAACTAGACAGTAGTATGGGTGTTACAACATTTCCAACAAAACCTGCTTGGATGAAAACTATGGTGTGGATTGTCCACAAGGGATTGGAATTATTGTTCAGTACCAATCTCACAGATAGTAGCTTAAGAGATGGGTAAGCACTCCATTAATGTGAGATCCAGCCAAAGAAAATGTAGTAACCGATGCTCTGTCTCCTTTACCAGCAACCTGCAAAAGGTACGATTTGAAAATTTCCAATGTTAACTGTATGAAGATACACGAATTGAAAAGAGGAAAGACCCCTACGTACAGCAGACAGTTTCTGTACAGGATGACATGGAGCAGGTAAAAACCTCACAACACTAGCTTATAAGGAATGGTGTCCTACTTAAGTTGTTCCATGAGTGATATAAATATTTAATTTTGTAAAGAACACTTTGCAAAGAACAGAGATAATGTAAAAAAGAATCGACGAATTTTAATTGTGTCTGCATTTTCGTGCCCAGGTGGGAAACATTGTTTATACAAGAAACTAAAGACTAGCCCAAGGTTTGCTGCTGTTATAGTGGCAGGTATATTATATGCACAAGAAGACTGAAGTATCAATGTGCAAAAAGAGTCCTATTCCTTGTGCCATAAGAGGCATGACGGTTACACATAAAAAGATATGTGTAATAGAGTGGTAATCAGTGGATGTAGGTACATGAAAATGAAAGAAATGTTCTTTTTACAATGCATACATCACACTCTTACTAAGTAAGTTTTAATAAACTTTTGTGTGTATATCTGATAATCAGGAGAAGAAAACAAGAAAGGCAAATATAATTTAACTGTCCATAGTTACAGTGTAAGTTTTTAGGTGATAAGAACACACACTATTACATAATTAGAAGTTCAGCCTAAAATGACTAAAGCCATAAGAGAAAATTCTTAGAAATGTCCCTTCCCACCCTATTTCATAACGAAACAAGCAAAAGTAAAAAAAAAAAAGACATGAAAGAAATACTTCTAATAAGAGAAAGATATCGAATCAAAGTTAAAATGAGAAATAATCTAGGCTTTGGAAACCAAATCGATGATAATGATAAAATACTGAATCCCTAAGGGTATAGTTTTGAGTGGGACTTAGGCAAGGACACTTGTGCTTGAATGAACTACCTATGCAGGGATGCATTTTTACGATTTGCCAACGCCTATCTGGAATTGCCAATCAGAGAAACAATTTCTCATGGAAGGATTTGTGCAATGCAATGGAGGAATTAAGTAAGAAGACAGCCACTTTAATGTCAAGTGCTATGAGAAAGGCTGATAATAGTTTGTGGATGAAGGCTAACAGGATGTGACCCACAAGAATTGGCATGGGTGTAGAGTCACAAGAGGTCTTTGTAAAAAGGTGGAAAGAAGGCAAAGCACTGGTAGAAACCGGTGGCTTCCAATGCTGCCAGCCACGCTGCCTTGTGTGCCTAATAAGCTGGTATCCACTGGCATACGAAATCAGTGGCTCACAAGAGATCTGTGTCCCGTCCCCCCCCCCCCCCCCCCCCAATCATATCGAGAGATTTATTACTTTTTCAAAGCTACAGTTACTACACTAGTAACATTGACAGCTAGAGTAGTGTAGAGGGAGCTACAAGCTCCTAATCGGATGACTTGGCTGACACTGCTACTTGTAGTGTAAGCCAGTATGGAGACAATACCACTCTTAAACGACACTTGTTTTTGGCCCGTGATGAGTGTAGATGTGACAGACTTCATCGTCCACACTTGTGTTGGCTTTGAGTACAGTGATGAGAAACAGTGGTAAGATGCTCTGTATCAGTTACCTTGCTTGACTGGGGTTGGATTTTGTACTCCAGCATCAGTTTGTGGCATAATCATTTCATTGTTGTAGAATTTAACTTGTTCTTGCTAAAAGCAAATCAACATTGTGATGTAAATGGGATGTCATTACTGTAATTAAATCCACTCTCATCTTGACTTTGCGTTGCTCATTCTGAGTTAGGACCCAGTGCTGACCACCGTGTTTATTAACTCATGCTGATGTTGTTGCGTGTACTGTATGCAGAATTTTGGTTGTGTCCATTGGGCGACAGGCACAGGTTATGAAAGTGTAGATTGCAGAAAGATGTGCTAGAGCATTACAGAGCAGATCTTGGTCCGCTGGAATCACAGGTGCCAGAATCTGGACACACTAGCATAGTTCTTAACAGCATTTCACAATTGTTAATGATAATCATTAATTATACTATAATGCTGATGATTCATAGCTTAATAGAGAGTTGTCATCCACGGAAATAAGCTACTGACCAAATAGAAAGTAGATTTATTTCCAGGTTCGTTTTCACAAATGTATACAATGGCATGCATGTTGTCAACAACAAAATATGATATACCTTGTATAGTTCAGCGACAGCCATAACAATAAAAGATCCTGTGGCATCACATGGAATGTGTCACAAATTGTAAAGGGTTAGAAAATCTTATCCAGTTAAAGTAAAATATTTATTTCACTCATCAATAAAATCACAATAAAACACACTATTAATTACTGTGTGACATCCATTTTTCAACATCAAGGAAAAATTGTACAAAAGATTTTCCGTATCGTCGATTTATTCCATTCAAAGGATCGTAGTACAGATATGTAGAAACATTTATCACACAAATGCTTTATACTCTCTTGGAGTGTCTATGTCATGAAGTAGACACTAAGTAAATGAGTTTCTCATCAACTATAATCTTGGCAATAGTTGCCCCATTGTTAGAACGTTAGCTACCTGTCTACAAGTTTAAATACAACTCACTCTAATTCTCCCTTTATTATCTAGCTGATGAGTATACTGACACTGTGTCTCCATGTGGTTAAATCACTCATTATATGCTGAATCATTAATAGAGCTGACAACTAGTTCGATCATCCAATTGTAAAACAGAAACGTTGACAGATGTAATTATTTCTAAACCTGATCTAACAGCACATTTGATTTGGAAACATTACTTGCAACCTTTATTAAAGAAGGAGTGACACACTGTTGCAGTTCCTCTTTCTGCATAGTCTGATAGCCATGAAACGTAAGTAGATAGCCACTTGTTGACTGCACTGTGTACAAGTGCCTAGCATGACCAGAAACATTGTAAGTTTTGATGCTATAGTCTTCAGTCTTCTCTCTGTAATTGTTAATTTAATATAGTTAAGTATTCTTTCCAAAAATGTAACATGTACGTGTTCAATGCCTCTCAAAGCAGCATTGTCAATATGCAATAGACCTGGAATTGTAACCTGTATTAAGTACATCAAGCTTTCAACTATTCCTCATTAAAGCTCAGTATTATTCAAAGGAGGTCCTTCAGCTGCTGACCATTCAGTTTCAGTTAGTAAAGATTACTGTTTAATATCCATCATACCATATTCCTCTAAAATTATCTTCATGTTTGCAGACTGTACCATTTGAATAGATTTGATATATTTCTTGATTATTAAACCCAGATAATAGTAAACATAATCTACAGTGATCTGTGACAACTAGCTAACTGTTAAGTAAATTAGTTATTGAATTAGCACAATCCACAGTCAATGTGTCACCAACATGAAAAACAATATCAAGCTTTAACTTTCGAACATTCATTGGTCAGCACAACTCTCCCATAAATTATATGAGCTGAGAACTTGAACAAGAAGTTCTTACAAGCAATTTGAAACATGTTTTAAACCATAGTTCCTCTTCAGCAATCATGTACAGTTTTAGCCCTTGACAAAAATAAATTTTCTTCTTAAAGCAGCACTGAGGAATACAGTCTTTACATCAAACTGTTTAATACCCTGATCATGATGAAATGTAATCTTCATAAAAGCTATCAGTACCTCAGATATTGTACCTGTGCTAATATTTTGACTTAACCGATTCCAGATCGCTATGTGTACCATTTTTACAACAGTTAACGCTTACATAAAACAACTTCATAATTTACATTAAATTTTGTGGTGAAAATCTATCAGTTTCAAACATCTTATTTGTTCTAGCTATATAATGAATTTCTATGTTTTATTTTTCTTCAGAGTACATTTCTTCATACAATTTTTCCGATTTTTCGGTCTCTTGGATGCATTGTTCGTGTATAATTCTTTGGTACCTCATGAAAGAGTATCATCGTCTGTTGATGGTTTGAATCTTCAGTATAACATAATGGTTTCTTCAAGTTTCATCGATCACACGAATTTCTTTTGCATTCATTAATTGTTTTTAATTTGGTTCATCCTATGCTTTAGTGTTATATAAATTGATTTTAACATAAATTATAGGTTAAAAATTAATAATAACTGATTGCTAACATTTTCTTTGACTACATACTGGTTAACAAAATACTGTTTATTAATCTCTTTAAAATCAACAGTTTCGCTATCAGTTTTTGTTACGCTATATTTTTCTTCTTTACATGATGATCATTTGACTGATGGGACAAAGACTGCGGTTAACTGGCTGAATATCACCCAAGACCACTGCTCATAGAGGAATATGCTGCAGACATATCTGAGCTCTGTACTTACAGAGGTTGTATCGTTTAATGGTCGAAATGGCTGATGATGATGGCGATGACGAGAATGACATGATGGTATCAATATCCTTTCAGTAAAGTGAGAAGGAATGCAATGTAGATTTGAGATACAAATTGTTCTTTAATCTTGGTGATGTCAACATGCAGAGGCAGGAACAATGACCCTTAACCTTTGGCCTTGTGTAAATTATGTAATCATACACCTCCCTTTCTCATTCTCCTCCCCTTCTGTTTCCACCTGTCTTACCATTCCTACGCCATGCTTTCTTTCCTAAGCTAAACCTAACTTAATGAAAATAGGTCAATCAGAGGAGTGCCTCTAAGCCAACAAATATTCTGTCTGTTATGGAAATTTCAACAGTCATGACAAGTATAGGCCACAAGAAAAAACACTTAAGATATCCAGCTCAATTCTCAATTTTTTAAATTTTTTTTTAAAGTCATCAGTATTCTGACTAGTTTGATACAGTCAACCACGAATTCTTCTCCTTTGTCAGCCTCTTCATCTCAGCATAGCACTTGCAACCCACATCCTCAATTATTCGCTGGTTGTATTTCTATACCTGTCTTCCTCTACAGATTTTGCCCTCTACAGCTCCCTCTAGTATCATGAAAGTCATTCCCTGATGCCGTAACAGGTGTCCTATCATATTGTCCCCTATCCCTGTCAGCGTTATCTACATATTCCTTTCCTCTCCAATTCTGTGCAGAACCTCCTCGTTCCTTACCTTATTAGTCCACCTAATTATCAACATTCGTCTGTAGTCATCTCAAAAGCTTCAATTCTCTTCGGCTCTGGTTACCGCACAGTCCGTGTTCCATACCAAACAATGCCGTACTTCAGACGTACATTCTCAGAAATTTCTTCCTCAAATTAAGGCCTATGTTTGATAATAGTAGGCTTCTCTTGGCCAGGAATGCCCATTCTGCCAGTGCTAGTATGATTTTGATACACTTTATGCGTTTTTAAAGCATTCTTTTCCATTGCCTCCAGCACCCTCATGCCGTTGATCACTGCTGATTCTTCTACCTTTAGGGGCAATTTCCCACCCCAAGGACAAGAGAGTGCTGAACCTCTGTCCGATCCTCCGTCCTCTGGGACAAGGCCGTTGGTAGAATAAGGATGACTTCTTATTACCGAAGGTTTCGGCCGCCAATCGTGATTATTAGTCAATATATAAGCGGTGGGGTGTTTCGAACCTAGGACTGAGGACGTTTTGCTTACTAATCGGAGACGCTACCCCTTGACCACGGGGATATTGCCATATATTTTTCGAATCTCATTTACTATTTTTCTTTCGTGGCTTCTCTCATGACAATTGTTGTTGCCCAGTACTCCAGCTTTCTTTTTTGACTTTGATCTCCACCATTTAGTTCTCTTTTGCATACATAAATCACATTAACTACACTTAAACGGATAATTTCCTTAACAGAAAATGGTGTAAGTCTGTTTGATAAATTGTTCTTAACGATCTGCAGAACAGTATTTTGGAAACCAGTCCTAATCCAGAAAACTCTATATTTGATGGTGTCGTGGAGCACAACATCCTGGATCTACAAAAATAACTCTCTCTAGCTTTAAAACAATATTTTTGGGTAATATTTACCCCAATCTTTGTTGGGGGTCTGTATTTACAGTATCTTGATACTTTACAGGTAACTAATAAAAGCTATATGTAGGCAAAATATAGTTTATAATCTTTTCTTGGTCTTGATTGCCTCAAAGATTTTCTTGGACACCCATTAACCATTGTGTATTCTTACTGCCCCAGTAAACAAATTGGACCTGTTAAACACAACGCAGTAACTGTTCTGTAAGCTATCTGGTAGTTTTCACCAAACATTAGCGATTGGCACAAAGAAGAGTGAAGTAAATTTAAACAATAGTATTTGGCATTTAATACAATTAGACAGTCTTCCACAGGTTTAAACAGACCATCCATTCTGTTGTTATAAATCTTAGGTTCGAGTCTGCTAATAACATGTTCTTTAGCCAAGGAAAACCTAAAGGTTTCTTGTTGCTGCATATCAGACATCTTTATAAAATCGATAAGATGGTTACTGATTTCTATAGACACTTGGATTTATAAACTTATAGTATATCTTTAGTTTGCAACTGAAGCTTATCCATCTTAAACAGCCTACTCCAACAGTGTTATCATTGGTTATAATCACATTGCTGTTTCCTTGGTAGTTTCCTTGTACAGAAAATCGTGGTTCAATGTTAGATAATCACACATCTCCGTTTTGTTAAAAATGTCGGTAAAACAAGTGTTATGTCATAGTCCATAACGTAATAGAAGTCTACATCGAGATGCTGCGGTATCACAGGCGGCTCATCTGTTAGTAAATATGTTTTAACATCAACCGTTTCCATTTTAACATCAACCATTTCCACTTTAAATGGATTCTGGTGCTTCATTAGAGATTTTTTTCGATACTCCTCTTGTTATCATATTGTTGTTCACCTTGATGTCGTGTCTTGCAGAGAAGAATTTGGAGAATTTACCAAGAAGAGAACTGTTAAAAGCACCACACGTTTCATTCTTTGACTTTACAGGTCATCCCTTCTTAACTGTTCATGTCAGTTCACTTGCTCACAGATTTTAACCACCATAATGCTATTACAAACTGATTCTATAATGGGCATAAGCACATTCAATTCTCTTTACTAAAGAAAGTGCCTCTTTTGGTGGAATATATGTTATCAGTGTCAGCAACAACATTTTCCAGGTTTCCAGTAAAAACAAAAAACCAAACATTCGTCAGCTGGTTTCGTCTTCTTCTCTAATATCTGAGGGAAGTTTAGTACATTGGAGTATACCAAGTTAACTCTTTCTGCTATCGAAGAATTCTGATCAGCTTTTTATTCAGTTTACGGATGATAGATGGAGGCACTTCCTATCACATGATCGCGATTCCACTCTCAGTTATGCCTCGTAATGCAGTATTACCAGACTGGAAGCTACGATTGGTAACTACAGAGTGGATAGTGTTGATGAGTGTCTAAGTGTATTACACACCTACAAACAGTATTTACAACATGCCCCATTGTAATCTGTGTCTGTCATTTCTATCTGGTGTAAATTATCACCAGCTTAATAACAGTTGCTGTGTTGAGTATAATTTCCTTTCAGCAAGCTACAACTTGATGGTATACTTAGACCTTGGCTGCATGCTGGAAGCTCTGTCCTACAATTTGTTGACCACTGAGACTTGGTTTCAGCTTCGGAACAAAATTTAAGTAGTGGACTTGTTTATCAAACAACATTTTTTTATACTGCCACTCACGATTTTCTTTTTACATGTGGCGTACTTTGGGACTGGTAGACACACTCCGCATTAATGTCTACTAGTAGGTGACAAGCAGTTTTTGAGCAGATAGTGCATACACAGTGTAGATCCTGCAGTCCACCACAAGCAATAAAGAGAGGAGCACAGTCTAACTGGCAGGCAGTATAAACTACACCTAGCCAAAAACCACTGATGCAAGCGCTACATGGGATGAGGTCGCTACGTATACAGTGTGAAAATGAATACAAGAGACAAACTAAGGGATGGATTCCTTACTAGAAATGGAGAAAAAAGGTGCAATGAACATGTCTATGGAAATGTATTGATGCCATGGTGGTAGTTTCTGACGAATGGAAGTTCCTCTGACCCTGTACCGTGTGTTTCTTGTGTGTTGCAGGCTGTGTGACTGTCACAGCATACTGTATGCAGCAGAAGGGTCCGGTATTCATGTTGGAAACAATCCAAGATGGAGTCTGTGTACTGCCAAGCTGATGGGAAATGTCGAGAGGTAGCATGGCTGTACCAAAAGGATACCCTCACAGACACTAACCACATTACACAACATTTCAAGCAATTTTTGGTTATTTATGTGGTCATGGGTCGTTTCAGTCAGACGAATGTGCAGAGAGGAGGGTACTTGCTTTGTATAGCTGTCCCTGCAGTTTGTCGGTTTTATTAACGTTCACCCTGCATGTCACACCTTTTCTGCCATACATGCATGGTACAAAGCAAAGGACCGGGCTTGAGTCGTGCTTCGGTAGCTCAGATGGTGGAGCACTTGCCCGCGAAAGGCAAATGTCCCGAGTTCGAGTCTCGGTCGGGCACACAGTTTTAATCTGCCAGGAAGTTTCATATCAGCGCACACTCCGCTGCAGAGTGAAAATCTCATTCTGGAAACATCCCCCAGGCTGTGGCTAAGCCATGTCTCCGCAGTATCCTTTCTTTCAGGAGTGCTAGTTCTGCAAGGTTCGCAGAAGAGCTTCTGTAAAGTTTGGAAGGGAGGAGACGAGATACTGGCAGAAGTAAAGCTGTGAGGACCGGGCGTGAGTCGTGCTTCGGTAGCTCAGATGGTAGAGCACTTGCCCGCGAAAGGCAAAGGTCCCGAGTTCGAGCCTCGGTCGGGCACACAGTTTTAATCTGCCAGGAAGTTTCATATCAGCGCACACTCCGCTGCAGAGTGAAAATCTCATTCTGGAAATTACTTGTGTGCTGTTTGGAACATGTGAGGAAAACAGTGTTAATACATTTGTTTCACAAACTGTAACCTCCACCGCATAGCACCACCCATGTATGCTATTATTTAAAAAAAAGTAATTATTGGTAAGTTACGTAATAAGTAAGAGTGCCTTACAAAATTGTGATAATAGCAATGATTTTTAATAATAATTTTGTTTTGTAACTGAAACACAATTCAACTGTGTCGGTTTCTACTCCTTAGGAAATTTCATTTTACCTCTCAGGCGGTAACTACCTCAGGTTGAGAACCATTGGCTTCCAATCTATTACTGAATATGGATTTCAGTTTTGAACTCGGATCACAGATAATAAAATCATTATTGATTTCTATTAAAACTTTTGAATGACTGTATACACCAACTTCTACATATATATACTGTCAAACCACTGTGAAACGCATGGCAGAGGGTACTTCCCAATGTACTAAAAAAAAAAAAGTTCAAATGTGTGTGAAATCTTATGGGACTTAACTGCTAAGGTCATCAGTCCCTAAGCTTACACACTACTTAACCTAAATTATCCTAGGGACAAACACACACACTCATGCCCGAGGGAGGACTCGAACCTCCGCCGGGACCAGCCGCACAGTCCATGACTGCAGCGCCTCAGACCGCTCGGCTAACCCCGCGCTGCCAATGTACTCATTCCATTGATGTATGGAGCGCAGAAAGAACAATCTTTCAATTGCATCTGTGAGAACTGTAATTAGTCTAACCTTGTCTTCGCGATTCCTGCGAGAACAAAACGTAAGAGGCTGCAGTATATTTTTATATTTCTCATTTGACGCTTCACAGGGTAGTCTATCTTCAAGCCTCTGTGAGTTAATTTTTTCAGTATCTCTCTGACACTCTTCCTTGAGTGAAACAAATCTGTGACTGTTTGTGCTGGTCTTCTTTGTGTACTTGCAATACCCCCTCTTAGTCCTGTCTAATGCCGATCCAACACCCTTGGGTTGTACGATTGTTCTGTAAGCAGTCTCCTTTGTAGATAGATTAAATTTTCCTAATATCCTGCCAGTTGCTTCAACTACGACTGAGTCTATGCGATCGTTGCATTCCGTATCCCTACAAATAGTTACACATTGGTATTTACACTAGTTTATCAATTCCATTTATATCTCATTGAAATCATAGGTACAAGATACTACACTTTTTCGTTTTGTGACATATAAAGAGGTTACATTTATGAACATTTCAAGCAAATCGCCAATCATTGCACCATTTTGAAATCTTATTAAGATCTGACTGAATATTTGTGCAGCTTTTGTCAGATACTGCTCCATTATAGATGACTGTTCCATCCGAGAAAACGCTGAAATTATTATCTTTTAGGTCATTAATATAAAATATGAACAGAACGGGTCTCAAGGCACCTCCCTCGGGCACACGTGAAGTTACGTCAACACCTGTCGATAACTCTCTGTCAAAATAAATTGCTATGACCTCCCTACTGTGAGGGACCACTATTTGACTACTGTTTGCACACAGTATTATTTCACTTTCCTTTTTTCATACTAACAAGCTATTGTTTTCCTCCCCACTCGTAGGACCAGATCTAATATTCGAGTTTTCTCTTTCATTTAATGAAAATACGTGACTGACGCCAGAACGACATTAAGGTTGAAAAAATGGGATGGCGCCTCGCGAGAATAAGCTGGGTCAACAGAGTGTAACCGTTGGCCGAAATACGGCAGTAGTTGACTGCGATGTTAAGTATGGGTATAAATAATAAGACATTAAACCACGGAGGTATAATAAGGGGAGTTGTCACGACGTCACAAATTTGAAGCCGACGTCCGCCATGTTAGTAGCCGCAAAAATTAGCTTCTGGTGGAAGTGTTTTGATATATAATGCCAGCTTGCATGATTTATAAGTTTACTAGTAATACCGTTCATAATTTAAAGTGTAAATGAATCACATTTCATTTGTAAGTGGAATCGTTCGGGTTCTTTTTTCTTTTATGTACTTGAATTTTTGTTAGTCTCTTTACTATTACTGTAGTTATTTTATTTCTGCTACTTACCTTTAGATTTGGTATCAGCATAACTCGAAGAGCGCCCCTGACTGAACGCTGCAAACAGGAAAGATACGAAACCGGCCCATCATAGCAATATACGTTCTCAGCATTTAGGGGAAGACACCAGTTTCGTCAGTTAGTAATTAAGAAAAATACCAGATTACGAAATCAGGCTTTTCGTATCAAATACTTCTCTTCTTAGTTGTACTAAACGTGTAAGAAGAAGAAAGTAACATTGAAGAGGCCTTTAAGACGAGAAAAACACCCGAAAATGCGTTTTTGACACCGTGTTATGCACGAAAGCGCCGTAATATTTACTATTTAAGACAAGTGTTGTGTGGACACGCCATAAATTAAGAACAACAAACAACTGTAAACAGTTCTGTGCTACTGACATGGCGGCAGCAGCTTGAAAGCAATGTGCAGGGTAAGTTTATACTGCAACCTGAAGTGTCAACTGTAATGTCTTAAAAACAATAACTTACCTTTGGTGATCATCATTCAGTAAATAAAAAGACTTTATAAAAATAGTGGAGATTGGACTTCTTATAAGAGGCTTTTTTTATCTGTTAACGCAGGAAGAATAATGTTTAGTGTTAAAGAGAACAAATGCTTCGCTTTGTCATTGACTCTCCCATTTAATGTTATGTAATGAGGTACTGATATGAAACTGTATTAATTGTGTGTAGAGACAAATATAAAAGATGTTTCTTTTCAAATCATACGTCTTTGCATTACATAGTGTTTCTAAACTATATGAGTGTAAAACGTACTGAACTGAGGAGAAATTAAGTTTCTGAGGTACATTCACAGTATTACTATTTCTAGATAAAATTGTACGTTAGACCACTGTGGAAAATTAAATTGTGGCAATGTATAGTTTCTCTTGTCTTCATCGACAATGTAAACAAATACAAAAAACAGTTAAGTCTTTTCCACATTGCACATTCATGTCGAACAGGGTATTCTCATCGAAGAAAGAATTATCTCACTAGCAACATGTTTCTTTTCGTGCAACTGGATAAAGCTTCTCACAAAAAAAAAATGGTGGTGTTACTCATCCGACGCCCTGGCCATGAACTGAGAAACAGATACAAAAAACTGCAGACTACTGTCTCGCAGAAGTAACAAATATTTTTTTTTTTTTTTTGTTTTGCCAGTGGGCGACTATATGCGACAATTCTATAACACTAAATTGCGAATCTTCACAAAAGGACCCGCGCTACGAAGATATCCTCAACACATTCACAAATTTCGCTTGATACTCCACATGATCGTACTTTCGATAATAAGCGTAAATGTGGTACTTTTTGGAAACCAAGAAATAGCAATCTACCTGACTGCCTCGATCTACAGGTTTCAGGGTTTCCTTCTTCTGCCTCCCAGATCGACCAGCGACTTGTGTCGAATCGCGACCAGCACGGAACTTGGCGCACCATTCCACAATGGTGGTTTTCGACAGATGTGATGCCCCATACACATTCTTCATTCTCCGACGGATGCCTACCGGTGTTTCTCTTTCGCTAACCAAGAAAAGAATAGTGGCACATTAGTCCTGTTTGGAGGCATTTGCTAATAACGCCATCGTAGTTCACGTTTCAGCATTTATATCATGAACGCTGAAAAGACATCAGTGTCACTCTAATCCCTTACTTATATGTCTGTGCTTATATCAGGGTTATGTTAGACGCCTGCAACAAGGCCCTCAACCGGAAACTTTTTGATCGTCACTTATAGTTATTATTATTCACTTCGGGCCCTTCTGGATCATGCTTTCCTTTGTGCTCATATCAAATTTTTTCTCTCAGAATGAGCTCTTTTCTACTCGTGAGACGAAATTATTCCAATTTTCTTCGGTTTTTATCCCAAACCAACTATCAAGTAGTGAATTTTTCGCCGAAAGATTTTCCTATCTTGTATAATACGTTGTAATAGTGATATTTCTTTCAGACCTTCTTTTACTGCCCCACTTCATTTTACTGTTTCGGTTTTTGCTTCATTACGAGTTTTGAAGAGTTTCACAACCTATCTAGTTTAGTTTCATTCCTTTGATACATGTTCCCTCCTCTCGCCAATTGAGAGCATATAGTTCATCTAGAACATTGCCAAACAGGATCGTTTTGATGGTCCAGGTGTTATGGTGTAGGGAAGCATAATGTTGCGTGGGGGTACTGATCTCTAAATTTTTGAACACAGTACAGTCGCGAATAGACTGATTTGCCTTTTCCCCCGACTTATATCCCATCGAGTATGCGTCGCATGCAATGGGGTATGTCGACAGGCACCCTCGACCATGCAGCTGTTATCAACTGCGCTGCTGGAGGAATGGAACGCCCTATCGAAAGAATTCCTTACCAACCTTGTGGCCAGCATGGGAGCACTTTGCAGAGCGTGCATTGCCTTCCGTGGTGATCACACACCCTACTAAATTCCATGTCACGTCTATTATAATGTCCAGGGGACCTTCATAAATCGCGGTGACTTCAGTATAACCGTGGCCTTTGAATGAAAGTGTCATTTCTGTTCGTTTCATTGCGAATTTTTTTCAGTTACTTTCTGTATTGTACTGTAGCAGTTCTTTCTATGTGTGGTTCAAGTTTCATCAATCTATATAACTTGCCACTAACATATTATACAAAAATTACTTTCTGTTTTAAGTTTTGCACACCAGTATAATTTTAAGCTGCCAGGTGTTTCACAACTTCACACCCATTGCTGTTCAATGAAGGATGTAATTATTATAATTATTTTCACTAAAATTTGAAAAAAAATTTCATGAGACTTCTTTAACGTGCAGAACGTGACTTGTAAACTCTATCAATCGAAAATACTGAATGGTTATAATTAAACAGGCAGTGTTCGGAGTGCTGCAGTCTGGACTATATACAGTGCAAGACGCTGAAATATCGTAGGTACGTTCATTAATTGGTGTCCTCGTGGAGCATAAAGAAAGAATAATAGTTCCACTTTCTGTCACCAGGTGGTACTGTAAGCAGTCAAACAGTGAAATGTTTCCTGTTTTGACATCAGTATGCTGTTTGTCGCTTGGCAATGCTTGTAGATTTCTTTTGTGAAGCGACAGTTGGTGAAAAAGATTAACAGGGTTGAAGTTTTCAATAAGAAACGGAATGACTGTTGAGCAGAAAGATCATGCACTACTGGTAAAGTTGTTTTATCAGAACGGCAGCAATAGCAGCGCTGCATTGCGACAATATCGCCGACAGAAACAGCTGCGAAGTGGCCCCAGGTCAATAAATGGGCTAAGGATCATGATCAAGAAATTTGAAGAAACAGGTAAACTAGGTGGTGCAGCAGAGAGACGGAGGTGGCCCAAGTGATGATGTTGCTGTAGCTATAGTCGGCCGCGCAGCACATGCCTCAGATTTTGCAGTCAGTGCTCGTGCAGTGTCATGGGAATTGTCTCTTCCCTGATCGACAGTACAACAGGTTTTGCGCCGCATTTCACACTCGTATCCATTCAAGATTCTGAATTTCCACAAAATGAAGCCCCAAGATAAGCTACAAGGCCGTGACTTTGCCCTTAGTTTTTTGTCACACATGGAAATGAATGACATGTGGCTGGGGAATATTCTTTGGACAGACGACTATGCACATTTTACTCTTCAAGGTGCCGCGAATGGGGTACTACTCTGCCCGTATTGTGCAGGAACATCCTCTGCACTCGGCTTATGTGCCTGTGTCGAGTAGTTTCACAAGCCCCTTCATTCTCGGTCCGTTTTTCTTCGAGGAGATGAGAAATTGTAGGCCTGTTAGGTGTGCGGTGACAGCTACACGTTGTAAGTACCTTCTTGTGCAACACGTGATTCCAATTTTACAAGAATGTAACTCTGCCCACACCACTATTTTCGTCCAAGGTGGGCCGACACCACATGCCGCTTACCAGGTGGGAGATTTGCTACGAGAAACCTTCGGTAACGACCACATCATCTCTAGGTTTCAAGGTGTATGTCCTTCCAGATCCCCCAACGTAAAAGTAAGTGACTTCTGATTGCAGGGATACCAGAAAGATCGGATCTATCAGGGACGTATCAGGACTGGTCCTGATCTGAAGGACGGCATTCAACCACATAACACTCTAATCACACAAGGTATACTCCGAGGAACTGTCGACCATACCGTGTTATAAATGCAGCGTGCTGCTCAGACGGGAGACTATATTGAACACATCTTGTAACTTGTGACCATATCCTAAGACTCGTGCCAGAACAACCGTTATCATATGTTTCATCGTTCTTCCTCTTGCCTTGCGCCTGCACCCCATTCTGACTGCTTACAGCGCCATATTTTCACCTTGTGGCAGAAAGTGGAACTATTATTTTTTTCAGCGCACAGTTGCGGTGCATACAGCCTACACTGCAGCACTCCGTACACATTCAGTTTAATTATAGCCACGCCGTACATTTAGCTCTCCACAAGGCTTGTCAGTAATGAAGCCATTCTACCTTTGTTCTGAGAATATTGCACGGATATAGTGTATTGTATCACGAAAGAAAGTAATAATGTCTTATAACAGTGAAGGAAAGAACCTGTTGACCAGTACAGATGTGGTAGAATATGCTAATTTAGTTGGGTTTTATTTGAGTAACAAATAAAAAAAGTAATCTAACAAATAACAAAAAAATTACGTATTTTTGATTTTACACTTATGGGTTCAGAGCTACAAACAGGCTAATTTTAAGATTCTGGTATTGTTAGGTAGTTGGTCATACACATCTTTCCAGCCAAGTTCACGGTTTCATCTAATGTGAAATAAAGATACCGAAACTGAAGTTGGAAACGAGTACTTTGGCGTCGGGAACATTTGCTATGTAATCAAGTTTCAAGTAATTTTTACTATTACTCTGGGCTATGAATAAAAACCGTACTTGAAAGGAGCAGAAGGAAGGTCCAGCGGTGTCGTCCTGATGACTGTTGTAGATATCCACCAACGTCGAGTGAACCGCTGACCTGCTAGCCTTCAGCGTCCTCGAAACTGTGACTCCTGAGGAATCACAAGCTCGAGCTCGGCTGCTTCTGGGCCTGCTTTGCCAGTGGACGACGGAACTGCGGAAGAAGAAAGCGAGCAAGTAACCCAGCTGTGATAGAAAATAATTTGTATCTTACCATGTACGCGCATTCCAGAATAAGTACAGAAATTAACCGTTGCTGTGATGAAGGTGAGTTCAATTTTTGTTTGTGTATGTTATTTGTCTAAAGTTAGAGCCATTATGAAACTAACTCTTACACCCACGGGACTTAGGGACTTAGGACTACTTTTTAGCGTCCTCTCTAAGATTATAATATCTTACTCTTAAACTAGTGCAAGATCCCCTTGTGATTCTAAACCCCCATGAAAGTTTCTTATTCTAGCTATGAATCCCTAGGAAGTGATGTAGGTGACATGAAGGAGAACTGGTGGTTCCTTCCCACTCGACACTGCGGAAGCTAAGTTAACTATTTTCTGGATCAATTTAGTGACTCGACATATGGAACTTCTCTCTACTTATTATGTTCAATTTTCTCCCTGATGTAGCACTATTGTCTTCTTTTGAAGATGACAATAGTCCATCTATATATAAGAGACAATCAAACAGATTACTTTCGAAGGCCGTACTATCCAGAATCGGTATAATAACCGGGCAAAATCGCCGTTCGCATTGAGGCAATCGTCCCACCGACTCGCCAGGTTGAAGATACCCATTGCGTGCTGCTGCGTGAAGAAGTGTGCAGCAGAGTGCTGCACATCCTCGTCCACCTTTCAAGGCCTTTTCTGGGGGACTGAAGGCGTGGTATTCGAATGGGTAGTGATCAAGGCTACAGTTCGGGTGATCCACTACCTCCCACTTGAGTTGTCGTAATATGGCCTTCCCGATCGACCGGTGTCTTGTGTCGAATCGCAGCCGGCATGGAACTCGAGGCAACATTCCACAATGGTGATTTTCGACTGACGTGCTACCGAATACACATTCTCGATTCTTTCAGTGGATGTCTACCAGTGTTTGTCTTTTGGCACCCAAGAAAAGAATAACAACACGATGATCCTGTTTGAACGCATTTAGTATCTCCCCATAATTCAAGTTTCCGCATTTACCCCAAGCACGTCAGAAAGACACGAATGGCACACTAATCCCTTACCTTCCTGTCGGTGCTCATATACTCTCATCGGCGTTCGCTGCTTTGCATATAATCTGTACCAACTACCTCAAATGGGATTTTTTGACGGATCCTTATAGCTATAAAGTGATATGTGGGTAAGTAATCTAGTTTAAATAAATTCTGAGATGCCATTACAGTGCATTCACTGTCAGACACCGTAAAACACTTAACAATCACACAGTTAAACAAATATAATTTGGACTGCAACCTAACACTGACTGGCTAGTTTGGCGCGCAACCTACATGTTCAGTACATGTTATATAGCTTCGGAACTATGTTCTTGGTTGTATATTTTGACTTGTTTCCAGATATAAATAGTCCACTGCGTATTGGTACTGTAGTAGCAGAGCTATAATGATGCTCAGGCTGCCCTAGCTTTTCATATGATCAAGATGGATTTTAATAATTTTTATTTGATAAAGAAATATAGTAGCATCGCGCTGAAATCTGGGTGGATCCCCAGCATTCGGAATCTTCGAGTAGGATTCAAAGAATGGTTCAAATGGCTCTGAGCACTATGGGACTTAACATCTGAGGTCATCAGTCCCCTAGAACTTAGAACTACTTAAATCTAACTAACCTAAGGACATCACACACATCCACGCCCGAGGCAGGATTCGAACCTGCGACCGTAGCGGTCGCGCGGTTCCAGACTGAAGCGCCTTTAACCGCGTGGCCACTCTGGCCGGCAGGATTCAATCTCACTGTTCACTCGTGGTCCATCATACCACTGCCATATTCCAACGCCATATGGCGAGGTCAGTATCGCTGCCTATGCTCCGATCGTGAAAACGTCTTTCTACCCGGTGCTATAGTATTCCACATTGCCGTTTAAGAAAGCGAAGTTAATAATATCGAATAAAATGTGGTCCAAGTAAGAGCAACATCTTGCTAGTCACTATAGTTAAACAACCCTGGGACGTAAATATCGCCTAAATTATGTTTTGTCACTTTTATGTATATTTTTTTGGTTGGTTTGTGATCAAGTGGGTAAGTCACAAATGGGGGATCCAAACGTTTTCGGTTTATCCTCAGCCACTGCCATTTCTGTTAACGAATAACTGTATGATAATGAACTAAGGATGGATCTGTCTTCTTAGAGGGAAACAAATTATAATTTTGTTTTGCACCCCTAAAATGTTTCTACACAGTTGCAGCATCCTCAGTGGCTTTTTGAAAATTATTTTCTGAAATATATAGATGCAGGTTATGTTTACGTTAAAGAATATGATAGATAGATTTTGTTGTCACTTTCACTTGCACTTGCACTATACCTATTTCTTTACATTGTGTGTGTGCCGCGGCTACCAACCAAAAATCAGCCACATGTCTAAATCAGGACATCATGTTACATAGAAAGGTACAAAGTTCGCAGACGTCAAGACAAAACAAGACAGTAAACAAATGGCAGTTGGAAGCTCATCAGAAAGATAAATTTCTTTCCATGAAACGTGTGAGCAAGTCACAGCAACATAACAGGACGCAGTATTTACAAACGAACAGGAGAAAAGTGAGTAAACACTATCACTGTCAAAATTCAAAACACAGTCCATGAATATACAAACCACACAAAATAGTTCGCGATATATAAGCCTCACAAAACTTTTACCGATGTCCACAGGCCTAGCTGAACTTCACAAAAGCTCGTTTGATATATAAGACAAACTTGTCGCAGTGAAGGACTAGGAAAATACAACAAAGGTAAGGACGAAAGCCGGCTGTGTGGCCGAGTGGTCCTAGGCGCTTCAGTCTGGAACCGGGCGACCGCTACGGTGGCAGGTTCGAATCCTGCCTCGGGCATGGATGTGTGTGATGTCCTTAGGTTAGTTAGGTTTAAGTAGTTCTAAGTTCTAGGGGACTGATGACCTCAGAAGTTGTCCCATAGCGCTCAGAGTCATTTGAACCATTTAAGGACAAAAACAGGCATATTCGACGAATTTTATCCGAAAATACATTTTAAAGATCGGATAATAAAAAAAAATTCAGTAAAGAACATTTTATAGCAAACCTCACGGTGTCCTAATTTAGATCTGTGGCTGATTTTGGTTGGTAGCTGTAGGACCCACACAATGTAAAATAATAGGTAAACTGCACAAACAATTTAAATAACAACAAAGTCTGATGTAACATAGTCCTTAACTTAAAAATAGCCTGTCTGTTTATAGTTCAGTAGAATAATACTAGAGAAAACAACTGCGGAAGCCACAACTGTAGTGAAACATATTTGGGTGATAAAACAAAACAATAATTTGTGTACTTGCAAAAAGGTGGACCTATCCTTAATTCACTATCATTTTTCTACAAGGTTGGGAACCGAGCTAAGAATTCCAGCATGGTGATAACTGTATGAGTAGAAAATGCCAAGCATATGTTTCTGCGTAAAAGTTTAGGTCGCCCAAAACTGGGTGGTTATTTTTTAAAGATAGACGCGAACAGGTTTCGTTATATTAAAAGAAAACTCATTGATGAGGACAGCTTCAATTTACGTCTTATTTATACTTAAACTTTGTACTATTAAACAGTCCTCTTGTTGGTTTCTTGCTCACTTGCGATTAGCGTCGTCTTCATGGTGAAGCCATTGCTCTTATTCGGCTATTATGGAGGAAATAAGTGCTGAGAACTGTGCATATGGAGAGTCTCAGACTAAATGTATGTGCAATACTGCCACCTGGTTCCTGTCAGCGACGAGATTACTGTTTAGCTCTGCACCATGTGTGTGACCCACTGAAAGGTAAACAGCGAGGAAATATGTTACTTACACATTAGCTATAAACTTTATTTGGAACAAAACAAATGAACATGGGCCTCTAGCCTAAATAATATATTATAACAGACTATGATGAGAACACGACAGAATATTCTGAATTAAACAGAACTCTCAAGAAATGTCTTCGAGAGAATGTGGAAATTTGGGAATAGGAATAACTGAAAACAATGAAAGTATAAAGAAAACAAACAAAAATTTAAATTGGATACATTAATTCATTTGTGACTGCATACGGAACGGCGACTAACAACGGATGGAAGAATTGTGTAAGATTGCAGGATATCTTGAAACGTTTGTGTATTTCAAGAGATGAATGTGAAACACAGTTAATAAGGAAAAGAATGGCTCTTGATGTAATATCAGTTGACTTGTCTAAAGCCATTCTAAGAAAAAGGAAAGGGAAGGTATTAGGAGGAAAGTGTGTTCCAAAAGAAATTCACTGGCAGAAATGGAATGTGTTACACTATGAAGCGCCAGTAAGATATTCATCAAGCGCTGTGGAGATGTTCATCACATAATATGTATCTTTTTCTGTACTTTAAATAAGCTCACCTATGGCAATGAATGGCACGGGAATCCTAGAGCGTCCATTTTTATTTCTACAATGCACTTAAGGTTGGAGGAAACCGTTATTACTGGTGTTTGATATGCCGGATACTGGCAATTGCATGGAGTTGAGCTCCGATGTGGTCCCACACACGTTCTGTTGGGGATATATCTAAGGATCTTGCTGGCCGCGGAAATACTCAGAGACATGGACCATGTGTGGACCAGCTTTGTCCTGTTGAAAAGTTGCACCACGATTCTGTCTCGTTACATGATGCATGGTGTCGTTAGTGTACTGTTGTGTCATGTGAGTTTCCTCAATTACTACCAGCCATCATACACGATGGCTCCCCACGCCAAGGTGCCAAGAGTATGTATGGCTTCTACAAAACACTGGAATAATGGTGTATAACTGCGATTCGTCGCTGAAGACAATGCGACGGTAGTGATCAACAGTCTGTGCATCCCTGTCACAGTACAACTCGAAACGCAGTCGTTTGTTACGTGGTGTTAACGGCAGCTCACGCATGATGGGACTGTAATTCGATATTTCAGCTGCTGCTAGTCTCTGTCCAAAAGTTCGGGATGGCCAGAATGTTACGGGGAAATCATTACTTGCTTTCCGACGGCAGGCACAGATATGAAGGAGTTACTATGTACCTGGCGCACAAAATACGGTGCTGCTTTGTGGTGATCAGAGATGGTCGACCGGAACCTTGACGACGAGTATGGCTGACGTCACATTCCCATACTGTCCAACTTCGGGCCACTGTCACATCCACTTGCCCCACAAATCTGCGTACTGCACTACTGACTCAGCCGGCCAAATGGAGGCACCACAATCCGCCCCCTTTCAAACTCTGTCAGTTGGTTACTACGCTGTCTCACACAAATAAACGGCATCTCCGTGTTCTTTAAGTGTTTACTTAACACTTGATCCTGTTCACGCCCCTTACATACCCTACCAGGCTTGCTAACAACGTTAAACTCGAACAATATTAATGCACTCTCGTGGCCATTCTGCCCGTCACAGAGAAATGCAACACTAATCAATTACATACCACCAAAGGTGTGTATATCTACGAAGTAGACACTGACATCCGACCATGTCTTCTGGATGCTTCACATTTGACTGGCAGTGAAAGTTTCAAAAGAAGGTAATTCTCCAAAACTGAAATAACCATGTAATTGTCCTACTTCACATAACGGGATACACATGACATAAAAAACTAATAACCATTTAGTCTTTTGCTCCTGATATTATAGAATGGCGGATTCAGTATGAAATGCTACTTTTTCTGAGATTCATGGGTTCTGAGAAAGCTTTTGAGTCAGTTTTAAACTTGAAGTTAATTATTAAATATAGACGATTAAGAGGAAAAGACATCTTTATCACGTTTGTTGACTTCAAGAAGGCGTACGACTCCGTTGACAGAACAACCTTGGTTAACATCCTTAGGGAGTTTGGAGCAGACAAGAAAACAGTCGCAATCGTCAAAGAAACACTTACGGATACCTACGCAAAAGTAAAGTTCCGTGGTGAGGTATCCAGACTATTCAAAATCAGAACAGGATTAAGACAAGGAGATGGGTTGTCACCTACCCTATTCAACTGTGTGTTAGAAAAAGTTATTAGAGAGTGGAGGAAGAAAACGACTGAAGAAGGAATACAAAAAATCAGATTAGGAAGAATAAAGGATGGATTAGAAGTAGATTGCCTCGCTTTTGCTGATGACTTAGCGATTCTGGCAGGAAGTTTGGAAGAAGCAGTCAAACAGATCAATATTCTGAATGAAACAGCAGAAAAAGCAGGACTGAAAATCTCCTTTGAAAATACAGAGTACCTAACCAATGTAAAAGAGGCACCGAACAATATGATTACAAAGTAAGGCCAGATAAAGAAGGTTTCTAATTTCAAATATTTAGGGGAAATCATCCAGCCCAATGCTTCAGATAAAGAAGGAAATAAAACAAGAACAAGAAAAATGAAAATGGCATTCCAGCTAACAAAGAATGTGTATAACAAGAAGTCAGTATCAATTAACGCAAAAATAAGGCACTACAACACTGTGATTAAGCCAGAGTGTCTGTATGCATCTGAATGTTTAGCAATGAACACTAACAAGGAAATGGAAGCTATAGCAAAAAAGGAGCGAAAAATCATTAGAAGAGTACTTGGGCCGAGGTTTGAGAATGGGACTTGGAAGCTTAGAAGTAATAGAGAAGTGTATGACAAATTTAAGAAAGTGGGAGATACTATGAGGAAGAGAAGAGTAAGCTTTTACGCCCATTTGAAAAGAATGAATGATGAAAGGCTGACAAAGAAAATATTCATGTTTTTTGACAAGAACCCCAGAACCCAAATTACCTGGTTCAAAGAAGTCAAAGCAGACTTAGAGGAGATGGGTATAGGAGAAGATGATATAACCAACAGAGACTTAATGAGAGACAAAATTCAACATTTTGAAGGATTTGAAGTGAAGAAGAGAAGAACTGGAGGAACAGTGTGGACAGAAGACCGAAGGGAGCAGCACAGAGAGAGGATGAAGACATATTGGCAGAAGAGAAAAGAGGAGGAGCGCAATAGGAGAAATGTACATTGAAAAATAGTTGTTTAACGCGGTCCCTAGACGGCCAAAATCGGAATAAAAAAAAAAAAACGGTGATCTGAGGAGATTCCGTGTTATTAATACTATTCCTAGCGGCCCTAGATGAAGTTTTTAGATACTCACTTCAGGAGACTGGAGCAATACAGAATAATGGAGAGTATCAGAATTTTCTTCCTTTTATTAATGAAAATGTACAGCAAATGGAAGACCTTAAAAGAGAAAGTTTAGAAGGAGCCTAAGAATAATATTACAATAACACTATAATAACAATGGACATCTCGAAAAGAAATAGTACAAATTAATAATAAATTCAAATAAGTATTTGATGAGTTTTCGTGTAAAGAAATTGAAAGCAACGACTACATAGTCAGTAAAAGAATTAACCAGAAGAATAAAAATGTCCAGCGTTTTCAAAACAAAACTGATATTTCTGAAACAAAAACTTATCGTGTGTGTAGCCAGTTTGATTTATACAAAGTAGGTGTTTAAAGCTCGGTGAATGGTCTCAGGAAATAAAGGAAACAACATTCACAAACAAAATAAATACCTTTACTCGTCTTCAAAGTAATTACCATCAGCTAAAACACACTTCTGACGTCAGCTGTGAAGCTGTTGGGAACTGTCAGCAAACAATTCTCGTGGAAGCTCTTACAGCACTTTGGTCACTAGTTGTTGGGTATCCGCAACGTCTGCGAATGTCCTCGAAAAATAGTGCTTATACTGTCTCTCCTTATCTTCAACACTTCTGCTCTCAATCGCAAAGATAGCTGCCGATCATCCGCAAGCACTCGTCGCAATTGTGTCATTGCAAAACGGAGCTTGAAATGGGGCATCACGTTAACATGAAGTTTTGCTTCAGATTAGGAAAGACGGCGACGGACACTCATAGAATGTTAGTATACTCGTGCACATCTGAAGCACTGAGTAACAAGCATGTGTGTGATTGGTTTGAACGCTTTAGAGGCGGAAAAGACGCTGTCGAAGACGTTCTGCGTTCGGGTCAACACATACAATACTAGACAACATCGAACGAGGTTTGACAGATGCTTTCGGACAATCGGTGGCTGTCTTTGAGAGCAGTAGAACTGAAGACAAGCAAAGGCAGTGTAAGCAGTAGCGGTTCTAGGCGCTCAGTCCGGAACCGCGCGACTGCTACGGTCGCAGGTTCGAATCCTGCCTCGGGCATGAATGTGTGTGATGTCCTTAGGTTAGTTAGGTTTAATTAGTTCTAAGTTCTAGGAGACTGATGATCACAGATGTTTAGTCCCATAGTGCTCAGAGCCATTTGAACCATTTTTGTAAGCAGTATTGTCCATGAGCATTCTCCGACGTTTCAGATATCCAACAGTTGGTGACTGGGGTGCGTCGAGGGATTTCACGAGAAGTGTTTGATTACACATTCCAACGGCTTTACAATCGATGTCAGAAGTGTGCTGTACTACTTTGAAAATCAGTAAACGTATTTTGTTTGTAACTCGTGTTTGCATTACTTTCTGAGATCATTCACCGAAAATTTTCAGACGCACCTTGCAGCAGTATGAAGCAAGTAATCGAGAGAAGCACGTTGTGTGTTGCTAGAAGGTACAAGGAGACAAAAAAGAATGTATCATGTAAAAGACCTAGTTGGTTGACTTAATTACGACTAACAATGAACTGGGACAACCAGGAGATTGAATAGAAGATGGCCACGGAAATTGTGGAGATAAGAAAAGTCCAAAATGTCAACCTAAAACCTGGCGGAATGACACTGGATGAATGAAAATAAAGGCTATTTTCCTAGCAGTGGATGTCAAGTTGCTCTGATGAGTGACATCCAACGCCTAACACAGTCAATTTTCATGGGATGTATCTCCGAAAATACGTGGTTAATGCATTAAAAACACACAAACATGTAAGTGTAACTTCTCGCGTAATGTCCAAGGCACGTCCCAAAAGGCCACGAGATATGCTGATGTAGCCTGGAGCTGGATTACGGACTCTTGCATGAAGCGAAAGAGACAGAGAGTGTAGCAGATTCGCCTCATGGTGCTCAAACGTAGATCTGTCAGAGCGAGGATTTATTGTCGTCAGAGCATGTGACAGTTTTCCGATAATGAGCCATCCAGCGTCACTGAGCATGTGCCAGCAGCGACAGGGCAGCGGTCGCTAACGGACACGCATTTCGCTTTAATGTGTGGCGTCAAATGCACAATGAAGGGAGAGTTATGGAGATCGTAACTTTATTACGTCAAAGAGTAGGTCGATTGCATTACGGATAATGACTGGTGTGTAAAACTTCAGGATGAAAGAAACTTTTGCATAATGTGTGCCAAGTAGCGGAGCTCGATGAAACTTGGACCGTACATAGAAAGAACTGCAACAGCATAGTTCAGGAGGTGTCTGAAAGAAATACTTGGTGAGACGAACAGAAATGATGCTTTTATTCAAGGACAATAATTACAATGAAAGCACTGAGATTCATGATGGCCCGCTAGACATTACAAAAGGCAGGACATGGTTCGTAATAGGATGTGCGATGACCACGGATGGTAATGCACACTTTGCACGTACTCTCATGTTGGTCACAAAGCTGGTAATAAGTTCTTAAGGTAGGACGCTGCATTAGATTAGATTAGTACTTGTTCCATAGATCATGAATACGACACATCGTAATGATGTGGAACGTGTCAGGTTAATGAGAAGTGTCTATCCAAGATATTACGTTACACAAAATATTACATGACACTTAATATTTTTTTAATTTTTTGGGGTGGGGGGAGGGGAAATTACCCACTTACTATATAAAAAAATTCATCTAATGAGTAGGAGTTGCCATTGAGAAATTCTTTTGATTTCCTTTTAAATGCTATATGGGTATCTGTCAGACTTTTGATGCTATTAGGTAAGTGACCAAATACTTCTGTGGCAGCATAATTTACCCCCTTCTGAGCCAAAGTTAGATTTAACCTTGAGTAGTGAAGATCATCCTTATCCTAGTGTTGTAGCCATGTACACTGCTGTTACTTTTGAGTTCGTTCGGATTGTTAATAACAAATTTCATAAGTGAATATATATATTCTGAGTCTACAGTGAAGATCCCTAGGTCTTTAAGCAAGTGTCTGCAGGATGATCTTGGATGAGCTCCAGCAATAATTCTGATTACACGCTTTTGTGCAATGAACACTCTTTTACTCAATGATGAGTTACCC
The DNA here is from genome assembly GCF_023864345.2 of Schistocerca serialis cubense. Classification (NCBI taxonomy): domain Eukaryota; kingdom Metazoa; phylum Arthropoda; class Insecta; order Orthoptera; family Acrididae; genus Schistocerca; species Schistocerca serialis. The sequence goes on from NC_064641.1 coordinate 549,718,416, forward strand.
AGAATATGATGCCATACGAAAGCAGAGAATGAAAATAGGCGTGGTGAGCTAATTTGCTGAGATGTATATCGCCAAAATTTGCAATGACCCAAATAGCATAAGTAGCTGAACTCAAACGTTTCAGCAGATCTTCTGTGTGTGTTTTCCAGTTCAACCCCTCATCAATGCATACACCTAGAAATTTTGAATATTCTACCTTAGATACGGATTTCTGATCGAATCTATATTTATTAATGGTGTCATTCCATTTACTGAGTGGAACTGTTTATACTGTGTTTTGTCAAAGTTTAATGAGAGACAATTTTCTGAAAAACATAGTTTACAATTTCATCAGTTAATTCTTGTCTGTTGGGTGTGATAGCTATACTTGTATTATCGGCAAAAAGGTACCAGCTTTGCATCTTCGTGAATATAGAATGGCAAGTCATTAATACACTTTAAGAACAGCAGAGGACCCAAGACCGAACCTTGCGGCACCCCATTCTTGATTGATCCCCAGTTTGAGAAATCACCAGTTTTTTGCATAGTATATGAACTGCTTATTTCAACTTTCTGCACTATTCCAATTAGGTATGATTTAAGCCATTTGAGCGCTGTCCCATTCATACCATAGTACTTGAGCGTATCTAGAAGTATTCCATGATTTACACAATCAAAAGCCTTTGACAGATCACCAAACGGGTGACTTTTTTGTAACTCTGGTACGTGGCTCTCGGCAGTCATCCCAACACGTTCATTCGCAGTAGCTTCCAATCGCTTGACAATAGTCAGAGCGATTTCCTTCTGTTTACGATAAACAACTACCCTCATTCTGTGCGCGAGGACAGCATACACAGCGGGGCAGCGTTGTTTTTGATGCAATATTTTACAGGGTAGTAAACAAATATAATTAAACGAAGCTTGCTGCTTCTCTTTTAGTTTGATATATAGCTCTGTTATCCTTCAGGTGCTACCAGTAATCTTTTAGAACTGAAGCCAAAAACAATGGAAGTTATCCTGACATGGGATGCCACAATGAAAGTTAACTCGTGGTGCTGACTATATAAAATGATTGAGAATGTAGCAAAATTTACTAACAACATCTATTTTTTAAAAGAAAAAACAGACATATATTATAGTTATTGACTTAATACTGTAAACAACTAACAGTTAGGTTAAGAGAACAATGGACAAGAATCCTGGGAGGCAGAAGTAAGTCAAGTACTCTGACCCTAAAAATGTGGATAACGCAATCTGAACTGATCTGACGCTGAGTAGACTTTGAGTGATAATCTACAGAAGTTTCTCAATATAGGCGAAGATGAGAGCAAATGGCGATTGAGATCTGTACGCTCTGACAAGGCCGGAGCAGCAGTACGTTACCCTGTTTGTTTCGTGCAGCAAAGTCATTGCAACTGGCGAGAAGTGCGCGGCGGTGGTGAGACGTGGAGGTGGCACCCGTGAATCGACCGCGGCCACGAAATATATGTATATGTCACAATCTAACGATCAGGCAGACGGATCGATATTCACTCTCTACCAGAGCCCTGAAATCATGGTAGATTTCAGTGTGTGACTCACCTGTTCGCTGGTCGTACCAAGGACCGATTTGGCTCCACTTATGCAAAAGAACGCACAAGGTTACCAAATGTCGATACTGGTAAACCAAAAACGAATAATTGTGCCCTCGGCAAACGAGTAGTCCGAGGGCACTGTACAGTCGTGGACAAAACGAGCGAGACCCCTCCCCTTTTCGTTATGCTGATCCGCACAGCTTTAAAGTCTGCTACACAGCATAACAGGCAAGGAGACGAAGTGCTACCAACATACTATGCACAGGCGTGAAATTGACAAACTATCCGAACTTTGTCAGACTGTTTTCAATCATGCGTATGAGTATATTAATGCTGATTAGTGTGTTAAATACAACACGTAAATATAAGATGTAAATGAAAGAAGAAACGCTAATTAATGAACTGTACTAATAAAAATGAATTTTGTGCTTATCGAGATAACATAACTGCTATAGTAAGACAAAGTACCCCAGATCGTTACGAATTAGCAAAACATTATGCGCATTCGGCTGCGAAACGGTCTGTGTCAACGTTCAGACCAGTCATACTGGATTACCGTTGCTGACCTACCATGAAAGTGTGCAAATTTAGCAATGCGTGAAGATTCATAACGAAATTCACTTGAAAATCATTCAGTGCCACACATAAGTTAAATCAGTTATTGACAGAAGCGGAAAAAGTCATCAGTAACAGGGTATGGAATTCTACAAGATCTTCATATTTACATTCACAGTGTAGGGAAGCAGCCTACTCACGCTGTAGTAAATTCACATCAGTTTCCATTGTGTGCCAGCCAGTCTGCTGTAACTAGCTCTGACGTCATAAATGTTGCGCAATACCTTAAAAATCAAGCAAATGACCTAAAACTTTTCTAGCATGTCAGGAATAATACTAAATTAATATGTGTTAAATATCAGTTCGATAACTTCAGCCATTTTCGAAATTTGAACGTTTTTCTGGAAAAATCATTGGCGCAACAGAAAAGAGCTAGAGACTTCAAAATTTATATTTAGATTCATCTTTCATAATGATTTAATAAAAATAGTACTTTGGATTTCACAAATTAAGACTTTAGTGGAAATTCATGATTTTGTGGTTTTCGTCTCAAAACTGAAGGAAGCAAGATAGATTAAGTAGGCTAATAAATAAGGCTAGGATGTTTAGATTTAAATAGGTTGGAGGTCCGCTATGACTATGAAGATGTGAAAAGTTTCTTTTGAATACCTATAAAATTATAGCGATAGCGGATCTCAAAAGGGCCAGTTCAGAGCTCATCTACTGCGTACAGTGTAATTTAATTAATTCTCTCGCCCAAAATATTTAACTTAGCCACGTCAAAATTTTATTATCAATACTTACCTGCGTGCTGAATGCACGTTTAAATTAAGAGCTTCATCGGCCATCAGCAAAAGAAGCTATAAATTATTATGTAACTTGAAGTGGTGCGTTACTAGCCCAGCGGCTAGTCGAGAGAGCCGAAAAGATCAGGCGTTCCCTTCGCCGTCCGCACCGCGGCTTTATATATAAGGACGCTGCGCGAGGAAGGAAGGCCCCAGTTCTCTCCAGACGCTGAATGACACGCCATCTGTGTCGGGAGCCGCGTCGCATCAGTGTCACTGCTACAAACAGCCTCGGGTGCCGTATTACGTTACTAGAGATACGCGGAACCATGAAAACATTCCAAGTGAAGTGTTAATTCTGGGATGATTTTCATTATCTAGCTTCAGTTTGCGTATTGTCGTATTTTCACGTGCCGTCGCGGGACAGACATCCTACCAAATATTTAGCGTGGCGTTTGATGAAGTATTTTCATCAAATTATGGCGAGCATTCTTTTTAACATTTAATTCGGACATTTATAGTTGCATGAGCACATTAGACTCTGAACTGCTCTGTTAGTTAGGTTGTAGGGATACTTGTGTTTTTTATCAGTGAATTTCAGAATATACTCAACTATTTTGGAAAACCGTTTTTGATTAGAAATCCCGGACAATCTCGTAATTGCTAAGAGCTATAAGCTGCAGCTATAATGGTATCTCAATTGAAGTGGGCACTAGGATCTCTAATTACTGGCTCCATGTTTTATTAAATCACTTTCTGGGTGCCAAGAAGTAAATAGAGAGCCAGTGTTGAGAACGGCGAAAGACAGCATTAACAACATTCTAAAAGCCTGAAACTGATTCAACTTGCAAGCGTTTATACAGCAATCAGATTTTAGTTTATTTTTCTACAAACTTACCCGCCGCCCCACATATGGTGCATCGGCCGGGAATGTAACAACATTCAAACAAGGATACAACAGTAGATTTTTTTACAAACTGCACTCGCCGCCCCACATATGGTGCATCGGCCGGGAAATCAACTAAGTGAAAGTGATTTTTAACTATTCGGATTCGCGAGTGGAATGCGACGCGCAGCTGAATAATGGAACAGTGAAAGTGTTACGTGTGCATGTGAACGACGCAATTGGATTAACAACACATCTGGATTGACGGAGCTGGCACTGAGTCTAGCGGTGCTGCCGGCATCGCGAGAAGCCAGTCTCGCCGCAGCGCAGTCGTCCGCTGGAGCAGCCGGCGCAGAGCCTGCAATTGCGGGTCACGCAAACACACAACAGCCGTCGGAGAGCCGTCTGCAGTTCAACGGCCACGTCGCATCAGGAATCCTGGTACGCCGAGCCGGCAACGCCATACGTCGTGCAGAAGGAACTAAGTTAAGTGAAAATCTGTTAAAAATTTTACTAACCTGCACTAAAAGACTGTCGGCGATGGAACCGCCAAAAGAAACTGAGTTTAAACTTAAATTAGAACCTATGTCTGTTGAGGGAACTGTAAATCCAGACAACGGTTCGAGTGTAAATATGCATGAAAGTAGTAATGTTAAAGTGAAATATGAAGTATTGTCTCCTGACAGTAGGGTGAGAAGGTGCAATGATTCAATAATAGAGACCCCTGTAGTAAAGCGGAAAGTAGAAATGGTAAATTTATTGGATGATAGTTTCTCTGATGAATTAAAAATGAAACAGTCATCAGAGATGGTAGAGTTTAAGAAGGAGAAGTTAGATATGACTAATCAATCAGAAGTTTCATTTAATTTTGATGATTCTGGTATTGGAGCTAGTTTTTTGTCACCTGAGTGTGATAAAAAGCCAGCCAGTGAGCAACCCAAAGATGCTGGGGCTGTTGATCTAAATGTTATATTACAAGCAATAGCTGCCAGTAATGCACAAATGACAGCTGAATTAAAGTATGACATTATGGCCAGCCAAACAAATTTTAATAAACGATTGGAGGTAATGGACGATACCTTCAAGGCTGGTTGCAATAAGTTGAAAGAGGATCTGAACAGTTTGAATTATAAAATTGATTACAATCATGAGGATATTAAGAAAAAGGTTGCTCAACAGTTTTCTGAAATGTATAAAACAGTTAAATCCGAAGTCGCTGAGGTTCGCAAAGACTTCCAAATGGAAGATGCGAAGCTGGAGCACAAGTTAACAGAAAAGATCGAGGCGGAATCTGAACTGTGCTCAGATAGATTTAAAGATGTTAATATTAAAGTAAACATATGTCAAGCAGACGTAGATGCAGTCAAAACTGATACTACTCATATTGTACAAAGAGTAGATAATGTTGAAATGAAAGTAGAAAATATCAGTACTAACATTGCTAACATTGAAAGTAAAGTAGCTTCAGTAACTTCTGGTAATGGTAGTATACAACAAGTTGTAGCTGCACACGCCGCTTTTATCGGGTGTCGGCAGTTCTTGCGGTTCGATCCAGACAAAAATATCCATCCGCTAGATTTCTGGAACGATTTTGAAGATGTGATTCCACCAACTTGGTCTGAGCGAGAGAAAATCTCATTTATTAGCTAAGCCATTTAGCAGGTGACGCCATGCGTTGGTCAGCTGATGTTATGTTAAAGTGTAAAACATTAGCAGAATTTAAAACAGCTTTTATTAATGAGTATTGGTCTAGCAATAAGCAAAATGAAGTGTTGAGAGAATTTTGGAGTGGGAAACGCTTCAATGCAGGCAAGGAATCAATTAAAGAGTTTGCTAGGTCATGGATTTCACGTTTGTCACATTTGGCGGAAAAGCTAAAACCAGAAATGATTATACTAGGTCTTGAAGCCAAACTGCCATGGTATTGGCAAACGAGAATTATATCAGCCCCTAGAGATAATCTGGATCGTTTCATTGAGTATTTGGAACGTGTAGAACGTGTTGCTGCCAATGAGGAGCAAGCACGTAATAACCGAATTACCAATAACAATAATAGTAATTTTGGGAAAGAGCAAAATGGCAATGTAAACATCAGAACAGTAGGTGTTCGCCATCCTAAGAGAGGTAGGAATTGGGGAAATAATTATCAGAACCAACAATGGCGTCCAAGGGATAATAATTTTGTTCCAAACAGAAATATGCATGTAAACAACAGTACGGAAAGTAATGCTATGCCAGCTAACTATAATGAAACTAAAGGAAACAGCAGTATGCCGAGGCAGGAAAACTAGTTCCCGTCTATGAGGACACTGGCGCTCACCAGGCGGTTGCTTTTCCTATGCCAGTAGTTAAGGGAATTGGTAAGACAGATCAAAATACTCAAACTGAACATGTGGATGAAGAGTCGGTAGCACCTAAGAATACAACAGAAATATTAGATCACTCACAGTATTTGATAGATACCGTGTTAGAGACGCTTTCTAAGTGGGAAGAGAAAGAGAAGGCTCAGCAGTGTAACGATAGGGAGGAGCAACAAAATATTGAATTGTCAGGTGAAGAAGCAGAAGAAATTCATGCTTATATTTACGATGAGGATGATGTGCTCTTATCTAAAGTGCCTGTGCAGGATGTTGATAATGTACTAATAGATTTAGGACAGGAGATAAGTGGGAATGTAGAGGGTAGGCTGTTTGGGGTCGATGAACCCAGTAGCTGTGACCAGTTGTCACTTGAGAAGGAAACCGACGATAATGGTGAAAGTGGTTTAGCTGTAACTAATGTTATGCCCGGTCTGGAGGCGCAGAATCGCTCAGACTACAGTAATTTGGGTCATGTTCAGCAAACTAAATGTAATGAAGTCGTGCGGTGTTTCGATTTAAAATTAATAGACCGACTGGAAAAGGCAGCTGAAAATGTAATTCAGGAAACCCCTACACACTGTGACCTAAATGTAATGAAGACAGATGTCGATCACTTTAGTTGGAGACAAATCCAAAAGGAACTACTAGATGAATTTGAGGAACCACCTGTACAACCTAGAATAAGCCACCCTATAATAATAGTGAATATGTTGGATATCAATGTACGTTGTCTCTTAGACAGTGGAAGTGAGGTGAGTGCAATATCGCAGTCCTTCTTTGATGCATTACCTGGTAAAGACAAGCTTACAGTAATGAAGGTATCAGGACTAAGAATAATTGGTGCTACTGGCAAGGTTTCAAAAACGGTAAAGCAAGAAGCTTTACTGCCCTTTAACATTAATGGTAATTTAATTGATCATCCATGTTTAATTGTAAACAATCTCAGTATTGAGGTTTTAATTGGCATAGATTTCTTGTCAAAATATCAGAGTGTTGTTGACTTTGAAAGAAGCCAGTTAAAAATGGTCTTGCCAATAACCGGAGTAATTACAGTCCCTTTTAGTGATAAACATGTAGTAACTGATGATGAAACTTGGGAGCTGCCTATACGAGTTCTGAAAAATAGGAGGTATTGGGACGAGGGTGTTGATCTTAGTAACAGTAAGCTGAACGCAGAAGAAGAAGAAGAAGCAATTATTTTAGACAAAATAGAAGCTAAATTGCAGGAAATCGATAAAATTTCCGCCAATCAGAAGGAAGAACTGAGACAGGTTCTAAAAAGGTATCATAAGGTATTTTCAGATCGACGTGGTGTGGTCAAAGGTTATGAATGAATGCTGTAGGGAGGAGGTTGTTCTGTAACCTCTACACAGTGTGGCAGCTGTGCAGTCCCAGCTGTGTGAGATCTTCTTTCCATTTCAGGTCTCACTCATTCTTCCTCTTTCCTGTCCTCAAAAATTTCGACTTTTTCTTTCCAAATACTAAAATTTTCCGTTATGACTATCAATACAGTATTAAGCTAATGAATGCTGTAGGGAGGAGGTTGTTCTGTAACCTCTACACAGTGTGGCAGCTGTGCAGTCCCAGCTGTGTGAGATCTTCTTTCCATTTCAGGTCTCACTCACTCTTCATCTTTTCTATTCACCTAAAATTTCTAACTCTTCTTTACAGCATTATACCAATGAATGCTGTAGGGAGGAGGTTGTTCTGTAACCTCTACACAGTGTGGCAGCTGTGCAGTCCCAGCTGTGTGAGATCTTCTTTCCATTTCAGGTCTCACTCACTCTTCATCTTTTCTATCCACCTAAAATTTCTAACTCTTCTTTACAGCGTTAAACCAATGAATGCTGTAGGGAGGAGGTTGTTCTGTAACCTCTACACAGTGTGGCAGCTGTGCAGTCCCAGCTGTGTGAGATCTTCTTCCCCATTTCAGATCTGACTCACTCTTCATCTTTCCTATCTACAAAAATTTCGACATCTTCTTTCATACATTAAATTTTCCGGTATGGTTATCAATACAGCATTAAGCTAATGAATGCTGTAGGGAGGAGGTTGTTCTGTAACCTCTACACAGTGTGGCAGCTGTGCAGTCCCAGCTGTGTGAGATCTTCTTTCCTTTTCAGGTCTCACTCACTCTTCATCTTTTCTATCCACCTAAAATTTCTAACTCTTCTTTACAGCATTAAACCAATGAATGCTGTAGGGAGGAGGTTGTTCTGTAACCTCTACACAGTGTGGCAACTGTGCAGTCCCAGCTGTGTGAGATCTTCTTTCCTTTTCAGGTCTCACTCACTCTTCATCTTTTCTATTCTCAAAAATTTCTAACTCTTCTTTACAGCATTAAACCAATGAATGCTGTAGGGAGGAGGTTGTTCTGTAACCTCTACACAGTGTGGCAGCTGTGCAGTCCCAGCTGTGTGAGATCTTCTTTCCATTTCAGATCTCACTCATTCTTCATCTTTCCTGTCCTCAAAAATTTCGACCTCTTCTTTCCAGACATGAAAATTTTCTGTCATGGCTATTAAGCCATGAGTTATGTAACCACTCTATCTACCGATTAGTGAAGAAAAATACCTAATGTGACAAACCTAATAGTGACAAACAATAGAGAAGTATGACGTAATTAAGATACAAATGTATTTGAGTAACAATTATGTATAGTACCCTGGTAATATAGTAAGCACAAAGTGTTGTTTTATTGGAAATGGTCCACCAACAGTAATTTAAAAAGATGTATGAATTCATGTACAAGCAGGATCTGAAGTGGTAGTGAAACATAGTGTATGCTGTAGAGCTAACTAATTAATAATAAAAGAGATTGCTTAGTGTTATGAAAAATATGCAGATAAATTGTAAGGATAAACTCACCTGGTATAGCAAGGAAAGGCAGTGTAATAGAATTGAGCAGTGTTTGTGGTTGAGACGTGAAGGACACGTCCCTGAAGTGTTTATAAGGTTGGAGCTGGCCATTATTTTAGTGTAGTGTGTGACAGGATACACCTACACGTATTGAGGTTATGAGTTGGAGGCGTGAATGCGACCATAGGTACCCTTATGTTAGATGAGATAGAGCAGCTCATAGTGTCCTATAGGTTTAAGGAATTTAGCATTACGCTCGTCCATATTTACTTGATGCACTTTAGTGGTAGGTCCGAGAGAGACTACCTGAGGTTTCAGCGTCCGATCGAGTGGAAATGGATTGCCACGTGAGCAAACTAATCAGCTGCAATACACTATGAATATGAAATAAATGTGCTATCCTATGCTTTAAATATTAATAGAGTGAGTTTTAAATAAGTACATACACTAGCAAAATAAATAAATAACATACTGACAGACGTGAAACATTATTTTAGCTCAGCATAAATACACTTCAAAGTAAGTAAGTACCTAATTGCAGATGTGGAACTGACAACAGCAGAGGACCAATAAGTGGATTTAGTAGTCAACTAAACGTAGTGTGTTTTGAACACTCACAACTGTACTATTACCAAAAGTTACTCACATGTACAAAGAAGCTGAGAAAACAACCACTAATCATACTCATACTATCTCTAAGAATAAGGTAATCAAAGATGAGTCAGTTAAGTGAGTAAAATACAGATTTGTCAGGAATGTACCGAGCATTGGTTCAGTGTTCCGGCCCAGAAATAATAAATTGATGTTAAATAGGATTCATGATTGTATGTCTTAGGAGCATAGATTTTCTCTGGTACGTGACTAAAGGCGTTTTGAGCCATTTGTTTAACGATTTTATGACAAATAAGTAACCACGAGAGTGATATTGAAAAAAATCTGTTAACTTTGTTTCAGCAACATACTGAAGGATAAAATGTATATATCCCCATTTCATTGTGACCCACCCTTAGATGTTAAGTGAACAGAGGCTGAGGCACTCTTTTTGTTTGTTCTACAGGACAAACCAGATAATGGCAGCCTGGTAGCTGCATGAAAGCGTGGAGTGACTTGGACACAACTCACAGTGACCCCTCCCATTTCCCCCATGTAATTTAGAGAGAACGTGAAGGACGCACACCATAGCAACTTCCCCTCCTCTACCCTTGTGAATGGAAGTGTAGGACGCCAGCCAAAGCGGCTACAACCACGTGTGTAAAAATTATTGGTGATCTTTTCTTTCAGGTTTAGAAAAGACTGCTAAGAGATAATCATCTGTTTATGTGTCATGTTATTTTCTTTGAATTTGTGTATGTAAAAATGTATTTAATGTATTTAATGGATCTAAGATTTTCATAATTTTTCAATTTGTATGTGTTTGTTTGTCTAAGGCAATATGTATGCCAAAACATTTCGTTGACTTTGCTTAAAATTTTGAGTAATGACATTGTTTAAAAGGCAGTGAACATGCCTACAATTTAAATAATTAATGTAGGTAATCAGTTTTCTTTAATGTTTCTACAGGTTTATATTTCAATTTTGATTTTTCATAGGGAGTTAAACTGTACTCTTGCTTCCCTTTTTGTAATATAATTTTTTTTCATTCATTAACATTCATAAACAAAAAATTTAAGTAGAGGGTGATGTAGGGAAGCAGCCTACTCACGCTGTAGTAAATTCACATCAGTTTCCATTGTGTGCCAGCCAGTCTGCTGTAACTAGCTCTGACGTCATAAATGTTGCGCAATACCTTAAAAATCAAGCAAATGACCTAAAACTTTTCTAGCATGTCAGGAATAATACTAAATTAATATGTGTTAAATATCAGTTCGATAACTTCAGCCATTTTCGAAATTTGAACGTTTTTCTGGAAAAATCATTGGCGCAACAGAAAAGAGCTAGAGACTTCAAAATTTATATTTAGATTCATCTTTCATAATGATTTAATAAAAATAGTACTTTGGATTTCACAAATTAAGACTTTAGTGGAAATTCATGATTTTGTGGTTTTCGTCTCAAAACTGAAGGAAGCAAGGTAGATTAAGTAGGCTAATAAATAAGGCTAGGATGTTTAGATTTAAATAGGTTGGAGGTCCGCTATGACTATGAAGATGTGAAAAGTTTCTTTTGAATACCTATAAAATTATAGCGATAGCGGATCTCAAAAGGGCCAGTTCAGAGCTCATCTACTGCGTACAGTGTAATTTAATTAATTCTCTCGCCCAAAATATTTAACTTAGCCACGTCAAAATTTTATTATCAATACTTACCTGCGTGCTGAATGCACGTTTAAATTAAGAGCTTCATCGGCCATCAGCAAAAGAAGCTATAAATTATTATGTAACTTGAAGTGGTGCGTTACTAGCCCAGCGGCTAGTCGAGAGAGCCGAAAAGATCAGGCGTTCCCTTCGCCGTCCGCACCGCGGCTTTATATATAAGGACGCTGCGCGAGGAAGGAAGGCCCCAGTTCTCTCCAGACGCTGAATGACACGCCATCTGTGTCGGGAGCCGCGTCGCATCAGTGTCACTGCTACAAACAGCCTCGGGTGCCGTATTACGTTACTAGAGATACGCGGAACCATGAAAACATTCCAAGTGAAGTGTTAATTCTGGGATGATTTTCATTATCTAGCTTCAGTTTGCGTATTGTCGTATTTTCACGTGCCGTCGCGGGACAGACATCCTACCAAATATTTAGCGTGGCGTTTGATGAAGTATTTTCATCAAATTATGGCGAGCATTCTTTTTAACATTTAATTCGGACACTTATAGTTGCATGAGCACATTAGACTCTGAACTGCTCTGTTAGTTAGGTTGTAGGGATACTTGTGCTTTTTATCAGCGAATTTCAGAATATACTCAACTATTTTGGAAAACCGTTTTTGATTAGAAATCCCGGACAATCTCCTAATTGCTAAGAACTATAAGCTGCAGCTATAATGGTATCTCAATTGAAGTGGGCACTAGGATCTCTAATTACTGGCTCCATGTTTTATTAAATCACTTTCTGGGTGCCAAGAAGTAAATAGAGAGCCAGTGTTGAGAACGGCGAAAGACAGCATTAACAACATTCTAAAAGCCAGAAACTGATTCAACTTGCAAGCGTTTATACAGCAATCAGATTTTAGTTTATTTTTCTACAAACTTATCCGCCGCCCCACATATGGTGCATCGGCCGGGAATGTAACAACATTCAAACAAGGATACAACAGTAGATTTTTTTACAAACTGCACTCGCCGCCCCACAACAGGGCGCCGGTACAGAATAAAGGTAGTAATAAAAAGCATAGGGGCGCGAGAATTTCTTAAAATTGCTTTACTGATAGTTTATCTGCCTCCATCGAGATTAGAACCGAAAACAAAGCAGATTTCCCTTGCAGTAGCAAACACCTTTCACTACGCTAACAGACAACCCAGGCAAACAGCCCTTTATTATTACCCCAGACTTGAATAATCCGGCAATTTCGCAATGAAAATGGCAAAATGATCTGCAGTTTCTGTTGGATAGAGCTTTCTGGACTCAAAACAAGAATTTTCTACCTTTATGTCACCGCTTATGTGACAATCATTCGGGATGTTTACCTAAATTAAGTGAGTAAATTTAGTAGGATAATTCTGCACCACCCCAAGAAATAAACGGCTACATAGCTGCCAAACGTATTCTACAATGTTTCGAATTCTCCATTAGACTCGCCACAGCCCGAAAACGTTCATTAGCCGAAGTGTTTCTTAAGCTACCTAGCAATGGGAATGCTCGCACTTCTAAAACGCGGTGGCATTAATACTGGGCTCTGAATTACCACGTGTATAGGAAAATGGATTTTATTTGCATTCCTGTAAACGTGATTTGGATCGAAAGCATATCTACGAGTAATATGCTGATGTATCGACTGCAACTAGAACATTTCCAATGAAGAGTAGGGGGAATTATTTATGCTGCCCTCATCTTCAGTAACTGTCGTAGCTATTTTAGTTGTTAGGATTTCGTCGCCTAAATCGGTAAACATGGAACCCTACTAGTCTCACTTTCTTCACCGTCTATCTGTCTACCCAGCCCTTAAAAACCGTTTTGCTAATTCGCAACGATCTGGGGTACTTTGTCTTACTAAAACAATTATGTTCTCTCGATAAGCTCAAATTCATTTTTATTAGTGCAGTTCATACTAATTAGCGTTTCTTCTTTCATTTATATCTTATATTTACGTGTTGTGTTTAACACACTAATCAGCATTAATATAGTCACACACATGATTGAAAACAGTCTGAGAAAATTCGGATAGTTTGTCAATTTCACACCTGTGCATAGTATGTTGGTAGCACTTCGTCGCCTTGCCTGTTATGCTGTGTAGCCGACTTTAAAGCTGTGAGGATCAGCATAACGAAAAGGCGAGGGGTCTCGCTCGTTTTGTACACGACTGTACATGTACATCACACCTATCAGTTTCCGTCCCATTTTGGATAATTTCTTCGTGGTGCGTCTTAGAGAAATGTAGTTGCTACAATGCAATGGTTGCAATGATTTTTGACTGTGCAGCTAAAGTTTAAAAAGTTAAAGGTGCGGCGCTACTCTACTGAATGTCTCCTATCCACAAGTGTCGGAAGAGATACAGACTATACTTGCTGTCAAGTAAAAGGAAATATCACGCTGTAGTTACAACAAAAACGTTGTATTTAATACAAGCGCTTCGAGTATGAACTTAATAAATTTAAGGCAATGTAAATGCTTATCCTACTGTCAATATAATAGTAATTAAGTTTCGGGATATTCGCAGTAAAATATCGCAGCTCAATCTCGTAGTAAGCAGCCGCCCTCGCACCATACCAGGAAGTGCGTGTTGGAACGATCGGAAAATTTGGAAGACAACTCGAATGTATATCGGAAAGATACATTAGATTCTCTAAGAGTGTTTATTGTGACAAGCGGTAGCATTATGTATAATGAGATCCAAATGAATCCGACTTCGAGCTAATGTGGACAAGAGTAACTGTATCGGTGAATTTAATAATCGAGTGTTTCTGCCAATCTTCAGATTCAGACACATCAGTCGTAGATATTAATGGATGGTGACATTAATCTGCCCTGTATCGACTGGAAAGACAACATACGTTATCGACATTATGGACAAACAGTTTTGTGAAGTGATACTGAAAAGTTCGTTTGACAGTTGCCTCGAACAACTAGTCCGACAACTCGTACAGGAAAGAAATTTAGACCTCCTATTTACAGCCCCGATCTTTTCGAGGGTGTTGCCAATGAGGGAAGTGTTAGTTACCATGATGCTATTCAGGAACAGTGGTCGCCAAAGACAAGAAGGTAACTAAGAAGGCTGGGACAGTACTTGTGTTTGGTCGAACTGACAGACAGTCATTACAAACTTATTTAAATGACTACCTGAAAACACTTAGTTCAGATCTGTCAAACGTACAGTTTGAAGACAATATAAAACGCGACCTATATTCCAAGTAGGGTAACAAAATGTAGCAAAGGTCCACCCTGGTTTAATGGTTATTATTCGTAGAATGTTTCGAAAATAGAAACTATTACATTCACATTCTAAAAGCGCTTGCAGGAAAACCGCTGGATAAAACTGGATAGCAAGTCATACATTTGTAAGAAGCGCCATGCGTGAAGCTTTGCAATAATTTTCACAGTCAGATCACTGCGAATGATTTATCAGAAAATCCCAGGAAGTTCTAGTCTTAAACGGCGTCAGCAGACACATCAAAATCTACCGTCTGTCGTGGATTTGTCTGATGTCGAAAATGAAGACAGCAGATAGAAAGCACAAGTTTTAAATTCCGCATTAAAAAATTTGATAACTGAAGCACCAACTTGACCATCGCACATACCCGTAAAAGAGCGACTCCTATATTAGCAAGCACCAGTACTGAAAAACAGTTAAAACTTCTCAAAACGAACAATGAAGGAGGTTCTGAAGGAATTCCTGTCAGATTTTGCATTGAATTTACCATGGAATCAGCTCCATTCCCAGATCATATTTATGATTTATGCGACTGGAAAAGAGCATGGTCACTCTTATTTATGAAAACGATAATAGACCGGACACACAGGATTATAGAGCAATTCGCTGTCTGTTGCAGCACCGATTCAAATTAAAGCCACTTATTTTAAACACGGCGCACTTTATTCTTGCAAAAATAGATGTAGGTGGACATGCAGATTTTGTCTTCCTAGATTTCCGTAAAGCGTTCGACACTGTATCACATCTTCGAGTACGAACTACGATACAATCACACCAAGTATTATCGCGGACATGTGACTGGCTCGAGAAATATCTGATGAAGTTTTCATGGAAACTAAAGTGACATTGGGTTAGCCTGAAGGAAGCGCAATAGAACCTTCGCTGTTTTCAGTATTTTCGATAACTGAATATTCCACAACGGAACACTGTCACGAAATAAGGCAGAAAATTCAAACAGATTCTGTTCGTGTGAAGACACAGACAATACCTTCACTGCACGACAGTGATGTTAATGCCACCGACGAAAGTGCTATTAGAGTGGAGTTACTAAATATTGTCTTCCGAAATTCCTTCACCAAAGACGACGAAGTAAATATTACAGAATTCGAATGAAAAACTGTCGCCAGTGTAGATGTAGATACATGTGTAGAAACTATTATCAGTTGGCGTCAGAAGCCCTATAAATTTGTTAGTTGACGATCCAGGTGCGTACAGGAAAGTATCGTTGCTGGATGATCGTAATCAATTTCAAGCGTTGAGCACAGTTTCCGCTTGTTGTAACGAATGGCAGCTCTCTTTAGATGTCGATAGCTGTAAGAACCGTATAGTATATGATTGCAATATTAGTGGCGAATGTCTTGCGCATGTCACATCTCGTAAGTATTTAGTGGTGCTACTAAGAAGCGATATGAAATGCGACAACCGCGTGAAGTTAGTGTTAGCGAAAGATTTACAGATAGATTTGTTGGAAGGGCTCTGGCGAAGTGTGAAGCAACTGGAAGGAAATCGCATTTAAGACGCTAGTGCGACTAATTCTAGAGTACCGTTCCATGTTTGGAGTCCTCATCAAGTAGGCATGACAACAGACATCGAACGAGTGCACAGATGCTCTGCTTGGGTCATAATTGATCCGTATAGTGGTAGATACCGTAAACTGTTGACCTGTAGTTTCAGAGCCACCCACACCAAACAGTAGTTTATATCTGGTTTTATGTCGTTTTCTAATTCGTGGATTTTTTACTAAACATTCGTATTTACATGGTGACTATCTTTTTCACCGTCCGATGGGTCTTGAAATTAAAACCACAGTGAAAATACGCTGAAACTGTGGGCAGATATTTTGCGCGGTGTCTTTAGTATATCCGTTGATCGCATCACGTCGCATTTACCTGTTTTCACTGCACTGTTGAACACGATAAAGATCCTACAACAATACTCTCTGGCCAAGTGTGAAGTGGGTGCTGTGACTCGATTTCTTCATGCCGAGTGTTTCTCCTTGATTTCCACGCAGCCCATATATCATAACTGTTATGCATGTCAGAAGAGTGCGGCAATGATGCAGGAACTTTGAAGCAGGAGTACAAAAGTTCACGATGCAGCCGATCAGGGAAGGAAGTGAGTGTCGACCGATGACCTCCTACAGTGAGTGGATCAGGCGATTCGAGAAAATCGTCTACGAAGGGTAATTCGGAAGAAGCGAAGAGGAATATTGCTATCAGGCATTGTCCTTCTTCACGACAAGGCTCGGCCGCATACCGCAGCTGCATCAAAAACTCTCCTGCAGCGTTGTCGATAGAAAGTGTTTGACCGCCCATCATACAGCTCGGACTTGGTCTTTCTGATTTAGATCTCGTTGCACACATGAAACGCTGGCTATGAGGACGACATTTTGGCACAGACAACAAGTGTAGGGAATTAACGGAAAGCACTGGTGGCTGCCTTCTATGACCGGGGCATTGGAAAGTTGGTACCACGCTACGACAAATGTCTAAGTCGGAGCATCGGCAATGCTGGTAAGTATCTAGAGAGTGTAGCTAAATGTTGAAAATGAAACAGTTTTGATATTCAGTGCAGTTTCCTATTCTCGACCAATGTTGTTGTCGTCATCTTCAGTCCAAAGTCTGGTTTGATGCAGTTATCCAAGATACTCAATCTCTTGCAAGCCTCTTCATCTCCAAGTATCTACTGCAACCTACATCTTTCTGAATCTGCTTAGTGTATTCATCCCTTGGTCTCCCTCAACGATTTTTACCCTCCACGCTTCCCTCCAGTACTAAATTGGTGATCCCTCGATGCCTCAGAATGTGTCCTACCAAACGATCCCTTCGTCTAGTCAAGTTGTGCCACAAATATCTCTTCTCCCCAATTTCATTCAGTACCTCCTCATTATTTACGTGATCTACTCATCTAATCTTCAGAATTCTTCTGTAGTACCACATTTCAAAAGCTTCTATTCTCTTCTTGTCTAAACTGTTTACTGTCCATTTGTCACATCCATACACGGCTACATTGCGTACAAATAAATACTTTCAGAAAGACTTCCTGACTCTTAAATCAATACTCGATGTTAACAAATTTCTCTTCTTCGGAAACGTTTTCCCTGCCATCGCCAGTCTACTTTTGTATCCTCTCTACTTCGATCATCCTCAGTTATTTTGTTGCCCGAGTAGCAAAACTCATCTACTACTTTAAGTGTCTCATTTCCGTATCTAATTCCATCAGCATCACCTGATTTAATTCGACTACAATCCATTATCCTCGTTTTGCTTTTGTTGATGGTCATCTTACATCCGCCTTTCAAGACACTGTCCATTCCGTTCAACTGTTCTTCCAAGTCCTTTGCTGTCTTTGACAGAATTATAAAGTCATCGTCAATCATGAGGATTTTTATTTCTTCTCCATGTATTCCTACTTGAAATTTTTCTTTGGTTTCGTGTACTGCTTTTTAAATGTACAGCTTGAATAACATCGGGGACAGGCTACAACCCTGTCTCACTCCCTTCTCATCCACTGCTTCCCTTTCGTGCCCCTCGACTTTTATAATTGCCATCTGGTTTCTGTACAAATTCTTTAATCCCTGTATTTGACCCCTACCACCTTCAGAATTTAAGAGTATTCCAGTCAACGTTGTCAAAAGCTTTCTGTAAGTCTACAAATGCTATAAACGTCCGTTTGCCTTTCCTCAATCTATCTTCTAAGATAAGTCGTAGGGTCAGTATTGCCTCGCGTGTTCCTACATTCCTACGGAATCCAAATCTTATGTCCCCCAAGGTCCACTGCTACCAGTTTTTCTATTTGTCTGTAAAGAATTCGTGTTAGTATTTTGCACATGTGACTTATTAAGCTGGTGTTTAGGTAATTTTCACACCTGTCAGCATATGCTTTCTTTGGAATTTTTCTTGAAGTCTGATGATATTTCTCCTTTCTCATACATCTTGCTCACCCATATTCGCCAATTTATTTATGGAGGACATCGAGGATATGGCATTGAGGAATTCGGTTTTGCAAACAACGTGCTTTTGGAGATATGCTCTTAATAGATTTTTGGACCACTTCATCCCCGCATTAAATTTACAATGGAGGTTGAAAGTGATGGGACGCTTCCACTTTTATATGTTATGGTTTATAAAAAATCAGATGGGACATAGTGTTCACCGAAAGCCGACGCACACGGATCGGTATCTGCATTCTAGGAGTTGTCATCCACCACACCAACGCAGTTTCGTCCTTAGGACTTTGGTACCCAGAGCATATGCCATTTCCGACGCGGACAGCTTAACACAAGAACTTGCGCATTTCAAGGCTATTTTTAAGAAAAACAGATACTCTGAGAAGCAGATTCGTCGGACTATGGAGGCCATTACTGGAGGCGCATGAAGAGGAACGTAGATCGGTGACCTTTATCCCTTATGCTGGGGGCATATTGTTTAAAATAGTAAGAATTTTAAGGAATTTTATCATTAAGCGTGTTTCCCGTCCACCTTCTAAGGTTAGGGCACTACTGGGCTCTGTGAAAGATGATTTGGGTCTTAAGAAACCCGGTCCGTGTCAGTGTGGGAAGGCTTATATCGGCCGTCTGATTCGCACAGTTCATGACACGTGTGTGGAACATCGCCGTGATACGAGGATACAACAGCCGCAAAAATCGGCAATAGCAGAACACTGCTTAAATGAGAGACATGGTATGAAATTTGACGAAACTGTGATAGTTGTCAACATTTCCGGTTTTTGGAACAGTGCCTACAACGAAGCAATTGTAATTAGGTTGGCGGATAATTTAATTAACAGAGGCAATGGGTTTCCTCTTAGCAGGACGTGGAATACGGTACTATCCCGCATCAAAACAGAACTTTCTTCGGTGCGGCCAGTCCGAGTATTCGAATATCGTCCCTGAGTGCGATTTATCGTTAGTGTTCTATTAAGGGCGGCGCCACATGCCCAGTCTTGGAGGGCAGCAACTGTGATGGGCGGCGCATGCGCCGTGTACTGTACGGTCGACAGGCAGCCTTGCGTCAGTTCTCAGCGGGACTCATCAGCAGAAGCAGTATTATCCTGAAGATGACCTGTTGGATCGCCGAAACATCGAATCTAGTTGATTTCAGCATCCGGCAGAAAACCCCAAGAGACTTTCAAAATCTTTTTCACCGTATGGATGAGTTTGGTCATGGCTGGCTCTCCCAAGGCTATCAGTAGTTTTGACGGAATTTTGTCTACTTTCGGGGACTTGTTAGCCAACTGAACCTCGAAAAAAAGATTGCCTTGCTTTTTCAATAGATAATTCTCTTTCAGTGTGTTTGGTAGATTACTGTATGGGCCATGAGGTGTAGTCCCACACATCAGTTCAACTTTCAAAGCTTGGTACTTGACTCTGCATAAACTCTTCTAATAAATTTTATTAGTTTTTCGTTTTGTGTTGCCTGCATCACTTGTTGCAGACATAATGTCCTGTGAGCATATCTGTTGCTAGCGCTCAAGTCAGCTACCTCATAGAGCCACAAGTTTCCGGCATTGGGAAATTCGTTTGCTGCTACCTTGGATGATGGACATCAGAGCAGATTTGATGATTTCGACACTATGACTGCGGTCCTCTGGTGCCCTGAACCTGAGATTTTGGGAGGTGTGGTGGCTGCACTGACCTGGTGACGGTGTTAGTGCCTCCTGAGGAGGCGGGCGACGCGCCGGCGGCCGTCCGGCGGCGGAGAGGGCGGCTCTTCCTCTGCGAAGTCGACGGAGGGCCGACGGCCGGGCACGGCGCGCAGGCCCACCTCGCCCAGCGACGACTGCCGCTGCAGGCCCGCTGCCAGCTGCGCCGGGAACGACCGCCGGCGCTGCAGGGGCGCGCGAGCCGGGCCGCCCGCACCTGCTGTCACACGTCACACAGTCACCGCTGCGGTCAGATACGCGAGTTTTTGTATTACCTCTCGCTTTGGCGTTACTGTACTAAACTATTCGTAATTTGAAATGATCTGTGTACTGCCTGTGCTACCCGTTACCTTGCATCGGTTTCCTCCGGGATTTATCCAACAGGAGGCGCGATTCTAAAATTCTCATTTTGATATGATTCTGTGAGTCAGAGATCCAAATTTGGTGGGAAGTACACGAGGAACTCTTTGTATTTTGAACCTCCAAGAGTCATTAGTCATCCAGTTAACATTATTTTTGAGGTAAATTAGTGTTACAGCTAAAAGACCAGCACATTTCATTATATTGTAAGAATTACGTCGTTTTACTCGTATATTGTTAACTAGCTGTATTCAACAAGTACTCCAACGCCTCTCTTCTTTTTTACTAGTTACCCATACATATATACAAAGCAGACATACTTACATGTACAAAATAAATGAAAGACAATGATTATTTGTGCATTAAATTAAATTTGAAGAAGTTTATTCATGTGTTTTGGGATATACAATATTTTTGGTTGTTACCCCCCCCCCCCCCCTGCAAAAACAAATACTTTTCTCCGCTCTCACACACATGTTGCAAATAAGAGACACAGTGCACTTCATATTTTTAATGTAGTCGAAGTCAACCATTTACAGGAAACAAATATCAACAGGTGCACTACCAAAGCTACGTTTCGATAGTTTTACTACAGTACATAAAAGACGTAGTAAATGGTAGGATTACCGGTAGTATTCATAGCGTTGGCAGGGAAAGAAATATAAATGAATGTCTGAGGGAGAGTCCGGAAGCCGATGACTACTCTTTGTTTTTGTTTGTTTAGCACTTACTTGGAGCCGCACATAGTTCAATGTTAGTCCATTCTAAATTTTATATTCTTTCAAAACATAAATTGCATTTTGTAAGTAATAAAAATTAATTGATCCCGTAACTTATGCGCTGTTAAGCAACCAAAGCAACTACTTTTGATGCAGCTGCACAAACATAAAAAATCTATATAATTATTTTTATTTTGTACTCAAATTACAGTTCTTGGCAAGAGTTCCCTGTTATTATTAATAATAGCCAAAACTGTTTACCAGTAAGAGGAACATGTTTTATATAAGATCGACGAAGTACTGGAGCAATATTCGATATGTCTTTGTTTCGTTCTTATTTTTAATCTACCTTTCTCTGAGGAAATTGCGTTTTCTAGCGCTAAAAGATTAATGTGTGTGATTATTTTTAAAATTTTTTACTGTTTCACGTTACAAATCAACCATTTTAATAAAATCTGAGTGAAACATTGACAGGTTCAATTTTGCTATAAATAATGTTTGCTTTTAGGAAACAGACAGGATAATAATTATGTAGAACACAAATGTTCTGTAGCTTACTCTGGCCTTGATACTGCCTCACCCAGTTTCTAAAAAGTTAACCGTTCTGGTTTCCACCGGAATCTAGAGAGACACTGATTGCATACAGAAACTGAGAGATCGAAATGGGGTAACGCCCGATAGGTATCCAACACACCTGACGTACAGCTAACACGGTTACGACCTTAAGTGACCAAGATTATTAGGGAAACTACCATAGCCTACAGTTACTTGCACTATGAGATCAGAAGTATTCGGACACCCTCAAAAGCCGGCCGGTAAGGTCTTGCGGTTCTAGGCGCTACAGTCTGGAACCGCGTGACCGCTACGGTCGTAGGTTCGAATCCTGCCTCGGGCATTGATGTGTGTGATGTCCTTAGGTTAGTTAGGTTTAAGTAGTTCTAAGTTCTAGGGGACTGATGACCACAGACGTTAAGTCCCATAGTGCTCAGAGCCATTTGAACCATTTGAACACCCCCAAAAACATACGTTTCTCATATTAGGTGCATTTTACTGCCATTAATTGCCAGGTGTTCCATATCAGCAACCTTAGTAGTCATCAGACATCGCGAGAAAGAATTGGGCGCTCTGCGGAGCTCACGGACTTCGAACGTGGTCAGGTGATTGGGTATCACTTGTGTCATACGTCTGTATGCGAGATTTTCACACTCCTAAACATCCCTAGGTCCACTGTTTCCGATGTGATAGTGAAGTGGCAACGTGAAGGGACACTTACAGCACAAAAGCGTACTGGCCGACCTCGTCTGTTCAGTGACATAGACCGCTGACAGCTGAAGAGGGTCGTAATGTGTAATAGACACACATCTATCCACACCATCACACAGGAATTCCTAACTTCATCAGGATCCACTGCAAGTACTATGAGAGTTTGTCGGGAGGTGAGAAAACTTGGATATCGTGGTCGAGCGGCTGCTCATAAGCCACACATCACGCCAGTAAATGCCAAATGACGCTTCGTTTGGTGTAAGGAGCGTAAAAATTAGACGATTGATTAATGGAAAAACGTTGTGTGGAGTGACGAATCACTGTACCCAATGTGGCGATCCGATAGCATGGTGTGGGTATGGCGAATGCTCGGTGAACGTCATCTGTCAGCGTGTGTAGTGCCAATAGTGAAATTCGGAGGCGGTTGTGTTATGATGTTGTCGTGTTTTTCATGGAGGCGACTTGCACCCCTTGTTGGTTTGCATGGCACTACCGTAACATAGGCCTACATTGATGTTTTAAGCACCTTCTTGCTTCCCAGTGTTGAAGAGCAATTTGGGGATGGCGATTGCATCTTTCAACACGATCGAGCACCTGTTGATAATGCACGGCCTGTGGCGGAGTGGTTGCACAACAATAACATCCCTGTAATGGACTGACGTGCACAGAGTCCTGACCTGAATCCTATATAACACCTCTGGGATGCTTTGGAACGCCGACTTCGTGCCTGGCCTCACCGACCGACATCGACACCTCTTCTCAGTGCAGCACCCCGTGAAGAATGGGCTGCCCATCCCCAAGAAACGTTATAGCATCTGATTGAACGTATGCCTACGATAGTGGAAGCTATCAAGGCTAAGGGTGGGCCAACACCGTATTGAATTCCAGCGTTTCCGATGGAGGGCGCCACGAACTTATAAGTCATTTTCAGCCAGGTGTCCAGATACCTTTGATCATATAGTGTATCACAGTCTACGGTAGCCAACAGTAGTTTTGCAACTCCGGACGGCCGAAGTGGCCGCGCGGTTCTGGCGCTGCAGTCTGGAACCGCGAGACCGCTACGGCCGCAGGTTCGAATCCTGCCTCGGGCATGGATGTGTGTGATGTCCTTAGGCTAGTTAGGTTTAACTAGTTCTAAGTTCTAGGGGACTAATGACCTCAGCAGTTGAGTCCCATAGTGCTCAGAGCCATTTTTTTTTTTTTTTTGCAACTCCACCAACACGTTTTTTCGGAAGTTTCAACTTGCTGTGTCGGCGCTCATAGCTCTTCGGCGTAATAGCGCTGCACCACGGGTGGCCTATCCCAAAAGCGGCAGGGATCACAACGGCAAAGATCACATCCGCAGCTCCGAGTACACGTCTGCCGACAGGTGGCAGCAGCATCGCTCCAAGCGGGTACAGTCAGTGTGGAACCACTCATTTCTTTAGAATCATGTGCTCTAAAATAAGTCTGACAGTATCCTGGGTCCTCAAGAGTATTTATGCCGGCACACACGGTTTTCCACAACGAGCTCTCTGGGCCTTATGCCAACTACTGCCGCGGTCCCTCGATCCGAAGCTCTCCTGGATTCCTTCCGTGACATGTTATCCGATGGCAGTCTACCTGTCTAAGATCTTTGCCACTGACTCTGCGTATAGCCACCAGCTGTGGCCCTCAATCTACTGTGAGACTTGGCCTCTACAGCGCAGAGTTTCGGGACTGGTATTTTGGACCGACGCAGTGTTTGTGTAATTAGAGACAATCAGTTCCTCTTGAGCTCTATTAATTGTGATTCACTTTCCAGTGGCTGCCAGTTGACTAAGCTTATACATTTCACCCACTTCAAAGACAAAGACTGAGTTGTGAACGATTTCTTGTGTTGTGTAATTTCGCTCTGAAGAAGGGGAATTGGAGTTTGATGTTTGTTTCAATGAAATCGCTTCATTGTCAACCTGCGGTTTAGTTTCTCTAAGTCAAACCTGGCGTGAGCCACTTCAGCTAGACATACTTTTTTTCTGTGAACCCACTCTGCACGCTTGTGCTATGCCGCATGCAGAAGGTCCTTCTTCACGTGTTTTCCACGTATCATTGTACTCTGTCTACGTCACCACTGCTTCTACTAAACATGCAATAGACTCAGGAGAAGATGGCTGTCATCATCACCACGCCACCACAAAACCCCAAACGAATGTTCCCCATTGACTCATTGGTAAAGATATTCCAGACGGTGCCCACGGTATTCCAGGAACTTGACAAAAAAGTGCAGCTGTTGACCAACTACGTCTCCACGCTTGAACAGCATCACTCACAAGATCTCAGGTGATGTCCAGCAGCACACATTTTTTCACTCTGTGCAGGAGCAGAAATCTATCACGGCTTGCAGGAGCCCAACAATGAGGTCGAACCATTAAAATTCTGTTTGTTGAACTATTATGAAACACAAGCGCACGCGGTAGCCATCCGCCACAAGCATTCAGCTTCCATAAACAAACAGACAGTCGTACAGTGAGTGGGTAATTCATTTATAATTCATTTACCTGTCTTGGATGTTCACCTCCGATGATATATGGAGCCACCAGTAGCCATGCTGCAGCTGCATCGAGACTTGATATCTACAATGTGGACTTCTGGGACTTTCGTATTTTGGGCTGACACAATGATTGTATAGTTAGGGACAGTTGCCCGTGAAACAGTGCTTTGACTTTAATAACTGTGATTCAGTTTTCACTGGATGATCTAGTGACATGTGCAGAGATTAATAATGATGATGTGCTCTTCTTTCTCGTTTCCTGCATGATTACAGGTGCATGTTATTTTTCTCGTACCAGCAGCTCCCTTGTGCCTCAGTCATACCTGTTACATTTGCAATAACATATCTCATGTTGTAACCGAAACCTGTCGCAACACCACCTGAAGGCTTCTATGGAGCACTCCATCTATTTGAAATTTCGAATTAATATCTGACTCATATTGCCTATCAGTTCCCACAAATATAATCTTTGGTGTAAGATCTGTGACTCTAATTACTTTCCTTTTAAAATATTTGCGGATGTACAAGGTAATACACAATGCAACACTTATTACTCTGAAAAGGGGGTACGTTAACTTGATTCAATACAACGGTTAATTGCATTTGATAAATAAACTACGTGAAATCCATGGGCTAGCAAGACATAGTGGATGCGGTTATATTTGTGGAAAGGGGCCAAAATAAGTTACTGTCAGCTGGACTCAACATATAAACTTTATTTCTTAAACACACAATCACACAAGCAAGAATCAAAACTCTCAAGGTTTCAACGAAAGACCTCCTTTGATTTAATTTAGATTGGTTGAAGGCCACATCGAAAATCCAAGGCACAAGGCCTAAGCAAGGAATTGAGGAGGTTCTTCTGGAGGTTTCACTTCTTTAGGAAAATATAAATAAGCTGAAAGCCTCAGCTTAAATTTTTCCCATAGAACTCGGCTGAAGGCCTCACAGTAATCAAGAACAGTGTTACGGCTCAAGGCCGGCTTGAGGCAGAGACAAGATTTTCAAAGTTTAATCTAAACAGGCTGAAAACTCGGCTGAAAGCCGCATATCAACAAACCAATTTAACGATTTAAGGCCTAGGAAGAGGAGCTTTCAATTTGAAAACGCTGAAGGCCTTATCTTAAAATAGTAACGATACAGGTTACGATGGTCTTTGTTGTCAACGAGCCAATTGATGACAAGCAAGCAGAGATACACATGTGGCACCAACCGATTTTTTGAACCTTCCCCATTGCATGCAAAAGTCGCACGACGGTGGAATGATCACAGATCATCATATTTGCCAGCTCTCGAGGACACTGACTTGGATCATTACAGATTAATGCGTTTAAACAATCTTCATCAAACCACAAAGAATCCCTGATCATGGAGAGTCACTAATGTCAAAACTATCCTCCTCAAAACGAGGAAATCATTTTCTTGCTGTACTCTGTCCAGTGGCATGACCCCCGTACAGGGCGCAAATGTTTCTGGCTGTCTCCGCTGCTGTTACCCCCATATTGAACTCAAAAGGAAGAGTACATCGGAAATATTCCAATTTCCCCACAAGGCACTCCACTTTCTAACGTCCACATCTCCACTGACTATCTCCAGAGAACAAAATGACAACACGTAAACTCAAGTAGCAACAGTTAACTACAAATAAAAAATGACAATCGATAAATAAACACATAGCAAACGGAATATCAACATGCAAAACAAAAATGCTACGGACTTATGCAACAACCTAATGTAACAAGAGTTGCGGTGGGCAGGGATCTTACATGATCACATTATGAAAGAAGAAACTTCGTGGGCAACAGAGTTTCTATCCAAATACTTAGAAGAAGACATGCAGGATGTCAATCAAAGAGAAGAAGATACGAGTAGCTCACAAAAAGGTAATTCGAGCATAGAAGGCTAATGTTAAAGGTCACAGAAAAAACCTGCTGACACAACGTGGTCGATAGTTCACAGAAACATAATTTTAAAAAATTCAGTGTCAAGATATGCAGACAGCGAATGAAAAACCAGGATATAAGGAATAAAATGAATGCTAGCCTCAGGTTTGTGATGTCAGAGCAGTGGGCTTCAGACGGCGTTGCGTTCTGTGGGGCAAGCTGCACCTAGCCGCACAAGCCACAGCAGGTACCGAGGAAACCAAGCCACGCAATTAGTGGTGGCCCAATTAGCGTCCGGCTCTCCAGCTCCGCGCCTTGTCGGGTGTCAGCTGAGGGGTTGAGGGGGGGGGGGGGGGGAGGGGGCACTACGGGACCTACTGCGCACCACAGAGCGTGGCTTCAGTGCGCCATTGGGGACTACAGTCGGCCAACACGTCCAGCGTCCTCAGTTGCGCAAAACGTCCTGCCGATGCGTCTGTCAATAGAGGTGCCTATCGCCTGCATTTGGGGTCTACGTGATTAAGAGAAATGAGATCCGCAAGTGCCTCAGCTACAGTCAAAAGGCTTTTATCCACGTCGACGTCTTCATTTACAGCTACGTCCATGCTCGTTAGACCATTGTGAAGTAGATGCCAGAGGGTACTTCCTACTGTGCCAATTATTTGGGCTTTTTCCTGTTCCATTCACGTATGAGGCACAAGCAACAGTGACTGCTTAAACCCCTGTGTGCGCACTGTATTTAGTCTAAACTTGTTTTCGCGATTCGTATGGAAGCGATATCTGGCGGTTGTAGTATTTTCCTAGATTCATTACTTAAAATTGATCCTCGAAACTTATTAAACAGACTGTTACGTCTGGTTCAGATCCCACGCAACTGACCTATATAGTATGGGTCCAGCAAAACTGAACGTTATTCTAAGAGGGGTCGTACAAGTTCTTTGTAAGCAATCCCCTTTGTAGAATGATTGCATTTCCGTAGTATTTTACCAATGAACTGAAGCCTGCCACTGCGACAGGTTATACCCAGGTATTTGTATATTATAGCTGTGACTCACTGATATTGTAGTCATGGGATACATTTATGAAACTTTAAAGGATGTTGCCAATCTTTGCCCCAATTTCACATTTTCTCGAGATCTGACTGATAACGCTTCATTATAAATAACTGTAACATCTGCGAAAATTCTGACGTTGCTATTAATATTGTCTGCAAGGCCATTAATGTAGAACATAAATAACAAGGTTACCAATATGCTTCTCTGGGACACAGCTGAAGTAAATTCTACACATGTCGATGACTCTCCATCCAAGATAACATGCTTTGTCCTCCTTACCAAAAAATTGTGGATACAGTCATTAACTTCCCTTGATATGCCGTTAGGTCGTACTTTCGGTAATGAGTGTATGTGCGGTAGTGAATCAAATGCTTTTTGGAGATCAAAAAGTAATGCGTGTATCTGACTGCCCCGATCCATGGCTCTCATGCTGTCATACGAGACAAGCGCAAGTTGGTCTTCATGTAATCGATGTTTTCGGAAGTTATAGTGTTTGGCATTGTTGATGTCATTGTGTTCGAAATATCTCATTAGATTTGAGTATAGAATATAAGACCCTACAACAAATGAATGCAAGAATATTGGAACGTAGTTTTGTTGATCACTTCTGCTGACCTTCTTGTGTACGTGTGTGACCTGCTCGTTCTTCGAATTAGTGGGCATGGCTTTTTGACCGAGGAATGTACGATATATTATGGTTAACAGAAGGGCCAACTCACAGCAGATTCGTTATAGACTCCGACAGTTATTTCATTGGGCTCTGGTTCAAATGGTTCAGATGCCTCTGAGCACTATGGGACTTAACATCTGAGGTGGTTCAAAATGGTTCAAATGGCTCTGAGCACTATACGACTTAACTTCTGAGGTCATCAGTCGCCTAGAACTTAGAATTAATTAAACCTAACTAACCTAAAGACATCACACACATCCATGCCCGAGGCAGGATTCGAACCTGCGACCGTAACGGTCGCTCGGCTCCAGACTGTAGCGCCTAGAACCGCTCGGCCACTCCTGCCCGCTTGGGCTCTGGAGATTTGCTCAAGTTTAGCGATTTTTGCTGTTTCTCAGTGCTTCTGACACTAATATCTATTTCACTCATCTTTAAAATGGCCCAAAAACTAAATTGGGGCGTTGTTGCTGATTTTTCTTTATAAAGAAAGGTTTGGAAACGGAATTTTGCTTTGCTACCCTCAGTTTCAGTTCCTGTCTTTTCCGTGAGTTCATGGACACCAACTTTAGTGCCACTAACAGTCTTTGCACACTAACGGAATTACTTCGGGTTTCGTGGGAGATCTTCCGATAATCGCGCATATCAAGATTTTGTACGCCATTGTCACGCGTCCTGTACACCGTAGCTGTGACAACAGGATTGCTAAAGTCGGATCTTGTAATTTACATAGTGGTCGATCATGATTGCGTTTTAACACAAGTTAGACTGTCATTTTTTGCTACGTTTCGTAAGTTACAGTTTCCTGCCGAAAATAATGAAATAGATTTTGTGACTTTTCTGTGGAGCTTTTCTGCAATACTGGGAAATCAAGTGCAACCGCGTTTATGTTGTCGTCAAGTACTGCATACTGTTTAAAGGTACTTGTAGTGAGCCGTGCGCAGCTCGTGTTAATGTCATTTATTGTTTCTTCAAATGGCTCTGAGCACTATGGGACTTAACTTCTGAGATCATCAGTCCCCTAGAACTTAGAACTACTTAAACCTAACTAACCTAAGGACATCACACACATTCATGCCAGAGGCAGGATTCAAACCTGCGACCGTAGCGGTCGCGCGGTTCCAGACTGCAGCGCCTAGAACCGCTCGGTCACTCCGGCCGGCTTATTATTTGTCATCTCCTTTTACGGTACTGCCGCCTCATTTTCTTATTCCATTTTCTACCGTTACTAACTTTTGCCTTACTTGCCCTTGATTGGCAGCAGCAGTGCTTATCGATAAGTGCACTGTTGTACCATCTCTGGAGCGACCGATAGTATTTTCGGGTCGTCGTGTGTCTGAAAGTCAGTTGGAGACGGACCAGCAGTGCAACCGGGCACGGAGCAGCGGTCGGCGACGAAGGAGCGTCGGGGACAGAGCACCAGTGAGATGCGGGCAGCCAGTACTTGCCGACAGCTGGCGACACACATGCACTGTCCGACTGAAGGAGACTGGAGCGGGAACGACCGTTGGTTGGTCGTTCGGTCGGTCGTCCCATCAGCCAACGTCTGTTTGGTCCTTTGCCGTTTCCGTGTGTGACAGTCGGTCGGTTGGGACAGAGCAGCGAGGAAGTCAGGCCGGAGCCGCTGGCGGCGTGCACGCGCGGTTGGAGTCATGAGGCGTTTCTTGGGAGGGCTACGAAGTTCGTCGCCCATCGATCCTGGACACTAAAGTTGAGTGCTCACTTAATCTACTATCAAGCCTCAACTGCTACCACATCTCTTCGTTTGATCCTGGTTGTCGCTTTCTGGGAGAATCCCACAAGCAACAAAGTGTATGTGCATCGAAGTCGGGTAGAATTGCAACTGTCTTCCTGTGTGGTGTTTAACTTAATTTAATTCAGTCCTTCATTAATGAAGTGTACCAGCGGTACCTCCTACCTTGTGACCATTGACGTTCCGGTGACCTGCCCTAGTTGTTGACGTAGTTTTTGGCAGTGTATTTTCCTCGTCGTGTTGATGCTGTCCAGCACAGCGTGTAGTTCGACAGCTGAGTAGTTGTTGGTAGTTTTGGGCGTGTATTCTGACTTGGTTGGATTGGGCACCAGTATCCAGAACGTTGTGCTATTGACATCTTGTTGTCGTTATGCTGGTCGGGTGGAGCAGAACTGATCTTGTTGCTTGGTT
Source organism: Schistocerca serialis cubense (assembly GCF_023864345.2). Taxonomy (NCBI): domain Eukaryota; kingdom Metazoa; phylum Arthropoda; class Insecta; order Orthoptera; family Acrididae; genus Schistocerca; species Schistocerca serialis. Next base: position 549,749,196 of record NC_064641.1, read on the forward strand.
CATTAGCTGGCTTTCGGTTGGGTTGCCTTCCGATTAAGAGGTTGTCGATCTGGCTGCCTGTCTCACCTAATCGTGCGTTAATGTTACCTTCCCTGGCCGATCCTTGGAACCTTCTGAGCGCTGCTCCTTGTGTTTTACATAGTGATTTCCTTTTTTGTCTTAAGTACTCTGTGTGGCCTTCAGCCGAGTTTTAGCTTATTAAAAATGCAAGGCTTTTCTTCTTAGGCCTTGAGCTGTTATAAAAGTTGTTTCTTGTTTGGTATGTGGCCTTCAGCCGAGTTTCAGCCTTTCAAAATTAATATTGAAAATTCCTTATGCCTAGGCCTTAAGCCGTAAATTGGTTTCAAGTTGGTATGTGGTCTGCAGCCGAGTTTTCCAGCTTAAATTAAAAATTGGAAATTTCCTTGTCTGGCTTTAAGCCGTGAGATTGTTTGGGTTTCATATGTGGCCTTCAGCTGAGAGCTATGTGAAGCATTTTAGGATAAAGCCTTTAGCGTACTTTAGTTTAAATTTAGAAGCTGTTCCCCTTAGGCCTTAAGCTGTAAAATTGTTTTCTGCATGGTGTTTGGCCTTCAGCCGAGTTTTAACATCTCTTAAATTAAAAATTCAAAATCCTGGTCTTGCCCTTAAGTCATGATTGTTATTCTTTAGTATAAGGCCTTCATCGCTGCTGACAATTATTGTCAACAACTGACACGTCTCCAGATGCAGTCCAAGAACAACGACCAGGAACACTGTATGAAGTGATGCTACTTAATAACGCCCACGGCATTCTGGTGGACTGACAAAAAGACACTATACAGGAGGTGGGTTGAGAAGTCATTCCGCACCCACGTTATTCACCTGATTTTGCGCACTCTAATTTTCACCTTTTCCACTCTCTATTGAACAATCTTCAAATGAGTTCCGTACACGGTTTGACGAATTCTTCGGCGTAAAACCACGCGATTTCTACAGTCACAGAATCGGAAACTTACTCCAGGGTTGGCAGACTGTTGTAAGTAGTGAAGGAGAATATATTAGTAGTGGGGCTAGGCGAGTTTCCAGGACAGCTTGCATTGTTGTTAAACTTATCCAAGATGGTGGATCCAAGATGGCGGTTGTAGAAGTGGCAATGTTGCACTGACATCATGATGGAAAAGTCAAATTTTGGTGAGAAAGAGGACATGTGGGGTACTTCCACAAACCTAACTCCAAGTTGGCGGCTGTAGAAATGGAAATGTCGCATTGGCATCATGATGGGAAACTCAAATTTTGTCGGGAAACAGGACAACTGGAATACCACCACTAAACTAATTCCCCAACCCCTCCCCACTCCTATGATCCCCACCCCAACTATTATACCACCCCTGAAAATGGTGGCAAACCATCAGTCTGTGCTGAGCTGCAAGAGGGGAAGGACATAAGGTATTTATTGATTTATTACAGCGGGAAATGTGCTCTTGGTTGTGTTATCCTGCTGGTGGATTGTCCTCCTCATTCCGCCACCCCCTGCCCCCACTTCCTGCTTCCCTCTGCCCCAACTTTTTCAAACTGTGCATGTCTATGTACATCTCGAAGTTTGAAGACAGAGCGCCCCAGTCCACAATACCGCCACCAAAGGTTGCTTGAACCTGTCCTACAGCCACCCCCACTTTCCAACTCCCTCTCACCTCCCCCACTCCGTCCTCTCACTTTTCGAGTTTCATCTGTTTGTTTGGAGGCACTGTCAGAGAGAAAAAAAATTCAGTGTTCTACAGCTACTGTGGTGTTCATTACTTTTCTGAAACAGTGAGGTGGGGGCTAGTTTATATTTTCTGCTGAAATCAGGAATGTTAAGGCACTAATTTTTTATTTTCATCGTTTTTCGAAACACAGTTCTATAATGGGAAACCCACACTACTGCCTAAGCACAGACGGGAAAATCAGAACAGTAATTCCCTTGATAGGGAATGGTTTAAACCTGTTTGACTTACTGTATTTTTTTGTCTTAAGACATGCAGAATAACACTGTGTGTGTGTGTGGGAACCAGGCCTCAAGTGGGAATATCTATATTTAACGGTATTGTAGAGATCAATGTTCTACACTGAGAAAAATTTGTTTCTACTGTTTTCATATAACATTTCTATATAAAGGTTACATTGTCTGTGATGGGTACAAAACAGTCAATTGGTTGCAACAATATTTTACTTTTACCAGGTTTTCACAACGACTAAGGGCGTCTTCATCAGAAAAGTCACTATTACATTAGTAACTGAAGAACGAATTTAAGAGTAATAATGCTCTTGTCACATAAAATACATAATTAAGAAGTTAATATTAAAACCACAAAAAAATTAAAGACATTCAAACTGACATAGAGCTGGTAAATGGCAGTAAAATTGTAGCTACATGAAGCAGCATTGTTTACAGCGGTAAGGGCTGCAAGAGACAACAGTCACTGGAGGTGGTATCGGATTAGTGTTAAGAAATATGAGCACTTGTTCATCTTCGCCACTGAGAAACACAGCTTTTATAGTGATCAAAACTTCACGTATCTTAACGTATGCTATTTAGAGCCCGTGTTTACTACACAGTTTTTTCTTGTTTTGGTCCATATTATCTCCCCCCAAAATATGGAAAGCAAAGACCTAGAATAGATTCGTTTCATAGTAGCGAAGATGAATAAGTTCTCACTCATGGCTCTTAAAGTACGCATCTTAGAGCTCATGTTAACTACTCTTTTTTATTTGGAATGATCGTTCCTGTCATATCCCTGAATAGGACTTTGTCCTATGGGCGAAGACTACTGAATCACCAATGCAGACTTTGTCCTGCGGGACATGACATTTAAATCACCCTATATAACTTGTAAGCTGACTGGGAACACATACAAGGAAAACGTGGAACGGTTCCTGCCTGAGGCAGAGATAGCTTTACGTCAAAGATTTGTTTCTTAGTTAATACATGCTGCACCACAAAGTAAATCTGGTAGCAACTTGATTTGTACCATGATGATGTTTATGTGATCTTTAAAAAGTAATCGTACTGTGCGTAAGGGTTCAAATAAGTTGTCCAAAAAGATTTGTGTACTGTCTGCAGTCTGCGAATATACATAATCTTAGATTCAAAAGGAGAAGTGAACAAAACAATAACTTGATGATACTAAATAAAATTTCAGCTTCTGTGTATAAAACGAAGTAGTAACCAAAAGAAAGGCAGTTCAAAAGTGCACATCGTCGAAGTCAGAAATTGCTACTGGGTAACATTCAATAAATGTTGCTCCACCCTGTGTATTGTATCACGCCTAGATCCTCCTTGGCATGCTGTGCACAAGGTGGTCGGGACGCTATTGTTCAAGCTTCACGACACCTTGGCATCTTCCCGCCATTCAATGTGTGTGTGTGTGTGTGTGTGTGTGTGTGTGTGTGTGTGTGTGTGTGTGTGTGTTTTAGTGTGTGTATGTTTTTATGCATGTTATGTAGGGGGGGAGAGGGGGGGGGGGGAGAAGTCCTGCGATGAGGCACAGCAAGTTTCATCTGGTCATAAGCGTGCTCAATCGGGCCTATATCAGCATGTACCTGTACATGTAGTCTATACTTAGCAACCCACCTTAAAGTGTGTGTCGCCCAGAGTACTCCTGATATCGCTGTCTGGTGCCCTTCTTCCCTGTGTTATTCGCGAATGGCGGTGGGAAAACGGTTGTCCGCAAACTTCCGTATAACTACAATTCCTTGTATTTTTCCATTGTGGTCGTTTCGCGATACGTATATGGGAGGAAGTAATATGTTTCTCGACTCCTCTTGGAATACACTCTCTCGGAATTTCAGTAGTTAACCTATCTATAATGCTCTTGCGCACAGGTATGCGTACTGGCGGCATCTCTGCTATTCCTTTGCCTGCCCCTGAAGTTCGTTGTCGGATATCTCTTTCCTCTGATGAAGAAGAAGTAGGAGATATCCGATAGAGAACCGACTTCAGGCCGCCTGCAGGAGCGGCAGAGGCGTCGCCAGCACGCGTACCTGGTTGCGAACCTAGGCTGGGGCAACATGTTGGCGGGAGGAGTGGGGAGGAGATGCTGGGCGCGTACGGCATTCAGACAGGCAGATCAGTGGCTGGCTGGGGGCGAGGGTCGGGAGGGGGCAGAAGAGATAAAAGAGCCGCGCCGACCCCTAAGCAGTTAGTTCATTGTCGCACGTCATGATAGCAATATGGGCGTTTGCCGAAATATTGTTCACATTTGACACCGACAGTCAGAGGTTCGCCTTATTTTCTCAAACATTTACGTTTCCGAACTTTTGAAGCAAACTGCTGATCTTCGCACCACTTCAGTACCTTGTCAAGAGCTGACTGAATATTTTTGTGGCTTTCTTCACACAGTACCTCTACATCATCTACAAAAAGTATGAGGTTAACATTAAAACTGTCTGCCACGCAATTAAATACAAAGTGAACAGCAAGGGCCAGCACACTTCCCTAGGGCATGCCTGACGTTACTTCTACAACTGTAGTTCATTCGCCATCGGACATTTTCAATCTTCTGTACCAAGATATCCTCAATCCAGTCCCAAATTTCGTTTGATGCTCGATACGAATATAGTTTCAAAATTTGTTGTAGTCCTGAGTCCAATGCTTTTCCATACTCATGAAATTCTGCCACTACCTGAATGCCTTGATCCATAGCTTTTGGGACACCATGCAAGACACACGTGAGTTGGGTTTCTCATGTCCGATCTCTTCGCAATTCATGCTGGTTCGCATGGAGGAGCTCATTCTGTTCGAGGTAGCTCATTATTTTTGAGCACTTCTGCCATCCTTCTTGTCAACTGGTGTGACTCGTGATTCCATCCAAACACTGGGCGCAGATTTCTGTAGAAGAATTTACGGTATATTGTGGCTAAAAGAGGTGCTAACTTAGATGAAGATTCATTAGAGTATCTGATAGGAATTCCATCAGACTCTGGAGTTTTTTTTCTCAGTTTAGCGATTTCAGCTGTTTCTCAACTGCACTGACGCTGTGGTACTAGTTGAGTCGTGGTAAAAATTGCTGTTTTGAAGAGCGCACTGCAACGCGTAGTGTGAAGCAGTCGCACCCCGTTTGTGGCGGTGGCGCCGCTGTGGCAGTCGCAGCGTTGGTGTCTCCCTTCGGTGGGAAAGGGGAAAGGTTGCCTGTTCACGTGCATTTAAGGGGCGCTATGAGTTCGCCAGTTGGGTCAGTCTGGGGTCAGTTGGTCAGTCTGGGTGAGTCTGGAGTCAGTCTGGGGTCAGTCTCTCGTCCCCAGCTTGCTAGTCTGTCTCTCGTCCGAATTTGTGGCGCAGTGAGAGAATTCAACGAGTGGTCGCCCGGTCGGGGGCTTAGTTCCTGTATCTGAGTCTGCGCGTTAGGCCGCCAGTCTGCTCGAGCTGCTCAGGCAACGGTCATTGGCGGTTGGATCGATCGGTTGGTCGGTCGCGCACTGAGACACAAGATGACTTGTCCGCCTTGAGCGTCGGCGCATGTGAGGTCGCCACGTGAGTCCAGTGAGCCGCGCCGTATAGGGGTAGTGGCTTCACGGCCGACACGAGAGCAACAGGAGTTAACCCACGGCATCGGTCTGGCCGCTGCGAGCTGCGACGCCGTGAGGCGGGAGATCGGCGCGCCTTCCTGCGTCCGTTGAAGCGGCTGGCAGCGGACGGTTCGGGAGAGGTCTTCTCCAGAAATCGCAATTTATTAGAAGTTAAGTGATTGGTGATATGCTGTTTCATTTACTTGATAAATTCTACTTGTTTTCTTGGTGAGGTCACCAGCCGCTTTGTTTTGGGGTCGTCCCACCATTCTTCTCCGTTTGCCCACTCGCGGGAAGGTGGTTATTTATGAATTGGGTGGCCCGTTTTTTCCTTGTGGAGTAGGGGCGGGTTAGAGCTACCTGCGGTTCGGGTTGTTCGGTAATTTCCCTATCAATCTGCCATACGTTAATAGCTGTCTCTGTCATGTTTGTCGGATTCGGTGTGTTAATGAATTTATTGCTTGAAGTGTAACGGTCTAATTCCTGAAATACGTTTTTATCTTGCCTATCATCTTGAGAGGCGGTATATGTGTATTGTAGAGCATGTTTGGCCAACCTTGTATAATTTTATGTAAGATTGCATTTCATGGGCTTTTACTTAGATGGTCATTTTAGTAGATAAAGTTGCCACCCTTCCACCGTAAGACTTTTCTTAGAAGTTAAAATCAAGTTGCACCTTCGGTGGCAAGTTAATCTTTTAATTTTAGTGTTTTGTACCATTCCCATCCCTCCTACTGGGTGCATAGTTTGTGTGCTTGTGTGAATTGTTAAAACTTTTACCTTAAGGTAATCTGGTGTGTTGCAGATTTGCACCTGTGTAGTCTTTCAGAGGTTGATGTGAGCGGTCGTGACTACGGCCGTGTCAAAAGGGAGGAATAAGGTTCTCGTCCCGAAAGCTCATACACTCAAAAATTTGTTTCTTTCTGTCTCTGAGTTAATTGTAACTTGATATTTAGAGGGTGCATATCTGCTTATAATTTTAAATCTGTTTCTTAAAAAAAGGCTTTTAGGAATAAAATTCCCATTTGTTAAAAGCAATTTCATTTTGATTTCATTAGTTATTCCCTGGCAAATACTTCCACGCTCACATAGAGTGATTAAATCTGTTAACGTTCTTGATGAATCGCTAGTAAATAAAGTAAATTCTTAAGAAAAGGTTTTGAAAGTAAAACCACGGTTCACTAGTACTCCTAGGTATTTTTCGCTGGGAAATTTTCCGTTGTCTGGACACTCATTTTGGTAGATTTCGTGGGAGGTCTTTCAACAATATTCTGCGACACTAATCGTTAAAAGCTTTATTTATCGTCCTTTTTGATAGGCAAACGCGTTTCATTTAGTATTTACCTACAGATCTGTTCTTGGTTTCGCGCTTATTGCTCAGAAGTTGTCTTTTCTTTAGATTTTTTTGCTATAGAGACTGTGTACCACAGAGAGTCCTTCTCTCTTGAACTTTTCTGCTACACTGTCCAGCCACATTAATGTGACCACCTGTCAAAAGTCTGAATACCCACCTTATGCAGTGCAAACCACTGCGGAATATGTAGCAAGAGAGTCCGAAAGGTATTAACAACAATGTGGTGCTGTGACATTGCCAGCTATACTACGTTTCTCGGTTGAAAATCCATGTTTGCGAATGGCCTGATCAAAATGGTCTCACAAATTCGCCGGCCGTTGTGGACGAGCGGTTCTAGGTGCCTCAGTCTGGAACCGCGCTACCGCTACGGTCGCAGGTTCGAATCCTGCCTCGGGCATGGATGTGTGTGATGTCCTTAGGTTAGTTAAGTTTAACTAGTTCTAAGTTCTAGGGGACTAATGACCTAAGCAGTTGAGTCCCATAGTGCTCAGAGCCATTTGAACCATTTTTCTAAGTTCTAGGGGACTGATCACCTCAGATGTTAAGTCCCATAGTTCTCAGAGCCATCTGAACTATTTGAACCCACAAGTTCTCCATTGGATTTAAGTCTGATGAGTTTGGTGGCTGGAGGAGTATGTTAACTCAAGCTGGTGCTCTTCAAACCATGCACATACACTGTGAGCTGTGTGACACTGCTGGTAGGTGCCATAATGCTGAGGAAAAACAGACCCCATGCAAAGATGGGCTCATTCCCATAGGATAGATCCATTGTTGTGTTGATCCACTGTGTCTTGCAGATCATCCAGAAAATGCCACGAAAATATTACCCAGTCCATACCACTCACTCCTGCTACCTGGATCCTGAGTATTTGCTGAAGATTTTCTTTCAGTACTAAATGAATCTCTTAAATTTCGATTGCACGATAAATCATACAAATCTAAAGGCTGTCAGCTCATCTAAGTACCTAGGAATTACAATTATGAACACCTTATTCTGGAACGATCATACGGATAATGTTATGGGGAAAGCAAACCAGAGAGTACGTTTTATTGGCAGAGCACATAGATGATACAACAGGTCTACTAAAGAGACTGCCTACACTACGCTTCACCATCCTCTGCTGCACTATTGCAATGCAATACAGCATCCTTACCAGATACGATTGACGGAGGACATAGAAAAAGTTCTCTGTAGGGCAGGTCGTTTTGTATAATCACGAAATAGGGGAGAAAGTCTCACGGATATGATACGCGAGTTAGGGTGGCAGTCGTTAAAGCAAAGACGGTTTTCGTTGAAGCGAGATCTCTCCACAAAATTTCAACCTCCAACGCGCTCCGTAGAACGCGAAAAATTTTTGACATCCACATACATAGGTAGGAATGATCATTGTTACAAAATAAGATAAATAAGAGCTCATATGGAAAGATTTAACTGTCAGGACAAGGATATTAACGTTAAACTTTTTCTAGAGAGAAATAATTTTGAGTAATTATGTATTTCACAATCCATACTAGTTTATGAAAGAGGGCGTGCTGAAAAGTAATGCGTCCGAATTTATTATGCGAAAACTCGTAAAGTTTTAAAATAAAGCAAACGTTATTGACGTTCTACATCTTTATTCTTCATGTCTACATATTTAATTCTCATCATAGTCACCCTGCCGACGAAAGCATTTCTCCCAGCGACAGAGAAGTTTGTTATTGCCGTCACTATAGAGTGCTTCACTTTTTTTGTAGAGTCACCTCTGTTTGCTCGACTTTATCAGCATCGAAGGAAAGTCGTCAAATGTGTTCTAAGTTTTGGGAGTCAGGTGAAAATCGGACGGGGCTACGTCGGGATTGTATGAAGAACGATCGACGCCAGTGAACCCAAGGCATCGGCTTATTGCAGGTGTCGCTCCAGTTCTGCGCGGTGTGGCCTTGTCATACTGACGCAGAAGATGCTCCATGTTCTAATTCTAAACTCTACTACACAATGCTGTTTCTTACGCACTGACATAGTTACATTACACACTACCAAGTTACACGCTACAATTCGGAGCCGTCTACGTCAGAGAAGAATAAAAATTTAGACTGCTAATGAATTTTGTTTTATTTAAGAAGCTTTAAGAAATTTGACATAAAAAAAATTCGGATGCACTACTTTCCAGCACGCTTCCGCATTTTGCTTTTCTCCGTTTTGCCGCTTGAAAACTGGCGATTACTGAGATTATATTGACAGTGTTCAACCAAGTACTGTTTTATAATATTTGTCTGTCGTAGACGAAGTGGATTTATTGGAATGTCAAACAGTGTTATATGGCAGAACAGATCTGAAAATTGCCAGCGCCTTGGGGAAATTTACTAGTTACGAATCCTAGGAAATCAGGTATAACTAATTCTGTATCGGATAACCACACTGCATTTACGAGGTTCCGATATAAATGATTTTAGATTGCTGCGTGGCTTGGCATCGTTCCTTACACATAAGTGTAGTGGAGGTGGTGATGGCGAGGTTTATAGGGGCTGTGACTATAACTGTGGCCTTGGTTGTACACCATTCTTTCTCGGCTGGGGGAAAGAGTGTGCTTCTTGGTGTATCTTTTCTGAACAGAATATCTGCTCCGTTCCAGTAATCTGTTTACTTGTGGAAGTGATTGCCTCTTAGTGAATGGCACTAGAGGTACAAACAATTTGATCTTGAGTGTATACTAAGAAATTTACTGGACAGAAGAGTGTTTCTTTCTTAAGCCACAACGGCGATGCCTTTTCGAACTTATTCCTTGTAAAATAAGAAACTCGACTTTTTTCTCAGTACTGATCCTTTCACGGCAGTTTCCACTTAAATGATTTGATCAGGTCTTTCTTTTCCTTTCTGTCTACTTCGGGTACAGATCTATTTGCCACCTGAACCTTCGCAGTTCTAGTGTTTAATTAAACTACTGATGTTAAGTTTGCTAGATGGTCGAAGTCCGACTGTGCGCTGCTACCCTTACAGCGTTATAAAACGTTCCATTACAGTGTGCACAAGCAAATGAAAGTTGACGGGTTCTGTTATTATGAGAATAGACAAAGCATTTCCTGTATGGCGGTCAACCTGATTGAACCTGTCGGGTATCTTCTTGTGGGCTCGTATGAAAAGTATTGTGTACTATACTGAAGATGGTACCCTGGAAGTATTATCAGTGATTGCGACGTTGTTCGAATGACACCAAAGTTGTCAGAATGGATACAACAGAATATTACACAACAGCTTCTATTATGGTTAACAGACTAACAGTAGATTTGCAGTTTTCCTGTTCTCGCTTATAGCGTTCTACTCGGTCATTTACGGATCAGAGTTCCTTTGTGGTGGTGATCGATTCGGGGGAAGGGACAAAACAGCGAGGTCATCGGTGCTCTTTCAAAGGCATCATCCCGGCATTTGCCTGAAGCGATTTAGGGAAATAACGGAAAACCTAAATCGGGATGGCCCGACGCGGGCTTGAACTGTCGGCCTCCCGAATGGGAGTCCAGTGCGCCAACTCGCTCGGTAGTGTTCCTTTTCCGAACTGGATATGATCTGACCTTCTCCACCAGCCCATATATATATATATATATATATATATATATACCATGGAAACATCCTTCAGAATACGTTCCTTCCATTCGTAGGTGGATGCGTGCTGTTGTTAGTCTTACGTGATCTTTAAGACCATGAGGGAGTGATTCCTTAATACACTGAATAATAGATGTATATTTTGTCGTAATCAGAAATGACTAGAGGACAAATGTAAGGATTTAAAAGCGTATATCACTAGGGGAAAGATAGATACGGCCTACAGGAAAATTAAAGAAGTTTTTGGAGACAAGAGAAGCAGCGGTATGAATATCAAGAGCTCGGAAGGAAAATCAAACAAGGGGAAGCTGAAAGGTGGAAGGAGTATATAAAGCGTCTATAGAAGGCAGATGAACTTGCAGGAAATATTATAGAAATGGAAGAGGACGTAGACGAAGATGCGATGGGAGACATGATACTGCGAGAAAAATTTGACAGAGAATTGAAAGATCTAAGTCGAAACAAGGCTCCAAGAGTAGATGACGTACCGTCAGACCTACTGATAGCCCTGGGAGCGCCAGCCGTGACCGAACTCTTCCATATATGAGACAGGCGAAATACGCCGAACTCCAAGAAGAATACAGTCATTCCAGTTCCACAGAAAGCTGGTGGTAACAGGCGTGACTATTACCGAACTATCCGTTTAATGAGCCATGGTTGAAAAATACTATCTTGAATTCTTCACAGAAAAATAGGAAAACTGGTAGAAGACGACCTCGAGGAAGATCAGTTTGCATTCGGGAGAAATGTGGACACACGCGAGGCGATACTGATAGTAAGACTTATTAGAACATAGGTTTTAGACTAAGAGGAAGCTTTTGACAATGTTGACTGGAATACCCTCTTTGAATTTCTAAAGATAGCAGAGTAAATACAGGAAGTGAAAGGCCACATACAAGTACAGAAGCCAGAGGGGGATGGAAAGGAAGCAGTGATTGAGAAGGGAATCAGGCGGAGTTGTTTCTTGTCCCTGATGTCAATCAGGCTGTACGCTGAGCAAGCGGTAAAGGTATCAAAGAAAAATCTGGAAAAGAAATTACAGTTTGAGGTTTACCGATGATATTGTAATTCCGTCAGAGGCAGCAAAGGACTTGGAAGAGTTGAGTGGAACGGACAGTGTCTTGAATTGTGGATGTAAGATGAACATCAACAAAAGAAAAACAAGGATTATGGAATGTAATCGAACTAAATCAGGTGAAGCTGAACTGCGAACATTTTCAGAATTAATACACTGTCAGAATGAAACATAGCTACGCACTATTAATAAATTTACAGTACATAAAACACCTAATCTTGACTGATGTGACCAAGTGCTGTCAGAACTGAAATATAACAGACATTTTAATTTAAGCTGGTCTATCTGACCCTGTTAAGATATTCATCTACAGTCTAGAAGGAGTTGCCTACCAGAAAGTCTTTCAAACTATATTTAAACTGTGCTTTATCTGAAACCAAGTTTTTAATGGCTGCTGGGAATTTATTGAAAATGTGTATTTCTGAATATTGGACCCCTATTTGGACCAAGATAAGTAATTTTAGGTCTTCATGTAGATTTTTATTATTCCTAGTATTGATACTATGTACTGAGCTATTGGTTGGAAATAGAGATATATTACTTGCAACAAATTTCATTAATGGATAAATATACTGACTGTAACAGAAGTGGGTTCCAGCCAGAGAGCTGTCATTGAGTTTCTTTTGGCGTGAAACTAGAGATATTCATAGGTATTTACAGGATGTCTAGGACACCTGAAAGTGCACGAAAACGCGTTTAGTCGTTGAGTGAGGCATCTATCATCATCCCAACGAGGTCGCGCAGACCTGTCCGATCTTCACGGTAATGGTCCGCCGCACATACGTGTGACTTCTGCAGTGGTGAATGTGCGGATACCCTCATTAGATGTGATCGAAGGATCACAAAAACATCGTTGCACAACTGGACGTTTTCATTGGTAATGCTCGTAATGCCTGTTGGGGTTTTCAGAGTTGCGTGCCCTTTTCCTCCTCCGTGACAACGCAAGGCCTGACACAAGTCTGCGCACCCGAGAGTAGCTCACAGAACTTTGTTGGACTGTTCTTCCTCATCCATTCTACAGCCTGGATCTTGCATCTTCCGACTTCCTTGTGTTTGACCCAATGAAGGGTGCAGTCCGCGAGAAGCAGTACGTGAGTGAATGGGAGGTTATTGATGCAAAAAGGCGTTGCCTACGACGTCGTCCAGTAGAGTGGTACAATGCGGGCGTACAGGCCCTCCCAGTACGGTGGCGGAAGACCGTCGCATTGAACGGAGATTAAGTTGAAAAATAAAGTTTTGTAGCCAAAAGAGTGATGAGTAATATGGTGAACTGAAATCCTGAATGGAACCAATGTGTCTTGTTACTTATTGAACGCCCGTAGTATTTATACAACTGAACAGAGAAGTTTTTATACAAAAATGAGAGGACCACGGAGAAACAGATACTTCGGAAGAGTTTGAGGTGAATCAAAGTGCTGAGATGGGTATAACAAACGATCTAACTAGAAACTCTGGAAATACTTTGGAAAATAAATGGGAAAGAATTGTATGAATTTGTGTAACGTGAAACTTGTCACTGGAACGTTTCCTGATTGGCTGAAATAAGTTGAACATCAGCTTGTAATGATCATTACAGTATGGACTGTCAACGAATTTTATGTAATTGACATATAAATAAATAATTATAATCGTTTCCATTATGAAGTCAGCTCCAGAAAGTCATGTTCTCAGTATTTACCTTTGAAACCTGCGAGAGGGGACTGGAGTGCTGTATTTACGTGACGGAGCATGAAACTGGAATTGCACGCCTACGCAAGCTTGGATGCAGCGCGTCACAGGCGCGTCGATACAGGCTAATCTCTGTTAGCTCGCCGTTCGGCGGCTTATCGTCACCTGCTGTCGCGTTGCGTTGCCTGTATGCCGCGCTCATACCCGTCAACATCGCGTCCCCTCGTGCGAACGTCGTGCCCAAAGGGATGTGACCAGTTTTGTCATCGGAACGTTGGCAGAAAATTGTGCAGTCAGATATTACAGTAATTGACAGACTTTGTGCTATGATCAAGGCGAAGCTGTGCTTCTGGCTTGATGACTGCACATGTGTACCGCATTCACAGATGAAAGTATGCGATAGTAGAAACACAAGCGTTCCATCATACAAGAGTCTACAAACAACTTGTTTGCGTGATCATTGAGAACATATGTCTGCGAACTGCCGCTGTCCTAAGTGTAAAATATTCTTCTAGCTAGGACAAATGTAACTGTAATGCGAACATTTCAATTAAGTTGCCAGCTAATTGGGCTTATATTTAAATGTTGGCCTACCGTATCAAGAATAAATGAGTGACATCCTATGGCGCTATTGTTCGGGAGACTCCGTCCATGCACGATTTTCTGCACTGCTCTGCAAAATTTAACGGCGAGATAGGTAAAGTAATATAACATATTAACCAGTGGTTGGAAATGAATTTGAGTGCATGAGCATGTTGACAGAGGTCTCTCAGCCGTGCACGGGAATTTATACGTCACTTGGCGAGAGGTCAGCTTAACTACAGCTCCAATTGGGGCTGGCCCCGCAACACGAGGCAGTTCAAGGAACGGCAAAAGTTTGGGTGTGTTAATCAGCGAGCAGTTACGGAGAACTCTGCTGATGTTCTTCGTAACAACATACCTCGCCGACAAAATTTGGATGACAGACAAAGTGTGAACATTGTAGCAGCCCAGGAATTTGGTACTGCCCATACGTGGGTAGGGAGCGTTCCGAACCACAGGAACTTCTGCCAGAAGGTGAGGAGGTCGTCGACCATGGTCACTACAACAGCAGATGAACGCTACATTGTGCAACTGGCAAGAAGGGACCCAAGCCTAACAGCGGGAGCAGTTACAACCACACTTAACAGGACTACAGGCATGCACTCTCATGCTCGACACTGGCATAGACACTGCATGGGGGTGGTCCCTTCGGCCGATGACCAGTACTCTGGGATTACGGTGACAGCCGTCCATGGACGGCGCCGTTGGCGATAGTGTGAAGAGCGTACGAACTGTACCAGTGAGGAGTGTGATCGCGTGCTCTTCTCGGAAGAGAGCAGATTAAATCTGAACAGCTATTCTAGATGTGTATTCTATGGCGAGATGTGAGAATACGAGGGCGTACTCAAAACAACCGGAAATATTTTTAAAATGTAGATATTTTCGAGTTTTTTTTTTACAAAACTACCTTACTCCTTTTCAAAATACTCTCCATTACAACAAATACATTTCTCCCACCGGTGCTTCCCCTGTTTGAAACACTTTCTGCAGTCATCTTTAAAAATGGCTCGTTTTATTCTTGACTTCTTCAATGTTGTCAAATCGGTGTCCTTTCATGTCCCTTTTCATGTGTGGAAATACGAAAAAGTCGCGAGGAGCCAAGTCGGCCGAGTAGGGTGAGTGTAGCAGGAGAACCATGCTATTTTTAGCCAAAAACTGTCTAACAGTGATGGCTGTGTGTACGCCCGTTGTCGTGGTGGAAGAACCGTTTCCTGTCTGCCGCAAATCGCTGAACCGAGCTGCAAGATAACCCACTAATCCCTGACAGCTGATCAATTGTCTGTCGACGGTTTGTGAGCTTTCGAATTTTTTAAATACTTCTTTGATTCTGGCATTTGATGGATGTCCAGAAAGAAGTTTGTCATTAATCTACATGTTGCTATATTTAAATACAGCAAACCACTCATACACTTGAGTTTCTCCCATTGCGTTGTCTTGTCAAGCTGTTTTCAACATTAAAACTGTTTCAGCACCCTTTTCACTAAGAACGAAACAAAATTTCAAAGCTGCACGTTGTTCACTTAAACTTTTCATAATAAAAAACAGCACTAGCAAAAGCAATCAAGTCGACAACAGAGGCGGCACTGAACTGTCAATTAGTTGCGCTATATACGCCTAGCGGCAGAAATGCCTTCGACACAAGTTCCGCCCACGGCAATGTTATTCCGGTTTTTTTGGGGTACCCCCTCGTACGCAGTGCAACCCGGAACACTTCGAACATGATCGCTTTGGTGGGCCAAGTGTTATCGTGTGGGGAAACATATAATATTGCTTGGACGTACTGACCTACAAATCTTTGAAAAGGGTGCACTAAAGAGTCAATGTGAGGTGTAGTGCCTTGCATCGCGCCTATATATGTCGGGAGATAGCAGACAGCATCATAAAGACGATGAGTCACAGCCTTTGTAACAGATGTGCACTGCGGTCCGGTAACAGTTCCTAATAGTCACAGCTGTGGCAGAAAAGTACCATTGTCTTATGTATAGTGAAATCTTTTCATGACGATAGCACGTGTGTGTTACGTGTTCTGAATATATGTAATAATTTGGCGGGATTATGAAATAAATTTGACCTTGCCGCAAAGTAATCGCTTAAAAGAGAGACGAGCTTCTCTGTGTAAGCTGTGACCGCGAACTGAATATTCGAAGTGATCTATTTGTGTAACATCAGAGAGATCATTCTGGCACAGACAATCCGCTTTATAATCTTTCCAGTAACAGGTTCGGTCAAATGCCATAAATGCCTATTATAAGTGACCGTGACTGACACTGTAACTTAAGATTAGCACGGATTGTTGGTGTTTTTCTATCAAACAAATAACAATGTATTGACGTTTTCAGTCACAAACTATTTATTCGTTACTAGTTCAGTAATCCCGAAACTGGAATAATTTAATCAGACCCTTAGATACAATTAGTGCAGCTCGTTCTGCTACAACTTGACCAGTCGAGCTACACTGGTTTGTTTTCTAGTAAAGAGGGCGTGTGTTTGAGCTGCAGAAGACGAAAAGATCACCAAAAATCTAGTGTAACTATTTTCTGTATGTGAAACAATAAACCGTGCCATTGCAGACACTGTGCTCCTTTCCCACGTGCATCTTTTCAGTGGTGCATTAGGCTCTGACTTTATTCCTATGGATAACAATGCGTGATCGCATCGAGCAGTTCAGGTGGAGGAACAATTGGAACGAGAGGCCATCGGCGAAAGGACTATCCTGCCCGTTTCCCCACGTAAATCCTTTCAAGTATGTTTGGGATGCATTGGGGAGACGTATCGCAGCTCATCCACAGGTAGCACCGACCATCCAGCAACTGTCAACAGCGCTGGTGGAAGAATGGAACGGCCTAGAACTCTTTAATACCATTGTGGTCAGCATGGGTGCACATTGTGGAGCATGCATTGCCACCCTTGGTGGTCACATACCTACATACCACATAAAAAAACCATGTCTCGTCGTTTGTAATGTCATCACAAATGGCGGTGACTCCAGCGTAATTATTGCATTTGAATAAAAGTGTCATTTCTGCCCGTTTCGCCGCGCGGGGTAGCCACGTGGTTTGGGGCGCCTTGCACGGTCCGTGCGGCTCCCCCCGTCGGAGGTTCGAGTCCTCCCTCGGGCATGGGTGTGTGTGTTGTCCACAGCGTAAGTTAGTTTAAGTTGGATTAAGTAGTGTGTAGGCTTAGGGACCGATGTCCTCAGCAGTTTGGTCCCATAAGACCTTACCACATATTTCCAAGTTTTCTTTTAGCTACTTTCTAAACTATGCTGTGGCAGTTCGTTTTGTATATGGCCGAAGTTTCATTGATAGTTACACATCAGGCGAAAGTTACTTTCGTCCCTCAGTTTTGCACGGCAGTGTATTAGACGCCATTGCGGGCTTGGCCGCCGATGATGACGAGATGAAATGCAGTGCTCGCGCGTAGAAAAAACCCGACTCTTCCGGACTCAGGAATAAAATAATAGCTTACCACACACTGGGCAGATGTGACCCTAATATACCACTTCATTTTTGGATGGACTCTCAGTCGTTTACAGTATAAATAGCAAGGAAACAAAAATACTTCACAATACATGTAAAACAGAGGGTAAGATTATAGGCAGAGAGACGCTGAATGAAACGCTTTTGACTGTGAAAAGAGCAATGCGTGAAGCCTTCAGTGACTGCCGTAGCAGAATCTTATTGAAGACATCACTCACCAAACTCAAAGATATCCATTTCATTTGTCATGGCTGTCAGTGGCACTATAGTTAGTCACCAGACACTCGTGGATGCTACAGGAACTTATACTGATCGTAGCAAAACAAAATCAGGAGGTGCTAAACTCAATTGACAAATATTCCTATACAGAGGAAGATACACGAGAACTATCTCAGTTTAATTCTTTGTCCACTGCAAAGATGAGTGAACCAGATATTAGTGTCAGTGGCGTTGAGGAACACCTGAAATCACTATAACCAAACGAAGCTCATGGGCCTGATGGAGTCCCAGTCATTCTATATCGTAAAATAGAAACTGTGGTATGAACAGAAACGAAACTTCCAAAAGAGTTCTATACTACCATGCTGGAAGACAAATGGGAATATCATTCAATGATTTGTTTGACTAGATTGGTAATGTATCAACCTAACAGGGAAATTGCGAATATCAAAGTTGGCGACACTGTCAGTACATGTTTGTTGACTGTATGATAGACATCGGATGTG
Source organism: Schistocerca serialis cubense (assembly GCF_023864345.2). Taxonomy (NCBI): domain Eukaryota; kingdom Metazoa; phylum Arthropoda; class Insecta; order Orthoptera; family Acrididae; genus Schistocerca; species Schistocerca serialis. The sequence goes on from NC_064641.1 coordinate 549,767,161, forward strand.
CTGTTGAATTTGCTTACATCGAACTTCATTTGTAAGTACCAGTCTGAATCGTGTTGTTTTGAGTACATAACAGATAGCGGTCGAACGGTACCGACAGATCACACCCTTAGCTGATCGGAGCCACTGGATGTGGATATGGAGGGGCATGTGCTCAGCACTTCGTCCATTGTCAGTTTTCGTGACCGGTTTCGGCATGTCTCAATCAAGAACCTCCTCAAGTGGCCTCACAAGAACTGAGTGCATCCCGCTTGCCAACTGAATGTATGTGGTGGAGTGACAACCCATTCTTCCTCAAGAGCAAAAACTATAGAAAGTTGGATGCCGGGATGTGAGTGACTTCGAAGTTCTGAATCCCACAGATGTTCCACTGGGTTCAGGCCGGTACTCTCGGGAAGGTAAGGGGGGCGGGGGAGTGGGGGGGGGGAGTAGTCCATTTTAAGAATCTTATTGTCCACAAACCGTGGCCTTATAATGCTGCTTCATGACAGGTTGCACTGTCATCGTCTCCAAACTGTTCCTCTAGCGTGCGCAGTACACTACGCTGTAAAATGTGCTCTTTCCACATTTAGCATTTTGTTAAACACAAGAAGGGGAACACATATTAACCACGAAAATTACCAGATACGTTGACATTATCTCCTACGTTCGTCAGTGTTGCCGCTACCCATAATGGCAGCCTCTACACGTGATGGCAGGTAATGGTCTCCAGGTATACGCCAAATCCAAACCCTTCCATAGGATTACCGTAGGGTATAGCGTTACTCATCACTTCAAATCACTCGCCTTCTGTCGTCCACTGTCCATTGGGACTGGCTGCAGAAATGTGTGGCTTATGAGGAGCTGTTCGACCACTGTACTCCATTATTTTTAACCCCCTACGACCAGTCATTCTGGTGAGAGGACTGCTGGTAGCATTCTGCAACTCACGAGTCATTCCTTCCGCTAATTTCGTGCGTTTTTGTGCAACAGCCCACAACAATGCTCAGCAGTCCCTGGCCGTCAGACCATAGGTCAGGCTGATCTTGATATAGCTGTGGTTGCTCCTTCGTGTTTCCACTTGACGGTCATACCATCAAGAGTTGAATTCGGCAGCTGTAGAGGTACTGAAATGTTCCTGATGTATTTGTTGCACAGGCGTCATGCAATGACTAGTCCACGTTTGAGCTCTCCTGATCAGTCCACTCTGTTATTACTGCTTGTTTACTGAGCACACAATAATACCCGCCTCAATTTATAATGAGAGCTCCGCCTCTCATTGCGTTTAGTGGTCAACTATACATTACATAGGGGTGTCCAGATACTTTTAATCAGAGAGTGTTTGTTTACAGTCGTCCATGGTCCACTATTATTGCCTTTTTGGTTTTATAGTGGGGACAACTTCTTGTACAAGATAGAATCTCTTCAAGCATCTTTCTGCCTAATATATATGCGATTCATGACACCGCAGTCTTTCAGTAAAGCACTGATATTCAGCATGAACTCCTGTCTCATAATGAAGCAATTCTTATCTACGATTCTGAATACGCTTCGGCAGTCTCAGTCTTTTACCATGGTCCATTGATCGCTATAGCGACAGCGAGTGGGGCGGTATGTTTTCCACAGATGGCAAACACAAAGTACGGATCGATACACGCCAGTTATTCCATTTACCGGCATTTTCTTCCCATGGTAAGGAAACACACCACAAAGCAATTTGACACCTTGTTCCCCACGATGAGTGATACAGGCACTGCACTGAGCCACGACCATGGAAACTCTTGAACATTACTCCCCACCTATAAAGTAATGGCCGCCTCCAGTGCAACGCTCTACACCAGTTGCAGGCGTCTGACCTCCCCTTTAGCATCGACATGGAAGCTGATTGATTTTTTGCCCCATAGACTAAGAAACTGACAGAATAACGTACGCTCGTTTTACTTTTACTCGAAGAAATATGACAACTCATTTACTTTTTGATCGACGAATGTGATACAAGGGAAGCTTTTGAAGGAATGCGCATATCACATGCACAACAGTGCGTGATAAAATGAAACACCTGCAGCCGTCGTTTTCGATGTCATTTATTATGTAGAAATCAATTTCGGTGACTCAATACACCATCTTCAGGCCTGAAGATGGTGCATTGAGTCATCGGAACTGGTTACTGCACAATAAATGACATCATAAGGACGGCTGCAGCAGTTTCATTTTATCACGCAAATGAACGGCCGAAGTCCCACACCTTCAGTCAGAAAGATGGACATACATGTAGCATATTGTTCTATACCGTAGTTAGTACAATGTATCTCATTATATCTATCCTTTGATAATAGATACATATTTCTCCAGAAGATAATTTAATGTCCCTTCTTATTAGCATGAACTATGGGAAGTTTACCTTCGAATCAAAAAGAATTTATTAAAAACTTACATATAAAAAAATATTGAAAAATACGATCTAATGTTTTGTGAAATAGATTGTCTTAAAACAGGAAATAAAACGGATTAGAAAAACATTTGAGACACCTTTGAATGATGAAAGAAATAATGTACAGCTGCTGAGATGCTCATACGTTGGTGACGTAAGGAGATACGACCACACAAACATCCTCAAGCATTCTTTAAAATTCTAAGATTCTAATTTTAAACGTCGAACTTCATATTATCAATCGGCAACCCATCTGGTGTACCTATTTTCGAGCATCATTCAAAGGTTTGTCAAACGTTTATCTAATCTATTTTATTTCTTACTTGTAGATAAATCATTTCACAAACTGTTTGACCAGTTTCATACAAAAATTTTTGTTTTATTGTAAAATTTTCTTCAGAAAGTAGGAAATATATTTCAATATTGGTCGGTATTCTAATATTATTAAGCGTATATAGGTCGAGAGAAAGCAGAGAAGTGTCAATTTATGGTGTGATTTGAGGTTTTTTGTGACTCATTTTTCATAATTAGCATTACTGACATTTATTAATTTTTGCAAAACTAGGCGTCACGCTAGTCACTTTGATGCCCTATTTGTCCATTTATCACTCTTTCGTTTGGCTATCAAAATTCGAAAAAAAATTAATTGTTTAAGGTTTCCTTAAACCACAAAGTTTTTTGTTAATTACCCTAACTACTTCCAAGAAATTAATTTTTTTTTGCAAAAATAGAACTCCCACTGGTAAGTTTCGTATTCCACTTGTCCATTTCCCACCCTTAGTTTGGCAATGATAGTTCGCGTAAAACTCCATTGTGTAATTTCTAGGGGATATTGTTACGGCTGAAATGTTTAATGCTGTGGAAGCATGTACAACGCTATTTCTTATATTTTGGAGGATTCATGTCATTATATTATTTCAAGTGCACATAACTCTATTTTTGTTTTTATCGTCATTTCGAGTAATTTCCATATTATTCACACAAAATTTTCGGTTTTCCTTTATGTTGTTGGAAATTGTATTCGGTCTCTTATTACGTTGTTATTTTTAAACATTTTTTAAGAAAAAAGAATCCCAGGAGAGTCCACTTAGTTTCATCACGGAATTCTTTCATACAAGCACTCGTTTTTTTTGGGCAAAATTTGGTTCTGTTGTAGAGTCTCAATTAATTTAGCTCCCTAGATCATCTTAATGTTTGCTAGTTGAAGGAAGGTTTCAAGTTACGTCGACGTCTAGGCGATTAGAGATAGCGTAGCAGCTCGAATATGACGAGGATGGTGAAGGAAATCAGCCATATGCTCTTCAATTTATTCCTGTTCATTTGTATTCGTTGGTTTAAGGAAATTGCTTTAAACCTAACTGGATCGTCTACGTATTCCTTAGTTTTAAATCAATCGTATGCTTTGTAAGCGCTTCCATGGGAAATACTCCATGAAACTTAACTGTAATAATTTATAAAAGCTGAAATTAGAAGTTCGTCCTCATAGCTTTGTAACCAGCGTGACTGATTGTTGTTCAGAAAGCCCAGGTTTGGTTCGCAGTATCGTCAAGGATACACCCTTGACGAAAGACCACATACCGTGAGTATTCATCTCAAACGGATTCTTGGAAAGGCAACTCAAGGAAAAGTAGTGTCTCTGGTTTTGGAAGCCGATATTAACAGACGGTAATATACAAACCTTTGCAGGTAATGTGATATTTACGTAATTTCAAGAGAATTTCGAATGACGAAAGTGTGATCACTATCTACCATTTCAGCAGAATAATTTCTTCACTCATATTTTTCTTGAATATCGCATGAAACAAAAATGAAATTTCTGGTAACGTGTCTGGCACTATTAGTCGCTCCGTGGCGGTGGTTGTGGCGTGTCTTCCTAAATTATGTGTAATCAAATCAGCGTGCAAATGATGACGTAACTATTTCAGTCAAACAGTTACTCGAGATTCTTTCGTTATAATTATTGTGACCTCTAAATCATGATTATCTCGTTGACGTAGAGTATCAGAACTCCATATAAAATTATCGCGCCGTATGTAGCCGAGCGGTTCTAGGCGCTTCAGTCTGGAACCGCGCGACCGCTACGGTCGCAGGTTCGAATCTTGCCTCGGGCATGGATGTGTGTGATGTCCTTAGGTTAGTTAGGTTTAAGTGGTTTTAAGTCTAGGCGACTGATGACCTCAGATGTTAAGTCACATAGTGTTTAGAGCCATTTTTGAAAATTATCGATTTCTGAATGTCCATACAGTCTACCGACCTCAATTCGCGATTCACCATCCCATGTTCAACGTGACATTTAAAACACGAACTACATTTATTCTGACATCTTGGATATTCGGGAATCCAGCCGGGTGTTCGCGTCGTTCTCGTACGATATTTCAACAGCGTTCCTCGCTGTCTTCTTCAGGTAGCACGCTGTTGAAATATCGTGCGAGAACGACGCGAACATCCGGCTGGATTCCCGAATATCCAAGATGTCAACAGATCGCCGGGAAAGCAGGAAGAATTACATTTATTCTTCTTAATGTACAGAGTTATTCATTTCTACAAATAAATTATAGATAACGACTGAATTAAGAAAGCATAAAATTATCATCACTTTCCAGATAGGACTACTCATTTTTATACGGCTCTACGAAAAATAGACGTTATCAATGAGAATCACTGAAGGGCTTGTCTTTGATATTATCGTTGGAGCAACTCTCGCGTTCTCGTAGGTGATTCTTCAGATCGTACAAAACGTTCTGTAATTATATTTGTGATGTTTTTCGCTAAAATTGTAATTAGGACCAGAGGGCGAACTCCGATTTAATGCGAAATGTCGCGTTTTACCAGATAAAGTTATAGGAATCCACGGGAACTAATAAAACTACTATCATGCAATAATTTCGTCTGCATTATTAACACTGGAGGTTAAGTATAAATGCCGACTAAATTGAAATTCTCCGTAGAAACGAAATAAAAGTGTACAAAGGTCGTGAGGAATACGAAATACTGTAGCAGTGCCGGACATCTTAAGAAGTACGATGCAATGTATCTTCGGACATGCAAGCTCATCACAGAAAATGCTGGAAACAGTGATTTCGAAGCAACATTCGGTTGCTGTCACATGTCTGCACATTCCAGTCTTGCGCGCGTTCTGCTCCGAGTACTTCGCTGTCTAATTACCCTTGGGCGAGTGAGAAGAGCAGGGGTGTTTGGTGGCAAATTGGGGAATAAATACGAAATACCAGTGCCTGTGTTGTCAGTAAGCACGATGCAATGTTCGTCGGCACTTGCTTGCATGTCCGAAGGAACATTGCATCGTACTTCTTAATAATACAGGCACTGCTATTCCGTACTTATTCTCCAATACCGGGCCCTTAAGTTTCAATAAATATGCCCTTTCCGGACAGAAATACACGTAACGTACGATTGCATGTTGTTACACACGGACGACGACATACGGAACACAGTGTTTACTACCGGACCACAGTGTTACTGCACTTGGCCTCAAAAATGGTTCAAATGACTCCAAGCACTGTGGGACATAACATCTGAGGTCATCAGTCCCCTACACTTAGAACTACTTAAACCTAACTAACCTAAGGACATCACAGAGGCAGGATTAGAACCTGCGACAGTAGCAGCAGCGCGGTTGCGGACTGAAGCTCCTAGAACCGCTCGGTCACAGCGTCCGGACACTGGGCCTCCCGTGGCCGTTACTGGAAACACGCTGTGACATTACAGTAAACATAGCATTGAAACAGAGGATGACACGCGTAAAGCTGAAATACTAAACACCTTTTTCCAAAGCTGTTTCACAGAGGAAGACCGCACTGCAGTTCCTTCTCTAAATCCTAGCACAAACGAAAAAATGGCTGACATCGAAATAAGCGTCCAAGGAATAGAAAAGCAACTGGAATCACTCAACAGAGGAAAGTCCACTGGACCTGACGGGATACCAATCCGATTCTACACAGAGTACGCGAAAGAACTTGCCCCCCTTCTAACAGCCGTGTACCGCAAGTCTCTAGAGGAACGGAAGGTTCCAAATGATTGGAAAAGAGCACAGGTAGTCCCAGTCTTCAAGAAGGGTCGTCGAGCAGATGCGCAAAACTATAGACCTATATCTCTGACGTCGATCTGTTGTAGAATTTTAGAACATGTTTTTTGCTCGAGTATCATGTCGTTTTTGGAAACCCAGAATCTACTATGTAGGAATCAACATGGATTCCGGAAACAGCGATCGTGTGAGACCCAGCTCGCTTTATTTGTTCATGAGACCCAGAAAATATTAGATACAGGCTCCCAGGTAGATGCTATTTTTCTTGACTTCCGGAAGGCGTTCGATACAGTTCCGCACTGTCGCCTGATAAACAAAGTAAGAGCCTACGGAATATCAGACCAGCTGTGTGGCTGGATTGAAGAGTTTTTAGCAAACAGAACACAGCATATTGTTATCAATGGAGAGACGTCTACAGACGTTAAAGTAACCTCTGGCGTGCCACAGGGGAGTGTTATGGGACCATTGCTTTTCACAATATATATAAATGACCTAGTAGATAGTGTCGGGAGTCCCATGCGGCTTTTCGCGGATGATGCTGTAGTATACAGAGAAGTTGCAGCATTAGAAAAGTGTAGCGAAATGCAGGAAGATCTGCAGCGGATAGGCACTTGGTGCAGGGAGTGGCAACTGACCCTTAACATAGACAAATGTAATGTATTGCGAATATATAGAAAGAATGATCCTTTATTGTATGATTATATGATAGCGGAACAAACACTGGTAGCAGTTACTTCTGTAAAATATCTGGGAGTATGCGTGCGGAAAGATTTGAAGTGGAATGATCATATAAAATTAATTGTTGGTAAGGCGGGTACCAGGTTGAGATTCATTGGGAGAGACCTTAGAAAATGTAGTCCATCAACAAAGGAGGTGGCTTACAAAAAACTCGTTCGACCTATACTTGAGTATTGCTCATCAGTGTGGGATCCGTACCAGATCGGGTTGACGGAGGAGATAGAGAAGATCCAAAGAAGAGCGGCGCGTTTCGTCACAGGGTTATTTGGTAACCGTGATAGCGTTACGGAGATGTTTAACAAACTCAAGTGGCAGGCTCTGCAAGAGAGGCGCTCTGCATCGCGGTGTAGCTTGCTTGCCAGGTTTCGAGAGGGTGCGTTTCTGGATGAGGTATCGAATATATTGCTTCCCCCTACTTATGCCTCCCGAGGAGATCACGAATGTAAAATTAGAGAGATTAGAGCGCGCACGGAGGCTTTCAGACGGTCGTTCTTCCCGCGAACCATACGCGACTGGAACAGGAAAGGGAGGTAATGACAGTGGCACGTAAAGTGCCCTCCGCCACACACCGTCGGGTGGCTTGCGGAGTATAAATGTAAATGTAGATGTAGAAGTGCAGTGGTGACTGTGGAAAACCCACCCCGCTGTCAATGTTTTCTGGTCAGTTGTTCTTATATTATCAACCACGATTGCGCGCAGACTCACGATAAGGCGACCGAAGGGCCGTCACTCCGAAGTGCAATAATACTGTAGTCAACTAATACACAGTTACACACTTAGCAAAAACACCTGGCATGCCACACAAGCGGCAGGTACACTAGTCGACCACAGTGTTATTGCATCTGGGAGCGATGGCACTTCGGTATGCTTACAGTGAGCTTTCATCGTGATATTTCACGAGGACACACTGAAATACTTGATGTTACGTGCACAAATTTCGTGAAATCATTCAGAATGCTATGCGTTTTTCTTAGTGTCCACTGTATTTTATTATTGTAACGTCACTTCACGATTCCGAGAATGGCCAAGGGAGGCCAGTCAATAGCATTGTGGTAAGGTAGTAAACCCTGTCCTCCGAATGTCGTTGTCCACGTGTCAAAACCTGGACTGTCCAGGAAGGGGATATCTGTTGAGAGCCTGTATTATTAAAAAGTACAACACAGTGTTCTTTCGGACATACAAGCAGGTGCCAAGGAACACTGCATCGTACTTCCTAATAACACAGACTCTGCTATTCCGTATTTATTTCCTAATACTGGGCTCTCGGCTCAATGAATATGTCATTCAAGGACGGAAATATTCGTAACGTACGAGTGCAGGTTGTGAAACACTGCCGACGCAATATGATAGGATATCCGAAACGATTAAGGCGACCACTGAGGTAAAGCGGGACATCCGGATTCGAATCCCGATCCAGCACAAATTTTTGTTGTCGCCGTTCCAGCATACAGCCGAAGGTGGTTCATATTCGCAAATGTGAATACATTTTCTGTATTTCTTGATGGCTGTAGTCATACAGTGTCCGTTCCTTCGGGCATGGCCGGCCGAAGTGGCCGAGTGGTTCTAGGCGCTACAGTCTGGAACCGCGCGACCGCTACGGTCGCAGATTCGAATCCTGCCACGGGAATGGGTGTGTGTGATGTCCTTAGGTTAGTTAGGTTTAAGTAGTTCTAAGTTCTAGGGGTCTGATGACCACAGATGTTAAGTCCCATAGTGCTCAGAGCCATTTGAACCATTTGAATGTCTGAAGGAACTGTGCGTCACAATTCGGAATAACATAGGCACTGCAATATCGTGGAATTATTACATTCTTCTCGGCATCTGAAGGTATTTAATCTGTCATGTATTATGCAGATACTTGGAATAACTGTTGTGAAGCCCTAGTGCAACTGTGTCCAATCTACATCCACGTAACTACTTTCCAATTTACACTTAAGTGCTTCGCAGATGTTTCATAGACCCACTTTTAGATTACGTTTCAACAGTTCCACTCTCAAATAGCACATGAAAAAAAATAACTTCTAAATTTTTCTCTGTGACTTCTGAATTCTCCTACCAGGGTGGAAGGGGAGGGGGGCTGATTCAACAACGTATTTTTACATTCAGAGGAGATAGTTGGTGTCTGAAATTTCATGAAAAGATATCGCCTCAACGACAAACTCCTTTGTTGTAACGAGTGCCTCCACAACTCTCGTATTCGTGACACTCTCTTCCCCATATCATGACAAAACAAAACAAGCTCTCATTCTTTGACTTTTTTCGATATCCTCCGTCAATCCTATCTGGTATGGGATTTTTACCACGCAACAATTCTCTAGAAGAGGACGGACAAGCGTAGACAATCTACTAGATTTACTGCATTTTCTGAGTGTACTCTGAATAAAACGCAGTCTGTGATTCACCTTCCCCATAAATGTTCTGTGATCGTTCCAATTTAAGTAATTTGTAATTGTGATTGCTAGGTATTTAGCTGAATCGACAATTTTTAGGTTTATGGTTCATGGTGTAACTGAAATTTAACGGATTCCATTTAGTACTCGTGTGGAGGATCTTACACTCCTTATTAGTTACGAACAATTGTCAAATTTTGCTCGATGCAATCTTGTCTATGTCATTTTGTAACTTGCTCTTCCGTAAACAGGTTAGGCACGAGGTGAGAGCATTCCAGTCGACGGAATTAAAACCTACGTGCATTTGGCGACATGCGGATGGCACCTTTGTAATCCGGCCCCACGATACTGTATCGCAGGATATATTTCTACAGTAGCTAAATTCTTATCAGTCGAACATCGAGCCATCGCTGGATATGGCGAAAAATTACGAATTATCGCTCCTGGCCGTGTAGATGTGCAGAAAAGAAGGCGGTACCTTGGATCATCTTGCGTACCGTAAACCAACACAGACTAACTTGTAATTACAGGCCACCAGTTGTCACCATCCTTCGCAACGTGTGCTTAGGACGTGTTAGTCCACGAGCACGCGCCATATCGGATTCAGATAGCTTATCCGATGAGCTACTTCACGTCCGTACGGTATTCCTGTAAAATAGACATTCAAAACCGGAGATTCGCCGTGCTTCACATACAGCGCATGTTAGACAATTTGAGGATCTGGAAGAAAGTGAAGAACAAAGAGGAATGGTCGTCTTGCAATACGTCGTCGGTGTTACTTCAAAAATAGGCTTAGAAAAGAGGGGGTTATACCCGCCTTCTACACACCGCATAAGGTCGGGCACCTATTGAAGCACCATGAAACCAGGGAAGACAATCGCTACGCACGAACTGGCCGCTCCTTTAACATACGGTTCAGAGAGCGTCAGGATCTTAGCAATTCCAAATCTGCTCTCACTAACCACCTGAAGGATTGTAACCATTCCATTTCAGATAAAAACACAAATTGTAGCATTCTACATATTCAACGTAAGGACCAGGTTTTAAACATTTTAGAAGAAATAGAAATCAACCGCAGCATTTACCGTGATCCGTCTGGCGTTTTGAATGAGCAAGCCGTGCTTAAGCACGCAGTCCTGCTGAACAATTTTTCTTTTTTGAAGCAGTGTCCAGCCACAGTTCCTTCTCTTACTGGTCACATTACTGTACGCCATACATGTATACTTCTTAATTGGGACAGTGTTTTCTTTTTTTTGCCGTATTTTTTGTGGCCTTCAATAGGCTTAACGAATGTACGGCCTCTTTCCTATAGTGAGGTCCTCAAGGTCCACCTAGTTCATTTTACATGGATGTGTAATTGACCTGTCTTAATAAAAGTTTTCATGTTTTCATTTTATCCTGTGCCCATGGCGTATTATAGGACTGAGGCATTATCTGCGCCCTCACTAATTTCAAAAATTTACCTGTATGTTATGATGTAAAATGCGTCTCTGGTCTTATCTCATGTAAGACTCGATTAGCAGTCGACTGTTGGTTAGCAGGTGTTAAATTGACTCCACTTTTAATCTATCCTTTTAGTGCTATTGCTGTTAGCTATTAATTGGCATATTACTTTCTGACAGCATAGACTGTAAGGTTTTACTACTTTCCCTGTTGATCAGTAACGAGAGCTTGTAAATAGGAGTGGCGCATTTGTAGGTTTTTAACTGATGACTGTGGCACTTTGTTGCACGTTGCCACTTATATATCCCCACAAAATTTAAAACTTGTTTGCCACTCAAGTAAAAGAAAAGTTTCATTGCGCTTTACGGTTTACATAATAATCTTTTTTTGTTTTTTCTTCGTTTCAAATGTAAACCACTAATTCAAATTATGAACGGCCGGGCTAGTGGCCCCGGGTTCTTCTCTACGTCAATGATAGCAGCACTTTTGCCACTCTGGTTTACCAATTTGCTTCCTCGTTCTCATTCGCTACTCCCTGTTCTGCGATCATACGTAGCAAACCGCGCCAGGACATGTCCACCGCGGCGCTCGGGGGCCACAGCACAGTGTAAGTGTTCTGGTTTTATCTGTATATTTCCCTACCCAGGCAGTCATCCGTAGTACTGCCTGGTGTCACTTTCGCATTGACATAGGTTCCACAGCACCTAGCGGTTTCGAAACGTTTTTTAAACTTTTTATGAAATTTTATGATTTTTATGTCTTGCGGCGTGTAAAAATTATCTCCCGCCTCTTGCTATTTTCAGTGTGACACCTGAGGATGGGCTTATGAGAGCCCCAAACCGGTAGCGATAATAAAACAAATTTACCACTGAAGCGGTGTTCTCAATCTCTAGTATAATGCTAAGTTGCGGATGTTCGTCCAACAGGATTGTTTGTAAAAATAGGAAGATTACTGAAGAAACATAAAGGGAAATGTATCACCCATCCACCACCGAAATTCTTGGCACTTATAGCTTCAGTAAAGGACAGTATTGGTGCCGGCCGCTATGGCCGAGCTGTTCTAGGCGCTTCAGTACGGAACCGCGCTGCTGCTACGGTCGCAAGTTCGAATCCTGCCTCGGGCATGGATGTGTGTGATGTCCTTAGGTTAGTTAGGTTTAAGTAGTTTTAAGTCTAGGGGACTGATGACCTCAGATGTTAAGTCCCATAGTGCTTAGAGCCACTTGAACGGTATTGGTTTGAGAAGGCTGGGTGATTTTAAAGTTCCTTACAGCCGCAAAGTAATAAATTGGGCAAACTTGTCGATCCGCGGAAGACAAATGCGACGAACGCACATGTCTGCACCAGCCAGATAAATCTGCAATTGCCGAACATTGTTTCAGTACGGGGCACTATATGGAAAAAAAAAACCTGGAAAACCCTGGTCAGCTTAATTAAAGAAGCAATGGAATTTCACAGCTCGAAAAATCTTGTGAACAAAGATACTGGGTTCCTACTTAGCATAGCAATGGATCCAGCGCTGGCTATGTAAAAGTAACAGCGAGTACAAAGGGGAACTAGTTGTCGTACAAGGCACGCTGCTTCTGTGGCGTTACTCAGATGATAGCTGCGAGGACGGTCACACGACAGCGAGGACGCCTGTTTCGGCAGGCAGCTCCAGGCAGTGACGCTAGGGGTCCTCATCGGCGGCGCACAGCAGGAACGACATTCTTCGCCCGAGCGCCGAAGTCCATGGTTCGTCGTTCGACAGTTGACGTAGCTGTTCTTCCAGTTATTGATAGGAAATTTTCGCTATTCGCCGCCGAATTTGTCGCCTTCACGCCTGAGTGTTTCCGACTTATACCAGCTTAAATGAGTTTCTCCAGTCATAGCTCAGCAGTTGTTCATCATATCTGAAGATATTGGTCAGCTGCACCAATTAAATTTGTACGTTTTCACAAAGACATCTGACATCTCGCTCGAGAACCATTTCTACGACCTCTGATTTAGTAAGCCTATGCCGACACCTCTCCTCCATATGTCACAGCCAAAAGGATCTGCTACCTATACGGTCGCAAGCTGTCGAAGCCTCTGATCCAGACTCCCAGTCGGCTCTGTACGTCAGTCGGTCATGTCAATGACGATACATATGGTGAGCTCCGCCTTCATTTTGCAGGCAAGGCTTGATGTCTTTATCACTTCAGGTAGCTACCGGAAACCAGAGAGAATCCCTTTCGATCCGAAGTGATACACATCACTACCTGTTAGCTGCACCCTGTGCTTTTCGTGGCATCCCGAAGGACGTGTTCCTCGTCTGGCACGACTGCCTACGGTGTCCACAGAGAGTACACACTGAATTTCTGCCCCTCCTTGGCAGCCATATTTCTAACACCGGCATTACGCGCCTAACACTGGCGCTCCCAACTACCAATAATCCCACCATCTCTGAACACACGGACCCTGAAGGCCGAGATGCTTTCACTAAAGCAGAGCAAACGACTGTAATTGGCTCAGGCTATTTATCGGCCAACGGTTTCGACAATCGAGAAGGTGACTCAGGTTACAGGTACACCAAAGGAAAGTAAAAAGATAGTCGCATGTATGCTTGACTATACAGATGAAGTTCAGGAAACTTACAAAACAAAGGTTTTTGCAGTAACAGGATGAAATAACCAACGTCTGCAAAACTGTTAATTAAATGTAAAATATGATTTACGTATATAATTTCTTCACACACCTAGCGGACACCACATACGAAATCTTGGTGTTCATATTACATATCTTACACGTAGTATGCCAGAAAGTACGCTCTTTACTTAGGTGCCTAATAGGATCTAATGCGCTGTCTCATATCTATGCAGTTCTACGATGTAAGTACGAAGATTATACCGCACCAATTCTTCAGATGTATGGTTTATTTTATTTTGCAAGCATTACACATTTCGGGAAGGCATTATCACATTATCAGGTTCTACAAACAACGAAAACATGACTCACTATCTGACATTAAATCGAGATTCAACATACACTATCTGCTCAAAAGCATCTGGACGCTAGCTGGTGGACATTAATGGCGCATGTCAATCCTTAGCCCTTATTACAGCTTGAACTCTGCTGGATCCACTTTCAGTGAGGTGTCAATGTATGTAGAGGAATTTCAGGTCATTCTTCCTCAAGAAACCAGAAGATGCAGTGATATTAGACAATGGTATCTGGAATGAGGTGGACATTCTAATCAATACCAAAGATATTCCAGTGGGTTCAGGTCATACCTCTAGCCAAGTAAATCTATTTCAGGAATGTCGCTGTTCATAAACCATTACCTCACAGAAAGTGTGCACTGTCATGCTGATACAAAAGTAATAGGACAAGACTGATATCAGGGCGTTTTGTTACTGTAGGTTGTCTACATCTGGGGTAAGTATGAATTCAGGGGCAAATCGAATGTACTACCTTGATTGCCTAAGAGGATTATGACCCCTGGGGATAATCTCTTCGGCTGAGAAACCTCCCCCAACCTTCTTCCTCCTCCTCAGAGCCTCTGAGGAAACCTCCAACCCCCCCGCCTTCCCCCCCCCCCCCCCCCCCACTGATACAGGAACACTTTTAGGCCTCATTTATTCGAATTTCCCATCCCATTCTATCAATTCTATCATTCTATCAATTGTGCAAGGAATACAATCATCATAGGTAATTACACTGTTAAAAATCTTTCGATGATGAAGGATGCACCATCACCCATCCGTTGACCTGCACAGAACACCAATTTGTGCAACCGCATACAGAGGCTGCTCGGGGTCTCACAAAGCGGTGTATCTGTCAGCGGCCCGCCACATGCTGATATCCGAGAGCTGTCCACTTGTGCTCCGCGACTGATACACCAGATGCCGCGCTATGCACAAGCAAAAGCGTCAGGTGGCGGCATCCCTCTGATGCTCTCTCTCCTCCTATAGTGTGCCACTTGCCAGTAGAATTGAACTGCAAACAAAGCAGCGTTTACCTGGTAAACCCCAGCTGTGGATGTATCGGAAATATTGCCCCACTCTATCAGACTGATTGACTAATTAATTAAATCGATATCCTTTGTGGGGGCAATTTTTCCTTGCTATCTATTGGTGGATACCAGGATTGGGATACTTAGTGGGATTCGATCCTGCAACGACTCATTTTCCAAACCCTATTGGATTTTTCCCTCTTGCTTCTTGTCATTGGATACCAGCACAGTTAGATCATTTGGTAGGAAGTCCATCATGTTGGAGGCAGCTGAAAATTTCAAATTTCAGCTCAGCTGCGTGCTATGTTCTTAAGAAAATTGCGGGAGGGTCTGGATAGATGCGTGATCACAATACAACTACTGGAAACAATAAATTGATCAATAGGGAATTTGATGTTGCGAGTGGGTTTTTAAAGCACTATATAATTCCTAAATTGGTCCTCTCCACAACGTTTGGAAGGAGGAATAAGGGTCTACCATGTGATGGAATAGTATCAACAACAACAAATACCTCTGCAAGAAAGAGTCCACTGCGATGTATTGAGAAGCACTAAACATGGCACATTTAAACCAAGATCCACTATGTAACAATAGTAGTCGGCATGTGTGGATGTCAGAGATCGCTATCAGTCGGGAATTTGACATTGGGTTTTTCAAGCACTATACAATTCCTAAATTAGTTCTCTGCGCTACATTTGTGAGGATGAGGAAGGGTCTACCACGTGATGGAAAAGAGGCAACAGCATATGCCACTGCAAGACAGACACCACTGCGATGTGTTGAGAAGCAATAAACATGACACATTTAAACTGCGATTCAGTCCATAGCAGCAGTTGTCATGGCTAGACGTCGGATATCACTGAAAACATTCACACGTCCCGTGCACTCACCTCCCAGACTTCCACACACAGCATGCCCGTCCCCTCATACACCTCCAAGGCCGATGTTCAGAGGTCAGTGAAGACTACCGCCAAAGCCACAGCCACAGTCATGGGCGCACATGTGTGCCTGAGTGCACCACCCCTGGCTATGGACGACATCTGGGGATGATTGGAGAGGTACGAATTCAGATGTTATCAATACGCCCAGTGCAAACACCCATCATTTAGAATCTTCTCTCATGCAACACACAGACAGGTCACTTCGTCAGCCCTTGCTGCTGTGGGCAAGATGAGACGGGTCAGCATATTCTTTGTACCCATCACTGGCTGGGCTAATCCTTTACTTCTGGTTGCTGACCCTTTGTGACCGCTGCTGCTGCCAGCCACGGTGCACTAGGGAGATGACGTCAAGGCGAAACGGCAATATTATCCCGCACATGCGCAATACAACCTGACATCATACTATGACTTCTGTGTGCAAAAGGAAGGTTACCAGTGGCAGTGTTATACTATGATAAGACTGTTACATCTCCTCTGGCTACTGATCGTGGTGTTTATTTCCTCGTAAGACGTTTGTTTGTACGCATTTTCGGTTGTCAACGATCATTTTTTAGCGCCCTTGTGAACATATAATTTTCGAATCATAATCAGGCTTGGACTTCGTAAACAGCAGGCATCATACACCTCTGGAGACCTATGTACAGTGTGTGTTACAAAGAATCGCTGGTTTCTTGCAAGGTAGTAGTTTTAAGACTTTACAGTTTGTCACCATAGTTTATCGTAGAGAAACTTGCATGGAAAATGCATATCATGCGCTGGGAATATATTTCTTACATTTGAATATTAACAGCATTGCATTCTGCACGATTAATAGGTCGTAGGCCGCACCATTCTAGCATTATAGTGTGTTTCAAGTGCAGAACCATGTAGTCTTAGGAATGCTTGTGTTTATGTTCCACATCATTTCTCTCTTACCAACACCTTCTTGGTACTGACGCCAGACAGTCGAACAATACTACTGAATTGATAGCGCAGTTGATTTTCTTAAAATGTTTCAAATTACGTCCGTATGGAGCTCCATCATGCATAAACTATATGTTTCTTTTTCATAGCCATCTGTTACATCATCTCAACACTTTCATATCCACTATACACCGATAAGAGGTGCTAACCTCCTAGACATGCGTGCGAAAGTACGATAGTCGCTGAAAAGTTTGTGGGACAAATGTTGCATGGGACAACGGGGGCCATAACATGACGTTGGTTTTTTGTTGATAGGTGGGGTCGCGTCTGAGATATGAAGGTCAAATTTGGTACTTCTATTCTGATAGTGACTATCGAGACGAATCCATTGATGTAGAGCAGTAAGGTCTTTGGAGGTCAACGACGATCTCAAAGGTGGCATGAACGTCCTTTTGCAGAAGGTGTTCGAAATGATGGCAGTGCTGCAATCTTCTTATCATGGATTGAGTGGTATTCCTTATCACTTCGGCACTTATCGAAGCACATTTTCTGACATTTCTGCCTCGTATACCGTGCAAATAGTAAATATTCGCCCAATACAGCATATCCATCTCACGTGTCATTAACATGTAAACACCATTCGACGGTTTCGCAATACAACATTAATAGGAACGGTAAGACTACTATCGTCGAATCAAGATAATGTGAATGATGTATTCCTTCGAAGAACAAGTCGACATGCTTCTCATTCACGGAGAATGCCAACGAAATTCTGTGAGAAGCAGCATTCCATCATCAGGCCACAAGTGGCCCATCGGGACCATCCGACCGCTATGTCATCCTCACCAAGGATGCGGGTAGGAGGGGCGTGTGGTTAGCACACCGCTCTCCCGGTCGTTATGATGGTTTTGTTTGACCGGAGCCGCTACTATTCGGCCGAGTAGCTCCTCAATTGTCATCACGAGGCTGAGTGCACCCCGAAAAATGGCAACAGCGCATGGCGGCCCGGATGGTACCCATCCAAGTGCCGGCCACGCCCGACAGTGCTTAACTTCGGTGATCTGACGGGAACCGGCGTATCGATTGCCGCAAGGCCGTTGCCAAATTCTGTGAGAACTAGAGAGTTATATGCTGAAAGATATCCTCAACGTACTTACCCTACACTTCGTACATTTAAATATGTGTGTCACAAATTGAGAACAACTGGATCTTTAACGCGTCGGAAACATATCCGGCAAAGGAAAGTTACTAATGAAGAAACGGAAATTGGTACTCTTGCCACTGTGGTTCGAGATCCTTGTGTTACTTCACATCAAATCGCAAGGCAATCTGGCATGAGCCGGAGTACTGTAGTTCATGTTCTGCATTTGCCATAAATATCATCCATACCATATCAGTCTCCACCAAGAATTAACTGGTACGTATTGTATGTGTCGCATTGAATTCTACCGATGGGCTCAACTTTAGATTCAGAGCGATGACACATTTATTAATTTTATTTACTGACGAGACTACATTCACAATTCATGGAAATGCTAATTGGCGTAACATGCATTATTGGGCAACTGAAAGTCCATGTTGGCTACGGAAAAAGGAACAGAATGTGGTATCAACACGATGGGTGTCCAGCACATTTTTTGCTGATGGCTAGAAATGATTTGCAGAGACAATTCCCAAATCGTTGGGCTGGACATGGACGGAAACAGACCAGAATTTCTTCGAATTCTCGAGATTCCTTCAAAGGATTTGGCTACAAGTTCAATTTATGGAGAAATTCGATTTCCCGAGGTTCTAATTAGTAAGAGTCAACAGTATCTACATTTACACTGCCTGACAAAAAAAGTGAAGTATCCTGAATGACAGCAGGAAGAGAAATGAATCTTCAGGGATGGAGAGTGCATCTTGTGTTATTTCACTCACTTCAAAATCGCATCAAATCAACAAAGAACTTGGAAGTATTAGCTCACTTATCAGTATGACGTTGCACTCTCTCTGGCTCCATGCATGCTGTGATTCTGTTGGGGAAGGTGATATAAAGCCGTTGTATTCTCTCCTGGGGCAAAGTGGTGCGTAGTTGTTGTAAATGGTCCTTAATATCATACATACTGACACTGGGACGGAGTTAACAATCCAGCTGGTCTCACAAGTATTCAGTCAGGGACAAATATGGGGATCCTGCTGGCTAGGGGCAATTTATAGATAACTTGCGTATGTGGACAACCATTGCCTCTTTGAAAAACATCACCACGATACTGTCGCCTGAGAGGAAACATAGCCCGCATCTCATGGTCGTGCGGTAGCGTTCTCGCTTCCCACGCCCGGGTTCCCGGGTTCGATTCCCGGCGGGGTCAGGGATTTTCTCTGCCTCGTGATGGCTGGGTGTTGTGTGCTGTCCTTAGGTTAGTTAGCTTTAAGTAGTTCTAAGTTCTAGGGGACTGATGACCATAGATGTTAAGTCCCATAGTGCTCAGAGCCATTTGAACCATTTTTTTGAGGAAACATGCGAGGACGTAGGATACACGTGAAGTACCATTGTGCCGTCAGAGTGCCCTCAATCACTATCAGTCATGGTCTGAAGTCATACCCGATGGCTCACCACACCACGATGCCACGAGTAACACCACTGTCCCACCCCAAATCATTGGAAGAATGGGGCCTCCCCAGGTTGCCGTACTTGCCACGATGGTCAACCAGGGAGTGTAGAATCATGATTCATCGAAGGAACGCAATGCGTCGCCATTCATCAGCACCTATTCTTCTCGATCTGCAGCTGTTTGGAATGTGGTGTTGACGGCAGTCCACGCATGAGAAGGTACACTATGTGATCAAAAGAATCCGGATATCTGGCTGAATATGACTTACAAGTTCGTGGCGGCCTCCATCGGTAAGGTTGGAATTCAGTATGGTGTTGGCCTGCCTTTAGCCTTGATGACAGCTTCCACTCTCGCAGGCATACTTTCAATCAGGTGCTGGAAGGTTTCTTGCGGATTGGCAAGGAGTGCTGCACCAAGGAGAGGTAGGCCTGTGTGGCCTGGCACGAAGTCGGCGTTCTAAAACATCCCAAAGGTGTGCTATAGGATTCAGGTCAGGACTCCGAGCAGGCCAGACCATTACAGGGATGTTATTGTCGTGTAACCACTCCGCCACAGGCCCTGCATTCAGAACAGCTGCTCGATCGCGTTGAAAGATGCAGTCGCCATTCCCGAATTGCTCTTCAACAGTGGTGAGCAAGAAGGTGCTTAAAACATCAATGTAGGCCTGTGCTGTAATAGCGCCACGCAAAACAACAAAGGGTGCAAGCCCACTCCATGAAAAACACAACCACACCATAACACCACCGCCTCCGAATTTTACTGTTGGCACCAAAACGCTGGCAGGTGACGTTCACCGAGCATTACCAGTACTCACACCCTGCCAGTGGATCACCACATTGTGTACCTTGATTCGTCACCCCACAAAACGCTTTTCTACTGTTCAATCTTCGAATTTTTACCCTCCTTACACCAAGCGAGGCGTCGTTTGGCATTTACCAGCGTGATGTGTGGCTTATGAGCAGACGCTCGACAATGAAATCCAAATTTTTCATCTCCCGCCTAACTGTCACAGTACTTGCAGTGGATCCTGATGCAGTTTGGAATTCTGTGTGATGGTCTGAGTAGATGTCTGGGGAACCTCTTCAACTGTCGGCAGTCTCTGTCAGTCAACAGCAGTGTCGGCCTGTACACTTTTGTGCTGTACGTCTCCCTTCACGTTTCCACTTGACTATCACATGGGAAACAATGGACCTAGGGATGTTTAGGAGTGTGGAAATTTCGCGTAGAGACGTATGACGCAAGTGACACCTAATCACCTGAACACCGTGAGTTCCACGGAGGGCCCCATTCTGCTCTCTCACGTCGTCTAATGACTACTGAGGTCGCTAATATGGAGTACCTGGTGGTAGGTGGCAGCACAATGCACCTAATATGAAAAACCAATGTTTTTGTGGGTGTCCCCCTTGTTCGACTGCTGCTAGTCTCCAAGCAGTGGTTAAGGATGATACAGAATGTTGCAGGAAGTCCATTACCAGTAATCAGATGGCAGTTGTAGATGTATGTAGAGCACAATGCGGTGATGCTCCCTTGTGGTCGTCAGATGGTTTGACTGGAACTCTGACGACCAGTACGCCTGCACTCACACCCCTGTGCAGTCCAGCATCGGGTACTGTCAGATCTGGATATTGGACCTGTATATTGCACGTTCGACCAGCTGGCCAAATGGAGATCCACAATGAGGCCCTTTTCAATCTCTATCAGGTGCTGATAATGCTGTCTCTCACTAGTACGCAGCTTCTCTGTGCACTTCACAGTAATCAATCAATATCTTATGCTGTAAAGTAATCAGTCAATATCTTCTGTAAGCGCCTCTTGTACAGGATATTGTAACGGGCCTGGTAACAGCACTAAACACGAACAACATTGGCTCTAGTGGCCGTTCTACCTGTCACAGAGAATTGCAACCCTAATCAGTCACCTACTCACTGATGGTGTGTGCGTGTACATTCATTTGCACCAGATCCTTTCTTCTCGTTGCTCCACTTTTTTTGTCAGTCAGTTTCCAGGCATTTTATGAAGTCATTTCTAAAATTTGTCAATTGTGTTAACGTTTTGTTACTATCCGAATGGGATATGTAACACGAATTGCCCTCGTATATGACCGTCCGTCGCCAGGTGTGAAGCAGCGGAGATGGGAGGGCGCAGCAGCAGCATCAGCGAGCACGTACAGCTTACCAGGCAGACGGAGCGGCGGCCGGGGAGCGGCGGCGACGGGCTCTGGCGGCTGCAGTTGCAGCTGCTGGTGCAGCTGGACGGACTCTCGGCGTGCGTGCCGGCTCACCGTCAGGTCGGCCAGAGAGCAGCGCCTGCCCGGGCGGCCGTCGTCGCTCTCCTCGCCTCCTGTTGCCGCCTGCGAATAAGTGGAAAACAATGGTAAGTCATTACAGTCGCTCTATCGCTGGGACAGATGGCGGAAATATCGCGTACACAAGTTACAAAAGGGCACTGCACTGGCGGAGCTGTCATTTGTACTCAGTTGATTCATGTGAAAATCCGACGTGATTACGGCCGCAGGACGGGAATTAACAGACTCTGAACGCGGAATGGTAATTGGACCCAGACACATGGGACATTACATTTCAGGAAATCTTTATTCCAAGATCCACAGTGTTCCGAGAATACCAAATTTCAGTCATTACCTCACACTATGGACAGTGCAGTTGCCGACGGCCTTCACTAAAAGACCGAGAGCAGCGGCGTTCGCGTAGCGTTGTCAGCGCTAACAGAGAAGCAACACTGCTTCAAATAACCGCAGAAATCAATGTGGGACGTACTACGACCGTGCCAGTTAAGATAGTGCTGCTAAATCTAGCGTCAGTGGGCTATGACAGCAGACGACCGAGGCGAGTGCCTTAGCTAACAGCACGACATCGCCTGCAGCTCCTCTCCTCGTGACCATATCGGTTGGATCCTAGACGACTGGAAAACCGGGGCCCTGTCAGGTGATTTCCAGTTTCAGTTGGTAAGAGCTGATCGTAGGTTTCGAGTGTGGCCCAGACTGCACCAAGCCATGGACCCAAGTTGCCAAGAAGGCATTGTGCAAGTTGGTGGTGACTCCATAATGGTGTATGCTATGGTAACATTGAATATTCTGGTCCAATGGAACCGATCGTTGGTTATGTTTGGCTACGTTCATAGACTTCATATTCCCAAACACCGATGGAATTTTTATGGCTAACAATGTGCAATGCCACAAGGCCACAATCGGTCACTACCGGTTTGAACATTCCGGACAGTTTGAACGAATAATTTGGCCACGTTCCGAACATTTATGAGACGTAAGAGAAAGATAACTTCCTGCACAGAATCCTGCCCCGGCAACATTTTCGTACTTATGAACGGCTGTAGAGGCAGCATGGCTCAATTTTCCTGCAGGGCTCTTCGACGCCACGTCTAGTTGCTGCACTATACTGGACAAAAGGACATTCGACACTATGTTAGCAGGTATCCCATCACATTTGTCACCTCTGTGTAATCATGCCCTTAATGTACTGGGTACCTTGACACAATTATCCGTACCCTCTCACCTTCAAGAAATTCAGGATGGTGGATGTCATTCGAGTATCCTCAGATCTACAATCAGGCACTTCAGGCAATGGCGAATTTAACAGAGTCACTCAGGTCCTCACTCCTTCCTGTAGAAATTCAAGATATGTGTCACAAGGTCTATAATCATGTCCTGAAAGTAATGGGGACCTGGATACAATCACTCGTACATTCGCCCTGTCTTCTGAAGTAATTCAAAATGGTGAATGTTGCTCAAATGTCCCCATGACTACAATCACGTCTGCAAGTAATGGGAATTCTGACGTAATCACGCGTGTCCTCGCCCCTCCGCTGTAGAAATTCAAAATGATGATGTAGCAGGTCTATAATCTCGTACTGAAAGTAGAGGGGATCTTGACACAATCACCCGTGCCCTCGCTCCTTCCCCTGAAGAAACTGAGGATTGTGTATGTAGCTCAAGTGTCCCCAGGTGACAATCAACCCTGCAGGTAGTAGTGACCTTGACATAATTACCACTGTCCTCACAACTTCTCTGAAGAAATTAAAGATCGTGGATATAGCTTTGCCGAGATAGTGGGCAGGTTACTGCATCGCATAAGCAAGTAATCCAAACTTTGACCTTCTATTTGAACAGGCAACTATTTTACCGTATAATTCCAAGCTGAATTTAAACAAAACTTTCGTCTCTGTATATGAGATCACTCGATTGCTGCTGTTTAATAATATTACCCTGGTAAATGTACATTAATGCAATATCTTTTTGTTGTCATAGTCTGTCACATGACTGCTGCCATGGTAATGTCAAGCAATCGCAGGTTTGATCGGCTGTTGTTAGTGAGTGTGAGTTTTCGCGGTAGATACCGGTTCTTCAGATGGTCTGGTCGACGTGAGGGATACGGTCGACACCCACGTTACGCAAACCAAGAGCTTTTTTTACAGCCACTAACAGGACCGTAAACTTAGGCCTAACAAATAAAACCAAAATAGCGGCTGTTGATACTTTGTTATTGGAAATCGACCAGCCGAAGTCACGCACTCCGGGCATAGGATGGAGTTACATTTATTGATTAAGATTGGTCGATAACGGAAAGAGCATCTGATCTGCCCGGCGAAGGTAACTTCAAGGTGTACTAACTCAGCTTAAGAACTTCCAGGGGCTGACATGAGCCCATGAACCCCAAGGTATGACGATCCCTTTCACGCTGAGCTAGATAGTAGCAACGATAAGCTTGAAGATACAAAACCATGTTAGTTGGCTATCTATAAACGCCATGTCCAAACTTACCATTATCCTTCCTCATAACCAACACGTCAAGGAAGGAAGGGAGCGATACTGAAGCCAATATTTGGCTGGATCGAATTGATGCGTGAGATGTTCTAAAAACTTTTCAAATCTTAATGTCAGGAGGCCAAACAATAGAAGTATTGGCTACATATTGAAAGCCTTATACTTCATTTTAAACGTAAACTACCTGACATTACCTCATTGTTGATGCCCTGAAAATATTCCTCTTCGTATTTACAATGTGGTTCATGAATAAATATTAACGTGATCTGACTTCCTTTTATGAGATATTCGAAAGTAGGGAAGTATGAAGGACTTCCATAGAGCAACGATAAGTGTAGGGGATCTTGAACATGTGTTTAAATAATGGAAAATTACAGGCTGTGCACAGAAAACTGTTAACACAACCTGAAAGGGTACTGCTTGCTCTATTATAGAAAGAGTACGTTCAATGGAGATGAAGTCTCTGCGTTACACAGCCTTATAGCCTCATACTTTCTAAAAAGCGGCATTTCTCGTTCTCAACATATTCAGGTTCAGCACGTGTCATGAAGTACTTAGTAGCTCAGAAATACCTTATATTTGTTGCAATATGCATGCAAAGAAACAAATATATCAAATGTCGAATACAGTTTATTTAAATAATGACTCCACTGAAGGCAGAACGAATTTAGTGAGGTTGGTTAGCCTTTCACGTAGACAAGGTATAAGTAAGCAGACGGGAGCTGACAATTGAAACATAATGGACTGTAAGTGGCTTCAGGATGAAAAATAACTGAAGAAAATGCGAAATAACGTTTGATTATTATTCAAGAAATAAACACTAAAGTTATATATGTCATCCACGAGATCATTTAGAATACAAGACCCACAAAACATCAAAAAATAGAACAAAAAGGAACTCCATATAAACTATAATTCCTATAGTAATATTAAATGAGTGGGATGGTAATGATAGCCATGATCTATATTCACAGATGAGTTAATGGAAGACGTATTGATTCTTGAGCATGAAACAGACTCTCATTCTGAACAGCGGATTTAATTTTGGTCTCAAAGAAACCACGCCATAAATCTGAAAATAATTTACAACGAAATATTATGCCAAAATGTGATAACAAGCAAAGTTCTTACCATAAATCCCTGTATGTTGCTCTCACCATAAATTCCTCTACGTTGCGGCATAGAAGTGTCCACCGAAATAAACATTAGACAAATTCATCGAATAAAAATAGAACTACGAAAATTGCAGTCAGCATCCACGCAAATAATTACCCCAGCCGTCAACCAAAACACAAATGTGCTTTATTCTGCGTCCATATGGGCTTACTAATTCAAATCACAACCGCCCTGTTCCCAGGTTGGTCAGTAAGGTATGGCTCCAGAGTACTGCATGCAGATATGACTTCGTTTTGATGCCTAAGATTATGACTTTCCTAGGAGACGGAAATGGTACTTAGAGGGTCTTCGCACCTGGCCAATGATACTGTTTACGTAAAGATAAAAGATATGAAAGAGTTCTGATAACATGCGGCTTTCAGTACCTTAAAAAAGTCATGCACATTCAATGCCACTGAAATATTCTATAAAAGATAGGCAACAATACGTGACAAAGGGTTTCAGATCGCTATTAAGGAAGCTGTTGAGATGGAACTAGCAAATGAGCTTATACATAGACAAAAAATATATTCTTTTTGGAATACTGGTAGCTCCAACGGTAAAGAGTGAGAGCTACTTGCTCACCCATTGTTGATTTATGTTTCAGTATCGATAACATGTGACGCTAGATGTCAGTCATCTTTGGTTGTGTGGTGACACTCGTTATTGATGAGATTAGATTAGATTAGATTCAGTTTTCGTTCCACAGACCCAAAAAATGAGATGATTCTCGTGGGTGTGGAACATGTCGGAAAGTATGACATAAAAACATAAAACATTTGAATATTATACCTACTATTCTAATCATTTGCCAGGAGATAGTCGAAAATAAGCTAATACAATGCAGTAAACTGTGACAGCTAATATTTACAGAATCAACACTCCGTCAGAATGAAACACTGTTATCCACTATTAATAAATTTATCATACCCAAAATACCTAATCTCGACTGTTGTGACGAAGTGTTGTCAAAACTGAAATCTAACAGTTATTTTTACTTAAGCTGACTTAACAGTCTCTGTTAAGATATTCATCTATGGAGTAGAAGGAGTTACTTATCAAAAAGTCTTTCACTCTGTTTAAACTGTGCTTTATCTGAAACCAAGTTTTTAATGGTTGCTGGAAACTTATTAACAATGTATGTTCCTGAATATTGGACCTCTTTTTGGACCAAGGTAAGTGATTTTAGGCCTTTATGTAGATTCTAGTATTCCTAGTATTGATACTGTGTACTGAGCTATTGGTTGGAAATAGAGATGTATTACTTGCAACATATTTCATTAAGGAATAAATATACTGAGAAGCAGTGGTTAGAATACGAAGTTCCTTGAACAGGTTTCTACAAGATGTTCTTGAATTTACACCACTAATGATTCTTATCACACGCTTTTGCACCCTAAAAACTTTTGCTCGGTTTGATGAGTTGCCCCGGAATATAACATACGACATAATAGAATGAAAGTAAGCAAAGTATGCAAGTTTTTTTTTATAGTTATATCTCCTGCGTCTGACTTCATTCTCACGGCAAATACAGACTTGTTTAGCGGCTTAAGCAATTCTGTGGTATGCTCTTCTCAACTGAATTATTATCGAGTTGTAATCCCAGAAATTTAACACTGTCAACCTCTTCGATCTGCATGTCTTTATACGTTATACTCATGCTGGAAGGAAATCTATTACAGGTTCTAGACTTCATATAGTGGGTATCTCAAAGTTTAATGATTGCATACACCGTGATTTGCATCCTGGCCGCTGCAGTGTCACCCATCGAAGTCTTAAGTTGTCATAGATAGCGATCTTTCGTTATATTTGTGCCTTTAACATGGTGAGGTTTCCACCAGTCGAAATGTTAGCGGTTTTCTATGACGTTACCCGGCGGCATTCCGATATGTTCTTCGAACATTCGATAAGCTAGGAGAATTTCAAGGTTCACATCGACTTTATTTCATGAATGTGATAGTTATGTACCTTGCGTCATGCGACAACTTTATTGTATTAACTGCTTGTTACGTTTGCGATTGTCTTCTTAATAATAAATCCACTCATCGTCACTCACTGCCATTTCGTCAGACCATAAGTAATTCATGACAACCACAAATAGGTCTCCCCAGCAACTGCACGTGAGGCAGAGATCTCTCGCTTGTTTCGTCTGCTGCATGAGTGTTTACGCACAATGGATGATGCGGAGGGTAATGAACCGTGCGCCCGTTTCTACCGATACCTGGTAAGGGTAGTCAAGGACCGTTTTGCTGCTCTACAGGGCGGTGGTCATTGCCGCGGTCCAACAGAAGACGCACGAGGAGGAAAACCGAGGATTTAACGCCGCACGGAGGAAGGTGAGAGAGGTCTTCTTCGTTGGGTGTGTTTTAGTACGCCGCCTGGGGTGGCAGAGTGTGACCAGGTCACATTGTGGTGATGCGGGACTGTCAGAGAAACTGTGATGCGGGACTATCAGAGAACTTGTGGAAGAAGTGAGCATTTTGTGAACTATTTATTTCAACCTTATGTTCTCTTGCAGTTAAATATAGTTAAGCCGTTTGTGCTCTGTCCCTCTCATACCACAATACATAAGCTTATGTAGAAGAATTACATGATTTAAGAGATAACAGAAAATCCCAATTCGTGACGTTCGATTTTTCAGAGCATTTAATATTTGATGCATGAAAGTATACATAGCATTTTCTGTTGAAAAGCCTTTCTGAAAACCAAACTGGTATTTTGTTAGTACTTTATTGTTACAAATATGTGAAGCTGCTTTTGAATACATTACTTTTTCAAGAATTTTGGACAAAGCTGTCAGGACTGAGACTGGGCTGTAGTTGTTGGCATCAGACATATCCCTCTTTTTATGTAATGGTTTAACAACATCACTCTATCAGGAAAAATTCCATGTTTCAGTAAGCTACTACATATGTGGCTGAGAATCCTACTTACGTGTTGGAAACAAAGTTTTAGTACTTTGTTGGAGATGATATCAATTCCTTGCAAGCTTTAACTTTTGAGTGAGTTTATTGCTTTCCTAACTTTATAAGGAGAGGTGGGTAGAAGTTCAATTTTATCAAATTGCATACCTATTGCCTCATCTTATATAGCTTTGCATTTTCTAATGGACATCTGGGCCCTGTTTTCTCCACAACGTTTAAAGGTGATTACTAAAAATATTTTCAGTCTCAGACTTTTTGTTAGTAAGCTTTTCATTCAGTTTGATGATAATACAGTCTTACTGTGCTCTTGGTTACCCTGTTTCCCTTTCAACAGAATCCCAATTGTTTTGATTTTATTTTCAGAGTTGCTAATCTCAGACATAATACAAGTACTTCTGGATTTTTTAATAACTTTCCTTCATATAGTGCACTAGTGTTTGACTGTTTCTGTGTCATTACTCTTTCTTGCTATTAGATATACTTCCCTTTTCCTGTTACATGTGCTGAAAGCCTATATCCACTTACACATACGTTTTTCTTATATAAGATTTACAAATAGGCATAGTAGATCTATTGTATTTTCTGTTTCCATATCTCCCAAATAAACAAAAAGTTCATCTACTTTGTTTTTTAATCCCATGATAGTCTGATGCAATATACTAATATTAGTTTTCACTTTATATTTACAAGAATCTTGTGATATTTTAACATCATTAGCACATACCTCTCCGAGCTTCTCATAATGCTTGATTCGTTTCAGTGTTGTATCACTGGTCACTGGATACTGATCTCAGCTTAAAAAAGAGGAACTCCGATGTGTTTCAGTGCCCCCCCCCCTTCCCCCAGTAAAGATTTTGCTATGAGCCCAGTGAATTTTGAATTTACCCTTCTCTTTCCTACTGAGATGGAGGCCATGCCTAATGAAGTCCCACCTACTAATAGCATCAACAGGAACAAAACGCACATCTGTCCAGTAGCTGCCCGAAGCAGCCGATCCAACTCCATAGTGACCCTCCTTAAAGAGCTGTTCA
Source organism: Schistocerca serialis cubense (assembly GCF_023864345.2). NCBI lineage: Eukaryota > Metazoa > Arthropoda > Insecta > Orthoptera > Acrididae > Schistocerca > Schistocerca serialis. The sequence goes on from NC_064641.1 coordinate 549,796,497, forward strand.
ACTGGGCCCAATCATATCGCATGTAAGGAGGCACAAACCCACCATCCTTATGGTTCGTTGCAGAAAGAGCGTGACTCTTGGGACATTGGCATGAGGAAGTCACTTGGCAGCTGGCGGCTTATCCAGAAGATAATAGAGAAAGTGCTGTCAATTGCACAGAGAACGGACCAGTCGGTGTTGTTCTGGGTGCCTGGGAAGTCTGTAGTTGGAGAGCAGTGCAATGTCAAGGCCTTATTCTATCTGCCCCTTACTCAACACTCACCCACTGAAACAGTCCTGTGAAACCGACAGTCCTTTGCTTTGTCGTTTTCAGATTGAACTATCTGAATATAACCTCCAGCGGTGCATAATATGGAATTTTTATGTCCTTAGTTCACTTGTTGCATTTCATTTGGCTGTTGGCCGGATTTCCTGTTGTGCTTACCCAACACGTTGCTCCCACTAGTTTATTGTTTTCATCGTCCGAATTTTAGCCTGTATGCATACCTTATTCTTCTTTTATTGTTGTTTCTTTATACCAAAAGCATTTCTTGTGTACAAACGAATTTGAGCTAGATGTCAATTTTGTTTGGAATTAAAGTTGTGTTAATTAATGAAAGGCACTCGCATTTGCGTCACCACAACTCTCAGCCACTTCCACCCCTCAGCCTATTGCTGCTCTAAAATTTCCCAAATCATCCTATCCAAATGTTCTGGAATCGTGCGAAGAATAAGATTCATATTAAACGTATAAAATCTGGCTCCTGAAGCTGGAAAAAGAAAGCGGCTGTAGCTTTTGCTGCTAATAAATGAACATCGTGTGTCATCTAGCCCCGTGGAAGTCTCTCGACATGGCGTCACCTCGCAGACTTGGTTGTAAATGTTGATGCTTTTACAAAAGCAGCTTCCCATGAGGCCTCACTAGGCTGAAATGATCTCATTCCAGATCCTTACCTCGAACAAAATAACAATGTAATTGACTGTTACGCATGAAAGGTAGTTAGCGTTTAACAGCGCGCATAATATGGCTGCAGCACACGCCCCGTCAATGAGCAATATTAAAGTTTGGTTAACGAAATGGTAACAGCCTTACTAATTTCCTACTAATTTTCATAATTAGTTTCAGTCATTCTGTCTCGTAAAGAAACAGTACAAACAAGGAATACGACTGACATTGTAATGTTACCTGAGGAACCATAGCGGCGTGACATAAGCAGATGGCATGACTAAGCGCATTACACATAAGTATGCCTAATACTGGTTGGCATTCAAAATAGCTTCCAGTATCTCGGTATCGATATACATAGGTTCCGCATGGTTCTGAAGGGAAACTTGTACCGTTCTTCCTGTAAAATCGTGACAAGTTCATATAACAGTGATGGAGGGGATCGTGATCACCCACCTTTCTTTCCTAAGTAGATCACAAAATCTCAATAATACTAAGCACCGGTGATTGTCGTGGCCAGGGGAGATGCGACAATTAATCCCCATGCTCACAAAACCTGTCTCCGACAATGCGAGCTGTGCGAAAAGGGGCCCTGTCGTCCTGGAACACATCACCATTTGGAACATAGTACATGGGATGGACCTGGTCAGCCAAAACAGTCACATAATCCTCGGAGACCTAGCAGAGTAACCATAGAGCCCATGGAATACCACGATTTAGCTAACCAAATCATCACCGAGCCCCGCCATATTTCACTATTGGGTCGTAAACCAGCTTTCTTCCATTGCTCCATAGTCCAGGATTTATAGCTCCGAAACCAGATTTCCCCGTTACTGGCATTTACATCACTAACGATGGTTTGGAAATTCCAGCTCGCCCTGCAATTCCCTGCTTATGCTTCTGGTCGTTTTGGTGCTAGCAGAATTCACGAGTGCGACATTAAGTTCTGCAGCAACTTTTGCAGCTCTCGTTCTCTTACTTTTTCGTCACATTTCTCTTAAATAACCGTCCTTCATGATAGCTGTCTTCGCGGATGACATTTTTCCGCTTTCCCTGTATGCTGTGTAAATCTTAGATACAGTGCCTCTTGTAACATTAAACACATTAGCTGCCTTAGTTATGGAAGCACCAAGAATTTTCCAATGGTCAAATTCACTTGGCTCCGACGTAAAGCACTCACAGCTGCACACAACACTGTTCTGACCACATCTGACACTTGCAACGCATTGAGCATACTGAACAGGTGCGGTTCATGGTCAAATGCAGCAACACAACTTGCAGTCTTGCCAACATCTGCAATTGTGTTCAAGCATGCATTTTTCATTGTGTTTGCATATTTTTGTTGAACCTCTGTAGCTTAACCAATAGCTGCAAGTCACTTTGTTATTTTGATCCAGGTATATACAGAAGAGAAAAGTCGAAGGTGTTTTGTTGGAGTCGGATTCGGGACCTCCACATTATTAACCCAAAATGGTAATCTTTAGGCTATAAGAATAATGGTTATAACACAAAATTTTGCTGACGTTAAAAGACTGTACAAAAGCACCATAGCGTGTCAAAAAAGCATGTGTTGACGAGTGAAGGAGATATACTTCGAAGGACGAGGAAACTGAAAAACGTAATAAAAGCAGTCGGCATGGATGTGAAAAAGAATTGTCATTGTTGTCCGTGATTCAAACAGCAGACGGTAAATCTGCAGGCAAAGCTGAGGAAGATAGTTTCATGGGTACTATCAACGAGCCGTTGTGACAGAAAAAGAGAGATATATGGTACATTCTATTCCTGTTCCTTGTGATATTCCTGGCTGTGACCACCAGTATTTTATTTTGCTAGAAACTCGCCTCGATGGTGCTCGATACACATGAAGTAGTGTATGGTACGAAAGTGGAGCGAGGTACAAGCGACGGATGGTACAGTATGTATCATCCCGTCCGAGAGACCGCCAGTCGTAATGAATTTGCTTCTGATTGGTCGGCACGTTCGGGTGCTAGGCGTCAAAACTCCTCTTATTAATTATTTATATACTTTTCATTGTGTTTAACCCAGTTTTTAGTATGACAGTCTTTCATGGTTACCCTACGAGTCTATAGTTTTTCTTTATTAAATTTCACTAGTTTTGAGAAAAATAAGAGTGAAGATATTGCGAACGAAGTGCTTTGAACACATTCGGGTCGCTTTGGCGCGCCTGGGAGCCGACGTACTCGGGTGTTCTGGAGAGCCTGACACTTATCTCTGTTTCGGACGTTCTGGAGGGCAGGACAAGCATTTCTGTTTCGGGTGTTTTGGAGGGCTGGACACGTATCTCAGTATCGTGCGTTACTTAGATGTGAGTATGTTATACTCACTCTGTCTAGTGCGTACTGGAGAGCCGGACATGTGTATTACATTTCGGAAGTTGGATGGAAATATTACCATACAATTAAGAAAGCTATGTTGAGTGCTGTAAAAGACAGTATAAATGTGTGAACATTTGAATAATAACCAAACAGGATACATTAATGAGAAAGGTCGCCTACCATCATTGTCAGTACTACAGATCTTGCCCTTTATAGATACAGAGACTAACCTGGGCAAGTAGCATCCCGCAAAAAGCACAATCACAGGTTCGAATTGACAGCGTAGCAGTCTCTGACGAAGAAGATCCCACGACAGACGAGCTGTCTTCTGTAAAGCGGACACAACTTTAGAAGACGACAGGTTGGTGGACACAACGGCCAGAGACTCTGATTCATCTCTCCAGATTTCTCCAGCTTCCCGATCTGACTTCCAAAGGGATACATAATTTATATCTTGATCAAAATGGGCACTTTATTTAGAGGCGCATACAGCCGTCTACTGTGCGATAGTATTCCCGAGGCCCTCAAAATGTGTTATGCATTTTATATCAATATTTATACTCACAATATAAAATGTAATGCTAAGACTCCAGCTAATGAAACTGTGCTGTTTTTATAGTTACTTCAAAACTTTATTATCGTGTTTATAGCATTTATCAAGTGACATATATCGGTCGAGCGGTTCTTGGCGATACAGTCTGGAACCGCGCGACCGCTACGGTCGCAGGTTCGAATCCTGCCTCGGGCATGGATGTGTGTGATGTCCTTAGGTTAGTTAGGTTTACATTGTTCTAAGTTCTAGGGGACTGATGACCAAAGAAGTTAAGTCCTATGGTGCTCAGAGCCATTTGAACCATTTTGACATATATCGGCAGCAGTAAACGTGACACTTACTGATAGAGTTTGCAGCAACAGTACTATAGTGTCTCTTGCAGTAAATGACTTTGTGTTAACTGATGCTTACGGAGGTAATACTTTACTATGCTAATATTGTTTTTTCCAGAATTATGTTAAAAGCAATCGTGTGGTTAGTCTAAAGTAAATTCGCAGTGATATCCAGGAAGTAGTGTTTTCGAAACACTTCTTGAGTCACTCACGTCTTTAGGTCACAGATGACAGTCATGGTCTTAGTTTAGTTGTGGTTGTTCCTTCGTATTTCTACCTCAAAGTCACATCAACAGTTGACTTGGACACTTTAGAAGGGTCGAAATCCAGTGACTAGGCCACGTTCGATGACACTGACCTCTGCTGACTGACTGTCCGGTTCTACTGCCGCTGCTTCTCTACTGAGAACACAATACTCCATGCCTCCTTTCATTCTGGTGTATGCGCCTCTCGTGACATTTAGACACTGCAGTATTTCATGGTGACTCTAAATGCAGTATTTACCATCGATATATTCCATGTCCTCAACGTTAAGAAGAGAACCACAACTCGGGGATGCAAAGTGGCGGGTGCCAGCCTCATCACTGGAACGCAACGCAATAATCAGTCCAAGGCGCTTGAGAAAAGTGCTTTATACCCTGATTGTCCTCATCGTTTCCGATACTCTTGAAATGCTTTCCATGTTTTCCAGTAGCACTGTTCGACAGGGGATGCCCTGCAGTTGCTATGTACACTACAACCAAAAATTTAGTTTTAATTTTATTACATCAGAATCCAATTTTATTTCTGAGGCAGCTTTTCCGTGACAGTGTTTTGCGAACAACAGAAATGCACCAAACGTTTATGGTGTAACAAACCATCTCTCACTGTTTTCATTGCACTGCTGTTTCAGTCTTTATTATATCGGACAGGTCTTCTCGTAAATTTCTCAGCCCATAGGCGTCACTGGATGCGGATGCGGATGTGGAGGTGCATGTGATCAGCACACAGCTCTCCGGGCCATATGACAGTTTACGAGACGTTTAAGCAATCTTGAAGAAATAAATATTATATGAGCTGTTCATCGTCGCATATTGACAGTCTCTGCAACTTATTGGAAGTATACATTGTACTCTGTTTCACAGTTTCTTGTACCTTAGTGAGATACTACGAAATGATTATACATTAAAAATGATTAAGGAAAGGAATATTACATATTCGTCTGGTAGTAGCTTATCTATTAAATTCGCAGTAACTGTAAGTTTCCGTACAATATTTCTCCTTTTTCATAAGGGTGTCTGGAACAGGTTAATTAAGACGTGAAATAAACCGTTATTGCAGGGGTACTTTATCTGTATCATTTTGCGATGTGGTTTGATAAGTGCTAGAAATACAGTACTGACCTAATAAAACAAAAAAGTATGATTGGAGCTTTTCTTCCACTGGACTGTTAGCGGAGAAGTATTTCGACACAGTGGACAGCAACCCAGCCTTATCTGCTAGCCGGAAGAGTGTCCCTGTACACAGAATAGCTCTTGACTGAATCCATTACCCGCAACGAAGTTATTCGGAGCTCAGCAACGAGACTTTCGCAAGCGCTTCAGCCGCTTTTGTGCCACAGGTACGCTTTCGAGCTGAAGTAACTACTTCATGGGGACCGTATGATTAACTCAGGGCAACGTAACGTCGAGAGACTCTGTCTAATCTACATATGATGGGATATATTTGATAATTGACCTGGTTAGTAAATATTTAAATTATATGCAGTGTGACTGGTAGAGACCAGCTTCATTGTGCTGTGTAAGTGTGACTCGCTGTTAGCGAAGTCCTCTGGAAGTCATTAAAAGTCATTCACATTGTCTGGCTGCGTTTGGGAAGAGCTCTCGAGTTTTCTCACAGCCACATGGATGCAAGCAGTTGGTAACTATATCAGGACAGGAGCCTTGCTCTTTTAATATGTCGTATAACGCTCCTTAGTTACCTATGTGGCCTAGTACAAAATTCATTAGGTGTTATATACTTTACGATTTTACATTAGTAGTGGCTACAATATTACAGATATCCTCTTCTTTGATTCGAATACACAAAAATATTTATTTAGAAAGAAATGCCCAATAAAAATGTAAACATAGGGTTGACTTTTAAAACATGAAGGGCGTTTAATTAGTAATGCAACATATTTCTTTCAGAAAGCAGGTTATTTTTATTCAGGATTCCAATACACCATATTATTCCCACTCTTTTGGCTACAAAACCCTATTGTTGAAAGCGACGGATTTACGCCACCTTCCTGGGAGGGCTGTATGCCCGCATGCTGGTATTCTACTGGTCGACGACGGACCCAACGACTCGCTGCATCGATAACCAGCCCATTATCCGCGAACTGCTTCCCCATGGAGTTCGTCTTTCATTGGGCCAAACAGATGGAAGTGCAAAGGTGCGAGATTCGGAAAATAGGATAGATGAAGAAGAGACCTTCTTGTGATGATGATAGACACCTTGCCCAACGACTCGCCGTGATTTTGTCCACTACCAGGTCTCCATAGACATTCTACAAACGTCAATTAATATCTGCGATGCTCTGGTTTTCTGCCAAAAGAAACTCAAGGACAGCTCTGTGCTTAGGAAGCACCTCCGTTAGAGAAGCCATTTTGAAGGTTACGTATAGCGCCGCCACCTGTCGGAACTACATGAAACTATGGTGGGTCTGGAGCGGGAATGCTCTGCAACGTCCTAAAATAAATTTCACATTTTTTCATCCGAAATTGGTCGTGAAAAAAATGTTTTTCATTTGTTATTGAACACCCCTCGCATTTACGGAAACGATACTAAGGAATTTGTAGATAACATTTTTTGTCTTCGTGTATTACTTGTTTATTTATTGTTCATTTACTTTGATGTTAAACTTATGCATGCCAGAGAAAAACATTGAGGTTCAACGTCCCGTCGACGATGACGTAAGTAGAGGCGTAGCACAAAATCTGATTCGGAAAGGACAGGGAAGAAAATCGGTCTTGCACTTTCAAGGGAACCATTTCGGGACTCGCATTAAGCGTTTTAGCGAAAACATGAAAAAGTAACTTCCTTCTTTTTCTTGAGTAGCACAACTGAGTTTAGCGATAACCTTAAAATCAAAAATGGGGACCTTGAAGTAGATGACGGAATTCTGCTTCCTTCCGAAGCAACATAGTACATTACGGACGAAACAAGAAAAACATAAAAATCAGACTACCACAGGCAGAGAGGGCATACACAGCCAAAAGATAATTACTGGTATGAAACACGAGCCTTAATTTGAGGAAGAAATTTTTGAGAATGTACGTTCGGAACACAGGATTGTATTGGAAGTTAATGGTGGATAATGGTAAAACCGGAAAAGAAGTAGTGTCGTACAAGGATGCAGAAAATTAGGTTGACTGATAAGACAAGAAAAGTGGACGCTATCCCTAGAACTGGCGAGGAGAGGAACATGTGGAAAACACTGACAAGAAGAAAGAGCAGGATAACAGGACGTGTGTTAAGAAATGGTACTTGAAAGGAAGAAAAAGACAACTTACAATTATTTTGCTACAAATCACAGTAGTAAAAACAAGCTCATGGAGCACCAAAGGCAGGAAACTGTTGGACACCAAAGATAGCTCTCCTCCGTGTTAAAAAGCCCGTATATCCATCGTAGACGATATTACTCAGCGGAAAGGCTACATCGGCATGAAAGTGGCTGCAATCGGAAGCTGCAATTCCTGAATTTGTCTGACTGTTCTCAATAGCAACAGGCAGGAAAGCGTCTCGTCCGTTAGATCGGAAACGAACTGTCGTTTACGACGTACGGACTGGTTGGTTAGAAAAACTTGCAACAGATGAACATGAAAATTTTATTACGATCAACAAACAAACCCTTCTCCCGTTATATTACTCGTATATAACAGTGATTACGTTCCATGGAACAGTTAAACGGGATTTCGTTAAACATTCCGTGGTGAGCTCCGTTGCTTGGGATTTAGTTTCACAAGAATTGAGACTTTCAGTATTTCACTACCTTCAAAACTTTCAGATAAAAGTCACTTATGAAAGTAAAGTCACTTATATGATTGAAAGAGAGGATTCTAGAAAAGTTCCTACTCGAAATTTGCGGTAATGTGGACGTGAATTATCGTGAATGAAGGCAATGCTAAATCGCAAGCCCTGTAGTCGTTCTTTCTAAATAGGGCCACAGCTTTCGTCGCAAAACACGGATAAAGACTTTATTTATTTGAATTATTTTCGCTGTGGGGAATTTGAACGATACCACTGCACAGCCTTCGCTAGATGGCCAACATTATTATCTTTTCTCTCCTTCTCCAATACAGTCACTTGGTCCATAGTGAATTTCAGGATCACTACGGCGTCTACAAAATGGTTCAAATGGCTCTGAGCACTATGGCACTCAACTGTCCCCTAGAACTTAGAACTACTTAAACCTAACTAACCTAAGGACATCACACACATCCACGCCCGAGGCAGGATTCGAACCTGCGACCGTAGCAGTCCCACGGTTCCGGACTGCGCGCCTAGAACCGCGAGACCACCGCGGCCGGCACGGCGTCTACACAAAAATAAGTCTGTCCTGTACAAGTCTCTTCATGTCTACACAACTACTACTACGTACGTCCATTTGATTTTTCTTACTACATTTAAGCCTTGGTCTACCTCTAAAATTTGTATCCGACGCTCTTTCATCCATTACCAAATTGCCGGATCCTTGATACCTCAGAATGTATCCTAACGTACTCCAGTTAATATTCGCCGCAGCAGGTTACAAATCGAAATTAAAAAAGAGTGAAAAGAACCCTCGCAGGAACTGGAATAACTAAACTCAGACAACACCTTGCTAAAGTCTGGCTTTACAGCACCCCAAATGACTTTAATTAGATAACAGTGAAAAACATCTAGGCTCATAATGTTTCATAGCAGGGAAAAATCTGTTAACGAACCAGGCTCATGTAGCCTTACATCCGTACAGCCAGTAATACCGAACTGTTTTGAAGCCACAATGAATGAGAGAATACAAAATTTTCTCGATACAGCTGGGAGTATTCCCTGCTATTTAAGCAGGCTTCAAGAAAAGATGCAATAGCGCGCGTCACCAGCAGCGTCGCAGAAAGGTATCGGTAGTACTGCCTCTCATTATTTCTCAGTCTTAGAACAAGTAGTTGCTAAAACGTATAGTAAAACCACAGAGCAGAGATGCTAATGATAAATACTGCAGCTTCTGTCCTATTCTGTTCCCACCAGACGATCCCATGACATAAGACGTGAACCAAATCAATCGAAAGCCTACAGGTAACGGCGCTACAGAGAGCTTCGAAGACTTTACACCGGCAACGTATTCGGCGAATCACGTGGACCTTTACTTGGTCTCTGAACCGGCGCTATTAATTTGCTGCTTTCAGGGACTCGCGAGGCAGATACTTTACAATACATTTCGAGCATGTTATTCGACTTTGGCACAGCAAAGGCCGGAACAAGTAATTCCCTGCAAAATATTTACAGTTGTGTGCGGACATTTTGCACAGCAGGCTCGCAGATATTTAGGGATATGTACAGTAATCCTCCCTGCCCGCTTGGGAAGAAATGTGTAGCCTACGTATATACCTACTCAACTGGTGGGGGGGTTGGAGGAGGGGACCAAACAGTGAGGTCATCTGTCCCATCGGATTAGGGAAGGATGGAGAAGTAAGTCGGCCGTGCCCTTTCAAAGGAACCACTCCGGCATTTGCCTGAAGCGATTTAGGGAAATCGCGGGAAATCTAAATCAGGATGGCCGGACGCAGATTTGAACCGTCGTCCTCCCGAATGCGAGTCCAGTGTGCTAACCACTGCGCCACCTCGGTACTCATCTGAGCTCAGCTTGTTTACCTCTTCTTTTCATCGTGGCCAATGGTGTAGTGCTCATTTCGGACACAGTTGTAGCCCCCTATCACTACCCCAGCTGTGCTCGTTATATGTCCACAGCACTCTCATAGTGCTCTTTACGCACCTTCGTTTCCGAGATCGCTAGCGCCCACCCGGTCAGTAACGCTTGACCCGAAAGTAGCTGTTCGAATTGAAGTATTTGGGTGTCAGGGGGTTATTGATCACCAGACTTCACAGCAATGCTTTAGATTAAATTCGAAAGGTCTCCCCACTGTTTCATGGTGTGGGTGCAAGTGACACTGTTGATAATGATCTATCCGTCCGTGCTATCCGAGAGGAGTAGGCTGTGTGCCGGCACTGGGTTCAGAAATGGCTGTGAGCACTATGGGACTTAACTTCTGAGGTCATCAGTCCCTTAGAACTTAGAACTACTTAAACCTAACTAACCTAAGGACATCACACACATCCATGCCCGAGGCAGGATTCGAACCTGCGACCGTAGCGGTCGCGCGGTTCCAGACTGTAGCGTCTAGAACCGCTCGACCACTTCGGCCGGCGCCGGCACTGGGTTTTACCCTCATTCTTCTGTCGTCATCACGCAACACAGACTTAACATGACACTTTGCACACATCCATTATAGTCACCTCTTTACCAGACGTAAGTGCAATAGTATGAGAAGGAAGAAAAGTGTTTCGAATTACGCTGCTGAACCTGCCCCTCGTGGTCTCCCCGTCAAACATGCCATGGCACTATTTTTTTCGTTGTTCTCTAGATTTAGTACATTCATTTTGTTTTATGTTGTATCGCATTGTAGGGCCCATGTTTCAATCTGCCAAATCATCTTTCCGTTCTTTTTGAAAGTTTCCGCCAAACTGGATCAAATATCAAAACAGGTTCTACAAAAGCTTCGTGTATCGTCAGTTTTGTACTTTATTCGTTTGGGTTATAAGAAAAAAAAATTTCGGTATTGTTTCGTGCTGAATGGTACATCTACATCTATATCTGCATCAGTATTCTGCAACCACTGTGAAGCGCATGGCGGATAACACCTTCCAGAGTACCACGTATTAAGTTCTTTCAGTTCCATTCGCCTATAGAGCACAGGAAGAGTGGCTGCTTAAACGACTCTGTGAGCAGTACAAGTGGAGTCGCGTTGATGTCAGCTGTTGCGCCGAACCGGTAATCGAACCAGGATTTTCCGCATATCGCGACTTAACCACAGTTTTCTTTTCCTTCATTTTGTTCGTCATTGTTCTCGGTATTTGGTCTGGGCGGACGTCACATGGCACCACTGCAAGTTCATCGTTGAATATGTCATTCAAGTTTTTTTAAAAAAATCACAGACGGCAGCCAGCAGTATGACCGACCACTTCTGCTGTCCGAGGACGTCTCAAAGACCTATTCAAACTCCCATATGTCACGGAGTACGCAACCCTTAAGCTCGCACATTTCGTGATTGCTGCACAGGCAAATAAAGATATTTTTAACGTCATTTTAGTCCATCGCAGCATGGCTGCATTGTGGATGGTTACAATGTCAAGATACAGACACTGTATAAACACAGACAGTAGAAACATCAATAACGACTGTGCCGGCTGTGATTAGCCCCCGCGGTCCCTACGGGCGTGATAGTAACAGTTTGTGGAACATCCCTAGATTCTTCACTGAAAGCTGGTTCTTAAAACTTTGTTAGAAGGCTTCATAGGATATTGGGCGTCAGTTTTAAAAAGTGTGTCACTTTAGTTTCTTCAGTATGTCTGTAGTGTTGTTCCATGTGTCAATCAAGCCTGGAGCCTTTCTAACTTCCCTTCTTTGTATGTATACGATAGCACTTGTTAGTCTCTTGGTACAGGTCCCACAATTGAGCACTATTCCAGCATGGGTCAAACGAGCGTTTTGTAACGAAACTCTCCTATAGATTGATGGCATTTTCTTAGTATCCTGGCAATGATCGGAAGTATGCCACTTGCTTCACCAGCTTTACATCTGTTTGGTGGATCGATATATTGATGTTATGCATCCCAAATATCTTTATTTGTTCTATTCTACTATTTTATTTATAGCTGTGGCTCACTTTCTCCTTGTTCGTTAGTGTCTACGAGGGTTATTCCAAAAGTAAGGTCCGATTCGCCGTAACTATTGAAATTTGGCGCCAATGACAAAACACGCATGCGCGCCGACTCCCGGCAAGCCTTGCGCGTCAAACGCCGCCATTCGCTTTGTTACTGTTGCTGAGTGTAGTTCACAGTGTCACTTTACAATGTTTAAGACAATTGATCAGCCCGCCGATTGTGAAGTAAGGCCAGTGATACGGTTTTTGTCTGCAAGAAACAATTCAGCGGCGGAAATCCATCGGCAGATTACTGAAGTGTACGGTCCTAACATAATGAGCGACAGTAAAGTGCGCAAGTGGGTGCGAGCTTTTAATGAAGGACGGGATAATGAGCACGATGAACCACGGTGTGGCCGACCATCAGTGATTTCAGACGATTTGGTCAATGCGGTTGACAAAAAAATTCGTGAAGATCGCCGATTCACTATTACAGACGTAGACATGCATTTTCCGAATGTGAGTAGAACAACTTTGTACAGAATTGTGTCTGAACATTTGAAGTTTCACAAATTGTGTGCCCGTTGGGTTCCCAGGCTGCTTACTGAGCCCCAACGAATGAAAAGAATGGCTTTTTCTCTTGATTTTTTGGAGCGATATCATAAGGAAGGTGACAGTCTTTTAGACAATGTTGTCACAGGGGATGAGACATGGGTTTCTCACATCACTCCAGAGTCTAAACGCCAGTCAATGCAATGGCGTCACACGTCATCGCCAGTCAAGGTCAAGGCAAAGCAGACAATCTCAACACGTAAGGTTATGGCGACTGTGTTCTGGGATAGACGTGGAGTATTGTTAGTCGACTTTATGGAGAGAGGAGCAACGATTAATAAAGCCGCCTACTGCGCTACCCTGACTAAACTTCGACGTGCAATCCAGAATAAGCGACGTGGTCTTTTGTCGTCTGGAATCTTGTTGTTGCATGACAATGCCAGACCCCACACTGCAAATGAAACGCAAGCTCTGATCAAGAAATTTGGATGGGAACAGATGGACCATCCTCCTTACAGTCCGGACCTGGCGCCAAGTGATTTCCACCTGTTCCGTTACTTAAAGGAGTTTCTCGGCGGCAAGCGCTTCGACACAGATGATGAAGTGAAAGAAGCAGTTAAGGACTGGTTATCGTCACAGGCGGCCGATTTCTATAACATGGGCATTCAAAAGCTTGTTGAACGATGTGACAAATGTTTAAATAAGTATGGAAGTTATGTAGAAAAATAGATAAAGATGTAAGGAATGTAAATAAAACAATTGTTTTGAAAAAACATTTTAGTTTTGATTTTTTTTTATAACCGGACCTTACTTTTGGAATAACCCTCGTACTTTATCTGCATTCAACGTCGGTCCCTAGTGATCGAACTGCACTCTCAATTTTCTGACCTCAAATATGTAAATACCTCCCTCGTTGTTGTAGTGACTTGACGTCGCGATCAGTCGTTAGAACCTGTAAGGGGGTGTTTCGGATGTGAATAATCTGCAATTCAGATAAAAGCCGTTGTGATACTAAGCCTCAACATGTGCATGGAATAAAGGAATGGCATGAGCTATAATGTAGCTAGATGAAAACTTATTCATTTCATATTTGCAGCATTTAAAATAGATACATAGTACTATCATTGGACAAGGGTAGAACACGAGCAGGGTGGTCGTTGTGCTAAGGAAGGGGCAAGGAAAGATGAATTCGGCTTGAAAAGTCTTTTATTTTGACTTTACCCGTCAGATTTATGGGAAGTTGAACATTCGAGCGACAGCGTCCCGTTAACAATGAATCCTCAGCACATTCCATCATATAACAAAGAATAAAGTATGTTCGTGAAAATAGCACGTGGTAGTATGCGTGTACAACAAGCCTTTCTACAAGGGCTTGCCGAAAAGTGACGCCTTCGTATTTTTTATGTGAAAACTCTTAAGGCTCTTTAAATAAAACGAAGGTAATTAACATTCTGCGTATTTAGTCTTCATCTCTACATGTTTATTACTGAACATAGTCGCCCTCGCGATGAACACATTTCTTCCAGCCCGTCAGTGACGCCCGGAGTAGTGCAGCAACTCGACGTGGCATGGACTCAACAAGTCGCTGGAAGTCCCCTGCAGAAATTCTGAGCCACGCTGTCAGTACGACCGTCTATAATTGAGAAAGTTTTGCAACTGCGGGGTTTTGTGTTTGAACTAACCTCTGGATTAGGTCCCGTAAATGTTCGACGGGATTCATGTCGGAAGAATTGGGTAGCCAGATCATTCGCTCGAATTGTCCCGAATGTTCTTCAGATCAATCGGACACTACCATCAGCTCTTACTAACTAATCTCGAGATTCATCTGACAAAGCCACCGTTTTCCAGTCATCTAGGACTCAACCGACATGGTCACGAACCCCAAGAAAAGCGCTGCAGACGATGTCGTTAGCAGAGGTACTCGCATTGGTCGTTTGCTGCAACATTAACGACGCTACACGTTCGTAACAGATACGTTCGTCGTACGTCCCACATCGATTTCTACGGTTATTCCACGCAGTGTCGCTTGTCTGTTGGCATCTACAACTCTACGCAGGTCGTTAAGTGAAATCCGTCCTTGGCGGGAGGTAATGCCCAAAATGCGATATTTTCGGCACATTCTTGACGCCTGGATCTCGGAATATTGAATTCCCTAACGATTTTCGAAGCGGAATGTCTCGTGCGTCTAGCTCCTTCTACCGTCCCGCGATCAAAAATCATTAATTCCCATCTTACGGCCATAATAACATTGGAAATCTTTTCGCTTGAGTCATCTGAGTACAAATGACAGCTCCGAAACGCAGTGCTCTTCTAGATCTTGTGTATCCCATAATACCATGTAGAGCGAAATGCGCAGCGCGCTAGCTTTCGAGACAGAGAGGTGAGCCTGACTATCGTGGCGACGGTCTGGTAAACAGATCTGATCTGGTGAACGGACCAGCCTTGGGTAGCTTTTAGGCTGTTTTTACCCTCTCTTAAGCGAATGCTGGGCTGATTCCTAATCCCCGCGTCAGAAATGCGATATACGCGTGCAAACAGTTAAAATACGATTAACAAATAGAGACGCAGCTGATATCCTTGCCGTAGGTTAAATGACGGCTGTGGTCGCAGGATGGGAATCCGACCACTGAGAGTAAACTAAAAATAAATTTACCACATCATGAAAACAGCGCACTCCTTAAGGCGGAATAAAGACGAGGAAGAGACAGACGCCTCAGGAAATTCTGTGTGACTCTTTCGTGATTTCGTAATAGTTAGTGGCTGGAGACAACCATCGACATATAGGTTGCATAACGATGATATCTGTAACAAACTAATGCGGAGAACCGAAGAATAAACATTACGTCTAAGAAGAGAAACTGTGCGCAGAAACAATTTCCATCTCTTTTGCATATACAACCAAGGCAGCCAGAAAGACTCTGAAAAGCTTGTAGGTGTGTTGAAGGGTACTTTGGGCTGAGAAATAATTGTTATGAAAAAATTCCGATGCGGCGTGCCGTTTCCAAATTATTTATAATTGAAGTTAGACATTAAGTCGTTGCGTGCGCATATTCAAGCAGTCTGCCAGAAACAGTGTCGCCGAACGTGTTCTTCTCTTGGTTTCCACAGACATAACAAATGTAGCTTTTGCTAACCCAGCTTAAATTTATCACTTCCGAAAGACGCACATTTTAACTGTTAATGAGCATCTGAACAAGTGGTAACTCACGGGCCCACAGATGTCTGTGCATCACTGCATTTTAGGGCATACTGGTGCTTGACTTTGCTTTTCTGGTTGTTTCTGACCACACTGTATGTCTAGTGTAAGGTTTGGTCCCAGGAACCTACAATCATCCATTCTCAAGCCGCGTTCTGTAACTCCCATCTGAAGGAGACACTTCAGGAATGTGGGACAACTCCACTAAATGGCAGAAGGATACTCTGCAGGCTACTAGACTACTTTCTTATTTTGTGTGTTTGAGTAGAAAAGCAATGCCTCTGCGAAAAAAAACACTGTTCTTATATTACTTAGCAAGCGTTTTCATCTGCTACTTCTTTCCAAGCGATTATGTGTTTTCTTATTTTAGACATCGCTATCAGCTGTCTGTTCACTGGAAAAGGTATAACCGGTTTTTGGCTTGCAAGGCCATCATCACACTCTAACTTGCTACCGTCGTCAAAGAATTTAAGTTTGTAAACAACTTCGAAAAAGATGTTATCCGTCTAGATTGAAACACGAGCACAAAATAAATGCCATCTTTGGCAGTGCATCGGCAATGCAATTAAAAAAGTAAAAAGCTGAACAGCAAATAAATATAAAGGGAGCAAACAAGGAAAAACATTAACACTGAACTCGAAAAACAATACCTACATAACAGTTTAAATTAACAGTCCGAATAAAATAAATTTGGTACTTGGCAAGAGTCCTGAAGAATGACTTGAAGAGGTACTACATGTGAAAAGTGATGCATCAATACTAGGCGCGCAGTCCGGAACCGTGCGACTGCTACGGTCGCAGGTTCAAATCCTGCCTCGGGCATTGATGTGTGTGATGTCCTTAGGTTAGTTAGGTTTAAGTAGTTCTAAGTTCTAGGGGACTGATGACCGCAGCTATTAAGTCCCATAGTGCTCAGAGCCATTTGAACCATTTTGATGCATCAATAAAGTGAAAGACAGGATTTACAGTTCTAAGAACAGAATATTTTAAGTACATAGACCAAAAAAAGTGGTTCAGAGCTCTATAGGACTTAACTGCTGAGGTCATCAGTCCCCTAGAACTTAGAACTACTTAAACCTAACTAACCTAAGGACATCACACACATCCATGCCCAAGCCAGGATGCGAACCTGCGACCGTAGTGGTCTCGCGGTTCCAGACTGTAGCGCCTAGAACCGCTCGGCCACTCCGACCGGCAAGTACATAAACAATTACAGTAAAATAAATAAATACAGGAACGTAGAGAACAGAAAAGAACACACAGAATGGGAAGCATTTGGCAAACTGTGGGGATTAAGTGAAGTTTAGGGGAGGGGAAGTCTTGAGCTGTATTTGGTCATTTAATGTTAAATGAGGACTATGAGAGAGATGTTTTTTTGATTTCCAGGGCTTCCAACAGGCAGAGTTTTGGTAAGTTAAAAACATGAGACTGTATTTGGTAGCTGTGGCCCTCATTCAGTACATGCTGAGCAACTGTGGAGTCAAAATTCTGCAATCTAAAGCAGCATTCATGTTCAGCCAAGTCACCCTAGTTGCTTTATCTCTGCCTGACTGGCATCGAAATTCATTACAACATACATAATGAGATTTTCACTCTGTAGCGAAGTGTGCCCTGATACGAAACTTCCTGGCAGATTAAAACTGTATACCGGACCGATACTCAAACTCGAGACCTTTGCCTTTCACGGGAAAGCGCTCTACTAACATTTAAAAAAAAAAATTATTTCTTCAACCCGGCTGGGAATTGAAACCGGGCCCGCTGCATGGTAGGCAAACACGCTACCACCTTTTTTTAATTTTTTTTAAGGGATAGTGGACCGGTGGGGACTCAAGGGGCAAAGAGGGCAGGGGTCGAAACCCGAGGCCTGGCCACAGTGTCCCGCTCACCACCATTGTGCCTGTATGGCATGGGGAAGTGGGAGACACAGGAATCAACAGAGGTGGAAGGGGTGGTTGTTGTTTATTTATTTGCATTTTGTTTTTGTAATAATCACTATTATTGTGAAACTATGTGGAACATACATCAGCTACAGAGAAGAAAATATAAATGCTGGGCAAAGAAAAAGAAAAGCAAAAGGAAACAGAAATGAAATCCGCGCAATCTACGACGCGCACTTCCATCCGTGGAGGCCAGCGGTAGAATCGGTCATAGGCGGTTTAAACTCAGACACCGCCGGGTGGAGGAGGGGTTGGTGCCCTCAGCTCCAGGCACCCCCCCCCCCCCCCCACCAACTCAGTGTAGGTCTAACAAAGACTCCTCGAAGATAGTCAGTAAATAATGTTTGGTAACGTGGCATGTTTTCGAGAGCTGCACAGGCTGTTCGTAAATACATCTAGGAGGCGTGATTTACGTCCCTCATGAAAGAGATATGCGACCATCCACCCCTTGACGCACGTAATTGAATGACATTTGGCGGCGGGAAAATGTTTGCCGTCCGGGTACAGGAACATTCGCGGTTCGATTGTGTCTGGTGGCACTAGGAGATGGCAGGCAATGATTTGCTGCACGAGGCGCCAGACGTCTTGCGAAGAGGCGCATGTCAGACGGTGGTCATCAGTGTTCAGTTGCCGGAAAGGAGGCAAAGAGGGGAATCTGACAAACCAATGTCGTTCAGTCGCTGTTTCGTTGCAAATTTCCTGTTGACTATGTGATACCACAGTGGTCGTACATCCGTAGGGTGGAAGGGCTGGTGGATGGTAGTCCACACATTACAAGAACTAAGTATTAGACATCGTCACTCCGTGGAGATTGCCACCCAACTGAGCTATCCAAGCACGACTCACGATCCTTCCACACAGCTTTACTTCCGCCAGTTTCAATTTTGTATACGTTTCTACCACCAGGTCCGCTCTTTCTTGTAATCCTCCCTCTACATCCGAATCAAAATCCCCCATGATTATAAGGATTTCATATCTCTTCACATACAGAGGTACCCTTGAATATCGTCATATACTTTCTCTGTCCTTTCAGCTCCTGCTTACGACGGCGGTATCTGTACGTGAACTATTGTTTTCTGCGTTGTTTTGCCGTCGAATCTGATGAGAACTACCCTACTATTGTACTGTTCGCACTACTGCACTCTCTGCCATGCTTTCCTACTCAGGACGAATCCTAGTCCGGTTATACCATTTTCTGCTGCTGTTGTTACTCATCTGATCAGAAATCCTTGTTTTCTTTCCATTTCCCTTCAATGACGATAGCTATACCTAGATTAATCATCTGTGTTTCCCTTTTCGAATTTTCTAGCTTCCCTACCACATCCAAACTTCTGACATTCCACCCCCCGACTCGTAGAACTTTACCCGTCTTTTTTACATGGTCACCTTCCCATTGGCAGTCCCCCGAAATCTTTTGTCAATGGAGAGGTCATCACGACACTGTTGCAGTTGCAAGCGACATATCCTGTCACGTGTTCTAAACGAAGCAATTTCCAGTGCCTTCTGCATCCTCGTACCGTTGACCTTTGCCGATTCTCCTACTTTTAAGGGCAGTTTCCTACCCTTAGGCCGACAGAGTGCCATGAACCTCTGTCCGCCCCTTCGACCTCTTTGACAACGCCGTTAGTAGGACGAAGATGACCTCATATGCCGGATACCACCATTGATGATTTTTCTTTTTTAAAATTTGAGCTGTGGCTAGATTCGAACAGGGGACCTTGGACGTTTTCATTACTACGCAAAGACGCTGCAGATAGACCATTCTTTTGCCTCACGTCATGCTCTTCAACATTCGTTTAATAAGGCACTTATTACTAACTTCCACAAAAAAAACTTGTGATTAATGCAGACCAGACAAGTTTCCAATACCAGTCAACTTACGACAGAATTCTCGCTGAAAGAAATTAAGAAATTGTGTTTGTTATAAGGCGCGATATGAACAAAAAAGGTGACTCACCCATACACAGCGCAATACGCGATAACGATCCTGGTGAATTATTACTGCAAGTGTTTTTGTATTAGCAAGAGGCCATCGGAAAGTTTGGACTAAAAGTTCAACAAACTGTTGAGAGATTAACGATGGACTTTCGATTACGTAACTTGTTAGAAGTCTGGGAAACTTACCACACAGGTCTACAGTTCGTTTTTGATCAGCGTCATGCTTCCTTCGTGGGAAAGGAATCGAATCGTTCCTCCTAATAACGGATTCTTGGAGGGGGGGGGGGGGGGGGTGTTAAACGAATCCTGATTCACCGATGACTTGCACAGTTAAAGTCGAATCCCCAAAATGTAATCATGCCAACCATGCGACGTTTTCTTTCCTATCGGAAAAAAAACCTTTATCAAGCACCTTCAGAACTGTTCATTTCTGACTGACAACGAACGAGATATTGCTTCTCGTGAATATGCTATTAAAAACCATTCCATCGCACATCACCAACTGTCAACACCTGTATTTGCCAAAACGTTGCGTTACGCATGGTTTGCATCCAGACTATTGGAAGAAACAGAAATTTTTCAAAATGTCGAGATGAGTTTTCCCTTATAAACTATGAACATTTCCTGTAAATACGGGAAAACTGCCTTCATTCGACGTAGTAGATACCGTTTCAGTTTGTTTTCCATGTCTGTAAGCCGGCCCCGGTGGTCTCGCGGTTCTAGGCGCTCAGTCCGGTGCCGCACGACTGCTACGGTCGCAGGTTCGAATCCTGCCTCGGGCATGGATGTGTGTGATGTCCTTAGGTTAGTTAGGTTTAAGTAGTTCTAAGTTCTAGGGGACTGATGACCACAGATGTTAAGTCCCATAGTGCTCAGAGCCATTTGAACCATGTCTGTACGACAAATTCCAGCCTGCAACGTGTGATGTCGTGAGCACATCCGATGAGTAATTGTCCATTATTCTTGCGGTCTGGCACATAATGATTTACTACATAACTGATTGTGAATAACGTCATTGGCATCATTATTTATCGAGAGTTGACTTGGGCTTTCCAAACTTGTCTCTCGTACTTGAAAATTTAATTAAAAATAATATAATCAAATAACATATGGAATTCACTACAACTTCATGGAATGTACGTGTTTTTCTTCATTATATTACCTTTCAAATGTCATATAAATTAAATAATGTGACCAATGATGTGGGGTTCGAAGCGTCAAATTGCCCACGACCGTCTTGCAAGGCGCGAACACTAAACACTTGACGACAATGACTTCGTACGGCCAGCACCTTCGCACAGGTTCATCAGTTACATAATATAGTTGTAAAACTCCTCTTGCGGTATTCTTGGAATTGCTAGAGTAGTGCCCTTTACTACTTGCACATTACGTTGTTTTAATGGCCTGCTAAAAGTGTACAAAGTGACCCCAACGTCGTCGCCTGCCCCATGTGTTTTAAGGTGTTTTAAGGTGCAACTAACATCTTACAGAACGGCCAGTAGTAGATGCTCTGAAGGTCTTAAGATATGCTAAGCGTCTGCTTGAATTGTTCTAGCAACTGTTTTCTAAAGATAACTGAAGTGCCTAAAATTTGTCTACAGGATCTGGTTAGCCTAGAACCATTATATAGCAACGGTTAAGGTGCTTGGTGGCTTGTGGAGGTTGTTTTCTGAATTTTACATTTTTTAAAGTGGTTTTAAAATTTTTATGTTTACTGCTTTAAAATTTTTTGAATTTTACTGTATCCACATTTGTATTTGCCCTGAATGTGGTACCCTTGAGGAGGGCCGGGTCAAATGTTTGTTGTTGTGTCCCTGCAAAGTCTTTGAGAGCGTTTCTGTGTGTGTTGTAGTTACATCACTACTTTACTTGTGTCACTGGTACCGGGGATTGGTGCCTGAGGTCTACCTCTGAATTTTTTGTGCCGCCTGCCCACTTGCATCACGATCCGACATCGACCAAACCAGTCGTAATTTATTCTTGTTGGACATGCTTCCTTCTTGTGATAGGAAAATCGTGCAACATGGTTAAACATTAAAATGAGGTTCGATTAAAAATTATTCCTTAAAGTTTGTTGGTTCGAAGGAAAAGAGACGTTTATGCCTGGAGTTCTTTAAGGTTCTAAAAAAAGATATTTATGCTCTGGGTCCTTTAAAAGCTTGTGTTGTTCTAAAGAAAAGAGGGTTTGTAACATGTTAGGAAAGAGTTTTGTTGCTCAATAAATTAGTTAGAAAGACTGCTAAGTAGCAAGTGATGTTCAATATGTTTCCGTCCTTTCCTCTAGGACAAGCCTGTTGTTATCCTTTTTATCTTGGTGTAAGTTCTTCCTGGTCATATCAAAATGGCAGTAGATCATGGTTATGTTCTGGTCTATTTTTCTTTTACTGTACGTCGTTCGTCTTCTTGTAAGCCATACATATACAAATATTTCTTTTGGTAGGGGGAGAGGTTGTTGTAACATTTATACCGCTTAGGAACTTTTGATATCTGTTGCAGGTGCCCTTTCCAGCCTGGAAGCTCGTTCTGTGATCAGGGTGGGGGCCCTAAAGAAAGATGGAATTGAAATATGAATTACGGGACGAGCTCCAAGCTAAGAAGGTGACATAGGTGAGTTATGCTTACGCCTCCGTGAAGCAGTCGTGTTTCCTGCGTGTGCCATTGTGGACCGCGTAGGTCAGGTACGTACCATTCTTTCCTAGTAGATTTAGACAAGAATGTTGACTTCCTGGCCGTTCTAGTCCCTCTCACGTGCTAATTTACTGCCAGCAGGCGCAGATCGCACGTTTATCCAAAAGATGCTCCCTCTAGGGCTAAAGTAAATGAATTACAAAGTGGGGTAATCCTAAGTGGCTTAGGATGGGATCGTGCATCGCTGGATGGTGAAAGGAGTAGTGCGACAGAAGAGCGTCCAGGCGAAAATCACAGTCCTGTAAAACAGAATATGTCTAACGAGGCAGCCTGTTTTGCCACACTTCCGAACCTGTTTTTTAGCACGATTAAGGGCCTCGATTATCTTGCCTTAAATACCGTTCATCAGTTGGTGAAATTTTTGCGGCTCTTTGTAAACCTGGAGAAAGATATCGCGGTTTTTAGGGCTGCTTGGGATTTGTAAGGGTTTTTCAATTGAAATGGCGACAGTGTCCCGCAACGTAAGGGCGATTTGCAAAAGCTATTCTCTATGTTATTTAAGTGAAGGCTCTCTACTTGGATCAGAAACGAGCTAATTAATCAGTATTTCTTTCACGTACGGCAGGTTGGGGAACTCCTTACTGATTGTAGGAAATGCATATTGCCACACTTGTGTCCGATGTGCGTCTTTCGAAGGCAGAGGTAGTCGCTACTGTCGTGCACGGTATCAACCAAGAGGATCACTCCTAAGTTTTATTTTCAAACAGACCTACCACGTTTCAAGACGTAGAGCATCTGGTTTCTCATGTCATCGGGATTGCTCAAGCAAATGGCAGATGTGAGCACCCCAGGGGAGTCGTACATCCACTGGGTGAGAGGACTATTCTTCGTAGTGATGTCACTTGTGGTAATGGACGATATTTTGACTATTGGAAGCTGACGCATTTTTCCCGCTCGTGTCACCAAAAACTGAAATCGGCGCAGAACAGCTCATTCCAAAGGTCAAATAGACGCCATGGCACTTCCTTTATGCCTTGCGTCTAAATCATCTGAGTGCGGCTGGTTTTTACCCCTACGTTATGCTAGCACAAGCACTAATTACGCGCCAGTGTGCGGAGTTTTAGACTGTCGAAGTTCAGTGTCCTTGGTTGGTTATGAATGGTATGTTTAATATTAAGCCGTTTGCAAGTCTACTAGTTTATGGGAGCAGCTGGCCATTCTTAGCTCGTTGCGTGTCCATTGACTGACTGTTGATTTACTACTGGGCTGTGATTTTTATTAGTAAGACCGGACTCGTCTCGGATTATGAACAAGGAAGCTTTTATTTTAAGTTCCTTTTGCCTTTTTGAGAACAGGGAGAGGAGAATCGCCCCACTGCACATGGGTTACGTGTTTTAATGACCACAGTGGCCAAATATTCGACTGATGAGCTCAAGGTCTTCACAGTCCTATTTATGACAGAGAAGTTTAAGTTTTACACAGAGCATCATCATTTTACCTTATAAACAGACAATCAGGCGCTCTCAGGGATCCTAGCGCGCCCCTGTAAAATGGGGAACATTGCGGGTGGGCGGTGCATATTTCGGCATTCAGATTTGCTGTAAAGCATAAAATGGCAGGAAAAATGTCGTCACGAACGTACCAACTTATTTGTTTGAGTATGGTGATGACGAAAATTTAGCTCTATCCGTGTCCAGTCAGGGAACCGCTATTGGAGCAATCTTGGCAGAGGTGCCTGAATCATTTGATGGTTTTGCTCAACAAAAAGATCCCGAACCTGAGTTGTCCCACATAAAACAACGTCATCAATCAGGGCTGAAAATTTCCAGGTACCAGCTTAATAAAGGCATTTTGTGCTTACAAATCAAGGGGGATGGTCAGTGGAAGATCTGTTTACCCCGAAATCTTATTCCCAAAAATTTTAGATATTACCATCAGTATTTACTGGATGGACATTTAGGTATTTATAAAACTATTCACAAGATCAAGCAGCATGTCATTTGGTCCTCGCTCTGCAAAGACGTAAGGAGGATGGTTGGGCAGTGGTATGAATGTAAGTTGGCAAAGCGTATTTCAGGTAGTAAGATCGTATTGTTGCGTTGCATCCACGCCAAGCGTCCTACATAGCTGCTTTTCATTGATTATGTCGGTCATCTTTCCCGAACTCAGACGATTTACCGATATATATTTGTTGCGGTGGACGCCTTTTCGCTTTTTACGTGGTTGGTGCTGAGCCGGGGAGGGGGTAACTATGGGACCAGTATTAAACATCTTAGTAAAATAATTTCACTCTTTGCTCCTCTTGTCACTCTTGTTGGTGATAATGCCCCAGCTTTTAGCCCTCAGGAATTCTGCAGGTTTTCTTTCGGGCGTACATTATGCAAGTACCACCAACTATTACCCTCGACCTTCTTTTGTGGAGAAGGTTAACAGGAAATTGAAAGCAGCATTTATAACTTTCCCGTCGGAGGCGCAGTTGGCTGTCTTTAACACGCGAGGCCGAAGCTCGCCAAGCTGTACTAGCGTTCTTAATGTTCACCCATTCTCTAAATTCGCCACTGTCCAAGTTGTGGGAAACAGCAGATTTGCTTCGTGATCAGATATGGCCGAGGTTCTTAGAGGGCAAGAGGAAACATCGCCGGGTCCATCAAAGGGAAGCAGCGCGCAGCGATCGGGGTGTTGGCCTACCTTAAGTAGGCGACGTGGTGTATTTCCACAACTTTGGAGGCCGTGACAAAGGGTAGAATTAAGCCACGTTTTGTGGGTCAGTAGCACATCCTGGAAGTCACTGCCCCGGTCACACGGCTAGTGAAGGACGAGGCCTCTGACTATATGCAAAGGGCGCATATTAGCCATGTCAAACATGCTAGCATTCATTAATGCATTTGTGCCCTAACTGATCTCCCTCTGAGCTGTGCGGTGTGATCGATACTTCATGCCTTGTGAGTTGTACACTGTCATTGCTCATGACAGGATCTTTGGTTTTCGGATTCTGGGCAAGAGAGATGGGTTACGTTTTGCAGCTATCTGCGGTTGCTTGCAGATGATGCGTCGTATTCGGTAAAGTATCGAAGTCGAGTGACTGTAGGAAGATACAAGATGACTTCAATAAAATTTCCAGTTGGTGTGATGAATGACAGCTAGCCCTAAATGTGGAAGAATTTAAGTTAATGCGGACGAGTAGGAAGATCAAATCTGTTATGTTCTGATACAGTATTACTAGTGTCCTGCTTCACACAGTCAAGTCGTTTAAATATCTGAGCGTAATGTTGCAAAGTGATATGAGATGGAACGAACATGTGAGAATTGTGGCAAGGAAGGCGAATGGTCGACTTCGGTTTATTGGGAGAATTTTAGGAATGAGTGGTTCACCTGTAAAGGAGACTGAGTGTAAGACGCTGGTGCGACCTATTCTTGAGTACTGCTCGAATGTTTGGGATCCGCACCAACTCGGATTAAAAGAAGGCTTCGAAGCAATTCAGAGGTGAGCTGCTAGATTTGTTACCGGTAGGTTCGAACAACACGCAAGTGTTCGGAGATGCTTCGGAAACTCAAATTGGAATCGCTGGAGGGAAGGCGACGTTCTTTTCGAGAAACACTGTCGAGAAAATTTAGAGAATCGGTATCTGAAGCTGACTACCAAACGATTCTACTGCCACCAACATACGTTGTACGTAAGGACCACGAAAATAAGATACGAGGCATTAGGGCTCATACAGAGGCATATAGATAGTCGTTTTTCTCTCGCTCTATTTGCGAGTGCAACAGGAAACGAAATGACAGGATATCCTACGCCACGCACCTTACGGAGTTTTTCGGAGTATCTGTGTAGATGTAGATGAAGGACGGGAAGCCGAAGCTGAGCGGTCTGTGTGAACAGACGTGCAAGGGCCAATGTACTGTTTCTTAGGGAGACATTGCCAGTAGTTCCGGCGCTGGCAGTTTTCTAGTGGGGTGCTGGGAGCCGGCCTTGCGGGATGGAGCGGTGTGGCTGTTATCGCAGCGTGCTTGTTGGTGTCGTAGACTGCATCAGGCCTGCATCTTCTTTGGATTTCCTGCCTCGAGATTGTCGCCTGCTACACCACGATAAGTATCGTTCGTGATAATTCTCGAAAAACCCATCTCTGTCGTCGGCAGCTTGTTGTGTTGGAACAACTTGGTGCCCGCTTCCCAGGTGGTTTGAAGTTTGTAGTCATACAGCTGCATGGTGATCGATTGGTTCTTTGCCAAATCAATCACTAACATGTGATCGCCTCTCTCCCATAGAACAACTGGTTTGCCTATTAGAGTTTATTACCCTTAAAAAAACTGTGGGCGCCCTTTTTTAATTTGAGATTTAATGACTGACTTCTTGTGGCATCCACCCCATTTGTACTTAGTGGGACCTTCGTGTGACAGCCACCTTACAGAAGGGCCAGTCTTAGATTTTGTTTAATGCTCCGAAGGTCTTAACATTGGTACATTCCTGGTTGAATTGTTCTTGCAGCTGCGTTCTAAAGATAACTGAAGTGCCTAAAACATGTCTAGGCAATCCGGTTAGTGTAAAACGTTATCTCGCGAAGGTTAAGGTGCTTGATGGTTTTTGGAGGTTATTTTCTGAAGGCTACTTTTACATTTGTTAAGGTGGTTTTAATGTTTTCTATGTTTAATGGCTCTGAGCACTATGGGACTTGACTGCTGAGGTCATCAGTCCCCTAGAACTTAGAACTACTTAAACCTAACTAACCTAAGGACATCACACACATCCATGCCCGAGGCAGGATTCGAACCTGCGACCGTAGCGGTCGCGCGGTTCCAGACTGTAGCGCCTAGAGTCGCTCGTCCACTCCTGCCGGCTATGTTTAATGCTTTAATAGCTTTTTAATGTAGCTGCACCCACATTTGTATTTGTCTTCAGCGTGGAATCATTGGGGTGGGCTAAAGGTTAATGCTTGTGTCCTTGCAGTTTGTGAGAATTGCTTTCTGAGGCCTACTTTTACACATGTTAAGGTAGTTTTAATACTTTCTGTGTTTAATGCTTTAATGATTTTTAAACTTTGCCCCACCCGCATTTGCATTTTCCTTGAGTGTGGCATCCATCAGGCGGTCCAAATGTTTTCTGTTGTTACCTTGCATAGTCTAAGAGAGCTTTGCTACGTGTGTTATAGTTACACCACTGATTTGCTCGTTTCGTTGTGACCGGGGACTGTGCCACCTGCGGACTTGCGCCACAATCCGACGTCGGCGTGACAAACTGTAAGTTATTCATGTTTGATATACTCCCTTCTTGTGACAGGAAAATCTTGAACATGGCTAAAGATTGAAGTGAGGCTTGAGCAAAACTGTATTCTTTAAAGTCTGTTGGCTCGAAAGAAAAGAAAGTTTATGTTTTGTGTTCTTTAAAGTTTGTGTTGTTATAAAGAAAAGAGATATTTATGCTTTGAATTCTTTAAAACTTCTATTTTTCTAAATAAGAGATGTTTATGCTTGGACCCTGTAACAGGTTGCTAAGGAGTCTTCAAGGTCGATAAATTGGCTATAAGGATCGCAAAGTAACAAGCGATGTTCAATAAGATTCGCAGCCCTTCCTGTAGAGCCTGCTTGTTGGTGCCCTTTGTCCTGGTATACGTCCTTGGTGACCGCATCACAAGTGAAGCATGCTGACAGAAATAGTTTCGCATCTTGTTGGGCAGTAGTTGTCATCCAGAAGGAATCAACAAGTGGCCAGAGTGCGCCACCTCCTATCCGTCTGACAATGATCCTGGAACTCAGCTGTCAAAATGCTCTCATGTTTCAGAATCTCCCATGGGTCAAAAAAACCTGTACCATTCGTGCTGTACTTCTATGTATTCGTTTAATATTCTCAGTTAGTCATATTTGGTACGGGTCCCACAGACATGAGCAATATTCTGGAATGGGGCGGACGAGTATTCTATTCGCAGTCTTCTTTGTAGGCTGGTTACCAATGAACCGCATTCTGACATCTGTTTGCCTACGACCGAGCCTATGAGATCGTTCCATTTCATATTCGTGCAGATTCTCACACCCATATACTTGGATGAAATGACCGAATCAAACTTGTGTCTCATTGTAATTATAGTCTCCGGACGATACGTTTTCTCGTTTTGTGAAGTGCACAGCTTTAAATTTCTGAACATTTAAAGCAAATTTTTGCACCACTTTGAAAACTTATCAAGATCTGACTGAATAGTTGTGCAACCCCTTTCAGACAGCCCCTTTCAGACATCTGCGAACAATGGTTCAAATGGCTCTGAGCACTATGCGACTTAACTTCTGAGGTCATCAGTCACCTAGAACTTAGAACTAATTAAACCTAACTAACCTAAGGACATCACACACATCCATGCCCGAGGCAGGATTCGAACCTGCGACCGTAGCGGTCACGCGGTTCCAGACTGAAGCGCCTTTAACCGCACGGCCACACCGGCCGGCCATCTGCGAACATATGAAGTTACTATCAATATTGTCTGCAAGGACATTAGTATGTCACATGAACATCAAAGGTCCCAAGACAGTTCCCTGGTTCGAATCCTGCCTCGGGCATGGATGTGTGTGATGTCTTTAGGTTAGTTAGGTTTAAGTAGTTCTAAGTTCTGGGGGACTGATGACCTCAGATGTTAAGTCCCATAGTGCTCAGAGCCATTTGAACCATTTTGAACAGTTCCCTGGTCCGAAAGAGGTCAAGGATATTGGTCGGTAATTATGTGGGTCAATCCTGCTACCCTTTGTGTAGACGGGAATAGCATGTGGATTCTTGCAGGTACTGGCAACAGTCTTTTGTTCGAGGGATCTACGGTAGGTTATGCTTAAAAGAGGGGCGAACTCCGGCGCGAATTGAGTGCAGAATCTGATGGGTATTCCGCTGCGCCCTGGAGCTTTGTTCAGTTTTAACGATTTAAGCTGTTTCTCAATGCTGTTGACACTAAAGTATACTTAATTCGTCATTTAACTGTTAGGGAGAGTTAAATTGGTGCAATACTCCACGGTTTTCCTTTGTAAAGAACATTTGAAAACGAAGTTAAGCATTTCTGCCTTTGATTTGATACCCACAATTTCAGTTCCTTTCTCGTCCACGAGCGTCGGGACACTAGTTTGGCTGCCATTACAGCTTTAGGTTTGGTGAAAAATCTTTCGGTAGTATTCTGCTATCTGAGTCACTGAAGGCTTCACGCATTGCTTTCTTGACAGCTAAGCGCATTTTATCTAGCACCTTCCTACCTATACCCCTACGCTTTGTTTTTCACTTATTATGCAGTAGTCTCTGTTTCTTTGTCAAGGCAATGTATGTAGTAAACAATTACATAAAGAGAAGTACGGAGAATATTTTCTTCTTGAAGGAGGCCTTTGTGACAGGTAATCCCTTTCCGAGTTAGTAGGTTTGGTAGATGTAACATCTGGATTCACATTATGACAACGGAATCATCTTCATCGGTATAGTCGAATCACTTGAAAATACTCTCACCTTGCGCATCTTTATACGTCTAATGATGTCACTATCATTGGAATCGTCCTCAGAGACATGAAAATACTCTTTCATTCAGTCATCCGGATCTTCATTCTCAGTGGAGCATCTGAATAATCATCGTCAAAGACTTGCGAAAGTATTTCATTCCTTCCGTTTTCTGACTAGGGCCATTTCTAAAAGCAGGATGAACTTAAGACGAAAATAGCAGCTATCTGAAATATCACAATACGATCAAAAAACTAAATAAGCAAAAAGTACATGAAGCAATGAAGTTTAATATATTGAATACTTGTGCAAACACCTAAATAGACGAATTCGATAAAATATATCACAGCAGATGAAAAGATGGCAGCTTCATATAACGTGTAGAAAACACGAGTGATCTCGAGACCCGGATGGCGCGCGAAACACGAGTAAACTCGGGATCCGGTCACAATGCGTTAACATTTCTGTGGCACTGCGGGCTACTTCTCGTTAGCCGACCAACTAATTTTATACTTTCGTGAGCGCCCTCAGTGATGGCCGGTAAGCGATACAGGTGAAGAAGACTTACAGGAAACCAATAGCAGCAGCGGGTGCGCCGCGCCGTCGTCAATGGAGCCCGGCAGTGGCCGCAGCTAGTGACCGTTAACCACTTCACCGTCATCGGAGCAGTTTAACAGCGCTGAATGGTCCCCTAATTGAGCGCTTAACTCCTCGCAATAGTCTATAAAACTGGATGTGTAGACGCGGCCACTTGACTGCCTATTTCCGCAACCGGATACCCTGTAGGCTGTTTGCGCAGGAAGGTGGCGGTTATCTTGAGTCAGATCTTAACATCCCTTGCCCTTATTTAGCCTAAACGAGAGATACGGCGTTGTGTTGACCAAATGAGTGCTCCAAATCGTTTTTTTATTTCCTATGCTATATTTATGCTGTTCTAAATTTGTTTCTCGATTTTATTATTAATTAACTAATGGGAATACACTAGTATCAAGATCATAGCAGCCGTATACGGTTTTTCAAAAGAGTTACAATCAATGTAGATAAAAGGGAAACATTAGAATGGGATTAGCGACGAACTAAACATAAAGACTTGGGACAATATCCTAGACGGTACGAAGAAATCCACCTTGTAAAGAAAGCAACGTACGATAGACAAAGCAAGAAGGACATAAGAAGCAAATACAACTAAAAGAGGTTCATCACAAAGAGAAGTCTGCTAAAAGACAGACCATAATTTGGGAAATATGTCCGAGAATAGCCCTCTGGAGCACAGTACTGTTTTTTTTTTCTTTTTTTTTCCAGTCGTCCGACTGGTTTGATACGAACTACGACGAATACCTCTTCTGCCTTAGAGTAGCAGTTACAACTTAAGTCCTTAATTATTTTCTCGATTTATTCCGATCTCTGTCTTCTTCTACAGTTTTTACCCTCTACATCAGAGGTGTGCAACACGCCGCCCGCATGCTGCCCGAAGCAAGTTTCAAGGCAGCCCAAGCAGTGAGTATCTATAAAACTCTCGGTAAATAAAGTTCATGTAAAGTTATGATAAACTGAATATTTTCAATCTGAAACTCTCTCCAAATGATGCTCTTCTCTCATTGGTCCAAGTCTCCCCCCTTTTTTTTACTCAGCAGTTATTGTTAATGTTAAGTACATTATGTGTACCCAACAGATAGTCGTCTTTTTCCAATGTGCTCCAGGTAAGCTAAATGACTGGATGCCCCTGCTCTATAGTATTGTACGAAAGTTAATAACGGACTGTGGGAAAACCGCGAAACAGGAGAACCGAATCATTTGTGATGTTGTGTTACGTAAGGGAGGAGAACTTCCATGGTACTAGAGGGAGACACAGAAGGCGAAAAATGTCGACTGGGACGTACAGAACAAATAATTGGCGAGGCTGGATGTAAACGCTGCTCTGACATCAAGAAATTGGCACGCGCGAGGAAATTGTGGTGGGACGCATCGAAGTAGTCAAAAGACTGAGGGAAAAAACTACCTGCGGAGAATCTCCTACAAGAACTGAAGAGAAGCTATTCGGATGAACACGCTTCGCCTCCTAAGAAGTGCATGAGAGAATCTCTCCATCGTTCACCAACACTAACAACCTTTGTGCCTCCATTTCCCTCTGCTTCCGTTACCCTGATGTGATCCGCTGCTTAACGGCGCCAGTCATATCAGATTTCGAATAAACCCACCTCATGAATTAAGGCACCTAAGGAAGATTTTGAGGGTAGATGGTTACAGCTACTTCCAGATACTGTCAGTCTTCTCGTCTGCTGCGATAAGTCGAAGGGCAATCGTTATTTCATGATTCACTAAAGACAATGTCTTGTAGGCAATCTTCTGTGTGTCTCGATATCTGTAGCACGCCAAGCAGCTGTATCCTTTACTGCCCATTTCATTGATTGTCAACAGTATGAATGTTATGAGACTCAATTTTGATTAACTGTTTCCTACGAGATTTTTCTTTAATAGATATACTTTGGGAAATCATTATGCACAATTATATTTCAAATTAGTCTACTTTTTGCTTTAGTGTTTGATGTTATCAAATGTCCTATTATATTTGATTTCCTTTAGTTTCCTACTGAATTTTCAGTGAGTTAATGATTATTTTGGTTTCTCCATACTCTTTTCTCGACTGGAAAGTATCAGAAACAAAATTGTACGGGTGGTGTCTTTCCCTGTTTGCAGTACAATCGCCGGCCGGTGTGGCCAAGCGGTTCTAGTTGCTTCAGTCTGGAACCGCGCGACCGCTACGGTCGCAGGTTCGAATCCTGCCTCGGGCATGGATGTGTGTGCTGTCCTTACGTTAGTTAGGTTTAAGTAGTTCTAAGTTCTAGGGGACTGATGACCTCAGATGTTAAGTCCCATAGCGCTCAGAGCCATTTTTTGCAGTAGAATCGTGGGAGAGGTGATACAGTTTGTAGAGAAGTTTCGTAGGAAGCCTGTCAGTCGGTCTCTGCCAAATATCGTCAGCTCTTGCGATCTGACATGTATGACTCTGACCTGTGTGCTCTTAGCGTCTACAAAGTCCTCGCTAGTGTAAGAAAAAGCTGTAGTAGAACAAAGATAATCTACAGTGGGACAAAATTACGATCAGCTTGAAATGTGTTATCGCCTTCGCTATCCCAAATAACAGATCGTGGAAGAACCAGAAACACAAAATTCTGATTGAGGGATCAGTCATTATAAGTATTACGTACACCTTTCGCGAGATTATACAACAAAAGAGACTACCGAAATAAAAATCTTATACCATACTGAATTGTGATAGTGGCATGGCGATGGTGACGACATTATTGACATCAACACGGTGGAGTCGCCCATAGGGCTGCGAGGTTAGGGCGCCATGTCAGGGATTGCGCGGTCCTTCCCGCCGGAGGTTCGAGTCCTCCCTTGGGCATGGGTGTGTGTGTGTGTATGCTGTTCTTAGCATAAGTTAGTTTAAATAGTGTGTAACTCTAGGGACCGATGACCTCAGCAATTTGGTCCCTTAGGAATTCACACACACACACACACACACACACACACACACACACACACACACACACACACACACAATGGCTCTGAGCACTATGGGACTTAACATCTTAGGTCATCAGTCCCCTAGAACTCAGAACTACTTAAACCTAACTAACCTAAGGACATCACACACACCCATGCCCGAGGCAGGATTCGAACCTAAGACCGTAGCAGCAGCGCGGTTCTAGACTGAAGCGCCTAGAACCGCACGGCCACAGCGGCCGGCCACACACACACACGGTGGATGGCACTACATGGCACTTAGTCACTTGGCGATGGAAAGAAGGACTCTGTCGAAAGGTCGTGCGTTTTAATTGATCTGACGCTTTTCGAAACGATAGAATAATTCTATGAATGTCTCAGTTTGTTAACACAAATACTCAGATGACTGCAGCGAAATATTGACTCTATCATTGTTGTTGAACGAGAGGACTCTCAGAATGTTCGTTGAATGTTAGCCCGTGCGTTTATGACGTGGTTCACAAGCATCTTTGATTTAAGCTGATTAGAAACTACATGTGAGGGTAGTACACTGACCAGTCTCATTACCGTAACCACCTGTCAAAAGCCTGAATAACCACCGTTTACAGCGCGGACCGCTGTGAAACGCGCAGGAAGAAAATCAGTGAGAATCAGGAAAGTACCGATATGGATGTGGAGCCATGCCGACTCCAATGACGTGATGTTCTGCACTATGTTTTTCGTTTGAGGATCCATGGTGCGAACAGACCGATCGAGGTGATCCGACAGATTATCGATTGGATTCCAATCCGGGGACTGTGGCGCCCAGGGGAGTAGGAGAGTCTCGTACTGTTTTTCAAACCACGCACGTACACTGCGAGATGTGTGACACGTTGCGTTGTACTACTGGTAGACGTCATTGTGCGAGGAAAATCAGTCTGCATGTAGAGGTAGGCACGGTCCCAAGGATAGATGCATACTTGTGTTTATCCTTTATGCCCTCCAGAATGAAGAGATCGCTCAGGGAATATCACGGAAACATTTCTCAGGCCATAAAGGTCTCTCCTCCAACCTGGACCCTTCCGACAATCTTTACAGGATGTTTGTTTTCAGACGTTTAAGACCTACTCGCCAACGAACTGTAGTAGCACAAAGCCGGCGTCACCCCACTCTCCATTGTTGCGGAATGTATTCAAGATGGTGGATCGAAGATGATGGCGATAAATATGGCAACGTTGCAGTGACGTGATGGCGGGAAGTTCAAATTTTGGTGGGAAGATAGGAAAATTGGGCTACCTCGACTAACCTAACCCCCTCCCCTTCCCCCTCCCCTCCCCCAGAAAATGGCGTGAAGTTCAAATTCCATCAGGACAATGCAACACACCACAGCTACCTCCACTAACCTGAGAAAACGGCAAAAAATAGGTCACTTTGGCTACCTCCACTAACCTAAGTCATCTGACCACCACCTCTTCCTAGGAGTTGGAGGAAAAAGGACTCAGCCTGTGCTGGATAGGATTGATGTATGTCTTTATTTTCAGTCTTTATTTAAACAATTAGAGGCAGTATCACCATCAAGTGTGTTCACCCCGAGGTCTGGAGTCCAACTTACCTAGTACACAGTGCCGCCACCAGAGGGCACCGGCATCCCACCCATGATGTAATCTAAGATGGTGGTCTGGAGGGGAAAAATGGTGGGAAAATGACTCAGCCTGCTCTGGGCTGCTGAATAGGATGGATATAAATCTTTATTTTGCAGCCAGTCTTTATTTAAACAATCTGAGGCAGTACCGCCAACACTGTGTCCACGACGATGTCTGGAGTCCAACTGACCTAGTACACAGTACTGCAACCAGAGAGCGCTGTTGTCTCTCCAAGTGACATAATCCAAGATGGTGGTCTGGGGGGGGGGGAGAAATGGCGGGAAAAGGACCCAGCCTCTTCTGGGCTGCTGGAGAGAGGAAGGAGTGTACTTTATTGATTTTTGGAACAATTTATTTAGGGAGGGATCTGTTTATTATACTGATACAAAACACTGACTCTGACATGCTTGGGGGCCGAGCAGTTCTAGGCGCTTCAGTCCGGAACCGTTCTGCTGCTACAGTCGCAGGATCGAATCCTGCCTCGGGCATGGATGTGTGTGATGTCCTTAGGTTAGTTAGGTTTAAGTAGTTCTAAGTCTAGGGGATTGATGACCTCAGATGTTAAGTCCCATAGTGCTTAGAGCCATTTGAACCATTTTTGACATTCTTAGGGTCACACTGCACAGCACACAGAGCTGCAAACTGCTTATTAATCACCGCAATAATGCAGTACACTGATGTACAGGCACACAAACAACTTGTATATTAGCGAAATAATGCAATACACAGCATACAGACCTGCAAACTACTCCCAAATCACTGAAATAATGCAGCACATTGATGTGCAGAGAGGCAAACAACTCGTAAATTGTCAAAATAATTCATCTAAAAGGCTCTTAAATATGGTTGCTAATCGTCAACTGTCGAAATCATGTACTGCACACCTGTTCACAAAATAATGCAACAGACACCAAAACAACTCGTAAATTGCCAAAAGATAATGCATGTGTAACACTATGCAAACACACTCACAACGCTTAAACATCAGAAAATAATTCTGTGAACAAACACTCAGTGCACATAGAAAACGCTTTCGAACTATAATCAACCACAACTATCAGAGATTCCAACACGCCCACGCGCTTTGCAGCGCCAGCCAGGTGCAAGCCAGATGGTAGGTGAAAGTCGCATCTACAGTTACAGTTCTTCGAGTGTTATACTGATATCGCATCTCTATGTAGATAAGCATCAAGTCACCCCCTGGACTGTGCGCATGTGTTTGCCACTACTGGTCTAGCATTCTGCGTGGTTTCTGCTTGTTCTAAGTCGTGTCTCCCTACCACTTTCGCGCAACGACGCTCTGAGCGTGTTTTTTAGGGAATTGACTAGTTTGAACCTGGGACCTGTTGCTGGTAAGGAGACGCCAGACCACACATGACATGTAGAGTTCAGAAGAGTTCAGTGAGACTAGAGATGATATAACTAAATACTTAATGATTTCAGTGTCAGCTCCACTGCACTCCCTGTAAAAGAATCCTAATACTAACTAAATTTATTGCAAGGGGTTCAAGGCTTTACTATTTTTAGTTAGCTGGTGAAATAACGTCGAAAAAGCAGTTAAGTTTACCATTGGAAATTTTATTCTACTCACAAAACATTGTTTATAAATTGCACTATTGATGAAAGGAAATGTTTTAATACAGGATGATAAAAACCAACAGCGTTCAACAAAAATGTGAACAAATATTCCCTGAATGGGTTTCCAAGTTCTACAATGGATCGAAGGATGACCTATGCCATATCACATCTATAATCTAGGTTTAAATTAAGTTTCACAAAAAAGAAAACTATCAACATGGTCTACAGTGACCCTCAATTATCTTTAATTGCTTATGTAACTTGTAAATTACAGTGGCTGATGTGGCTTCTCAATAATTATATAACAGAAAAATCATCGTGTTTCAGATTTTAACTTACGTAGCAAATGTGAATACCATGAGCTTCAATTGACGATCGACACTAGTATTACGCAAAACGGGGATGTAACAGATGAGACTTCTGCAGTTCTGAGTGAAGCCTTATGCGCTCAAAAATGAGGCATCGCGTGCGTTCATTACTTTGTCGGTGTTCGTCAGGGGGTGGCGGCCAGCGCAGCTCCATCCAGCTCGCCGTCTCAGAAGCAACTCCTTCCTAACTTCTCCTTACTACCATTTACCGAAGTTGGTTTAAAAACAACTATCTGGCTGTGTTTTCATCTGACCAATCAGTGTCTCAATGTTAACCTTAAGCTCTGCCTACAAAAATTCTGTCTATCCAATAAGAAACATTATACTTTTCGTGGTGAGGCAATGTTTTTTAACGTTTGCAACGTAACAGAGACCCAAAAAAGTCTCACGCTAAAACTTGCGGCTGGTGTGGCCCTTTTAGTGTTATCGTAAGATCTATACTGTTCTTCTGGAGGGCTCTAGCTTTTAACATGGGCTGGGGGGTGGTCCTGCCGGTTAGCTGGAGACGTGGGTGTCTGTCCCTTATCGTAGGGCCTTCTAGCTTAACACGGTTCTGCTCTCGGCTTCTGTTCTCGTTTCTCCCTTCGTAACTGCGTCTGTCTCACGGTGGGAAGGTATGACATGCATTTAGGCATTCTTGTGTTAGTCTGTGGTATTCCATTTGCTCACTCGTTACTCGTATTACTTTGGTTAATTTAATGTCACGATTTATTCGGAGCTATGTGACATACTACTGGATTTGCTTATCATGTCGGGGTCTTCATGGAAGGTGTTGGATTTGCCTGACACCTTACACTGGTGTGATCCCTTCCTCTACCTGCGGTCCAATGAAGACTTAATTGCCTTGCGACTCACCCTCGCAGACACTGCAGAAATCCGTTCCATTGCTTCCCAGAATGACATCGACTGCTTTGTCCAACACAGTCCTAACGGTACGTGTTGTTGCATCTAGCCAAGCAAGCAAGGAATTCTTGACTAACATAAACTCACCACGTCCAGTTTCAAAGGTGGCTAATGACGACGACATAAACTCACCATGTCCAAGACCGTTAGAGCGTGTATTTAAAGCAGATCTGATTTGTGTGTATTTAAAGAAGGTCTGATTTGCATACTGGTAGTGGAGCTACTACCGCCAAGCAACTGGTGAGAAATTTGAATAGGCATCATCTTTCAGAGGCAGAAAGACGCCTACCAACTTTCGTTTATGTGCACAACTCTTTTGTGGTGGTGCAATTTTTTTGTCAGTATATTATACTGTATATCCTGCTGGCTCTGTACGCAGTCCTTGAGAGTGCTGCAGTGTATTTAGCAATATGATTGTTAATAATTCAGTTTATACTACTTCTTTGCACTCTCCAAATGTATTGGTTCGGTTATGTTCCTCCTTTCTTACCTCCATCTATTCTCATGCCCACATTTGCTACAACTTCTGTTACATCATTGCTTTTATTAATTTATTTTCACAGCTTTGAAGTATATGTTTGCTATAGTGTAACTATCTATTCTTATTGTACTTGCAGGGCATGTCAATTTTCAGGCTCTGCAACTACGTCAAGACACAATTTGACATATAGCGTTATATCTCAGTCTGTCCATAACCTGTAAATTATTTTCTAGTATGTGGCAGAGGACACGTTAGATTGATCTCTACATCTCGATACCGTTGCATTCACGTATGGAACATGGTAAGTCTGACTGCCCACTCTACTCCGTGAACTGTTACTAGATATTTTATTGGACTGTAAAGGAGTAAGGCGTGAAGAGTTAAAAAATATTTTTAGCTTTTTTTTAACGTTACCTTTATATTTAGGGGTAGGTGTCCTGTACCGTGATTGTGCACCCAATTCAACAGTTGGCGGCGAGGCATATGATGTGTTGCCGGCGCTGCAGGAGGCGTGTGGGGCATCGAAGGAGCCGAGCGCACGCCACTGCGAGTCGACGGGTGGGCGAGCGCGGCAGCGGGAATTAGTGTGGCGTGCGACAGCGAACCAGCCGGAAATTGAAGTCGGCACGGAGCCGTGGGCAGCAGCGGACTGTCAGCACATCGTGTATGGCGCCGGATGCGTGGGGGGGGGGGGGGGGGGGGGCGCCGTCCGGTGAGTCTGTTCCTCAGCAATCGGTTGGTTTGTTGTTGGTGTGGAGCCGTCGAGTCATGGAAGTGCGTCTTGGGAGGTAAGTCGCAGTAGGAGGCTGACGACACAAGTGACCGTCCCTGCATGCATGGAGCAGAGCAGCAGCCGCTGTTTGATGTCCAGATAAAAAAAGTTGGGGGCCAGCGGAGTGAGCGCCTAGGACAGGGCGTGCCAAACTTCATGCGTGCACGGAGTGCGGCCCTTGTGCGGGCTAAGGTCCAGTCCTTCTCAGAAGTACCCGGAACGGAGCGACATTCCATTGAGCATTGCGGTGTGGCATTTTTCAGTCAGCACAATTATCTTCAGTTCGGAAGAATGGTGGTGTCAGCGCTGTTTATTCTTCGCTTTTTGTTCATCGTACGAACGGCGTTCACAGGCCCTTGTTTTCTTTTCTTTTTTCGTCATCAGTCTTCGACTTTTTTGATGCGACCCGCCACGAATTCCTCTCCTGTGCTAACCTCTTCATCTCAGAGTAGCACTTGCAACCTACGGCCTCAATTATTTGCTGGATGTTTTCCAATCTCTGTCTTTCTTTACAGTTTTTGCTCTCTACGGCTCCCTCTAGTACCATGGAAGTCATTCCCTGATGTCTTAACAGATGTCCTATTATACTATCCCTTCTCCTTATCAGTGTTTTCCACGTTTCCTTTCTTCTCCGATTCTGTGCAGAACCTCCTCATTCCTTGCCTTATCAATCCACCTAATTTTCAACATTCGTCTGTAGCACCACATCTCAAATGCTTCGATTCTGTTTCACCACCATACAATGCTGTACTCCAGACGTACATTCTCAGAGATTCCTTCCTCAAATTAAGGCCGATATTTGATAGTAGTAGATTTTTCTTAACCAGGAATGCCCTTTTTGCCATTGCTAGTCTGCTTTTGATGTCCTTCTTGTTCCGTCCTCCATTGGTTATTTTACTGCCTAGGTAGCAGACTTCTTTAACTTCATCTACTTCGTAGGCATCAAGCCTGTTGCTAAGTTTCTCGGTGTTCTCATTTCTACTATTTCTCATTACCTACGTCTTTCTTCGATTTACTCTCAATCCTTACTCTGTATTCATTAAACTGTTCATGCCATTCAGCAGATCATGTAATTATTCTTCACTTTTAACTCAGGATAGCAATGTCATCAGCGAATCGTATCACTGATATCCTTTCACTTTGAATTTTAATTCCGCTCCTGAACCTTTCTTTTATTTCCATCGTTGCTTCCTCGATGTTCAGATTGAACAGTAGGGACAAAATGCTACGTCCTTGTCTTACACCCTTTTTAATACGAGCACTTCGCTCTTGGTCGTCCACTCTTATTATTCCCTCTTGACTGTTGTACGTATTGAATATTACCTGTCTCTCCCTATAGCTTACTCCTACTTTTTTCAGAATTTCGTACATCTTGCACTATTTTACATTGTCGAACACTTTTTCGGGGTCGACAAATCCTATCAACGTGTCTTGATTTTCTTTTAGCCTTGCTTCGATTATTAACCGCAATGTCAGAATTGCCTCCCTCGTGCCTTTACCTTCCCTAAAGCAAAACTGATCGTCATGTAGCGCATCCTCAGTTTTCTTTTCCATTCTTCTGTATGTTATTCTTGTAAGCAACTTGGATGCGTGAGCTGTTAGATGATCGTGAGATAATTCTCACACCTGTCGCTCCAGTGGCACTTGGCAGTCCAGTGGCACGAAAAGAAGCAGTCTAGCGACCTATCGTCACGAGCTTTTAAGAATGAATGGGAAGAAGAGAGGAATGAGAATTCTTAACATATATCACGCAGCCGCATAAGAGACGGGTTCAGCAGATTTTCTGTGCAACTTCATAACAGTACCATGTAGAAGGAATTTAAAGATTTAATTGACAATGAAAGGGCAAAAAATTATAACGACTGGCAGACGGGACTCATTTTTCTGTAAATCAGGAAGCACTCCATCCTAAATTTTCAAGCATAGACCGGGTGAAGAAATGGTAAAAAACCGGAAGTCGCAAGCATTATTCCAATGTCAGTTGTAACAGTTTTCGATGAAACTGAACGAAGAGTCTGCTTTATGCACTGAAGAGCCAAAGAAACTGGTACACCTGACTAATATCGTGCAGGGCCCCCCGCGAACTCGTAGAAGTGTCGCAATACGACGTAGCATGCACTTGATTAATGTCTGAAGTAGTGCTGGAGGGAATTGTCACCATGAATCCTTCAGGACTGTCCATTTGTCCGTAAGGGTATGGGTAGGTGGGCGGTGGGGCGGGGGGGGGGGGGGGGGATCTCTTCTGGACAAGACGTTGCAAGGCATCTCAGATATGCTCAATAATGTTCATGTCTGGGGAGTTTGGTGGCCAGCGTAAGTGTTTAAACTCAGAAGAGTGTTCCTGGAGCCGCTCTGTGGCAATTATGGGCATGTGTGGTGTCACATTGTCCTGCTGGAATTGTCCAAATCCGGCGGAATGCACAATGAACTTGAATGGATGCAGGTGATCAGACAGGATGGTTACGTACGTGTCACTTGTCAGAGTCGTATCTAGACATATCAGGGGTCCCATGTAGCTCCAACTGCACATGCGCCACACCATTACAGAGTCTCCATCAGCTTGAACAGTCCACTGCTGACATGCAGGGTCCATGGATTCATGAGGTTTTCTCTATACCCGTACCCGTCCATCCGCTCGATATAATTTGAAACGAGGATCGGCCAAAATGTTTCCATTTATCAACAGTCCATTGTCCGTGTTAACGGGCCGAGGCGAGGTGTAAAGCTTTA
This sequence comes from Schistocerca serialis cubense, assembly GCF_023864345.2. Taxonomy (NCBI): domain Eukaryota; kingdom Metazoa; phylum Arthropoda; class Insecta; order Orthoptera; family Acrididae; genus Schistocerca; species Schistocerca serialis. The sequence continues at coordinate 549,838,230 of NC_064641.1, forward strand.
TGTCGTGCAGTCATCAAGTGTACACGAGTGGGCCCTCGGCTCCGAAAGCCCATATCGTCGATGTTTCGTTGAATGGTTCGCACGCTGACTCTTGTTGCTGGCCTAGCATTGTAATCTGCAGCAGTTTGCTTAAGGGCTGTACTTCTGTCACGTGGCACTATTCTCTTCGGTCGCCGTGGTCATGTTTTTCCAGGATTTTTTTCCGGCCGCAGCGTTGCCGAAGATTTGATGTTTTATCGGATTCCTCATATTCACGGTGCACTCGTAAAATGGTTGTACGGGAAAATCCCCACTTTACGGGTACCTCGGAAATGGTGTGTTCCAACGCTCGTGCACCGACTATATCCGCACGTTGAAACATACTTAAATCTTGAGAACCTGCCACTGTAGCAGCAGTGACCGATCTAACAACTGTATCATACACGTGTTGTCTTACATAGGCATTGCCGACCGCAGCGCTGTATTCTGCCAGTATGCAAATCTCTATCTGAATGTGCATGCATATACCAATTTGGCGCTTCAGTATTATTGCTGCAACATAATTTGATTAAGTCAAGGAGAATAGCTGCAACGATTTTTCGATTTAAAACTCACTGATGCTGAATTTATGAAGGAAGTAGGAGTGCAGGAACGAAAATCAGAACACCCGGAGTAGATCGCAGACATAGAATTTTAAGTGAAATTGACTGCACATTGCCCACAGTTAGACATTGCAAGATGAGAAACATCTTCTTTCTGATTTGATGGGGATAATTTTTTTAAAATAGCGTTGTAGAAGGGAGGCATTCGGATAAACACAGTTCACTTCCCTAAGCTCACTGGCCTTGAAGGAAATATGAGGTCTGAAGAATTCATTGTGTCCTAGACAGAGTTATAAGGATAATTTCCTAAACTTTTTGGCCATACTGTCAATCTTACATCTGTTCTCGAACTGCCCTCGAGACAGTTTCAGTTGAAGGCGCCTGTATAACTGATTGCTGCAATTTAATCGTCATATTAATGACAAATCTTTTTACGTTAAAATTGTCGAGAACGTCTACATTGCTTTCCTGAGACTTAACACGCCTGCAGAAAGAGGCTGCAGAAGTGCTAAGTATTCCGACCAACATAAGTGTGTGAAAGACGTTGTTTAAATTATGAAACAAAATAAGTCACGTTGGCATATCTGTGAAAATGTCTGCATCTGTCAGTGTTTCGAAAGATTGTACTAGACAAAAGTATGTTACGTCTTAAGCGCCTCAAAAATAAATAATACTGAAAATTTATTTTGTTTGTGAATTATGTTATTGAGAAATATGGAATATAAAACGAAGTTTTATGTGGTGCTACTGCACTGCCATTTAAATGCGGTGTAATCGCAGTTTCCCCATCAGCGCCTCAGACAACGTGGCTTGGCTGTGGGGGAAGTCTGCCAGCCAGGCTGAACACTGACATTCGTGGCAGGAAACGGCTCACGAGGCGAATTCTTGGTCACCCCTGACCCGGGAGACGAGTGGCAGTTGTCTGATAGCAACTTGTGGTGCTGGCCGCATATACTAGAAGGATGGTGTGGCAGGTGTGATCTTGGTGTCCTGACTCTGCTGGGAGCAGCAGTGCAGCATAGCCTGGAAAGGTACAGCTAAGGAGCTGAGTGGCAGCTGGCGGCTGTCGACGCAGGAGGATTGCCACCAAACACAGGAGGAGTGGGCCAGACGGTATTTTGTTGGTCTCTGGCTAGTTTCAACCTGGAATGCACGGATGTGGCGTATGCCCTACTCCGGACTGTTCAAAGAAGCTTTAAAGAACAGCAGCGTGAATTAAGAATCCTTGATACTTGTTAAGAATTTTGCGGCTTAGCTGTATGCATGGTGTATTTTGAAATTGAGCGGTTGGTTGCTCATTATCTATTACACGTAATTGTAGCATGATATCTTTAGTACGGCGGCCATGCCCACCTTGTTCAATCTCACTGTCAATTTTTGTGGAAAGCCTTTAGACCAGATTCGAGTTTAAATTGTTCAAACGTTGTTCTTAAATCTTCAAAATGGTTCAAATGGCTCTGAACACTATGGGACTTAACATCTATGGTAATCAGTCCCCTAGAACTTAGAACTACTTAAACCTAACTAACCTAAGGACATCACACAACACCCAGCCATCACGAGGCAGAGAAAATCCCTGACCCCGCCGGGAATCGAACCCGGACCCGGGCGTGGGAAGCGAGAACGCTACCGCACGACCACGAGATGCGGGCCTTAAATCTTCAAGTTTTTAGTTTGGTATCAGGGTACCTCTGAGGACTGAGATTTGGCTATGTTTAGAACTTAAGGGCTCTTACGATCTGATGTTCTGATATACATGTTGTCGGATGAAGTGTGTAAACAAGGAAGGTTTCCAGGTAGTGTAATACTTTGAGTTGCGGTGTACCTGGTTGATTATATTGTATTTATTCTGTGCAATTTAAGTTTTAATAAAAATATTGTTTTATACCTATTAATTTAGGGCTTTAGTCTTAAAAGGCTGATTATTTTCTGATTGAGAGTATCTAGTATTATTAAGATAGAACTCCTTGTTGTAAGACTTGTAACATGGGTCCACAGAAATTTAGTTACACTGTTAGTGAACTATTGGTAATGCTTTTTCTCTGACTGAAAATTTCTATATTATTGTCTTAGGAATTATTAGTATTACTGATTTCGAATTAGTAAGAGTCTGATTACATAAATGACGATCAAAAAGAAGTTTCAATCAGACAAAATCGCAGTGAACATTGAGGCACTTATCCCATCGACGTACCAGGATAAAGATACCTGTTCGTTAAAACATCGTGTCCTGGTGCGTGAAGAAGTCCCTTTAAGGCCTTTTTTTTTAAGGTCCCGAAGGCGTGATAATCGCATGGAGAGAAATCGGGACTATGGGGCAGGTGCTCGAGTGTCCCCCACATGAGTTGTTTTCCTTATTGAATGAGGCTGGCCTCGCAGATGACCGACTTGTGTATCGAATCACGACCAACACGGAACTTGGCGCACCATTTCACAACAGTGTTATTTGACAGACATGCTGCCCTATACACATTCTTCATTTTACGATGGATGTCTACCAGTGCACCCGTCTTCGTTCATCGGCAACGAAGAAAAGAATAACAGCACGTTGGTCCTGTTTGGGCGTATTTGGTAATAACGTTGTCGTCGTCCACGTTTCCGTATTTACCGTACGCACGTCGGAAAGATACGAACTCCGCACTTAAAATCATTGTTTCTAGAAGAATTTTACTTAATAGTTTAGTGATTGTGTTCAGTTGTCTCTGCTTCTTCTATTACGTATCTTCATGGGGTCGGTCTGCTATTCTGGATTAGGCAATGTCAGTAACACTGGGTGGCTAGGTGTGCTTCCTGTCGTTACCCTTCCATCCTCTGGGTAAGATGTCTTACTCCATCTTTCTGCCCCTAGTGTTATCCTATATGAAAGTGAGAGAACGTATCCGAAATGTTACGAATTGTGTGATCTTGGGGAGCCAGCCCGGGTTCACCTCATCCAATGTGGGAAAAATCAGACAGCAGTTTTCACTCGAAACAGTTAAAGATTTTCTCATAAGCTTCTAGTGAGAGTAAGCCTGCAGCTGATGGCGATCCGTTAGCTGGAAACAATCTCGGCGCCCTCGTTGGTGTTAATCGAGGTTAGTAGGCTTCGTGTTGTCACTGAGTTTCAATCTCTCTCTTCTCATCCACCATCATAAATAAAACAAATTCGACAAAATTCATTAATTCGTGACCGCCAGTTACTTTTAACCTGAAAAGTTTTCCTTAAAACATCTGACATGCGAGTCACTAAAATCAGAATTAACTAGAAAGATCTACACTAGGCTGTGAGATAAACGAATAAATAAAATCAAGACGAGTAGAATCATTTCAATCTGTACTCGAAAGCAGCCAATCCATTCTTTGGCAAGTTTCGTAATGAATAGGAAAACTGGAATATTACAGTAAAAGTTGCTTTAGCGAGTAGGTTGCTGTAGTCCAGGAAACAATTTCTAACCTAGATGTAACGGTTATCAAGGAGTATGTCCACATTAATAAAACTGTCGCGATAAAACAAACGATATCATAAACAAGATGTTGCTATCACAACTATCAGTTACGGGTTGTACGTAACGCGATACAACGAAATTACGCCATGAAGCCGCTGTCATATTCGTCGCCAGTGTTTGGAAACTTTGATACTGTAAATCAATAAGCCTGTACTTTGATAGCATTTGTCGGTGCTTCTAAGGCTTCTAAGGCTCAGAGAGAGAGAGAGAGAGAGAGAGAGAGAGAGAGAGAGAGAGAAATGAAACCACCCTCGTACATAAAGTAGGAGGTATGATTCGTGCGTTTGCATTGTATTTGGAGTGAAAAGACGGTGCAACATTTATGAGGAAATGAAGGGAGAGGGTGGAATGTGTAAGTCAATGGCAGGCCCACAGCAACCTGGAGCCTGGCGCCTGAAGGCTACCAAGCTCCCTTGAGCATCCAGGAGGTGACCGACCAGATGTGGATCCATCTTGGTGGACTGCAGCAAAAGTGATATTTACACAATAACCAAAACCTTTGTGAGACAGGTGACAAATGAGTATTCGTACGGAGCACAGGACCTGTACATAGGAGAGTAACAAAACGCACCTAAAAATAAGGATGGAGTGTTTACAGACACGAACTTTCTTGACAATTGTGTGTGTGTGTGTGTGTGTGTGTGTGTGTGTGTGTGTGTGTGTGTGTGTGTGTGTGTGTATTTTAGCGCCTCAAAAGAGGGCACTGTAGAACAGCTTCGAAAGTTGTAGTTAAATAAATCAATTAGCGAGACGAAGAACATGAACCACGCATATAGAAACTTTTCAAGACACTATAGGAGACGTCCTCTTGGTGTGAGGCACTCCGCCTTTAGGTTTCATCAGAGACACCTGGTTCCTAGATCGCTCAAGACTTTGCTTCTAAGGGAAATGGCAGTGAAATAGTCGCTGCTAATGGTGGAGGTTCTCTCACGTCTGGGTACAGACAGACAGTTGCCGTCACTCAATGGCGTTATGCTCGTGAGAAGTAACAATAAATAGAAACCTAGCGACTGCTACATTTTCATTAATATTGTCACGTAGAAGAAGGTGTAATTAGATGAATGACGAACACTAACTTCACTTAACGAAGGTTTATTCAGCACTTGCACATACAAGAGCGCGGAGCGAACTGCCTCCGGCCAGAACACATACGGTATACAGGGTGTTTCACTAATGTGTTTGCCTCTGTAAGATACGAAGTAATAGGCGACGGAAATATTTATTGCGGAGGTCACCATAAGAAATGTTGCACTGCCTGCGGAGCTATGTACATAGTTTATTGTGTTATTATCCAAAGAGTTACAGCAAAAAGATACAATTTTTTAAATGGAACAATAGTTGTTTCTATCATACACAGGAATCAGTAACACTAGCTGTGTATACATCAGTTTAAATTACATTCCTATCACTTTTAGTTTGGGAGCTATAACCCTTCAAAATTTCAGGGGCAGATACCAAACACGCTGCGCATAACGCAATGTGCCTTCTAAATGTGGTGCGGCCGAGTTGTAAAGTCGCCGGTGTCACGGAGGGAGAAGCTTCCTCGATGCGCTGTTAGACTGCCGACTGTCGCCGCATACGGCCGTATACCCGAGAGTTCGAGCCACACAAACAAACGGGGCACAATATACCACAGTTACTGACATCGGATGAAGATGGCATACACGAACAACGAGAACGTTGACATGTTGTTGATGCTCGGCGAGTGCCGACACGATGCCACTGAAGCAGCCATGGCGTACTCCGTGAGATATCCTAGGCGAAGAGCTCCGGCAGCCATTAGGTTCTTACGTGCCGAATAACGACTTCCGGAAACAGGCAGCTTCGTAATGCGCTGCAGTAACAGACGAAGAACTACAAGAAGTGAGGAGACGGAGGTGTTACTTTAGCTGCATCACACCACGATCCTCATGTCAGCTTACGAGCCGTTGCTGCAGTCACTGGTGCCAGTCTCACATCTGTGAAACATGCACACGGGCACAGGTTTCACCCGTACCGCCTGTCACTGACCCACGAGTTGCATGGGAATGATTTCCGTGCGAGAGTTACATTCTGTGGGCGGGCCATGCATAATTTCACCCTGGAGTCTTTACAAGATGAGTCCACGTTCACAAATTATGGTGCAGTGAGTCGCCATAACGTGCGCTACTGGGCCGCAGACAATCCTCGGTGGGTACGACCTGTCGACCGTCAACGTAGATGGCCTATTAATATATGGTGTGGGATACTTGGGGATGAAATCATCGGTCCACTACTTCCCTGGTACACTGACAGGTGAGTTATATCGCGCGCTTACAATCGACAGTTTGGGTGGTCTCCTTAAACATGTGTGTCTACACACGAGAGTCATTATGTGGATGCAACACGATGGTCACCCACCCCATTCTGAGCGTGTTGTTGTGGAAGAATTAAACAACAGGTTTGCAGGAAGGTGGTTGGAGCGCCATGGTCCTCATTCATGGCCCGCAAGGTCGCCCTATTTAACACCATTAGATTTCTTTTTGTGGGGATATCTAGAGGATCCTGTTTATGTCACTGAGCCCACATCCTCGGATGATCTAAGACGGCGCATCGAGGACACATGTTGCTCTGCGACACCGGCGATATTACATCTCGCCCGCAGATCCTTTAGAAGGCGCATTACATTGTGCATTCAGGAACATGGACACACATTTGAACATCTCAATTAAATCAACTTCCCCCGCCAGAACATCCATCACCCAGCACACAGCCATGTATTATGTACAGTGTATGGTATCTGCCCCTGAAATTTTGAGGGGTTGTTAGCTCCCACACCAAAAGTGATAGGAATGTACACACAGCTGGTGTTACTGATTCCAGTGCATGATAGAAACAACTATTATTCCATTTAAAAAATTGTATCTTTTTGCTGTAACTCTTTGGATAATAACTATGTTCATAGCTCCGCAGACAGTGTAACGTTTCTTATGGTGACCTACCGCAATAAATATTTCCGTCGCCTATTACTTCGTGGCCGGCCGAAGTGGCCGTGCGGTTAAAGGCGCTGCAGTCTGGAACCGCAAGACCGCTACGGTCGCAGGTTCGAATCCTGCCTCGGGCATGGATGTTTGTGATGTCCTTAGGTTAGTTAGGTTGAACTAGTTCTAAGTTCTAGGGGACTAATGACCTTAGCAGTTGAGTCCCATAGTGCTCAGAGCCATTTGAACCATTTTTATTACTTCGTAAATAACAGAGGCAGACACATTTAGTGAAACACCCTGTCTATACAGTTACAGAGCATTCGAGTACAATGGTTATTGATATTTGTGGATACTTCTAGAATGTCCTCGAACCGAATACAGAAATAAAAATTTTACGGTTCAGATTAGTTTTAAACTCACGAGCCTCGATCCAACAGTCTAGTATCATAACAACTACAACACAGTGACGGTGCTACTCATATTTTTCTGCGACATTGCTCCCTCCTTAAGAGAACAGCGTCTCGGTGTTACGTCGTCCTAGTCCGGGAACGAGTCATCGGTCCTGCATACTCCAACTCCCGGTGACTGACGTTCGCCCTGGCGGTGATTTTCTTAGAACTTCCTTTGCCGCTACGCTCTTCGTCACCTTTCCGCTTGTTGCCTGTTACTGGAGCTTCGAATTTATACTGGGTTGCAGGATCCTTATAGGGGCTTCATTCGAAGGACGTAGACGGTATCACAGATCTTTCGTCGTCTTGTGTAGGGGTCGAAATCTTCAACTTCATAAGTAACACCAGACAACTGTCTTACAAATTTATAAGGTCCAAAGTAGCGCCTGAGGAGCTTCTCAGAGAGAGACCAACCTTCCGAACAGGAGTGAAGATGCAGACGAGGTCACCAGGCTGGTAGACAAAACGGCGATGGCTCGCATCATACCTTCGGCGATCGTTTTCTTGAGCCTGCAGCGTGCGGAGTCGAGCTAACTGCCGAGCTGCCTCCACTCTGGATAACACCTGGTCGATGTAGTTGTCGTCCACGTCATCAGAATGCAACGCAAGCACAGTGTCCATCGTTGTAGTCGCTTCACGCCCATGCTCCATGAAAAATGGCGTAAATCCTATGGTGTCTTGTTTGGCGGTGTTGTAGGTAAACCTCACGAAAGGTAGCACCTCATCCCAGTTGCTTTGCTCAACATTGACTAACACTAACAGCAAGCCAGCCAAGGTCTTATTAAGGCGTTCAGTAAGCCCGTTAGTTTGCGGATGGTAGGCAGTCGTCATGTGATGAGTAATGTTGCTCCGACAGTTTATCTTTGTCACAAGATTCGACTGAAAAACTTTCCCTCCATCCGTGATTTAATGACCTTGGGGCACCGTGTTTGAATACAATGAATTTGGCTGCCTCGAATGCTTAGGCTCTTTTCACAGCTTTAGTAATGGCATAGCGTGTCAGATAATCAGTGCAAACAATAATCTATCTATTGCCACTGGCAGACGTTGCAAATCGTCCGTGGATGTCAACCCCAACACGCTGGAAAGGGGTTTCGGCCGGTGGAATTTATATGGTTCGGCCAGATGGTTTCTGAGGAACTGCCTTTCTCCTCAGATACTCTCGACAGTGCTACACATAGTGACGGACACCCCCAAATAAACCTGGCCAGAAAAATCTCTTGCGGATCCTATCGTATGTCTTAATAAATCCTAAATGTCCGGCCTCAGGTTTGTCATGGAATTTCTGTAGAACATCTAAGCACATGTGTTTAGGAATCACTGGTAGCCACATCTTTCTAAACGAATCCAAGTTTTTCTTGCAAAGTAATCCATTAACTACCTTAAATTGTCCTTTCACATCCTCTGACCGATTTAACGCAAGCATAATTTGAGATATCTTGGCGTCCTTCTGCTGCTGAGCAGAGAGAACCTGGAGTGCAGCGAGACAGTCACTATCTTCATCAAAGTCTTGATGGTCTTGCACAGGGTTTCTTGAGAGACAGTCCGCATCTTGGTGTTTTCTTCCACTTTTTACACTATGGTAATGTCATACTCTTGAAGACGTAGTGCCCAACAGGCGAGTCGTCCTGTCTGATCCTTAAGACATGTCAACCAACAAAATGAATGATGGTCTGTAACAACTGTGAATGGCCTTTAATAGAGATGCTGTAGAAATATGCACATGGCGCAGATCACAGAAAGGCATTCTCTTTCTGCAGTTGAGCAGTTTCTCTCACCTTTTGTAAGTGTCCTGGAAGAATAGGCTATAACCTTCTCTTTTCCATCCGAAATTTGCACCAGAACAGCACCGATTCCATACACACTGGCATCTGTGTGTAGTTCTGTAGGTGCTCTCTCATCATACAGACCAAATACAGGGTCAGTTGTTAGAGATTTTCGCAGCACATCTAAAGAATCTTGTTATAAATTTAGCATCGGCTTTTAACAACTCTTGCAGTGGCCTGGCTTTGATACAAAAGTCTTTGATAAAACGACGGTAATAACATAATCCGAGGAAGTTTCTCACATCTCTAATATGTTTAGGAAAAGAAAATTCTATTATAGATGTCACCTTTTCTGGGTCTGGCCACAAACCTTCGTTTGATACAAGGTGTCCAAGTATTTTGCTTTCTTTTGCTCCAAAGAGGCACTTTCTTGGATTACGTTTTAGTCCACCTTGTTGGAGACACTTAAGAACGGCCCTGTCTTTTAATGTGTTCATCAAAAGTCTCTGAGAACACTATAATGTCATCTAAATAACAAAGACACACCGTCCACTTCAGGTGACTTAGAAGGTTATCCATCACCCGTTCAAAAGTTGCTGGTGCATTACACAAACCAAACGGCATTACCTTAACCTCATATAGGCCCTCAGGGGTGATGAATGCAATTTTCTTATGATCAGCCTCATCTACTTCGACTTGCCAGTATCCCGAGTACATGTCCATGATTGAGAAAAACTTAGCCCTCTTCAGAAAATCCAGTGTATGGTCAATTCGTGGAAGAGGGTAAACGTCCTTTTTAGTTATCTCATTAAGATTCCTGTAATCAACACAAAAGCTCCAACTGCCATCCTTCTTCCTGACGAGAACCATTGGTGACGACCGTGGGCTCTGCGAAGACTGAATGATGTCATTCTTCATCATTTTCTCTACCTCATCGCGAATTATTCGACGTTCCGTTGCTGACACACGGTATGCTCTCTGGCTTATTGGTTGATGATCTCCAGTACCAATCCGGTGCTTCACCATCGATTTGTCTAAACGTCCTTTTTAGTTATCTCATTAAGATTCCTGTAATCAACACAAAAGCTCCAACTGCCATCCTTCTTCCTGACGAGAACCATTGGTGACGACCGTGGGCTCTGCGAAGACTGAATGATGTCATTCTTCATCATTTTCTCTACCTCATCGCGAATTATTCGACGTTCCGTTGCTGACACACGGTATGCTCTCTGGCTTATTGGTTGATGATCTCCAGTACCAATCCGGTGCTTCACCATCGATTTGTCTAATTTGCTCTTCAGCTGTGGATTTAAGCATTCAGAGAACTCTTGAAGAATGGCAAGAAGATTATTCTGTTACTCCTTAGTGAGATCTGGTGATAGTCGAGCTAGAAGATCTTGTCTCGTAGTGGTAGCGCCAATTTTGCCCACAGACTCGGCATTGGAGGTTTCCATGACACTCAGTTGTTGCCGGCCGGGGTGGCCGAGCGGTTCTAGGCGCTACAGTCTGGAACCGCGCGACCGCTACGGTCGCAGGTTCAAATCCTGCCTCGGGCATGGATGTGTGTGATGTCCTTAGTTAGGTTTAAGTATTTCTAAGTTCTAGGGGACTGATGACCTCAGAAGTTAAGTCCCATAGTGCTCAGAGCCGAGCCACTCAGCTGTTCTGCAATTAACGGCTCAGCGTAGGCTACGCACATGCGTCTTGGAAGGATCTGCGGTTCTCGGCGACAGTTAACTATCAACAATTCACCGAATCCGTTCTTAAACGTGACGACAGAGGCTGGGATGACCAAGTTATCTTCAGTGGTATGCTTCTCTTACATTCCACTACAAGATCCATGGGTTGATGAAAGACATGACACATGGCAGCTACCTTTCTAGCGCTGACTGCAGCAATGATCACTTCATCCTGCACACGTAGTCTCCACACACTCGCATCTTCCTGTCCACAGTATCTCATCTCGTCTAGCATAATCTTCGAGCGACCACAACCTATAATTACCTGAGAAGCTTTCAAAAAGTCCCATCCGAGAATGACGTCATGACTACACTCGTGTAAGATGGTGAGTTCTAAGGGCAGTGTATGACCACTTATACCCACACGAATGACACATCTTCCTGTAGGTTTTATATATTTCCCATCAGCCACGTTTAGCAGAGAGGTTTTGTCGTCGACGAATACTGTTTTCTGCAACTGGCGACGGTACTTCTCCGAAATGACTGAATATGATGCTCCAGATTCCACAAAAGCTTGGGCTGGTCGGCCATCCATGAGAATATCGACGTAGTTTCCTATCATTTTTGTAGTGATCGACGGAAGAGGATTTTTCTCTTCGGAGGTCTCATCTCCAAGGAAGCTCACACCCTTTAGTTTTCCAGGTTGCGGTGGCTAGGTGATCGACTGGAGCTTGTAAACGGCGATGGAGACCTTGATGGGCGTGTTGGGGAGCGTCCTCTCCAGCGGTAAGCTTGCGGTGATGGTGACCTACGTCGTCCTGCACCCACATCTTCTTGTTCATCTTCGTCGTCCCGGAGTTGGTGTCGGCTAAGATCGGTCTGCTGTCTTCTGTCGCGGTCGTCAGCAAATATCCGCCGCCTTTCTCGACAATAGTGCACCACATGTCCCGGTCGTCCACAGTGGAAACATACGGGTTGGTTATCCCGAGTCCTCCAGACGTCAGTCTTCCTTGGTGCCCAAACAGGTTCCTCATGCGGCATTGTAGGAACGTAGCTTCGTCTGGGTCTCGACTTTTTCACCGTTTTAAAGGGAAATGAAGGACGAGAGATTGGGTTCAGTGTCTGTTCCACTTCCTCCCTTATGATCTTTTGAAGCGTCTCGGGTTTTTGCTCGCCGTGCAATCCAAGTGCCTTCTGAACTTCCTCTCTCACTATCTGACGAAGAACACTTGTGAAATCAGTTTCTTCCTCCATCTCAGACATCGATACGACGTTTGGAAGCCGTTCAAACTTCTTGCGTGTAATTCTTATTTGATGCTTTGTCTCGATAAACTGGCACCATTTTATGAAGTCGTCTACAGTCGAAACCTCCTTCAGGAGTAGGGCTTGATACATGTCCTCAGCAATACCCTTCATGAGATGTGCAACCTTATTTTCCTCCTTCATTCTAGGATCCACTATTTTACACAGGTCCAAGACGCCTTGAATGTAGGATGCTGTAGTTTCTTCTGGACGCTGTGCACTGCACTTTAATTTATCTTCAGCCTTGCACTTCTGTCGTTGTGTGTCGCCGAAATACTTGCGCAATTCCACCTGGAATGCTTCCCAGCTTGTGAAATTCTCCTCGTTGTTCTTATACAATTGCTTGGCAGTGCACTCCAAGCAGAAAAAAAAGTTTGCCAAACACACGGTGTTATCCCAGTTTTCAAATTTGGCTATACGCTCATATACTTTCAGCCACTTGTTTAGATCTTGGCCATAGCCACCAGAGAATCCGGAAGGATGTCTCATGTGGTGGCACACAGTTGCTGTCATTGTAACGTCCTCTTCGTCTTCTTCTGTCTATGATAGATTGGGATCTGTTGAATATGGCTCGAAATCGAGTTTCTCGCCACGTAAACGGCAGCTCTGTCGTGGCCTGATGGGAGCCACTGTGTCGTCGATAATGTGCGCTGTCACAAGTTCCAATACCCAGCGTCTCCACCAGAATAATGTCAAGTAGAAGAAGGTGTAATTAGATGAATGACGAACACTAACTTCACTTAACGTAGGTTTATTCAGCACTTGCACATAAAAGAGCGCGGAGCGAACTGCCTCCGGCAAGAACACATACGGTATATATACAGTTACAGAACATTCCAGTACAATGATTCCTGATATTTGTGGATACTTCTAGAATGTACTCGAACTGAATATAGAAATTAAAATATCATAATTCAGGTGAGTTATGAACTCACTACCATCCATGCAACAGTCTAGCATCAAAACCCCTACACCAGAATAACGAATAACGGTGCTACGCAGCTTCTTCTGCGAGAATGTAATGGTCATATTATTTTCTTTTTTCAGCGCTGATGCAAAAGAAGTGGCGTTGTTTGCTAAACTCTTGTGGATACTGTTGGTGCCCATCGTCGCTGGATGGAAAGGCACTATTCCTCACTTACGTTGGAGAATGGTTATTAGTTGAAATTCCTCCTACTGCTATTGGTTGACCGTCATCATTGGCTAGATGCGAAACGGACAGAGCAAGAGAGGGAGAATGGTTACCCAAAATATTATTGTCCGCCGAGTTGACTTGCAGCGCGTTGTTTATGTCGCTCGCACACCGCGGCCGCATATTCACTTCTTTGATGGCGAGGAGCCTATAGCCGTCCTTTCTATTGAAATTAGATGCATTCTTGGAAATTTCAACCGCTTCTCGGACCTTTTTCTATAAACGTTTGTTTGCTTAGCTAGCACACGTACGTTATTAAAATCGATGTCAGAGCCACAGTTCTCATGGTGTTCCGCTACTGCCGAATTTGCACTTTGTTTTAGCCGCGTGTGCCGTTCGCGTTACTTTAACAGTTCTTCCCGTTTCGCCGATATACACTTTGCCGCAGCCACATGTTACTTGACAGACGCCTGCATTGTGGAGGCAATCAAGTGCATCCGTTTTTCATAGGAAAAGTGCTGTACAGATGGAATAGCTAATTTTATTTCTTCTTCAGATGCAAGTAACATGCAACAAGGGAGACTCTCTGGGTTGACCTAGGTGACCTTTCCAGACTGGTGGCGTTGACAGAAATAAACTGTCCCAAACAAGTTTTGCACCACCCTTACTACTTACAAAGTTTGTGTTTTCTTGAGCTGAACTATCTTCCTCATCAATCTTTTGATCACAGGAAATCGCAATGTACATCCATCTATGTAAAGGGGGGGGGGGGGGTGAAAGGAAACTTCCATTCCCAACGCAGATACGCAGAGCGTACAAGATCTCCAATTGTGAAAGGGAAAGTGCAGCTTCCCTATATTGTTCCGTCTGACAATATGCATAGAACAGTAATTTGAAGTTAGACTGTCGGTACGTTGGCACTTTATGACAAGAACAGTTGCCAGCGTGGGGAACTTGAATGTCGAACTAGCGTACCACACAGCGACGTTATTCGAACAAAAAATAGCTGTGGTGACACAAAAGATTGGGTATCTGCCGTGTGATGGTCGCCCGCGATAAACTTTATCAGGTAGTGGCCACTACCTTCAAATTATTGCTCACGGGTTCACCGAAGAGAATGTAGCAGAACTGCGCGCTGGGATAGGCAAACTCGTTATGTTTTGGAATTAGTGACTTTGTGCGCGAGCGATTCTTTTTGGCTTCTGTTTCTTTTTACTCTTTCACAGTGTTATGTACAACTGTACATATGTTGTTGTTGTTGTGGTTTTCAGTCCTGAGACTGGTTTGATGCAGCTCTCCATGCTACTCTATCCTGTGCAAGCTGCTTCACCTCCCAGTACGTACTGCAGCCTACATCCTTCTGAATCTGCTTAGTGTATTCATCTCTTGGTGTCCCTCTACGATTTTTACCCTCCACGCTGCCCTCCAATACAAAATTGATGATCCCTTGATGCCTCACAACATGTCCTACCAACCGATCCCTTCTTCTAGTCAAGTTGTGCCACAAACTCCTCTTCTCCCCAATCCTAATCAGTACCTCCTCATAAGTTACGTGATCTACCCATCTAATCTTCAGCATTCTTCTGTAGCACCACATTTCGAAAGCTTCTATTCTCTTCTTGTCTGAACTATTTGTCGTACATGTTTCACTTCCATACATGGCTACACTCCATACAAATACTTTCAGAAACGACTTCCTGACACTTAAATCTATACTCGATGTTAACAAATTTCTCTTCTTCAGAAACGATTTCCTTGCCATTACCAGTCTACATTTTATATCCTCTCTACTTCGACCATCATTAGTTATTTTGCTCCCCAAATAGCAAAACTCCTTTACTACTTTAAGTGTCTCATTTCCTAATCTAATTCCCTCAGCATC
This sequence comes from Schistocerca serialis cubense, assembly GCF_023864345.2. Lineage (NCBI taxonomy): Eukaryota > Metazoa > Arthropoda > Insecta > Orthoptera > Acrididae > Schistocerca > Schistocerca serialis. Next base: position 549,853,448 of record NC_064641.1, read on the forward strand.
ACCCGACTTAATTCGACTACATTCCATTATCCTCGTTTTGCTTTTGTTGATGTTCATCTTATATCCTCCTTCAAGACATTGTCCATTCCGTTCAACTGCTCTTCCAAGTCCTTTACCGTCTGTGACAGAATTACAATGTCATCGCCGAACCTTAAAGTTTTTATTTCTTGGCCATGGATTTTAATTCCTACTCCGAATTTTTCTTTTGTTTCCTTCACTGCTTGCTCAATATACAGATTGAACAACATCGAGGAGAGGATACAACCCTGTCTCACTCCCTTCCCAACAACTGCTTCCCTTTCATGTCCGTCGACTCTTATAACTGCCATCTGGTTTCTGCACAAATTGTAAATAGCCTTTCGCTCCCTGTATTTTACCCCTGCCACCATCAGAATTTGAAAGAGAGTATTCCAGTCAACATTGTCAAAAGCTTTCTCTAAAACGTAGGTTTGCCTTTTCTTAATCTAGCTTCTAGAATAAGTCGTAGGGTCAGTATTGCCTCACGTGTTCCCATGTTTCTACGGAATCCAAACTGATCTTCCCCGAGGTCGGCTTCTACCAGTTTTTCTATTTGTCTGTAGAGAATTCGCGTTAGTAATTTGCAGCCGCGACTTATTAAACTGATAGTTCGGTACTTTTCACATCTGTCAACGCCTGCTTTCTTTGGGATTGGAATTATCTTATTCTTCTTGAAGTCTGAGGGTATTTCGCCTGTCTCATACATTTTGCTCACCAGATGGTAGAGTTTTGTCAGGACTGGCTCTCCCAAGGCTGTCAGTAGTTCTAATGGAATGTTGTCTACTCCCGCGGTCTTGTTTCGACTTAGGTCATTCAGTGCTCTATCAAACTCTTCAAGCAGTATCATATCTCCCATTTCATCTTCATCTACATCCTCTTCCATTTCCATAATATTGCCTTAAGTACATCGCCCTTCTATAGACCCTCTATATACTCCTTCCACCTTTCTGCCTTCCCTTCTTTGCTTGGAACTGGGTTTCCATCTGAGCTCTTGATATTCATACAAGTGGTTCTCTTTTCTCCAAAGGTCTCTTTAATTTTACTGTAGGCAGTATCTATCTTACCCCTAGTGAGATAAGCCTCTACATCCTTACATTTGTCCTCTACATGCCTGCTTAGCCATTTTACACTTCTTGTCGATTTCATTTTTGAGACGTTTGTATTCCTTTTTCCCTGCGTCATTTACTGCATTTTTATATTTTCTCCTTTCGTCAATTAAATTCAATATTTCTTCTGTCACCAAAGGATTTCTACTAGCCCTCGTCTTTTTACCTACTTGCCTCTGCTGCCTTCACTACTTCATCCCTCAAAGCTACCCATTCTTCTTCTACTGTAGTTCTTTCCCTCATGCTTGTCAATGGTTCCCTTATGTTCTCCCTGATACTCTGTACAACCTCTGGTTTAGTCAGTTTATCCAGGTCCCATCTCCTTAAATTCCCAACTTTTAGCAATTTCTTCAATTTTAATGTACACTTCATAACCTATAGATTGTGGTCAGAGTCAACATCTGCCCCTGGAAATGTCTTACAATTTAAAACCTGGTTCCTAAATCTCTGTCTTACCATTATATAATCTATCTGTAACCTGTCAGTATCTCCAGGCTTCTTCCATGTATACAACCTTCTTTTATGATTCTTCAACCAAGTGTTAGGTATGATTAAGTTGTGCTCTGTGCAAAATTCCACCAGGTGGCTTCCTCTTTCTTTTCTTACCCCCAATCCATATTCACCTACTACGTTTCCTTCTCTTCCTTTTCCTGCTATCGAAGTCCAGTCACTCATGACTATTAAATTTTCGTCTCCCTTCACTATCTGAATAATTTCTTTTATTTCATCATACATTTCTTCAATTTCTTCGTCATCTGCAGAGCTAGTTGGCATATAGACTTGTATTACTGACGTAGGCGTGAGCTCCGTGTCTATCGTGGCCACAACAATGCGCTCGCTGTGCTGTTTATAGTAGCTTACCCGCATTCCTACTGTTTTATTCATTATTAAACCTACTCCTGCATTACCCCCATTTGATTTTGTATTTATAACCCTGTATTCACCTGACCAAAAGTCTTGTTCTTCCTGCCACCGACCTTCACTAATTCCCACTATATCCAACTTTAACCTATCCATTTCCCTTTTTAAATTTTCTAACCTACTTGCCCGATTAAGGGATCTGACATTCCACGCTCCGATCCATAGAACGCCAGTTTTCTTTCTCCTGATAACGACGTCCTCGTGAGTAGTCCCCTCTCGGAGATCCGAATGGGGGACTATTTTACCTCCGGAATATTTTACCCAAGAGGACGCCATCATCATTTATCCATACAGTAAAGCTGCACGCCCTCGGGAATAATTACGGCTGTAGTTTCCCCTTGCTTTCAGCCGTTCGCAGTACCAGCACAGCAAGGCCGTTTTAGTTAGCGTTACAAGGCCAGATCAGTCAATCATCCAGACTGTTGCCCCTGCAACTAGTATCAAATTTTAATTTATGTAGACGCGATAAGTAATTAAAAACAAACAGTTTTTACTTTTAATAAGAATTTTAATTCAATATTTGTTAATCACCATTTCAATTTGTCAATATTTGATTCTAACAATCGACTTTATGGTTGCAAAGCTTGTACCCTACACTCTCAGCTACTGGCGTTCAGAACTCGGAATTGTTTTGTACCTAGCAGAGCTCGGAAATCTTAAAATCTTCAAAGCCAATTTATCTAGTTTTTAGAATTTCGTCTTACTGCTTTAGGAAATTTGTATCTGGACAATGGCCTTCAGATCCTATAAGTTTCCGAGGTGGTTCGTGTAAATTACTCATTTACGTGAAGTTGAAGAGAGAACTAAAATTTCAGAAATTCGAACTAAAAAACAGGTGACATGAACGAACCAAACGATTAGAATGAACTGCCAGATAACTGCCATTCAATCTCTGCAAAGGCTTGTCAGTTGTGTCTCGGACACTGAAATGTTACAGGAACTGATTTGATAAATTATTTAAAATTTTAAAGTATTTCATTTCTTGGTCCTTCTGTTCAGTTTAAAGAACCGTTCCTTTGGGACCCTTTCTTCATAAACGATGCACCACTACTACGCACTGCCCCTTAAAAGGCAACTGGCTGGGCTGTGTCGACCCAGGCACAATCGAGCCGTGATTATGAACAAAGCTACTATCCTTGAGCATCGAGGTCTGGGGAAACCTTGGGCCAGGTAACACCTGAAATAGACTGACGAGTGGAGGATTGGTTTAACGAATGAGAATCGTTGTAGGAGGCTGTGCAGGCTGGCAGGTACCAATACATGACTGACATGCAGTCCTATGGATACAGGAGGGAGTTGGGTCAGTACTGTTTGGATATCGGTCACTTCTCACTGCTACTGAGGGTAATTTGAGGGCTGTGTAGTATCGAGGTATGCCGCTTCATCCTATTGATCAGCTCTTCAGTCAACATTTCAGCGATAAGTACGACGTTTAAGACTTTAATGAGCGAGTAAATGAGCCCATCTCGTGCACACCTACCCCCAGGAGGTGGGGACCAACCGAACAAACGGCCTGCGGTATCTGCCGACCTGAAACATATTGAACACGTGTGAGGTCAGTAGAAACTTGTGGGGCGTCGTCACAGAAACGCTTCTCACTTAACTGGACGCTGTCTGCGGGTGCGCCACCGACAGGTCTTGACCAACTTGCGGACAGCACGCCAAGGAGGGTCCAAGCATGTTACAACTCAAAGGTTAGACAAAAACAGGACTGAATTTTGCCTTCAAGTAGATTTTGATTTCAAAGATAGGCAAAGGTGTGTATTTTGGATCTTCTTTTGTTTTTATATTACAGTAATATTTTATTTTATATCCGTAAAGCATATTCTTTCAGTCATTGCTCCCCTTGACTCTATGCATACACACATTTGAAGATAAGCAGACGGTGCAAAACCACCTTTTTCTAATATTATGTGCAAATAGTGGTCTTGGCAGACTTTCTATTCCAGGTATAACTTGCATTGCTAGAAACACAATTATAAATTATCTAGTGGCAAGATCTTACAGCGTCGGGGTGACTAGCGTAGCTTCATTGTGATGGTGACTCCGTGATAATGATTTTCACTAAGCAAACAAGAAAAAAATCATAGGTGTATAAAACGATGAGTGTGGTGAAGAAAGAAAGAGCTGTAAGATATTGCTGGCTGGGAGACTTCGAGGGGCAGTTCAGTCGTCTAAATGGAAAGAGTTTCCTTCGTCCGCGAACAATGCAGTGTTTGAGTGTTCTATGTGTATCTGGTGATCGTAGGTTTCTGTGGTGATTTTGTTTATAACGTGGCTTTACGTTGTGTGATGATTAGACAAGGAAGAGAGTGGAACTCGATGCTGGCACATAGCCAACTTCTCTCTAACAAACAGAGCTTTCGACGTAACGTACCCATCTGACGGACGGATCACCGTTAACAGAACCATATACCCTGAGCCCTCATCTCACGAGACACTGCGGAGAGATGTGGAATTTAATCCAAATCACTTGCGCTAAGTAAAATGAATGCCGTTATTATTATGACTCAGTTATCTGCTGCCAAATAATGTTTTACTCCGATAAATTTACACGTGACAGAAAAACTGATAATGTAGCTTGTCCAGGGCGGTTGGGAGAAGAAAAAAACGTGCAGGTCTTACGTTCACGTGATCGTAGCTCTAACATCAATCCCATTGCCCTTCAACAAGTTGTTGCTTCTGATACTGAACATATGAACTTTATCAAAGCATTGTAGAGGTCGATAATCGTTTCTCTGTGGGTGCCGAGGGCGTCCATTTTCGAGCGGTAAGTAAGCTGTTAAGAATACTGCGACGTTGCTATGGAAATGTCTTGCGAACACCCTGGTAACCTGTACTTAGGTGTAATACACCCTGAAAGAAAAGAAGGGACATAACTTTAAATCTACTTTTCAATAAAGAGTCAGAGGGAAACATCACGTAAATTTATTTTTCTGAGACGTATTCACTTCCGCTGAGACCACGTAAGCAAATGTTCAAGAGATGCCCCAGTACATCAATGCTGGGTGCGCCAGAAGCTGTGACGAGTTGTTGGGTGATGTGCTGTTGCTACACGATGACGCACCCGCGCTGAAGATTCTTATTATTTGAGAGCTGGCCTGAGTGCGCCCATGAAGACCACGATACCATTGTTGGACTTGTAGACCCAAAGGAAACCTTGAAAATCTAAACGTTAATTGTCAATACATAAATAGGGATAAAACAATCGAGGCCAATACCGGTTTTGAATTGATAGACGGGTAGGTTGCAAACAAAAGTGGAGCGCTTCCTCACGGTCTCCTTTGGCAAGCATGAAACCTTACAGAGATGCTTATCAAACCCCAGACACAAGAGAGGAGTCGTGCGATATGGTGAGGGTTATCTTTAAAATTTCGGAAGCGGACGTTCGTAGTATAATGAACTGCTACGCCCTAAAGAAAAATTAATTAACTTGATCTATGACTTTGGCGCAGATAAGACAGGTACTGCGTTTAAACTCTGTTTTGACTTTTTGCCTAGAAGCATACAATTTAAAATTTTGACGTCTCTAATATAAAAAACTGTGAAAAAATCTGTCTTTAGATGAATATTTTTTCTTCGTGGATGCTGTAAGGAGAGAACGGGATAGGTACAGGATGATTGGCGGTCGGAGGTTTCCGTTCCTCCGGTTCTCAGAGAACGCCAGGCGAAGTCGGAGAAAATTGCTATAATTCGCGAAGAAAACTCCGTCTCCCGTGACAGCTAAAATACTCAGAGTCGCTGTAAGATTTTCTGGAAAACACTTTCAGAATGAGAAGGTTGAACAACAGTGGCAGTATGGTTTCTTACTAACAAACTGGTCGCTTAGGGAACGTCTTTAACACAGAAGCTGACGGCGAAGTATTTCGCGTCATTCGGACCGTGATAGTAGCAGGTTCTCTCAGAATTGTTGTGAAGAAATCACTCTGCACTGGATTGCTAAACACACTAATCGTTTTATGAAGGTCCGGGGGTCCATCATCGAATAAAAGTTCGTAGACGATATTACCTTCTTTTCCACAAAATAATTTTTTTATTCTTGATAATCGCGATTACAAGTTGCATCTCCTCTGCACTTCAAAATACGTCTATATACGAAACTACCTATCTGACCCCCGAAAAACGATGTCCAATCTGCATTGCTTATCCCTTAAGTTACAAAAGGCATAGATGCTCTTTTTCACAGCAAAGAGCGTTGTCTGAATTACGGTAGCGCATCATCGCTGGTACTCGCAGGCGGAATATTACAATAATATTAGTTAATTGCTCCGCTGCATTACAAAAGCGAAATAGATATCGTCAGTTCACATTGTGTAAAGGTAATAGAGCAGATGTATGGTGAAACACAACTGCCTTACACGTGCAGTAGCTATTCAACAATTTACAAAACCGTAAGTAGCGACAGCAGAATGTGTTGGCGAGTAGAGCTCTGTGACCTGGAACGTGGTCCAAACATTGGATGTCACTGAGTAACTAAATTTACCCAGGTCGGCTCCTGGTGTCCTTGAAGTGAAGTGGGAATGCGGAGAAATAAACGCAGCTATGCACTGACTGGCAGGGAGCAGCATCGAATAATTGTGCAGGCTGGCTGAAACAAATCTCATGAAATCGGCCGAAGGAATTGCTCGCGGCTAGTAGAATGACTGTTCACTTTGGGTTAAGAAGCAGTTCCTCATAATCACATATATCTGTAGTCAATGCTAAGCGACGTATATATATATCGACGGCAGTGGGTGACTGGAAACGAGTAATTTGGAGTGATGAATAACGCTATATCCTGTGGCATTGCGATGGAATGGTTTACGTTTGTCGAATGTCTGGAAAATGTCGCCTGCCATTATGTGTTGTCCCATAAATTTCTTTCTTCCCCGACGCAATTCAGAACTTCCTGATCTACACTCCTGGAAATTGAAATAAGAACACCGTGAATTCATTGTCCCAGGAAGGGGAAACTTTATTGACACATTCCTGGGGTCAGATACATCACATGATCACACTGACAGAACCACAGGCACATAGACACAGGCAACAGAGCATGCACAATGTCGGCACTAGTACAGTGTATATCCACCTTTCGCAGCAATGCAGGCTGCTATTCTCCCATGGAGACGATCGTAGAGATGCTGGATGTGGTCCTGTGGAACGGCTTGCCATGCCATTTCCACCAGTTGGACCAGCGTTCGTGCTGGACGTGCAGACCGCGTGAGACGACGCTTCATCCAGTCCCAAACATGCTCAATGGGAGACAGATCCGGAGATCTTGCTGGCCAGGCTAGTTGACGTACACCTTCTAGAGCACGTTGGGTGGCACGGGATACATGCGGACGTGCATTGTCCTGTTGGAACAGCAAGTTCCCTTGCCGGTCTAGGAATGGTAGAACGATGGGTTCGATGACGGTTTGGATGTACCGTGCACTATTCAGTGTCCCCTCGACGATCACCAGTGGTGTACGGCCAGTGTAGGAGATCGCTCCCCACAGCATGATGCCGGGTGTTGGCCCTGTGTGCCTCGGTCGTATGCAGTCCTGATTGTGGCGCTCACCTGCACGGCGCCAAACACGCATACGACCATCATTGGCACCAAGGCAGAAGCGACTCTCATCGCTGAAGACGACACGTCTCCATTCGTCCCTCCATTCACGCCTGTCGCGACACCACTGGAGGCGGGCTGCACGATGTTGGGGCGTGAGCGGAAGACGGCCTAACGGTGTGCGGGACCGTAGCCCAGCTTCATGGAGACGGTTGCGAATGGTCCTCGCCGATACCCCAGGAGCAACAGTGTCCCTAATTTGCTGGGAAGTGGCGGTGCGGTCCCCTACGGCACTGCATAGGATCCTACGGTCTTGGCGTGCATCCGTGCGTCGCTGCGGTCCGGTCCCAGGTCGACGGGCACGTGCACCTTCCGCCGACCACCGGCGACAACATCGATGTACTGTGGAGACCTCACGCCCCATGTGTTGAGCAATTCGGCGGTACGTCCACCCGGCCTCCCGCATGCCCACTATACGCCCTCGCTCAAAGTCCGTCAACTGCACATACGGTTCACGTCCACGCTGTCGCGGCATGCTACCAGTGTTAAAGATTGCGATGGAGCTCCGTATGCCACGGCAAACTGGCTGACACTGACGGCGGCGGTGCACAAATGCTGCGCAGCTAGCGCCATTCGACGGCCAACACCGCAGTTCCTGGTGTGTCCGCTGTGCCGTGCGTGTGATCATTGCTTGTACAGCCCTCTCGCAGTGTCCGGAGCAAGTATGGTGGGTCTGACACACCGGTGTCAATGTGTTCTTTTTTCCATTTCCAGGAGTGTATTACTCGAATCCATTCACTCTGAATTTTAACTCCAATCTGAGATGTATAGATTGAGAAGAGAGGGGGGGGAGGTCGAAAGACTCCGTCCATGTCCTAACCACTTTTTAATCCGAGAATTTCATTCTTGGTCTTCCACTCTTACTACTTCCTTGTCGGCTCCTGTACATGTTGCGTATTATTTTTCTTTTCATATAACTTACTCCTATTTTTTTTTTTCGGGATATCGAACATCTTGCACCATTTTACGTTACTGAAATCTTTTACCTGGTCGACAAATCCTATTAGTTTGCCTTGATTTTTCTTGTCTTGCTTCATTATCAAGCGCAACGTGAGGACTGTCTGTCTGGTGCCTTTCCTGAAGCCAAAACGATCGTCATCTAACATATACTTAATTTTCTTTTCCATTCTTCTCTATGCTCGCCGGTCGTGGTGGCGCGGTAGCGTTCTCGCTTCCTGAGCACAGGTTCCCAGGTTCGATTCCCGGCGGGGTCAAGCATTTTCACTTGTCCCGAGATGACTGAGTGTTGTCATCATCCTCATCATTCATCCCCATTACTGTCGGAGGAAGGCAAGACAAACCACCTCCATTAGGACCTTGCCTAGTACGGCGGTGCGAGTCTCCCGCATCGTTCCCCTACGCTCTTTCAAGAAGCATGGGACTTTATTTCCATTCTTCCGTATATTATTCTTGTCAGCAACTTGGATGAATGAGCTGTTTAGCTAATGACGCGATTTTTCTCACTCATGTCGGCTCTTGCAATCTTGGAAATTGTGTGGATGGTATTTTTCCGGAGGTCTGATGGTACATCGTCAGTGTTAAATTCTACACACCAACTGGAATAAACGTTTTTTTATTTGATCTCTTGAGCTCTTTTAAATTCTGATTCATCCTCTATATCTTCCATATCGATTCCAGTTTTTTTTTGTCACATCAGATTAGATGTCCCTCTCGTAGAGGCCTTTATTGTACTCTTTCCATCCATCCGCTTTCTTCTCCACGCTTAATAGTGGAATTTCCATTGTACGCTCAACGTTACCACCCTTGCCTTTTTCATCAAAAGTTCTCTCCCTCGCTTTCTTTTTATTTTTTCAAGGAGACTGACTGAGTCAGTCAGTCTTCCTGATTGTTTCTTTTTCAATTTTTTACCCATTTGCTGCAGCCATTTCGCCTTGGCTGTCCTGTACCTCCTATTGCTTTCATTCTTAAGTGATTTATACTGCTAAATTCCTGTCTTTCGCTCAATATTTTTATACTTCCTTCTTTCGTCGATTAGCTGAAGAATTTTTTTCTTTACCCAACGGTTCTTCGCAGTTAACTTACTTGTACCAATGTTTGTCTATCCAACAAATGTGATTGCCCTCTTTAGGGATGTCCACTCTCTTCAACTGAACTGTCTATTCTGGTATTCCTTGCCGCAGTATCCACGTTTTTAGCGAATTTCAAACGCTTCCCAACATCTTTGAGCACTTCCTTCCACACTACCTTCTGGACGATTCTCTTAAACTTTACTCACCATCATTGCTGAATTGCGATCTCAGTCTATACCTGCAGATGCGTACGCCTTACAATCTAGTATCTGATTTCGAAAACTCTGCCTGACCATGATGTAATTCAGCTGGAATCTTCCCTTATCTCCCGGCCTTTCCCAAGTATACCTCCTCCTCTTGCGATTCTTGAACACAGTTTTCGCTATTTCTAACTGAAGTTTGTTGCAGAACTCAAATAATTCTCCTCTCTCATTCCTACTGCGAAGCCCATATTCTCCTTTAACCTGGTTTTCTGTTCCTTTCCCTACAACCGCATTTCAGCTCCTCATTATTAACATACATCTCCCTTTATATATGTTCAAAGTTCTCATATACTTTTTCCAACTGTTCATCCCCTGTTTCCGACGTCGGCATATATACCTAAAGTACCGTTGATTTGTTGTCGAATCTGATGAGAGCAACGCTATCATTGAACTGTTCACGTCTCTTCCCTACATTCCTAATGATAACGAATCCTCCTCACGTTATACCATTTCTTGTGGTTGTTGATATTATTCTAATTCGTCTGACCTGGAATCCCTATCTTCTTTCCATTTCACTTGACGGACCCCCACGATATCCTTCTGACATCCAATGTCCATGGACAGGGCTTTTTCCGTCCTGCTACCATAGATTCTGCATTTTCTGTCGTAATACCAAAGGTCGAAGTAAATGTATGGTGCAGCCATCTGTCAGCAGAAACTGTCACTATGATCACTTTATTTATGCCATTATGGCATGGCAGGTGAGTACTCTTTGATTACTGTGTATTTTTTGTAACTTCTTCCATGAAAATATGTAACTATTGTAGACCATGTCTCTAAGTTTTTTTTATATGGAAGCGCTGTGTAATAACTTCTGGTACTACTTCATATTTCATTAATCTTCGTTACAAAATACAATAGTAATGTCCACTGTAATGGACGCTGGGATTTCGTACCACATTGTTTGATGTGGGTCATAGGCGTGAGTGGTGGTTACTTTCACTAATTTCCTATAAATTTCTTGTTGTGATTGTTGCTAAACGAGTTTGTTTCACACATTATTATTATTTTCCCATACGCAACCGACCAACCATAGGAGCTTCAACAGTCCGCAGGCTTTGCCGGAGTCTTCCAGAAGGAACACATGGTTCTCTGACAGATATTTTACCTCTGTTCCTTTACTGGAATCACTGGCGGAAAAAAGCTTTCCCACACTTGAACAATAATGAAGTCAAGAACATCCACAGCAGTTCCTATTGAACAGAGCGGTTCTAGGCGCTTCGGTCTGGAACCGCGCGACCGCTACGGTCGCAGGTTCGAATCCTGCCTCGGGCATGGATGTGTGTGATGTCCTTAGGATAGTTAGGTTTAAGTAGTTCTAAGTTCTAGGGAACTGATGACCTCAGATGTCAAGTCCCATAGTACTCAGAGCCATTTGCACCATGTGAACCTATTGACCAGATATCGAGAAAAGGCAAACGAATTTCTATTCTAAAATGATATGACCAAATGCCAGTTATGAGTGCATCGAACAAGACTGGGAATCAACTTATGGATCAACTTAAAACATGGTCGAAGAAAGATGGGAGATACATTCAGGTTTCCCATCAGCAGTAATCGTCTGCTACAATACAAATATGGGTAGCATAGACCTAACGAACAGGCTAATGAGTTTTTACGGAACTGCACCAGAGTAGAATATGGACTGTAAAATCTATTGTTCACTTCAAAGATGTGGGATTTTCAAATATTCGGACTGACCGATTTCAGAATGATCAGCCAAAGAAGAGTATCCCGTAGAATCTTGATTTCAAACTCAGAATTGCAGAGCATTTGTTAAGTGCCCAAGAGGAGGAACATTCTGAGGAAGAGGATGAAGACTCAGTTCCTAAAATGCGAAGACTATTACCCTCACAATCAGGCTCAAATATCATAGACCACTTGGCGTAAGCGACAGAGTTGAAAAATAGCGTGAGATCAAAGGACACATGCTGCACGAAGGAAACCAAAGTAAAGTGCCAAGATTGTCCAGTTTTCCTCTGCCTAAGATCACAGAACAACTATCTATAGAGGTTCCATCAGGAATAGAATTGTCACAATTTATATCTAAATGGTTCAAATGCCTCTGAGCACTATGGCACTTAACGTCTGAGGTCATCAGTTCCCTAGAACTTAGAACTACTTAAACCTAACTAACCTAAGGACATCACACACATCCATGACCGAGGCAGGATTCGAGCCTGCGACTGTAGCGGTCGCGTGGTTCCAGACTGAAGAGCCTAGAACCGCTCGGCCACACCGGCTGGCCGGACAAATTAATTGCGTGAAAAAGGTTATCAACAAAACTGGAATGTGTGGGACGCGTCCATAAGAGGATGGGCACCAGGCTGAGGAAGTTGAAAATATGTTTGAGAGACAAACTTTATGATGGGAAAACTATGAGGGGTAGGGTGACAGACAAAATTGTTGAATTACAACAGTACTATGGGATGACATTAGGAATAGCGGTGTCTAGTTCGGAAAGAGGCAGGGAGCGCGGCTTACCTTCTTCCACACACAGACAATAGGTGAAAAATCAACATATCAACTTCGTCCCCCAAGGCCTATGGTGCAAGGTGCGCTCTTCATACAGCTATAACATTCCATCCCAGGAATAATGGTAGTCACAGAGCCTATTTACAGAAACCTGGCACGTCCAGACTTGTTGTTGTGTCTATGTGTGCAGACTCAGAATCCAAATGAGTCTTACAACAAAAAATTTCTTTGTTGGGAGGAATACTCTAAAATGAGGTGTCTGTTACGCTGTTATTGCTTTGATAGATAGCAACATTGTACTACAGAGTGTGGGAATTAATCCTGGAATAAAGTGCAGCAAGAACTTCAACGGATGGACAATGTTCGCAGCGTCAAAATACAAGACGCAGCAGAAACGGCCGCTAAGGAGACCAAAAGGAAGAAAAGAATCGGATCCTTGGAAAACGATCAAGAGAATGACACACTGTGTGGTACGGGGTGCTTCTGAGTGAGTAAAAATAAAAAAAAAAAATAAAACATACATAACATAAGCAACAGCCATTTCGAACTTTGGTTCTGAAAATTTACAATGACAAAGAGTCCTCTAACATTTGAAAATTCAATACTTCGCGGAATAATGCAGACAGAGAGGAACAAATTGACACACGTGATTGAAATGACATGGGGTTTTATTGAAACCAAAAAAGTGCACAAATGATCAACAGTTGACGCTTCATATTATACAACAGGAATAATTACCACAACATCATAACATGATAATTTAGCAAAGATAATGTTCTGTATAACAAATGCTCAACATGTCGGTTGTCAGTCATTAACAATACCTGTAGTCAGAGACAATATTGTGAACAGCACTGGACAGCATATCAGTAGCTATGGTGAGAAACTGCCGTCGGATGTTGCCTTTGAGAATCCCTAATGAGGTCGGAAGATCGTGGTAGACTTGGGACTTTAGGTAACCCCACAACCAGTAATCACACGGACTGACTTCTGGGGACCTGGGAAACCAAGTATGTTGGAACTGGTTGCTAAGCAAACGATCCTCAGAGAACGATGTGCGCAAGAGACTTTCACACGTGTACCAATATGGGGTGGAGCGCCATCCTGCATAGAAGTCGTACCTTCCAGCAAGTGTTCATCAGCCACGCTAGGGATGACGCGATTATGTAACGTATCGGCGTACCTCGCACCCGTCACGCTGACAGTTTGAAGAGCAGCACCAGTCATTTCCTCGAAGGAAAAGGGTCCATTTACGACTGATAGAGTAAATCCACACGACTCAGTGACTTTCTCGTCACGCAATGGTGTTTATAACACAGTTCCAAGATTTTCGGTAGCCCAACTTCTGCAGTTGCAGATGATGACAGACACTTGGAGTGTGAATGGTCTTCATCCCTCCACAACACTATAGTAAACAATTCGTCATCTTCCGCCATTTTGCGAATTTCCCACACTGCAAATTCTCTCCACGTCACAATATTGCTGGTTGGCAGTTCATGATGGTGCTGTATTACGTACGGATAGCACTGGAGGGGACGCGTTAGTACTCTACAAACAGTAGTGCATGGAATGCCGGTTCGACGTGTGAATTCATGAGCACTGACTGCTCCGTGCGGGGATGAAGCTGCTGAAGTCTCCATTTCTTCCTGGACTTTCATGTACCTGGTCGCCCATTACGGGACCAATCGTCTAAACAACCCGTGGCTTCGAACTTCGTAATCATTTTCTTCACAGTGACACTTGTCGTGGGACCTTCACCCATCCTTCTTATAACAATATGATTGTAAAGCAGCAGCAGATTCTTCGTTCTCATAGTAAAGTATCACTAACAGTGCCTTTTCTCGTAAAGTCAACAAGCCGTGATTGCTGGCGCGTCTGACTCCCTGACAGTTCATTTTATACACGATTCTCATGTGCGTCACTGATGTGTTGCTGTCCAACACATCTGTTGGCCGGTTTTAGCCCTCGTTTTTGCTTTCAATCAAACCGCATGTCTTTTCAGGCATTTGTGTCAAGTTTTATCTCTCTACTTATTTTATTCCGTGAATTAGTGCATTTTCGAATGTTAAAGGAATTTCACGTGACTAGAGTCTAGGGAAATAAAATACACTACTGACCATTAAAATTGCTACACCACTAAGATGGCGTGCTACAGACGTGAAATTTAACCGACAGGAAGAAGATGCTGTGATATGCAAATGATTAGCTTTTCAGAGCATTCACACAAGGTTGCCGCCGGTGGCGACACCTACAACGTGCTGACATGAGGAAAGTTTCCAACCGATTTCTGATACACAAACACCAGTTGACCGGCGTTGCCTGGTGAAACGTTGTTGTGGTACCTCGTGTAAGGAGGAGAAATGTGTACCATCGCGTTTCCCACTTTGATAAAGGTCGGTCTGTAGCCTATCGCGATTGCGGTTTATCGTATCGCGACATTGCTGCTCGCGTTGGCCGAGATCCAATGACTGTCAGCAGAATATGGAATGGTTGGGTTCAGGAGGGTAATACGGAACGCCGTGCTGGATCCCAACGACGTCGTATCACTAGCAGTCGAGATGACAGGCATACTATCCGCATGGCTGTAACGGATCGTGCAGCCGCGTCTCGATCCCTGAGTCAACAGAGGGGACGTTTGCCAGACATCAACCAACTGCACGAACAGTTCGACGACGTTTGCAGCAGCATGGACTATTAGCTCGGAGACCATGGCTGCGGTTACCCTTGACGCTGCATCACAAACAGGAGCGCCTGCGATGGTGTACTCAACGACGAACCTGGGTGCACGAATGGCAAAACGTCATTTTTTCGGATGAATCCAGGTTCTGTTTACAGCATCATGATGGTCGCATCCGTGTTTGGCGACATCGCGGTGAACGCACATTAGAAGTGCGTATTCGTCATCGCCATGCTGGCGTATAACCCGGCGTGATGGTATGGGGTGCCATTGGTTACACGTCTCGGTCACCTCTTGTTCGCATTGACGGCACTTTGAACAGTGGACGTTACATTTCAGATGTGTTACGACCCCTGGCTCTACTCTTCATTCGATAACTGCGAAACCCTACATTTCAGCAGGATAATGCACGACCGCATATTGCAGGTCCTGTACGGGCCATTCTGGATACAGAAAATGTTCGACTGCTGCCTTGGCCAGCACATTCTCCAGATCTCTCACCAATTGAAAACGTCTGGTCAATGGTGGCCGAGCAACTGGCTCTTCACAATACGCCAGTCACTACTCTTGAGGAACTGTGGTATCGTGTTGAAGCTGCATGGGCACCTGTACCTGTACACGCCATCCAAGCTCTGTTTGACTCAATGTCCAGGCGTATCAAGGCCGTTATTACGGCCGGAGGTGGTTGTTCTGGGTACTGATTTCTCAGGATCTATGCACCCAAATTGCGTGAAAATGTAATCACATGTTAGTTCTAGTATAATATATCTGTCCAATGAATACCCGTTTATCATCTGCATTTATTCTTGGTGTAGCAATTTTAATGGCCAGTAGTGTAAAAACATAATGTTAGGTATAACAGAAATCATATTGAAGAAAGTATACAAAAATATACAAAATTTGACCTGTGTAGTTTTAAAAAATTATCAAACCAGCTGCTGAAATGTAATTATATTAGTTCGGTACACTAAGAACGTAACATGTAATGCCCCGTAAAAGTTCCATGTCCTTTGCTACAGAGGTTTCTGTAACACAGGAAAGCCAAGCAACAAGAGATTTTTAAAGGATTCTGTCTGGGCTGTTGTTGACAAGTATTCTCTTTGATACATCTTGCACGATTGTCCAATTTGGGCCTTACGGGCCGTTTTCAAGTACAGCAGGGCAAAATGACTAAGTAACAAAATTTAATACGCTGATATTCTAACTAGCCTTAAAAACAATCCCCGTCTGTCCGAAGTCAAAATTCGATACTTTCTCAGCATAACGTCTATCCGAAGCCAAAATTCGATAATTTTTCTGCACAATAGAGAAGGTCACATACCTTGTCCTTGATTCTGTCACGGAAGACCTCGAGGAGCGCTCCTGCGGCCGAGACGACGAGCAGCACAGCGATGACGATGTGTCCCAGAGCAGCAGCACCAGGGGGCGCCTGGGGCGGGGGCGTCGGCTGTGCGGGCGGCGGCGCCGGGGGCTGAGCGCGGCAGGTGGCCGCGCCGGAGGCGGAGGCGGCAGCGATGCGGCGCAGCGAGGGCGCGCGGCAGCTCCGGGGGGCGGCTGAGGCGGCCGGGGTCGGCGTGGGCGACAGCCAGCCAGGGGCTGCCACCAGCAGCGCGAACGCGAGGGCGGCGCCCGCCGCCGCGCCCACCAACACCCAGCGCCACGACACCCGGCCGAGCATGCGACCCAGACTGTTCGCTTCCGAACTACCCTGCTGCAATAATGGCCGAGTGCCGTTACCGGAGTAGATCAGTCCAAAAACTGTGACCGGATGAAGATCACTGGCCTAAGCCTCTCTTCTATCCTCTATACTGCAACGACAGTAGCACACAGTGATGACTTCCATTGTAACTGGTTAGTAGAAGTTTAACTATCTAGACACAATTCTTTGGACTCGTTGCTGTCCAATAGGCAATTAATCCCTCTCAGATAATATTTCAGTACTGGAGACTGCAGTTTGTCTGACCCGTGAAACTGAGACGTCTGAAGAGAAATTTAATTGTACGCAGGGAACTGAATACTACGTCGGTAATATTGAGAACACCTTTACAGATTACTAGGAAGTATGGCGTTTAGAATATAGAGTACTAAAAGTGAAATCAGGGAGTTAATGTATACGATGCCAGAGTCTCGAGATGTTGAGGATTCCGCAGCTGGGCTAGTCTGCGCGGTAGGTGCAGTGACAGCTTCCCACCGTGCGAGTCCACGCTGCCGTGGCACGGCTCCGGTGAAGCGGGCGCGGGCAGAGTTGCGGTGGGGGCGGCAACAAGTGGCCGCGCGAACACTTGTTGGCCCGCGGGCGGCGGAGCCTCGCCTTGCCGGCGTTCCTCGTCTCTCGCGGAGGCACCGGCCGTCTACGGCGTATCGACTGCCAGGCTGCGTGAGCGATGCAGGCAGGTCAGCGAAAGCTGTCGCCGGGCGGTGGGCGGGGCGGCGCAGACTGCAGCGGCGGCGGCGGCGGCACAGTGTGGGCGGTGGCGCGCTGCTCGCCGGCCGGGCTCGCACTGGCGCGCTGTCGCCGCCACGGCCTCGCCTCGCCGGCCTGCCTGCCTGTGTCGTCCACGCGATCGATGGTGGGCGGCGCGGCGCGGAGCACGGACGCGCACGTGGCCTGACAGACGCCCCGCCACTTGCCGCCGGAACCTCGTCCTGCCGTCAAGTGTGGCAAGGGGACAGCACGGCAGAAATCACTGAGTTCAGTTGGCCATGCAGCTTACAAAAGAGAGGTCAGACTGGGTGATTCTCTGAATTCAGCGAGTTTTGGTGCTATATAAAGGCTGTTTCAAATATACTTCCACAAATTTTCGGGATAGGTTCCCTACACAAAACAAGAAAAAAGTTCTTATGAACATACAGGGTGTTTATAGGAGGGGCGTTCTATAAGTACTGCAACACATTTTTTTCTGCAACAATTTCGGTTAAAAATGCGGAATTTATTTTGGGATTCGTTGGAATATTTCCGCTTCAGCCCCTATAGTTTCATGAAATTTAGATACCTGGCAGTGATACACGTAGCCTTAAAACTGGGGGTTGTGAAGGAGGCGCTTTCCAAGCAGTGATCGGTAAACCAGAGTATCTAAAATATTCATAGGCGCTTGCTGAATTTTTATGCAGACCTGGCAGTGAACAAAAGCACGTTGAATCTTTGGGCGAAGCGACTGTCGTCATCGAAGCAATGTGGTGCAAATATGTCCGATCTTCCGCGTGCAGGCCGACGGCATGCAGCTGTGATTATTGCAATGTTGGATCGTGCGGGCACTCTCATTCGAGGAGATCGACGGATCACAGTCAACACGTTGCTGCTCAACTGGACGTCTCTGTCGGTAGTGCTGACACACTTGCCGAGTAGCTGGTGTACTCAAAAGTGTGTGCCCACTGGGTTTCTAGCTGCCTAGCAGAAGACCATAAACAGGAACGAAGAACCATCTGCGCAGAATTGCTTGCAAGGTAAGAGGCTGATCGGGAAAGTTTTTTGTCGAATGTCGTCACAGGCTAAACAGAACGGCAATGGCGTGGCGCCAGACTCTCTCTCCTCTGAAGAAAAAATTCAAAGCTGCAACCTCAGCCGGTAAAAGCATAGCGACGGTCTTCTGTTTGATGTCCAGCTTCATGGTGTAACGATCAATTCTGGTGTTGTGCTACAGTCAGGAAATTGAAGAAACGAGCTTGGCGTATTCGTATCCAAAATGCTAACGAACTTCTTCTTCATGATAACGCAAGGCTTCACATAAATCTGCTCACAAAACTTGAGTGGACTGTTATTACTCATCCGCTTTACAGCCCGGATCTCGCACCTTCTCTCTTCCATCTGTTAGGCGAAATGCGGAGGTTATTGATGTATCAAAACGTTGGCTCCGTTCTCGACCACCAAAGTAATACCAGGCTAGGGCATACAGACGCTCCAAGCACGGTGGCGTAATGCTGTCACTTTGAGTGGAGATTTTATTGGAAAATAGGGTTTTGTAGGAAAATGAGTCGGAACTAATGTGATGTGTCGGAATCCTGAATGAAACCAATCTACTTTCAGAAAAACGTGTGTTGCACTATTTGCTGAACGCCCCTCGTAATAAAAAACTTTCTCTACTTGAGAGGGACCCCATGAAATACGAGTGACAGTAGGACAATGAAACTTTGTGAAAACATTTGTAAGGACATGGGGAAGCGAAATGAACTATTGAAAAAAAAAACACATTTTGATGTCCACGTAAGAGGGTAACATTTATTAATTGTATAATACATTTACGTTCTAGGTTACAAACGTTGTCCAATTTGACGACCGTCTGCCTCCATGATAGTGTGGAATCGCACTAAAGATATCATTTCACAATTTTTCGCAGAACGTCTCGAATTTTGGACAATGGAATATCTAGCTGTCGTGACAGCCCGTGCACTGCTTGAAGATAGCACATTGCGTCCATCATTCTCAGCCACGGCAACGGTAACTTCTTCAACAATTTGTGGCGCAGTTGGCCGTCGGCCTCTCCCAGAAGCAATTCCTAAATCGTCAGTTAATTCGAATTTCCGAATCATGTTCTCCAACACCGGAGCGGGGAGAGGACCTCTTATTTTCTTTGTATGGGTCGATACTCGCGAAACGCAGCTGCATTATTGCTGTTGTTTCCGTGACACAGCTTTACGAGTAAATCCCTGCTCGCCTTGTCCAGACCCACGTTCACTATCAGAAATTTTTAATGAACGCTGATGCTTGTTTTTCAACCCTACGTCGCCATAGAGTTGCCTGAGCTTAACGGCAAGCCATGACACTAAACCCGCTAACAACGCTAATCCCGCAGCGCACAATTTAAACATAATTCCTATGAAGTTGGGTACCCGTAAGGTAAATAGTTTTCTTTCTACAGTTTTATGTCTACACTGGCCAAGCAGTTATTGTTAACCAACACACAAGTCATAATAAATGCTCGAAGTATCCTCTTGCTTCTAAACACTCATACGCTCTACGAGTCATGGACTGTCACACTCTTTCAAATACTCGCTCATGGTTTCGAATAGTTTCGCGCATATCCATGACTTCGATGAAGAAGTTCTGCATCCGAAGGGCCTGCTGCATAAACCAACTGTTTAAGGTGGCCCAGAGATAATAATCCAATGGACTGAGGTTGGGGGAACGTTCAGGGTATGGGACTGGTCCTCCTCTACCTATCCATTTGTGATGGTAAATACCAGTCAATGTATCCTGAACACTGAGACTAAAATGTGTTGGAGCTCCACTGTGAATAAACCACATGTTTCTTCTTATCTGTAGGGACACGCCTTCTAGTTGATCTTGGGGAGTGTTCTGAATAAAGTGCCAAAACACGGCACCTGTAAGACGTTCTGGGAGAATGTATGGCCCTACCCGGCAGTCACCTACAGTTCCAGCCCACACACGTAAAACGCCACTTGTGTTTAAATTGTTAACCTGACTCACAATTTTAATTGGGAGACTGACATACCCTTAAGACCCAAGCTGAATAACTGTGTGTTAATGGCTTAACTAACGCGATTAAATGTGAAGGCCTTAGCTGTGAATCTTAAAGGGGAGAGTTGCATAATACTGAAAATGAGATTAACTGAATATATCAACAGAAAAATGTTTTAAATGAACAAATTAATTTATTCGAATAAAACATAAAAATGGAACGTTTCTGGCTATCTGACAATACTAAGCTATATAATATTGTTACTTTAATTTGCTATGAACGCGGTACTGATAGCCAATAAAAGCGGGTTAAAAGCTGTGAGCTGTCTGGGGAAGTTAACCTTGCATTACTGAGCAACTGTTTCACCAGGTATCCAGTCTAGCTTACCAAATTCCTAACCAGACTAACATTAATTATAATCTTTTAATAGTCATATGACAACCGGTGATATATATATAAAAGAGAATTTAAGTAAAAAGAAATAAATCAGTTTATATTTGGAAATTTATTTTAACATTGATCATTGAAATTTCAGCATATTAAACTTGATCCCAACTAAACTGGTGCCTTATTTAAGATTGTGAAAATGTGAGATTGTAATCTTACGGAACACATCAAATATGGAGCCAAGATTGGGAGACTGCATACAACACTGCATTCATAAAACAACACACAAAGAACGTTGAAACATACGCAAGAGAAAATTAACCACTACCAACCGATTCAATTTTCACCCAAAGAAGTTACGTTCATAGCACAATCCTGTCCGTCATGTAATTACCACACACTGGTATACTAAATTCATATTAACTCTTTGTTAAATCTTCCCAAAATGAATAGCTGAGGGCTACTTTGATGATTACACCACATGCTTCAAGTGGTCAACTTGGTTTACACAAAGAGTGTAACTCCACAATAATTTTGATAATTAAAAGAAATTAGATCGAAAAGCAATTTACAAAAGAAAAACCTCGAACTGGTTACTATCGTCTTACTATTAACCTGATGGGTCAAACAATTGTATAAGCACGTGGTACTGGTTTCACAAAGTACACCCCACGTGGGTTGAACATAAAGAAAAGTTGCTATATTGAAAAATATTGTCAAGACGAGACGTTATAATCTCACGCACATTCGCATTTAAGATTGATGAACTTAGTTAGAGTTACTGATCAACACGTGGTTCCACTTTACTCACAAAGTAGTGACAAAGCAACTACCGGAATATATTCTGAACTTCACACGAGAATTACACTGCGCTGCAATTTAAGATAACATTACTTATTTTAGAGCTAAACCTGAAATAAAGGTGATTAAGTTTTCAGTTAGGCTGAACTTAAGAAATCCATTGTCCTACGGACTTAGCAGACACGCGCTTAGCCGGAGATCTTACCACTTCAGACGCTCGCCACGGACAGACTGACTGGTCCCTTCCTGAGGGGTGGCTCACAAATACAAACGGAAGTGGCCAGAGGGGCAGCTTCCTATACCAACATGACAACGGACGGACAGGACCATACTACGGATAGAAACCTCTTTGCTTTTAGAAAGCGTAGCTACCTGTTCCGACGTTGGTCCTACTGTTCTCTAGCAGACAGGCTTGTCTGCTACCCTCAAGCATGCAACTAGATATACATTTGCTCATTCATCCTCTCACACAGAAGGGAAGGGGGATGACAGTATCTTATCATATACAGTATATAAAAGAAAGCGGATGTAGGTTCCGTATGAGACTGTGCGACATGAATTACATATAAACTGTGTTTTAAAGTGTAGTAGTGTGACAGATCGTTCTTGTTTATGTGTAAAAGTAACACGTTCCACTACTCAGTCTCCTCCCAGATAGTCAGAAACGCCACAGTAAATTTAGAAGAGGAATTTATGCCGTAAATGACAATAGATTTAAGAAATTAAACATGAAAGGAATCCAACAGAGACCTTTCATAACCCCAACGCTCCGGGAAAAGACTGTGCAGGGAATTTTCTGGCCATGCTAGGACATTCCCAAGCAGGCTTCTCACACCCTACTTAAACCAAAAGTGTAAAGAAAAGGCAAAAGGTCACCAGCTACTTGCTAAAACACAATAATTTCAACAAATCTTTAAAATCTACTAATTTCAAACAGAAAAAAAGAACACAATCTGTGACACCTATTTGAAAGATAGTGTAGACCTAATTCGGTCAGCAAGTAAAAACAATGGTTCCTGTGTCATTAATATGAAAACAATTTCTCGTTGTTACCCTTATGGAGTTCACCAGTATTTGCTCATTGCAAGAGCCAACTGATCACAGTAAAATTTATGACTATTTATTACCAAGCAAAATTTATGAAAATAGCAAAGGTGCCACAGTAATTAAAAAAGAACATGAAATAACATCAGTATTATGAAGCAGAACATTACAATGCACAATCCGCAAAAGCAAAAAAAAAAAAAAAAAAAAAAAGATAACAGAAAGTACATGTTTTACAAAGTGGTTATCGCAAAAAAATTCTATATCTTATAAAACTAATAGTTTGTAGAATTAAAATAACTTTGTGGCACTAATTTAATCACTCTACTATATTTCAGTTAGCAAACAATGACTACTGTGTCATTATACTGAAACTACAATTAATTAAGTGATTGTTACCCATATGGGGTTCCTCATTATAAATATGCCCCATGCAAAAGCTAATCGATCACAGTCCAATGAGAATGAATAGCTATCTGATAAACGAAGCAATGCCAC
Source organism: Schistocerca serialis cubense (assembly GCF_023864345.2). Lineage (NCBI taxonomy): Eukaryota > Metazoa > Arthropoda > Insecta > Orthoptera > Acrididae > Schistocerca > Schistocerca serialis. Next base: position 549,876,675 of record NC_064641.1, read on the forward strand.
AGGAATGAATTTACGAAACAAAATATCACAAATCTAATACATCACACAACAACAAACATTGATCAATAAAACAGCTCTGAAAGTACACTAGTCAACAACTAAAAAAAAAAAACACCAATAAATAAAACACCTGCAAAATACAAGAGTCAAAGTCTAAAAAAAAATCAATAAATAGAACACCTGCAAAATACAAGAGTCAGTCAAATAAACACCAATAAATCGAACCCCTGCAAAACACACGAGTCAAAGTTTCTGTGACAGAAACACACGTATATGCACTGGACTAAGAACCGTATAATAACTGTTCACTGACACACTCAGTACTTCCACTGTTCCGAGGCACAATATAAGGGGCGGGGGAGGGGGGGGCGTTCGTCGCCGCAGCTGTCAGTAGGGATTTTTGTCCATCTGTTGCGTGCAATCCCGCCGTCTCTGCCCTCTCATGAAGTTTCTCTTGGTGGCCCGTGTCACTTACATCTCGATTTGGTTCCATGTTTGTGTTGTCAAATTCGTGTAGTATCCTCGTTTGACACGCCAGATTGATATTCCTGGGCAAGGATGACACTTAATGGCTCTTCTTTGTGCCACCCTTAGCTACCAGAGAACATCGAACTATGATTTACTGTCGCTTGACAGTGGGCATCCGCCAGGAAATGTTGATAGGCGTGGTTGAAGTCTGCCAGTTTCTCTGGACAGTACGTGACAAAAGGCTCCATGCCACTTTATCCCCTGTCTTCTGTCGTTTCACCACGGCCGTCTCGTCACGGTCGCATGCGTGTGGTGCGTTGCCAGCAGATGGATTTCCGCGTGGTGGACCGCTCGGCCATCCCAGGTCATCGCCTCCATGAAGGGTCGCACTGGTGTGGCCGACCATTAGCTCTGGGCGCAAGGGAAAGTGTTTGTCCCTTACCCTTCTTTTGTTGTCGGCCGCGCTCCCGAAGTGGCCCGGTTGACAGCGTGTCCTGCTGGGAAACCCGCTAGTTTACAACTAGCCCTCCTCCTCGCTGCTCCCGCTGTCTCGTAAGAGTTTTGCCGGTTCGCTTTCACGTTCTCAACTGCATTCACAGAAATTGTTCATCATACTTATGTCATTACCAAATGCCATACATAATACCGCTTAGTATTGTCTTTCACAATTTTTTAAGAAAAAAAGTGAGACTTATCTTTTTTTTTAAAATAAAAAAAAAATTACATGAATCGACAATATAAAAAATAAAAGTTAAATGACTTGACAATATAAAAAATAAAAGTGAAATGACTTGACAGTATAAAAATAAAAATTAAATGAACTGACAATATAATATTTAAATCCACATCACTAACGTGGTTCACTTACGTTTTAATAAATCAAATGCTACTTATTAATTCACTAAAATGAATAGGATTATGCCTTGTGCAAGTATAGGTCAGGACAGCATAGGGTTCACATGTTATTTACACACACACATGCACACCTGTTGTCTATTCTACAAACTAACTACCCATAAACATGCATTACTCAAAATTCTACTTCTATCCACTACTAGTTAATCCAAGAAGCTACTTCAATGCTACTCCAACACAGTGTTTATACCACTACAACATTGTTCTAATTCGTCCTCTTCCTGACGCTCGCGGCATACACTCCTGGAAATGGAAAAAAGAACACATTGACACCGGTGTGTCAGACCCACCATACTTGCTCCGGACACTGCGAGAGGGCTGTACAAGCAATGATCACACGCACGGCACAGCGGACACACCAGGAACCGCGGTGTTGGCCGTCGAATGGCGCTAGCTGCGCAGCATTTGTGCACCGCCGCCGTCAGTGTCAGCCAGTTTGCCGTGGCATACGGAGCTCCATCGCAGTCTTTAACACTGGTATCATGCCGCGACAGCGTGGACGTGAACCGTATGTGCAGTTGACGGACTTTGAGCGAGGGCGTATAGTGGGCATGCGGGAGGCCGGGTGGACGTACCGCCGAATTGCTCAACACGTGGGGCGTGAGGTCTCCACAGTACATCGATGTTGTCGCCAGTGGTCGGCGGAAGGTGCACGTGCCCGTCGACCTGGGACCGGACCGCAGCGACGCACGGATGCGCGCCAAGACCGTAGGATCCTACGCAGTGCCGTAGGGGACCGCACCGCCACTTCCCAGCAAATTAGGGACACTGTTGCTCCTGGGGTATCGGCGAGGACCATTCGCAACCGTCTCCATGAAGCTGAGCTACGGTCCCGCACACCGTTAGGCCGTCTTCCGCTCACGCCCCAACATCGTGCAGTCCGCCTCCAGTGGTGTCGCGACAGTCGTGAATGGAGGGACGAATGGAGACGTGTCGTCTTCAGCGATGAGAGTCGCTTCTGCCTTGGTGCCAATGATGGTCGTATGCGTGTTTGGCGCCGTGCAGGTGAGCGCCACAATCAGGACTGCATACGACCGAGGCACACAGGGCCAACACCCGGCATCATGGTGTGGGGAGCGATCTCCTACACTGGCCGTACACCACTGGTGATCGTCGAGAGGACACTGAATAGTGCACGGTACATCCAAACCGTCATCGAACCCATCGTTCTACCATTCCTAGACCGGCAAGGGAACTTGCTGTTCCAACAGGACAATGCACGTCCGCATGTATCCCGTGCCACCCAACGTGCTCCAGAAGGTGTAAGTCAACTACCCTGGCCAGCAAGATCTTCGGATCTGTCCCGCATTGAGCATGTTTGGGACTGGATGAAGCGTCGTCTCACGCGGTCTGCACGTCCAGCACGAACGCTGGTCCAACTGAGGCGCCAGGTGGAAATGGCATGGCAAGCCGTTCCACAGGACTACATCCAGCATCTGTATGATCGTCTCCATGGGAGAATAGCAGCCTGCATTGCTGCGAAAGGTGGATATACACTGTACTAGTGGCGACATTGTGCATGCTCTGTTGCCTGTGTCTATGTGCCTGTGGTTCTGTCAGTGTGATCATGTGATGTATCTGACCCCAGGAATGTGTCAATAAAGTTTCCCCTTCCTGGGACAATGAATTCACGGTGTTCTTATTTCAATTTCCAGGAGTGTATGTCTTGCCACATGATAAATATGAAGAAACTTTCCTTAAACACACACAGTAAAAAGAACAATGGTTATTTACACGACAAAAGATTTATACCAGTTGACACACCTGATAAGAGACTCGCAATTATACATTTATCATACTCATATACTCACACATAAAACAGTAAGAAAATTTCATCTAAAATTACGTTATTACAAGAATTAATCACATAGATGACTCTGAGAACGGTAAAAATATCTGCATCATACAGGTTATACTACCTTTTCTTACCCATTTTGCTGCGATTTCGTTCATTCTGTAAGTTACCTTTCGCTTCCAAATCATTTATTTCGCCTGTGGTGGTTATTCTGGATTCATATCTCATGAATGGCAAAATTGTGGTCTCCTCTATTCCGTAAAACAGTTTCATCTTAACATATTGAACTTACAACAGACACAAAAGTTCCGAATCCTAATGTAGTTTAAATGACAAATGTTTTGCTTCATCCTTATTATATTAAACCAAGCTTTCCTTCGGTCCCATAATCAAAATTATTTAATCTTCCTCTACCTTCAAGAGGGAAATTTCCTCAGTACAAATCATATAGGCTGCAGTGCATCCCGCACCTGCGAAAACAGTAAGCTGTAACGCTCACAGCATCAGCAAAACACATAAACGTCGCTTTTCTAGGACAAGTATTAACGCAGAATAGTTTTTCAGGCTTTGGCTCAACATCAATCAAGACTACAGAAAGGATCCATATTTCTGTTCCATTCTCCATTTGCTGAAAAACTGCTCGTATTTGACTACCACAATAATATTTCAGGGCCACGTAAATTACACAAACCACAATTCTTCTTTCACCTTAAAGGGAAGCAATATACTGACGAAATCCACAGACAGCACTTTACATACTCAGCTATAAAGAACAAAAAAGACATAGATCATCAATATTAACATATCATCGCATATTGGGAAGCCATTGGTTAAACAATCGTATTATCGCATCCTGTTTTCAAGATTCCAAACTTACCCATTCCTTTCTCAGAGTTCTATCATAAAATAATCATACAGCACGCATACTATAGTAAGAGATCCTCATTTATACTGACAGATATAGAATAGTAATAGATAGATAGTAGCACTGAAAGCAGAAAATCGGAAACAAGGCTACTAACAGCTGGGGACCTGGGTTTGCAAGACCCATAATACCCACAGATCGGATATTCCTCTGAGTTTTGCATTAATTCAACACAGATCTTGCTTCTCTCAGGAGCGACTATTTTCAATTTACTCCAAAGAAACCATAAAAAGCATTTCACTCGTTCACAAAGAAACCTTTTACCTTCACATTTGAACCAACCTAAATCCTAATTGCACAAGAAAAAAAAAATTTAAAAACATCACTTCAATCAATCACATAGAGACATCTTTATCATTATTTTTACCAACATATTATTCAAAATGCATACGTCACAAATTTAAACTAATCAATTCTTTCTCCTCACCGTCCTCTCTACTTCTCACTGTCCTTTCTACTCATTTGCCATGTCGCTCACTTGTTCCGATTGGGCGCCTTCTGCGCTGATCGTTTGTCATTGGCGGTTTTGTTCATTTCCATTTGCTGGATTATGTCTAGGGTTAGCCGGCCGAATTTCAGCATCATGAGGTGCTCCGCCTACAGTCCTATTCCCACCATATTCATCGTAGTATCGATTCTGGTTGCCGTACCTGTAGCGTTCACGATCTTGTCAACGTCCTCGATCATTTCCGTTGTTCCACCTTTGTTCGCGACTGTTACCCCAGTTTCTATACGGCCGGTCCCGATTACTGTTCCGTTCGCGTCGCGACGACCAGTCACGCCGTTGATTAGTACTACGGCCACGACTGCGATCGCACCGCTGTGCCCCGTAATAACTTTGTGCCTGATTAGGCGGGCATTCTCCTGTATTGTATTCCAACTCTTGGAGAAGTGTCTTAAACGTTTCCACGTCCTCTTTGCATCGTCCTGCAAGAATGACGTGGCGCAAGTGCATCGGCAATTTGGTGATGCATATCCTAATTAGTTCTGCAGGCCCGTATGGGTCGTATAAAAATTGATTTGCCTGCAGCATGTGGTCGAATAGGCGTGCTGGGCTGCCGAAACCGGACTGGTTCAAATTTGGCAGCATAATTATGCCATGTTTGATCCTATCTTGTGCCGCTTCCGACCAATAGGCGGACAGAAAGGCTTGTCGAAACTCCTGAGTGGAGCTGCAGTGACGCGCTGCCGACCTCATGCGAATCGCCGGTTCGCCTTCCAAATAGCCACACATATATTCTATCTTATGTGAATCTGCCCAGTCGGGGGGAAGACAGAACTCAAATTGCTCTAGCCATGCTCGTGGATGTATTCCTTTTTGCGAATTTCGAAATATCTCAAACTTTCTCACTGTAAGGAAATGTTTGAAATCAAATCCCCGCATTTCCTCCCGGCGAGGCCCTTGAATGTTTCTATTTTTCTCATGTCTGCCCCTCAAACTACATTCTTCCCTGTCGTCAAAATCTCCCTCGTGGCTGGAGTCCCTCTCTGCACTGTCCGTACGGCTATTTTTAGTGCTATTGGCGAGTTCGGAATCACACCCCATGCGGTTTTCCAGATGTGCCACGCGTTCTTGTAATTCGCCTGTTACAGCTTTGTGCCGCCTGTTCACTTCGAACTGTCCCTTCTGAAATCTAAGAAGGGAACGCACTTCTTCGGTCTCTGCGGACGCTACCGGTGTAGTATTGTTCTCGCTTTCCGTCACCTTCATCGTGCCTACGATGTCCGCTAACGCTGCAATCTTATCATGTATTTGTCTGTTGTCCTCCGCCCCAGTCTGCTTCAATTGTTCTACTTGCTATTGGAGTGCGTGAATCGCTCGACCGTTGTCCGCTACTGTGTTGCTAATGGACGCAGGACAATGCGTTTCCGCCTCCTGGACCCTGGAAAGTACCTGCTGGTGTTCGCTTTGGCATTCTTCTCTCAGCGCTTGGAAATTCCTAAGTAGCTGTTCTTCGCGCTCTTTCGATTCCGCATCGCGACTCCGCTTGCCCTGTTCTAAGGCTTGCAGACGATCATCGATTTATTCAAATGTACGGCCTAATTCTTTCATAATATCACTTTTTATTTCACTTGCCAGATTGTTTATTCTTTGTGAGATATCATCGGACACTCTCTGCATCGACTTGTCGACTTTATTTGTCTGCTGGATTAGTTTTTCGTCTATTTGTTCGCCTAGCTCGCGGATCGATTTTTCAGATTTCTGTGTCATTTGTTCGCCTAGCTCTCGGATCGATTTTTCAGATGATTCTTTTTGTTCTCGGAACGATTTTTTTGATTTCTTCGTCATTTGATCGCCTAGCTCTCGGATCAATTTTTTAGATTTCTGCGTCATTTGTTCGCCTAGCTCTCGGATCGATTTTTCAGATGATTCTTTTTGTCCTCGGAACGATTTTTCTGATTTCTGCGTCATTTGTTCCTCTAGCTCGCGGATCGATTTTTCAGATTTCTCTGCGTTTTCTTTATTTTGTTGCAATAAGGCATTCATGAGTTCTGCCAAATCAATTTGGTTAGTTGGAGGCAAATTAATTTCTGGCTCTGCTGTGAGCCCATTCGTCCTGTTTTGCATTTCGTCTGAAGTATTCCCCATTGCATTTTCGGAACCGCCCGACGCGTTACTATTGGAAATCAAATTATCCCCTTGGTCCATGTTGCTTACGTTGTTGGACCGCCTACTTTTAGCTTGGTTACGTGTCTGCATTAGTTCAATTTATACCCTGTATGCAACACACTAATCACAATAAATGTACCCCCAAAAATTTCGACAGTTACAAGAAAGGTACCCAACCTAGTACGCACTTTTTCACACGCAAAACAAATTTTTATCTTTGATCGAAACAGTGCAATGTACAAGCGAGAAAAAAAAACCACACACACACATATAAAACACACAAGTATAGAAAACACAACAACAAGACAATCAACACAACGCCGCTCAACAACACAGTGAATCTTTTGAAAGTCTCCTCAGAAACAACGCAGAAGTTGTTTGAGCGCTGTAGGGGAAAAAAAATTAAGATTATACAACGCTTGCAATCTAACGTTTCAGAGTTTCCAGAGTCTAGCGGGATCACAGAACAGGGTCGCCATGTATAACGTTGTTACTTTAATTTGTGTTGTTAGCGGTGCTGATAGCCAATAAAAGCGGGTTAAAAGCTGTGAGCTGTCTGGGGAAGTTAACCTTGCATTGCTGAGCAACTGTTTCACCAGGTATCCAGTCTAGCTTACCTTATTCCTAACCAGACTAACATTAATTATAATCTTTTAATAGTCATACGACAAATGGTGATATATATATAAAAGAGAATTTAAGTAAAAAGAAATAAATCAGTTTATATTTGGTAATTTATTTTAACATTGATCATTCAAATTTCAGCATATTAAACTTGATTCCTAACTAAACTGGTGCCTTATTTAAGATTGTGAAAATGTGAGATTGTAATCTTACGGAACACATCAAATATGGAGCCAAGATTGGGAGACTGCATACAACACTGTATTCATAAAACAACACACAAAGAATGTTGAAACATATGCAAGAGAAAATTAACCACTACCAACCAATTCAATTTTCACCCAAAGAAGTTACGTTCGTAGCACAATCCTGTCTGTCATGTAATTACCACACACTGGTATACTAGATTCATATTAACTCTTTGTTAAATCTTCCCGAAAAGAATAGCTGAGGGATACTTTGATGATTACACCACATGCTTCAAGTGGTCAACTTGGTTTACACAAAGAGTGTAACTCCACAATAATTTTGATAATTAAAAGAAATTAGATCGAAAAGCAATTTACAAAAGAAAAACCTCGAACTGGTTACTATCGTCTTACTATTAACCTGATGGGTCAAACAATTGTATAAGCACGTGGTACTGGTTTCACAAAGTACACCCCACGTGGGTTGAACATAAAGAAAAGTTGCTATATTGAAAAATATTGTCAAGAAGAGACGTTATAATCTCACGCACATTCGCATTTAAGATTGATGAACTTAGTTAGAGTTACTGATCAACACGTGGTTCCACTTTACTCACAAAGTAGTGACAAAGCAACTACCGGAATATATTCTGAACTTCACACGAGAATTACACTGCGCTGCAATTTAAGATAACATTAGATATTTTAGAGCTAAACCTGAAATAAAGGTGATTAAGTTTTCAGTTAGGCTGAACTTAAGAAATCCATTGTCCTACGAACTTAGCAGACACGCGCTTAGCCGGAGATCTTACCACTTCAGACAATCGCCACGGACAGACTGACTGGTCCCTTCCTGAGGGGTGGCTCACAAATACAAACGGAAGTGGCCAGAGGGGCAGCTTCCTATACCAACATGACAACGGACGGACAGGACCATACTACGGATAGAAACCTCTTTGCTTTTAGAAAGCGTAGCTACCTGTTCCGACGTTGGTCCTACTGTTCTCTAGCAGACAGGCTTGTCTGCTACCCTCAAGCATGCAACTAGATATACATTTGCTCATTCATCCTCTCACACAGAAGGGAAGGGGGATGACAGTATCTTATCATATACAGTATATAAAAGAAAGCGGATGTAGGTTCCGTATGAGACTGTGTGACATGAATTACATATAATCTGTGTTTTAAAGTGTAGTAGTGTGACAGATCGTTCTTGTTTATGTGTAAAAGTAACACGTTCCACTACTCAGTCTCCTCCCAGATAGTCAGAAACGCCACAGTAAATTTAGAAGAGGAATTTATGCCGTAAATGACAACAGATTTAAAAAATTAAACATGAAAGGAATCCAACAGAGCCCTTTCAGCTAAAATTACAAAACTGTGCTATATGGTTTTCACCTAGTGAAACTGCTGGTTTCCATAGTTCCTTGAAATGTTTGAGAATATTCTCTACAGACGTAACTGACATTCTGAAATGCCATGCGAGTTTCTAAGTAAGTGGATACTATGACTGTTTGTCCGTTAGACCGGCAAACGCATGCATCTACCAACGCACTAGTGGACCTTGGACAGACAACTCCAATAATCTGATTACGTTCTAACCAACGATTGTCCTAAGGTACCAAAGCTGCTAATAATGCCCCCCATAAATTATCAGCGAGAGACGTGGACAGTGCTGTCATCTCTGAAGTACAAGACGAGAGTCGCGTCTGCCAACATGAACTCTGGTTCCCCAGTCGGCTGCTCGAGGAGCAGACCGCAGCACACGGGGATGCATTCAGTACCAATACCCGTGTCAAACTACTTAATTTTCTGTTAGAATTGCACAGCCTGCTCTTTCCTTCGCTCCAAGCAAGACATGACGGCCAATTGTTATTTAAGAACTCGCAGTCTGCCAATGGCATAATTGTTTCTTCCACAAAAATCCTGCCAAGAAAAACGCATTGTGTTAAAACTTCAGCGACTTTCAGATCCACCTCTCCACCCCTCTTTTCCGAAAACCTTCTCCATATCATATGTCCTTATGGAATCACAAGCATTTTCACTAATTGTGTGTTTTCATGCCAGGCAACTAACCCTCCATCATAGGTCTTAAAATGTAAAAAACTGTGCATAAGACTAGTCTCTTATTTTGCGGCATTCCATGTTTCTTTTGGAAAGCAAGAGATGATTATCTGCTGAGGGTTCTATCCGGAACACGGCAAAGTGCCGGTTTCCCGCTGATGAAACTTCTTTCTCTTGGCACTGCTCATCCGCTAGGGTCGAGACGTATTGTAAACGAAGAACAGCACTGGTCCCCTTGGAACATGCCTGGCTGCGCAACTTCCACATTGACAACACCTCACGTTACCTAGCCTGCGAATGCCACAGTTCCTGCTGGTTGCTCGGGCCCACTTTTTCTTTACGTTGTGTACTGCTTTGCATGTCGCAAATGCAGCACGCGCTGTCTCCAAAAATTATTGGAAGCCAAAGAGAAAGAAGACCCGCCTCATGTTAAATGTAGCTAGAAGTCAGGATATACAGTCACTGCAGTCCAAGTTGCTTTTCTAAGCTATTACTGTAATATTCCACCTCAAATTATCCTCTTATTTCAATGATTTGCCACTTTTAGATTGATGTTTGTAGCATGATGATTGCAATCGGCCCGTATGTGTTGGTTGTCGAAATTTGTTATACCATTTCTTCCAAAAGATGGCTCGTAACAAAACTCAGGAGACAATAAACGATTAGTAATTTGTGCAGCAAACTACGAGTATTAGCAAAAGTGTCTCCATGTGGGGTGATCGACGGGCATAAGGCCCTGCAGACGTTGAACATGATGAAGAAATATGATTTGTTCGTGTCCAGCCTCCATGCTGAACCTGTATATTTACCACATACAAGGGCCACTTGTCTTGCGCTGGTACCTGTGTCTTCTTCGACAGACCGTAGAATGGGCTTTTCCTGGTCAAGCGTACTAGAAACACGTGGTCTTTCTCGATCCATATTGATTCTGTTTCAGCAACACAATGATACGCAGCACCAAATGTTAAATGACACAGCTGTCTTCAGTCGGAAAAGCTGTCTGATACAACTGTGCAACTTCATGTCCATTACATTCGCATGCCAAAATAAAAATCATGTCTGGCTGCTCACAAAATAAATATCCTGCAATGTTTGAGTGGAGCACTTTCAGTTAACTCACTACCTATAGTAAATGTACGCATTAGGCATGTTGAAGACAGACGAATCATGAATGTAAACAAGTCTCTCTGGCAACACAACGCCATCAAAGATACAACGAGTCAAATGGGTGCATAGATAAGAGAAGTTGTAGGGTTATATCTGGAAAGATGTTGAATTTCATCTTGCACATCTTGCATTGACAACGTAAAAACGATGGATTTTCGGACATACGTTTATATGACCCTTTTTTCTGGTTTTGGTGGAAAAAGTTTGTAAAAGTATTTTTGAAACACACTGTGTTAGAATGAACCTACACAGATTGTGACAAATAAATTAAAAATACAATGTTTATTGAAAACTTAAACTAAAGGAACAGACATTTGTTTTGTCGACAGCACTTTGATATCGCAAACGGAGGTCACTGTGCGCTAGTCATTCCAATGCTTCGGTGGACAGAGAGTAGTGGACGTCTCGTAACGCACACCTGAACAATGTGTCGGGTCAAATCGAGGTAAGGTGGGTGACTGTTCGGTCTTCAGCTCCACAACGATATCATCAGGGGCATTCTGAAGCTCCCCACTGAATAAGGCTCTTGTTGCATGTACCATGGTCTGTGTGAATCCTGTTGATGTTCCATCACTGTGTTCTGGGAAGAGAAAACCTTGACACTCCCTTCAAAATTGTATCTCTCACGAGTTAGGAGTTCGAGACATTCTGATCTCGTCTAAGACGTCCAGTGATTTCTGATGTTGAAGTTGTTGAGATGGTTGGTGCCTGCTACAGGTGGATGGCAGTCTCAGTTGCTGCCATTTAAGGAAATCTGCAATGACATTAGTGGGAAGTGCTGACATTAAATTTTTCCGAATGTGGTCTGGGAACGGCCAGCCGTCTACTTCGGGGAGCGCCATATTTCTCAGTAATGGTAGCCACTGGAGTTCCAGTTATGGTCAGCATTGCTTGGTTTAGCTGCGTGTCGGTGAGGTTGGTATGGCAGTAATTGAATCAGACAGGAGTACAGTATTCTGCAGTTGTGTGCATGAGGGCTGTTGCTGGGTCTTAAATGTTGTTGTTAGTCAGAGGCCACTTGATAGTAAATATTCGTCCCCATGGATTATCGTCTCACTTGTGCAACAGGCTCTTGATTTCCTCTCAGAAAGTATATGACGTACGGTTCTCGAGCAGAACGGAAGTGATACTTGTCGTTCCCCAAGGATGTGTTATACGGCCCCTGCTGTTCCTGATTTGTGCAAACGATTTAGGAGACATTCTGACCAGCCCTGTTAAATTGTTTGCAGATGATGCTGTCATTTACCGTCAAGTAAAACGTCAGGAAATCAAAACCAATTGCAAAATGATATAGACAATGCATCTTAGAGTGTGAAAAGTTGCAATTGAGTCACAATACTGAATGGTTTGAGGTCATCCACATGAGCACGAAAAGAAATCCGATAAACCTGACTACAAGACAAATCAAACAAATGAAAAGGCTGCCAGCTCAACTACTAATTATCTAGAGTTTATAATTACGAACAACTCAAATTGGAACGTTCGCGTGGACAATGTTGTGAGGAAGACAAAACAAAGACTGTGTTTTACTGGCAGAACACCTAGAAGATGCAACAGGTCTACTACAGAGACTGCCTGAACAACTTTTGCCCGTCCTCTTCTGGAGTACTGCTGTGCTTTATGAGATCCTTATCAGATAGCGTTAACGGAGGACATCCAAAGAGTTCGATGAAGGGCAGCTCATTTTGTATTATCGCGAAACAGTGGAGATAGTGTGACGAATATGATACGCGACTTGGGATGGAAATCACTAAAAGGAAGGCGCTTTTCGTTGCGGCGAAATCTTTTCACGAAATTTGAATCACCAACTTTCTCTTCCTAATGCGATGATGTTTTGTTGATTCCCACTACATAGGGAGAAATGATCATCGTAATAAAGCAAGAGAAATCAGTGCTCGCGAGGAAATATTTAAGTATTCATTTTTCCCGACGGCTATTCGAGACTGGAACACTAGAGAAACAAATTGAAGGTGGTTCGATGAACTGAATCCTCTGCCGGGCACGTAAGTGTGACTTGCAGAGTAGTCGTGTAGATGTGGGTGTAGATGAATTTTCAGGAATAATTTTTCTTTAAACGTGACACACAACTGTATTAATATTCTTTTTTTGCTATCTGTAGCGATGTAGCAGCATCATCTCTGTATCTGTATCGACCAAAGAAAGCAACGTATTTACGTATAAGTGATGTATAAAGGATACTTACGAAAAGATCATTGTCACTCGCATGCCACATCATTTATAAATAGTATATCCTGTCTGCACTGTTACACTTGTGCAGAAAAACGCAAAACATGGTATGACCCATTAGATCATAGGATTAAAAATGACTGTCATGAAGACCTACACATGTCACAGAATAAGGAGCAAAGATTTTTTTTTTTACGAAAAACAAAACGAAGTAGAGATATACTTAATGCTACTTCATACATTCAGTATTCAAAGTAGTTATCCGTTTCACGTAATTATTTGACGGCGTATATAGATATAGAACAAAAACTGTTACAATTAACTGGCAAGTCAACCGTGAAACTGTACAAAAAACGACAAAAAGAAATAGTCAATAATTAGTACCATCGCAGAAGTATGTAAGTGTGGCCTTTTGTTTAGTACCAGTATTAACAGCTATGTTGTTGTTGTGGACTTTGATGCAGCTCTCCACGACACTCTATCCTGTGCAAACCTCTTCATCTCCGAGTAACTACTGCAATCTACATTCCTCTGAATCTGCTTGCTATATTCAACTCTTGGTCTCCAACCCCCACGCTTCCCTCCAATACCGACGATCCCTTGATGCCTCAGAATGTATTCTACCAACCGATCCCTTTTTCTTGTCAGGTTGTGCCATAAATTTCTCTTCTATCCAATTCTATTCAGTACCTCCTCATTAGTCACGTGATCTATCCATCAAATCTTCAGCATTCTTTTGTAGCTCCACATTTCAATGGATTATATTCTCTTCTTGTCTAAACTGTTTATTGTCCATGTTTCACTTCCATACATGGCTGCACTCCATCCAAATACTTTCAGAAAGGACTTCCTGACACTTAAAACTACACTCGCCGTTAGCAAATTTCTGTTCTTCAGAAACACTTTCCTTGCCATTGCCAGTCTACATTTTATATCCTCTCTACTTCGACCATCATCAGTTATTTTGCTCCCCAAATAGCAAAACTTATTTACTACTTTAAGTGTCTCGTTTCCAAACGTAATTTCCTCAGCATCACCTGGTTTAATTAGACAGCATTCCATTATCGTCGTTTTGCTTTTGTTGATGTTCATCTTATATCCTCTTTTCAAGACACTGTCCATTCCGTTCAACTGCTCTATCAAGCCCTTTTGTGTATCTGACAGAATTACATTGTCATCAGCTAATCTCAAAGTTTTTATTTCTTCTCACTGGACTTTAATTCCTACTCCAAATTTTTCTTTGGTTTCCTTTACTGCTTGTTAAATTTACAGATTGAATAACATCGGGGATAGGCTATAACCCTTTCTCACTCCCTTCTCAACCACTGCTTCCTTTTCGTGCTCCTCGACTATAACTACTGCCTCCTGGTTTTTGTACAAACTGTAAATAGCCTTTCGCTCCCTGTATTTTACCACTGCTGCGTTTAGAATTTGAAAGAGAGCATTTCACCCAACATTGTCAAAAGCGTCTACAAGTCTACAAATGCTATAAACGTAGGTTTGCCTTTCCTTGACCTATCTTCTATGAGAAGGCGTAGGATCAGTATTCTCTCACGTAATCCTACATTTCTTCTGAATCCAAACTGATATTCCCCGAGATCAGTTTCTACCAGTTTTTCCATTCTTCTGTAAGTGATTCGTATTAGTATTTTGAAACCGTGATTTATTAATCTGATAGTTCGCTAATTTTCACATCTGTCAGCACCTACTTTATTTGGGATTGGAATTATTGTATTCTTCTTGAAGTCTGAGGGTATTTCTCCTGTCTCATACATCCCTCTCATCAGATAGAAAAGTTTTGTCAGGGCTGGCTCTTCCAAGGCTGTCAGTAGCTCTAACGGAATGCTGTCTACTGCTGCAGCTTTCAAAATGTTCAAATGTTTATGAGTACCTAAGGGACCAAACTGCAAAGGTCATCGGTCCCTAGACTTATACACAACTTTATGCTAAGAACAACACACACACCCATGCCCAAGGGAGGACTCGAACCTCCGGCTGGAGAGACCGCGCAATCCGTGACATGGCGCCCTAAACCACGCGGCCACTCCGCGCGGCCTTGGAGCCTTGTTTCTACTTAAGTCTTTCAGTGCTTTGTCAAATTCTTCACGCAGTCTCATATCTCCCTTTTCATTTCCATCTACGTCCTCTTTCATTTCCATAATACTACCCTCAAGTACATTTTTCCTCTAGCCCTTCCTGCTTAGCCATTTTGGACTTCTTGTCACTCTCATTTTTGTACTTTTGTATTCCCTTTCGTCAGCTTCGTTTATTGCATTTTTATGTTGTCTTCTTTCTTCGTTTCAATACCTCTTGTATTACCCAAGGATTTCTACTAGCCCTCGTATTTTTATCTGTTTGATCCTCTGCTGCCTTCACTACTTCGTCTCTCAATACTTCCCTTTCTTCTTCTACTGTATTCCTTTCCCCTGTTCTTGTCAGTCGCTCCCTAACTCACCCCCTGAAACTCTCTACAACCTCTGGTCCCATCTCCCTAAAATCTTGAATTTTTGCGGTTTCTTCAGTTTTAATCTGTAGGTCATAACCAGTAAATTGTGGTCAGTGTCCACATCTGCCCATGGAAATGTCTTACATTTAAAACATGTCTCCGAAATCTCTGCCTTATCATTACATAATCAATCTGAAACCATCTGTTGTCTCCAAGTCTCCTCCACGTATACAACCTTCTTTCATGATTCTTAAACCAAGCGATAGCTATGATTAAATTATGCTCTGTACAAAATTCTATGCGTCAGCATCCTCTTTCATTCCCTTCCCGCAGTCCATATTCACTTACTACTCTTCCTTCACTTCCTTTTTATACAATCGAATTCCAGTCCCGAATGACTATTAAATGCCGGCCGCGGTGGTCGTGAGGTTCTAGGCGCTCCAGTCCGGAGCCGCGCTGCTGCTACGGTCGCAGATTCGAATCCTGCCTCGGGCATGGATGTGTGTGATGTCCTTAGGTTAGTTAGGTTTAATTAGTTCTAAGTTCTAGGGGACTGATGACCACAGCAGTTGAGTCCCATAGTGCTCAGAGCCATTTGAACCATTTTTTTGACAATTAAATTTTCTTCTCCCTGAACTATCTAAATAATTTATTTTATCTCATCATATGTTTAGTCAATCTTCTCCTCGTCTGCGGAGCTAACTGGCACATAAACTTGTACTACTGTGGTGGGTGAGGGTTTCGTGTCTCTCTTGGCTTCAATAATGTGTTCACAACGCTGTTCGTGGTAGCTTATCCGCATTCCTACATTTTATTCTTTATGAAACCCACACCTATTTGATTTTGTATTTATAACACTGTATTCACCTGACAACCAACGGCCTTGCCGCAGTGGTAAAACCGCTTCCCACCAGATTACCGAAATTAAGCGCTGTTGGGCTGGGCTAGCACTGGGTGGGTGACCATCCGGTCTGCCGAGCACTGTTGGCCTGCTGGATGCACTCTGCCCTTGTGAGGCAAACGGAGGAGCTACTTGAATGAGAAGCAGCGGCTCCGTTCCCGTAAACTGACTTACGGCCGGTGGAGCGGTGTGCTGAGCACATAGGGACCGATGACCTCTGCAGTTTGGTCCCTTAAGAACTCACACATTTGCTGAGCATATGCCCCTCCATATTCACATCTTCGCATCCAGTGACGCCTGTGGGCTGAGGATGACACGGCGGCTGGTCGGTACAGTTGGGCCATCCAGGGCCTGTTCGGACGGGGTTTTTAGTTTTTTATTCACCTGACGAGAAGTTCCATTCCTCCTGCCGCCGAACTTCACTAATTCTCACTATATCTAATTTTAACCCATCTATTTCGTTTTTCAAATTTTCTACCTACTTGCCCGATTAAGGGATCTGACATTCCACGCTCCGATCCGTAGAACGCCAGTTTTGTTTCTCCTGGGTAGTCCCCGCCCGGAAATCCGAATGGGGGACTATTTAACCACCGGTATATTTTACCCAAGAGAACACCACCATCATTTAACCATACAGTAGAGCTGCATGCCCTCAGGAAAAATTACTGCTGTAGTTTCCTCTTGCTTTCAGCCTTTCACAGTACCAGCATAGCAAGGCCATTTCGGTTAATGTTACAAGGCCAGATCAGTCAATCATCCAGATTGTTGTCCCTGCAACTACTGAAAAGGCTACAGCCCCTCTCCAGCGACCACACGTTGGATACTAATAACAGCTATAGCGTCCAAAAGTATTTAGAGCTATGAGAATCAGAATACCGAACCAAATCACAATATGAGTAAAGTATGACAGTAATCTATGTATATACCAGGTTGGAACACCCTACAAGTGCCCAACTTGCAAATACAATACTTATCTAAATGTCGTATTACAAATATTGACAAATAACGAAAACATGCACGAGTAATGCACTTCATTTTCTCATAAATTCAAAGGCACAACAATTTACATTAAATTTTTTATGCTAGTGTGAGGATCAGAAAACGAATCAAATAATATAATAAGATTTGAGAATGTCAGCCAAACAAAAATTCTAATCAAGGTTCCGACACGATGCAACCTCAAATACGAACAAAGTACCATAACTTCAAGTTGTAAGTATTATATTTTCTATTCACATGCATAGGAACTGCTCAGTATTTACAAGATTTAAGAAAATATACAGTAAAATATTACATGGAGGTGGATTGTTGTGTTGTTGTGGTCTTCAGTCCTGATACTGGTTTGATGCAGCTCTCCATGCTACTCTATCCTGTGCAAGCTGCTTCATATCCCACTACGTACTGCAGCCTACATCCTTCTGAATCTGCTTAGTGTATTCATATCTTGGTCTCCCTCTACGATTTTTAACCTCCACGCTGCCCTCAAATACTAAATTGGTGATCCCTTGATGCCTTGGAATATGTACTACCAACCAATCCCTTCTTCTACTCAAGTTGTGCCACAAACTCCTCTTCTCCCCAATTCTATTCAATACCTCCTCATTAGTTATGTGATCTACCCACCCAATCTTCAGCATTCTTCTGTAGCACCACATTTCGAAAGCCTCTATTCTCTTCTTGTCCGAACTATTTATCGACAATGTTTCACTTCCATGCCTGGCTACACCCGCTTTCCTTGCCATTGCCAGTCTACATTTTATATCCTCTCTACTTCGACCATCATCAGTTATTTTGCTCCCCAAATAGCAAAACTTATTTACTACTTTAAGTGTCTCATTCCCTAATATAATTCCCTCGGTATCACTCGAGTTAACTCAACTACATTCCATTATCCTCGTTTTACTTTTGTTGACGTTCATCTTATATACTCCTTTCAAGACACTGTCTATTCCGTTCAACTGCTCTTCCAAGTCCTTTGCTGTCTCTGACAGAATTACAATGTCATCGGCGAACCTGAAGGTTTTTATTTCTTCTCCATGGATTTTAATACCCGCTCCGAATTTTTCTTTTGTTTCCTTTATTGCTTGCTCAATATACAGATTGAATAACAGCAGGGAGAGGCTACAACTCTGTCTCACTCCCTTCCCAACCACTGCTTCCCTTTCATGTCCCTCGACTCTTATAACTGCCATCTGGTTTCTGTACAAATTGTAAATAGCCTTTCGCTCCCTGTATTTTACCCCTGCCACCTTCAGAATTTAAAAGAGAGTATTCCAGACAACATTGTCAAAAGCTTTCTCTAAGTCTACATATGCTAGAAACGTAGGTTTGCCTTTCCTTAATCTTTCTTCTAAGATAAGTCGTAGGGTCAGTATTGCCTCACGTGTTCCAATATTTCTACGGAATCCAAACTGATCTTCCCCGAGGTCGGTTCTACCAGTTTTTCATTGGTCTGAAGAGAATTCGCGTTATTATTTTGCAGCCGTGACTTATTAAACTGATAGTTCGGTAATTTTCACATCTGTCAACACCTGCTTTCTTTGGAATTGGTATTATTATATTCTTCTTGAAGTCTGAGGGGTATTTCGCCTGTCTCGTACATTTTGCTCACCAGATGGTAGAGTTTTGTCAGGACTGACTCTTCCAAGGCTGTCAGTAGTTCTAATGGAATGTTGTCTACTTCCGGGACCTTGTTTCGACTTAGGTCTTTCAGTGCTCTGTCAAACTCTTCACGCAGTATCATATCTCCCATTTCATCTTCATCTACGTCCTCTTCCATTTCCATAATATTGGCCTTAAGTACATCGCCCTTCTATAGACCCTCTATATACTCCTTCCACCTTTCTGCCTCCCCTTCTTTGCTTAGAACTGGGTTTCCATCTGAGCTCTTGATATTCATACAAGTGGTTCTCTTTCCTCCAAAGGTCTCTTTAATTTTACTGTAGGCAGTATCTATCTTATCCCTAGCGAGATAAGCCTCTACATCCTTACATTTGTCCTCTACATGCCTGCTTAGCCATTTTGCACTTCTTGTCGATCTCATTTTTGAGACGTTTGTATTCCTTTTTCCCTGCGTCATTTACTGCATTTTTATATTTTCTCCTTTCGTCAATTAAATTCAATATTTCTTTTGTCACCAAAGGATTTCTACTAGCCCTCGTCTTTTTACCTACTTGATCCTCTGCTGCGTTCACTACTTCATCCCTCAAAGCTACCCATTTTTCTTCTACTGTATTTCATTCCCCCATTCTTGTCAATTGTTCCCTTATGCTCTCCCTGAAGCTCCGTACAACCTCTGGTTTAGTCAGTTTATCCAGGTCCCATCTCCTTAAATTCCCACCTTTTTGCAGTTTCTTCAGTTTTAGTCGACAGTTCATAAACAATAGATTGTGGTCAGAGTCCACATCTGCCCCTGGAAAAGTCTTACAATTTAAAACCTTGTTCCTAAATCTCTGTCTTACCATTACGTAATCTATCTGAAACCTGTCAGTATTTCCAGGCTTCTTTTATGATTCTTGAACCAATAGTTAGCTCTGATTAAGTTATGCTCTGTGCAAAATTCTACCAGGTGGCTTCCTCATTTATTCCTTACCCCAATTCCATATTCACCCAATACTCTTTCTTCTCTTTCTTTTCCTGCTGTCGAATTCCAGTCACCCATAACTATTAATTTTTCGTCTCCCTTCACTATCTGAATAATTTCTTTTATCTCATCATACATTTCTTCAATTTCTTCGTCATCTGCAGAGCTAGTTGGCATATAAACTTGTACTACTGTAGTAGGCACAGGCTTCGTGTCTATTTTGGCCACAATAATGCGTTCCTTATGATGTTTGTAGTAGCTTACCCGTACTCTTATTTTTTTATTCGTTATTAAACCTACTCCTGTATTACCCCTATTTGATTTTGTATTTATAACCCTGTATTCCCCTGACCAAAGTCTTGATCTTCCTGCCACTGAACTTCGCTAATTCCCACTATATCTAACTTTAACCTATCCATTTCTGTTTTTTAATTTTCTAACTTACCTGCCCGATTAAGGGATCTGAGATTCCGCACTCCGATCCGTAGAGCGCCAGTTTTCTTTCTCCTGATAACGACGTCCTCTTGAGTAGTCTCCCCCCGGAGATCCGAATGGGGGACTATTTTACCTCCGGAATATTTTACCCAAGAGGACGCCATCGTTATTTAACCATACAGTAAACCTGCATGCCCTCGGGAAAAATTGCAGCTGTTGTTTGCCCTTGCTTTCAGCCGTTCACAGTACCAGCACAGCAAGGCCGTTTTGGTTAGTGTTACAAGGCCAGATCAGTCAAGCATCCAGACTGTTGGCCCTGCAACTACTGAAAAGTCTGCTGCCCTTCTTCAGGAACCACACGTTTGTCTGGTCACTCAACAGATACCCCTCCGTTGCGGTTCACCTACGGTACGGCTATCTGTATCGCTGAGGCACGCAAGCCTCCCCAGCAACGGCAAGGTCTATGGTTCATGTGGGGGAGGGAGGTGGATTAGTAAACACGAAATAATAAAATTATGTGTAATCAAAGAGCTAAACTTGAGAAATTCTCCTTTCTTATGGATAACTTTATACATTACTTAAACACAAATCTAACTCTACGTCGAATAGTAAGCCATAATCATATAGACTTGCACCAATTAAGGAAGTTGTGGTGTCACCGCCAGACACCACACTTGCTAGGTGGTAGCTTAAATCGGCCGCGGTCCATTTAGTACATGTCTTACCCGCGTGTCGCCACTGTGTGATCGCAGACCGAGCGCCACCACAAGGCAGGTCTCGAGATACGGACGAGCACTCGCCCCAGTTGTACGACGACTTTGCTAGCGACTACACTGACGAAGCCTTTCTCTCATTTGCCGAGAGACAGTAGGAATAGCCTTCAGCTAAGTCCATGGCTACGACCTAGCAAGGCGCCATTAACCGTATCTGAAGATAGTCTTATTTGTATTATCAAGAGCGATGTACCACAAGGATAGAATAAAGTTAAGTATTCGAGGAGCTGCATACTTTTCTTGTTAGAATTCAATACTTATTCATAACGTATCCTGTTCCAGAATTCACGCCCGTCTGCGTTAGATAGCGTGCATTTAGGCCGCCTTTATCAACAAGGTGTTGGCACATTTGCCAACACATCAGAAGTAATACAGTACAAGATCGTAATTGATTTTTTTGAACTATGAAAACAATACACATTCGGGAAAACCATATGAATTTATCTTTGGAAATCTGTCAGCAGGATAAGAAAAATATAAAATGCATGAAGCAAATAATAACACGAAGAAAACAGTTGCAATACCTGAAAATACCGCAAGCAAAGCAATACATGAAATTGTTCTTTAAGTGATAGGATTGAGTCCAGTGCGCAGGTTAATACTGAGAGACAGAACTCGCAACCTTGTCATGCTGTTGGAATTTAACATAACACAAGCCAAAGTTCTGCACAAAGACCGGAGACATGAACCAAGGGTAGCCATATAACACAGTATAAGTTTAGCAAAACATAAGCAAGTCCTGGATAAGAGAGACCTAATACCAAGGACACAATATGTATCACCAGATACCGAGGTGATGGTACTGTACCGAAACCGGTAGTAATAAAACGATGTTAATATAGTTGTGTGTCACGCATTTAAAAAAAATAGATTGTTGTTGTTGGAAATTATCTGCAGAAGTATTGTAGGTTTACACTACACATCCCTCAAAAAGAAAATGCGAGGAATGATACCACATCCGTTTTGTACCTTGTGGAATCCTTAGAACACTCAAACGTGAGGAAATTTTGCTATACATATCAGTTTAATAACTCATGGTGATTCGCACACATCAGACATCGAATAGACTGCAGTAATATAGACAAATTTTGTTGTCTCAGTAACGAAAAATAAAGGAAGAGAATCAGATTCAAGTAAAACGGGACAAAACTCATATGCTTTACTTTTGTATTCACGCCGTAACACGACAAAGATGTCAGCGGAGTTTCTAGCTATCGGAAGCGTTCGCCGCAGAGAATGGTGCTGCGCATGCTACGTGATAGGTGAGGTTTGCGCCAATCTCTTCAGCTTCTTAGACGGGCTCTGGCCGTTGGGCTTTGAATCAAACGGGGGGCGGGGGGGGGGGGGGGGGAGAGGATTGGAGGGGCACGCTTTTTCGCTCTTTCTGGCCACGCTGAAGTTGAGTAGTTTTTAGCACACTTGTGCGTGAGATGCTGGACACTCAAGCGAATGTAGATCCATTGCTGATTTGGGGAAACCGTTCCAAAGCTGCTTAGCTTGCTTTGTAGAAGAGTTTAGATATTTTGTTCATCTTTTGCATTTAGATATCACCTCTCCTATGACTTGAAGTTTTTGAATTCAGCTTTTCAACGTGTAAATTACAAACGTGATTTCCCTCGCGGGGACCATGTGGCCTTCAGTCGAATGAACAATTACATTTGATATTACCTCAACCTTTGATTAATGGTATGCATTATAAAGTCGCTGCTTATATTACATAATGTCATTTAAGGCTATATAAAGTTGCATCATGTCTTTAACATTGCAGTTCTTGTCGAGCTGGTTTGTGTGGAATCACGTGATCTGTATTTCAAATTCATTGGTATCGCATTCCATATTTGTGCTAGTTGCGTACTCACATAATGTATGAAACACTTGCATGAATATTGCGGGTACGAGGAGAGCTCGTGAAAGCGGACTTGACATATCCCGTTATTTATAGGCAGTGTTTCGCTATGTCTTTCTAGTCGACTAGCGTATTTGTGACTCGTGTGAATCCTTACGTAGTGTGGATGATCTTTCTATGCAAGTGAGCGCTTATTTAAGAATAGTAACTCGAGCGTTGAGTAATGTTTGTAGTTTCTCTTCTACATCTACATTATTACTCCGTATTTCGCAATTAAGCGCCTGGGAGAGGCTTCATCGAACCACCTTCAAGTTATCACTCTACCGTTCCACTCTCGAACAGAGCGCGGGAAAAAAGAACACTTACATCTTCCAGTGCGAGCTCTGATTTTTCTTATTTTATTAGATGATAATTTATTTCAGTGTAGGTGGGCGCCAACAAAATATTTTCACACTCTGAGAACAAAGTTGGAGTTTGAAATTTCATGAGAATATCCAGCCGCAACCGGAAACGCTTTTGTTTTAATGACTGTCACTCCAATTCGCTTATCATATTCGTCGTACTCTCTCCCTTATTTCGCGATAATATGAAACGAGCTGCCCTTCTTTGAGCTTTCTCGATGTCCTGTGTCGATCCTCTCTGATTAGGATCCCACACCGCATAGGAGTACTCCAGAAGAGGACGGACAACCGCAGTGAGAACAGTCACTTTAGTAGATCTGTCACATATTTTAAGTGTTTTGCCAGTGAGCCGCTGTCTTTGGTCTGCTTTCTCTGCAACATTATCTACGTCTTCATTTCCACTTCAGTTGTTCGTAATTGTAATCCGTAGTTGAATTTAGAGCCTTTGGATTTCTGTGATTTATCGTATAACCGAAACTTACCGGATTCCTTTTAGAACTTATGTGGATGACTTCACGCTTTTCATCATTTAGAGTCAATTACCTCTTTTCGCACTATACAGGTATCATATCTAAATCATTTTGCAATTGGTTTTTATCATCTGATGATTTTACAAGACGGTAAAGGACAGTATAATCTGCTAACAGTCTGAGAGGGCTGCTGAGATTGTCTCCTAAATCGTTTATGTAGATCCGGAACAGCAGACGTCCTATAACACTTCTTTGAAGAACGCCAGATATTTCCCAGTTTTATTCAATGACTTTTGTTATTTACTGTCATTTCCAGCAGGGAATCACTAATCCAGTCGCACAACAGGAGACGATACTCCGTAGGCAGACAATTTGATTAGAAGTTGCTTGTGAGGAACGGTGTCAAAAGTCTTCTGTAAATCTAAAAATGAGGCATCAGTTTGGCGTCCACTGTTGATACTACCCATTACATCGGGAGAATAAAGAGCTATTAGTGTTTCAGGAGAATGATATTTTATGAATCCGTGTTGGCTGCTTGTTGATAAATCGTTTTCTTCGAGCTAATTCATAACGTACGAACACAGTAGATGTTCCAAAATCATAATGAAAATCGATGTTCGTGATATGGGTCTGGAATTCAATGGAATGCTCCTACTTCCTTTCTTGGATGTTGGTGTAAGTTATGCAACCTTAAATACGGATCTTTTGACTCCAATTGTTCTGGCGTTGTTAGTATTTTGTAGTTTACGTATGTCTATATTATTCGTGCTTGTTCGCAATAATGATTTTGTTAAATCGCTCTGGTTTAAAGTTGAGAATTAATCATTAAATGTTTTGGTTTTACTTAAAATCGGTATCAGCTTTAAATATATTGGTACTAAACAACGTCGGTGACAGCTATATCAGTTCTCACTACAGTTCTGTTTACCATTCAGCCAAAATGTTTACACTTTTTGAAGCATTTTCAGTGGTTGTCTGCTTGGTCTTTTTTATTTTTAACGACACAAGTCGGAAACGGATTTCATTTTGAGACATTGTGATATGTGTTTCTGGAAGATTGAACGGAACTGCCCATTATATTGCAAGCCCCAGTACATGCTTGCATGCATACCACTACATTTTATTTCAGTTCTTGTTGCTGGTATGAGCGTCTTAGTTATGACTGCAGGAGAGTCGAATTGTAAGAGTACATTAAAACAGGCACTGAAGTTTTCGTTTCCATAACATGGTACGGTCATGAAGAGCTGTATTTTGTTTGTGATAGGACTCAATGATTTGTTCATGATCATTCGCACATGAGTTGTTTCATCTTTACATGGTTAAGTATTGTCAGATGGGTTCTTTCACATTCTTTTGGATTGGTCGAACAGCGGCAACATTGATTGTTTTTTTTCTGTTCAACAATTTTATATGTGTGATTCTTGATGTTCAATGAGTTTATGAGAAAGCACACACTAATTGAATTATAATATTCGGCTGTGAAATTATCACACTGAGAAAAGACTAAACAAAAATTCTAATTCCACTCAGATACAACTTAAGTGTTACAATGATTGCAACATATTGACACAAATTATTTACCGATAACTGGACAAAATTGACGCTGATTTCAGGAAAGAACAGTTTGGTTCTGGAGAAATGTAGGAACACGACCTACCTTAGACGACATATTGAAAAAAGGTAAACCTAGTGTTATAGCAATTGAGAGCGAAAAGATCGTTAGATCTTGTGCAGAAAGCAGTCTGCATTTATATGAAAAGGTAGAAGCAGCTGAGAAGGGAGTGATATAAGATCGTTGCGTATCCCGGATGCTATTAGATCCGTACACCGAGCAAGAAGCAAAGGAAACCAAAGAGATACCTGGAACGGAAATTCTTGTTTAAGGAGAAGAAATAAAAAAAATTGAGGTTTTCTGATGACACTGTAAGTCGGCCTGAGGAGGCAAAGCAATTGGACGAGCTGTTGAACCGAATGGACAGTGTCTTGAAAAGAGGTTATAAGATGAATTCCGAGGCTAATGGAATGTGCTTGAATTAAATCGTGCGATGCTAAGACAACTATACTGGGAAATGAGACACTAAAAGTACTGGATGAATTTTGCCATTGGGACAGTAAAGTATCTGACGGTGGCTGAAGTAGCGAGGATATAAAATGCAGACGGGCAATAACAAGAAAAATATTTGAAAACGGAAAATTTGTTGACATCGACTATAAATTTACACGTTAGGAAGTCTTTCCTGAAGGTATTTGTTTGTTGGGTAGTCTTGTACAGGAGTGAAAAATGTGGTAAACCGTTCCAATAAGAAAAGAAGTTTTTAAAATGAGGTATTGCAGGAGAATGCTCAATATTAAATCGAATACTAAATCGAATCGGGGAAAAAAGAAGTTTATGGTACAACTTGACCAAAAGAAGGGATAGGTGATGGCATTCATACTGAGGCACCAACGAATCTTCAATTTGGTAAGTGTGAGGAGGCGTGAGGTATGAATATACAGGGAGACCGTGGTTTGAGTATGGCAAGCAGGGTCAAAATGATGCCTGAAGAGGCTTGCACAGGATGGACTAGCGCGGAGGCATGCATGAAACCAGTCTTTGTCCTCAAGGAGACCACATCCTGCCTACAGCAGAGAAGTTTCCAAGAAATCGATGAATTGACGATTTCGATCTGTTGCAGACGAAAAGGTAGTTATATAGCTTGAATTATAATCTCGGAAAAAAACAGTTTTTCTCCTTTTCTTATGTACATGTTTGTCTTTAGTTCTGGTATACATTGAAAATCCTTCTCCACGCACCATAGCACGCCACTAGAAGAGCGAAAATAAAATTGTAGAACCCTTTGATAAAACGAAATAGTGTGAGTTTACTTCGTTTTCAGCAGCATCAGAAACGTTGCAGCTATGTGACAACAAAACACACAGTTACAGAAATCACCTTGGCTGGCCTGGCACTGCCCACAACATCCTAAATATTCCATCAGGCTGTCGCGTCTAGTCACGTATTTTTGAATTGGACTGCTATTGCTGCAGTTAACTGCTCGCTTTAGTTAAATAATAGCCTTAAAAAATGTAACACTGTCTCAAAGTTATATATAGAAGAGCCATTCAAATAATTAACACAATTAAAAAAACATGTAGTTGATAAAAATTAGGCTTTTTGCTCTGCCTTTTCCGGATTACGTGTTCTAGAAGCCGAAATCTTGACATTTTCTCTGGTTTTATAAATTTAGTGGTTCATGGTGTGGGTTCCTGTTGTCATGTCCTAGTTCATGAACCACGGGCAACGTATGAGTGGCCAAGTAAATGGTCCTGGCAGTCGGGATACCAGTTACTTTGGAGTAAGGCTGGGCATCTCGGACATATTCTGAGTCGTGGTCACCTTTGTGCTCAGATGACAAAGACTACCACTCCACTGGTTAGTCCCTCAACCCTTAGGAGTAAAACTCAATGGGACCAGGGGCAAGCAAGGCTAGCAACCTGCTTCCCTGGTACTTTAATATGATGCTGGCAACAATCAGAGCAAAATGCCTCCGACCTTTGGAGGTGGTGGTGGTGGTGGTGGTTAGTGTTTAACGTCCCGTCGACAATGAGGTCATTAGAGGCGGAGCACAAGCTCGGGTTAGGGAAGGATTGGGAAGGAAATCGGCCGTGCCCTTTCAAAGGAACCATCCCGGCATTTGCCTGAAACGATTTAGGGAAATCACGGAAAACCTAAATCAGGATGGCCGGAGACGGGATTGAACCGTCGTCCTCCCGAATGCGAGTCCAGTGTGCTAACCACTGCGCCACCTCGCTCGGTGACCTTTGGAGGTGACGGAGTCCCATCTCTAATAGACAAACCAGGGACTCCTAAGATACGACTCGGCAAACGAATGGTAAAGAGATGGGGAGCTATTAATATCAATGGGGGCTACTCTGGGAAGAAGGTAGAGCTGGCAGAGGCTGCAAGTAAGGTGGGGCTGGACGTTTTAGCTGTTAGTGACATTCGGGTAAGGGGTGAGAAAGAAGAGGAAGTGAGAGAATACTAGGTCTATCTGTCAGGAGTCAAAGCAGGAATGGCACAATGGGGTGTAGGGCTTTACATCAGGAAAGAAATGGAACCCAGCGTAGTTGCAATAAGGTATGTAAACGAACGACTGATGTGGATGGATTTGGCAGTGTCTAGCAAGAAAATTGGGATTGTGTCAGTATATTCCCATTGTGAAGGGACAGATCAAGATAAAATGGATACTTTTTATGATGCACTCAGTGAGGTAATTGTTAGAGTAAAGGACAAGGACAATGTTCTGTTCATGGGTGATTTTAATGCCGGGATTGGAAGTCGAACAGAAGGGTGTGAAAAGGTTATAGATAAATTTGGAGAGGATATGGAGGCCAACAGGAACGGGAAACAACTCTTGGATTTCTGTGCCAATATGAGATTAGTAATTACAAACTCCTTTTTTAAACATAAGAACATTCACCGGTATACTTGGGAAGGCAGGGGAAGCAGATCTGTCATTGACTATGTAATAACAGATCAGGAATTCAGGAAGGCTGTGAGGGACACACGTGTATTCAGAGGATTGTTTGATGACACTGATCACTATTTAATCTGCAGTGAAATTGGTATTGTGAGGCCGAAAGTGCAGGAGGTCAGGTCCATATGTAGAAGGATAAGTGTGAAGAAACTTCAGGATAAGGAAATCAGGCACAAGTAAATAACAGTGATCTCAGAAAGGTACCAGTTAGTTGAATGTAGTCAATTACAGTCATTGGAAAAGGAATGGATAAGGTAAAGGGACACAGTACTAGAAGTGGCTAAAGAATGTCTTGGAACAGTAGTGTGTAAAGGTAGGATGAAGCAAACAGCTTGGTGGCATACCACAGTCAAGGCAGCCTGTAAAATGAAAAAGAAGACGTATCAAACATGTCTAAATACTAGAACTCAGATACACAGAGAAAGTTCTGTTGAATAAAGAAACAAAGCCAAACAGATAATTACAGCATCCAAGAAGAAATCTTGGGAAGACTTTGGAAACAGGTTGGAGACTTTGGGTCAAGCTGCTGGAAAACCATTCTGGAGTGTAATTAGCAGTCTTCGAAAGGGAGGTAAGAAGGAAATGACAAATGTTTTGGACAGGTCAGGAAAACTGCTGGTGAATCCTGGTGATGCCTTGGGCATGGAGGGAATATTTTGAAGAGTTGGTCAATGTAGGTGAAAATACGATCAGTAATGTTTCAGATTTCGATGTACAATGTGATAGGAATGATGATGGAAATAGGATCACATTTTAGGAAGTGGAGAAAATGGTCAACAGATTACAGTGCAATAAAGCGACTGCGGTGGATGAAGTCGGAACTCATCAAATACAGTGGAATGTCAGGTCTTAAATGGCTACACAGGATAATTGAAATGGATCTTTCACGTTTCTCTCTCTCTCTTTTTTTTCTTACACGAAAAGGTTCAACTATACACAAACCGAAACCTACTGATTACTACAGCGACCAGTTAGAAATTGAACGCTATTCCGTTTCATTTCAGCTGGCGCTGTCGGATTTGCTTGTTCTTGTATCTTCATCTGGCGAGAACGTCAATCTTGGTGCTGTTAGGCCTGGCTTCAGACCATTCCCACCTCGGGTTCCACTGTTCCACCGTTCCACCATCACCATCGTCTCAACCAACCGCACCTCGTCCCAACGTCCATCTCTACAACCATCGGCATTCTTCGACAGCATCTGCCAATCGTGGTCGTCGTATTACTATGCAATTGTTTATAAAATGAACAAAATTTAAAACATACACAACGATACTATGCACTGCGTACACTAAAATCAAAAGGACTGATAAGCAACGAACTAATAACCAATATTTCAATGTACACACATCACAAAAAGTTTTGCATCACCCCGTTTCCCAGAACTCCTGAAGATATACGTTGGCTGTGGATATTTTATCACAGATACAGTGCATTTGACTGTTGAGAGATGTCACTAAGCCTGCCCGAAGATGTAAAAAATCGTGCATGAGTAGCGCCTATAAGACGCCGATCAGTTCCATTCATTTCACCAGGAAGGAGGTACATAGCTCGTGTTGTCTGTAGTTCAACAATGCCTAGGCGGTCAATACTGCGGTTCCATGGCGTCCGAATTGTTACTTTGTGCCAGGAAGCGCACTCAACAAGGGAAGTGTCCAGGCGTCTCGGACATGGAGGAGATACAGAGAGATAGGAACTGTCGAAGGCATGCCTCGCTCGGGGCGCCCAAGGGCTACTACTGCAGTGGATGACCGCTGCCTACGGATTGAGGCAACGAGGAACCCTGATAGCAACGCCACCATGTTGAACAATGCTTTTCGTGCAGCCACAGAATATCGTGTTACGACTCAAACTGCCACAACATTCCAAATGGACCGCTCAGAATTGGTATCACGTTCTCTTCACCAATTAATGTCGCATATGCCTTCAACTAGACAGTCGGATACGTATTGGAAGACAATCCGGTCAGGCTGAAAACCTTAGACACACTGTCCAGCGAGTGCAGCAAGGTGGGGGTTCCCTGATGTTTTGGGGTGGCACTATGTGGGGCCGACGTACGCCGCTGGTGGTCATGGAAGGCGCCCTAACGGCTGTACGACTCGTGAATGCCATCCTCCAACCAATAGTGCAACTTTATCGGCAGCAAGCTGGCCAGACATTCGTCTTCATGGATGACAATTCGCACCCCCATGGTGCACATCTTGTAAATGACTTCCTTCAGGATAACGATATTGCTCGACTAGAATGGCCAGCATGTTCTCCAGACATGAACCATATCTAACATGCCTGGTATAGAGTGAGAAGGGCTATAAGGACGACGTGAGCCACCAACCACTCTGAGGAATCTACGCCGAATCGTCGTTGAGGAGTGGAACAATCAGGACCAACAGTACCTTGATGAACTCACGGATAGTATGCAACGACAAATCCAGGCATGCATCAATGCAAGAGGAGGTGCTACTGAGTATTAGAGGTAACGGTGTGTACATCAATCCGGAACACCACCTCTGAAAGTGTCGCTGTATGGTGGTACAACATGCAATGTGTGGTTTTCATGAGCAATAAAAAGGGCGGAAATTATGTTTATGTTGGTCTCTATTCCAATTTTCTGTACAGGTTCCAGAACTGTCGGAACTGAGGTGTTGCAAAACTTTTCTTGATTTGTGTATTTGTTCTGACATGTTTATTTGATGATCTGGGACAGTTAATTTTTTTCTTACTATGTAATCTAAATTTCATATCCACCAGCTGGCAGACTCCATGGCAGGTTTTACTCACTTGTTTTCCTTGCCAGCAGCTCGTGAATTTGTGAGTCTGAATCATTGTAAATAATTAATCCAGCATATTGAATATTTTTCAACCAAGCGGAAACTAAAAATAACAAGGGGCAACAAAATGTGTTATCACAAAATTTTATGACTGAGAGGGGCTATATAGTGTCACTTAATAACGTGAATTATCGCTTTCGCCTTCAAGAGCACAGTATTGTAAATAACATAGTCGGCTTGATAGCATTCCATGCTTTTAACGTAGTTGTGTAGTCTGTGACTTCATTAATGATTTTTTCTGATAGTGGACTTGACTACAGAAGGACATATTTAAAGGAGGTGTACTTCTGTTATTAAAAAGGGAACGACAGCCGCCATTGCTGCATGATATAAGAAAATATTAATTTTTGTCAGTATTCAGTCTTGTGAGAAGATATATGCTGTAATTGTTGAGCACTGAGAAGAATGTTTTATGAAATAATTGTTTTCTTGAGAGCTAAAATTTTTCTTATTTTTAAAGCGAATATTATGCTCATCTTTCCTCTCCTAGTAATTATAATACAAAGTGGAAGCAAGCAGAAGACTTAGGATTTTGAATGCAAGGTAGCGCTGTGTGATACCTTTTTAATATCAAGGTATTCTGGAATGAAAAGATTCTCTTTTGTGAAAAGCAAATATGCGGAACTTACACTAACAACATGGACTATCATAGTTGTTCAGAATCGTATTCGTCTGACTTGCTCTTCAATAACAAGTTAAGAATTTTTCAGAACTACATTACAATGCAGGTCTTGAAAAGCTTTTCTTACAGATTTATTTAAATCATTTTATACTGGGAAGGAAAGAGGACCTGGTAAGAGAAGGAACAGTAGTTGCAATAAACTTTGGAGGGGAAAGTTTTGAGGCTACCTGTCTGTTTGTTCATTTTACTCTTATCAGGAATACTTAATAATTTTTCTAGTGGTCAATGGATGGTCATTAGAGTGTTTACTCTAAAAGCTTAGATCAACCAAAATATGAAGAATTTAGAAAAATGTGCAAAAGAGTGGAATACAATAATAATGAGAACTCTTCTACTTTTCTTGAAAATAATGGAGAAATTGTAGCATTAGATAAATGTCAAAGTAATTCTCTTGTAGTATCTGATGATTTCATTCACGAAAATCAGGATGTGGTCAGAGAATATTTTAGTAAAGGAAGATGTAAAGGAATAGATTGTTTTTATTTAGCTCAGACATATTAAAAAATATCAAAACAATTAGGAAGAGATAATCTAAACTTTTAAATATATTTAGATAAGGTATCATAATGTAAATCACATTTACCATGAGTCTGTTGTTGGAGACTTAAGTTTTGATAATTTTAAAGAGTGTTGTAGTAAATGTTGGACTGATCAGTTTGGATATCTTACATTAGAGGTGACTAGGAAACCTAATGAAAGAAAATACAGACACAGAATTAAAAATTTCATAACACAAGCAACACAGGCATAAAACTGATTTGTTAATGTATTTTTATCCTTATCAGATGTTGGTGAAGAAGGATCATCCTAAAGGAACTTTGTCTTACCACTATGAGGACCTGAGAACACTGACTGGCATAGCGTGAGGGCTGGACACAGTCCAGTGATTGCTTCAGCAGATGCTGTGTAGAAGTCGTCAAAAACCCTAAATGAAATAGAAAGATATTTTAAGCATCGAAACAAGGAGTTAAGCTTTGAAAAAAACAACTGAGAATGGAATATGAAAAACATAAAAAAGATCAACCTGTTATTGATGCGATAGAACAGATTAAAGACTGAATTGAAGGTTTAGATGCTAATGTGCTGAAGGATATCGAAGAAAACAGGGAGGCCAAGAAGCAGATGGTTCCTTATCATCATAAACCTTTAAGAATTTGGAGATATACCACAAATTAAAGAAAATGATTATATAATAAGCAGATGAGAAGCACAGGATTTGTTGAAGAATTATGATGCAGAGCTTAAAAATAGTTAACCCTCTAATGGACATAGTTCTAAACTAGCAACTGCTGAAATATCTTCAGCCACTAAAAAATTAACATTCATTAAAGAGTGTTGAAGATAATGTTAAACAATACTACAATAAAGCATTTAAAGAAATTATTAAAAATATAATATTAACCATTATTCAACTTTTACTGAATTAAAAGCACATGTTGTTGAAAGGTTTAATAAAATAAAAAGTGTCGAACAGATTTGCTATTCAAAGGAAATTACAAGTGGACTGAATTATTTGCAAAATTGGTTGATGAATAAAATAATAATAAACAATCAACAATAAAAATGAAACCAATAGAAGTTAGCAAAAACAATTACAATCCAACTAATGTTGTATCTAATGTTAAACCAAAATTTGAAATAGGAGATAAAGTTAAAATTAGTAAACTTACAGGAATTTTTGAAATGGGATAGTCTGCTAGCTGGTCAATTTTCGAAATTAAAGTGTTATTCATTCTAACCAAATCACATACGAGCTGAAACTATTAGATCAGGAAGAAGAGAATGGAATTTTTGTGAGCAAGAACTACAAAAGAATTATCCTGATGTGTATCTTTTTGAAAAAGTTTTGAGGAAGGTAGGTAAACTGATATGTGTTAAATGGTTGAGTTCTGATGATTCACAGAATGGTTGGGCAAATAAAGAGAAATTACTAGTATTTCATAAAAAAATTTCTATGTAAATGTGTTCACTGCAAATGAGAAAATGTATGTGATCCTGATCATGAAGATGCTTATATATCTTCATTTATAGGTCAATTAACTGATGAGAATGTGAATTCTGTAAGTGATTGATTATGAATACTACAGACTGCTGGTATACTGTTTATTAATGAATTTGTGCTAACTTTTAATAAAATATTGTGTAATTCATTCCATACCATTCACTTTGAATTAATTTTACAGTCTTTAGATTCAATTAATTGTTCTAGTGGTTTTCTAAGAACATTCAGTTTGTCAGTATATTCTGTGTAGACTTCAGAAACAATTGGAGCTAAGGTATCTCTAGTTAAATCATCTAACACAATAGTTTTTATTTTATGTGTTATCTTTCTGATTTTCAGTTCTATTGTAACTTCTTGTTGAATGTTAACTGAATCACCCTATACAGGTCCTTCAGTTAGAATGTTAGAATATATTGTACTTATATGCAGATTTATCAGTTCAACATATTTGTTTGTACCTTCACAGAATAGTTTGATATAATGTGATAGATCATTGAAGTGAATTTGATACATTTCTTTACTTTTCTGTACTCTGTGCACACCTAAAAACTGCACAACTACACTCCCAATAAGCTTATAACATTCTTGAATCAACGTATAAAACATATAAAATAATTTATTTTAATGAGGTCTGCCACTGTTGTCCATGGAAATCTTCCTGAAAGAGCATTTTCAGATTGAATACTGCAAACGTCAAAATAATTTTCCTTGGCTTATAGCTTGCAAAGCAGTGTAAATACTCTGTTCTTTCTTCATTTCTACTACATCAGATAATACATACTTTAGTTGTAGGTATTCTTTACCCTTATCTTTTAATTGTCCTTGTAGTTGCTATTTTTGTTCTTCTACTATTTTTAGTTTGTTTTCATATTCTGTAGCTAGCAGTTCTTTTGCTTTATATTATTTTCTGTATGGTTTTCTATAGTTTGTAATCACTATATTTTCTAATTAATCGTAAAAGTTCAGTAGTTTTTGAATATTTCAGTGCCTTCTTTCTTTGAAGATAAAATTAAAGATTGTGGATGTATATAAGGGGCTGTTGTGTACACCCTTTAAAACTTTGATTATTAATTTTGCGTTAATAATAATACCTTGTTTAGTATTTTCATGTACAAACATTTCAGCAACAGCTTTAATTTTAAACTATGGGTTATTTTCTTTATCAATTTTAACAGACAGGATTTCAAGACAGATCTGAATGATATTTCACGCTAACAACGATTTTAAGAAGATTTTATAAGACAATTTCAGGTTAGAATAAATTGGAATACTATAACAGTAACATGAGAGTTATCTGAAGATTTTATGAGAGAATTTCAAGATAAGTTGGGAAGATATACCATGTGATCAAGATTTGTGAGAAGATTTTACAATTGAATTTAAAGAGAAAGTTAATTAGGATATCATTTTGTATTGTAAAAATTTATCTGAATCTTTAGTAGAAAGAACAATAACTAGTTGTGAAACAATGGGCCACCATGAAGGCGGCGACTGCTCTGTGTGTTTAATTGATCAAAATCATCAGTTTGTGAAAACTACATGCAACCAGCTGTTTAATAAAGAATGTGTTGATAAATACTTAACAGATAATCATTTTTCTTGATCAGTGTGTAGATTTGTTATTAAATATTTTATACTAAATCAGTCTGATGAAGACTAATTATATCTTTAATTGCTTTTATGTGTTATGATGGGAACAAATTATATTAAATATTTCTTTTATTTGTTTTTATTTATTGAATTGGGATTATAACATAATCTTAACATTTCTTCACAATTTGGGTGTCTATCTTCAATTACATGTAACTGCATTTGTAAATTTTTTCGTTGTGCTGTAATAATATAATAATTATGTACACAGTATCCTTCAAATAGTCTTAAAAACGAAAGTTAGCCTCCAGTTAAAATATTCAGTTTTTGTACTACATGCAGTAATAACTGTCCTATTTGTCTGTTTCTTTCCTGTTTATTCCTAAAGCATTATCAACTATTCAGTTTAAAATTTGTATGTGATCTTCTCTAATTTTGTATAACTTTTCCAACTTTTCACCTTGATATATATATATATATATATATATATATATATATATATATATATATATATATATATATTAAATTCAATGTAATCATATATTTTACAAAGAATGTGTTGATAAATTTTATTTTTAATCTCCATGTTTTCGAACTTCATCATAAGCCTAAATATGGAAATTTTCTGTACAAGGCAACTTGGAACTTATAGTAAGAGAACAAATACCAGGTTCATTAATAAATTTTGCGTGTACATGAATATCTTCCAATAGCACCATTACGAATTATCTAAATTTTCACAATTTTTACATTATTTTGGTTTATAGTGGTCTTTAATTGCTTTCCTAGGATGTTCATACCCCAAAATACCAACAACTTGATTTGCATTAATCCAGCAGTTATCCTTCTCATTAATTGTTTTGTTCATAGAATTTGTAGAAGTAGCAGATGATAGGAGGGAACCAATAAAATATTTAAATAATTTTGTTTGTTTGGATGTTTCTTCAGTTGCTGAAGCAACTCAAGTGAGTGAAACTGCTATTTCAATTCAATCATAGTCTTGAGTTCAGTGAAGGGATTTTAAATTTTATGAATAGGTCTATATGTAGCATAAGCGAAATATTTGGTAGCTATAGAAGCACATTGCATTAAAGAAATAAGAAAAATATTAAATCTAATTATAAAGAAGAAAATAAAAATATTAGAAGTAACAGAGGAAGCATTTTGTTTGTTCGAGGAACATATTAATATTCAGTCTGTTTATGATAGTAATGATCCTGATATTTTAGTTACTAGTAAAAGATGAATATATACATATGAAATATCTAGTCCCTGATGTTCAAACGAACTAGATTGGAAAGGTAATCTGTTATGTCATGCTTTTCTGAAATGTGAATAATGATCCAGTAGAGACTCATTTGGATAAAGACAAAATAAGATACTTGGAGACTGATAGAAATACACCAAAATGCCAAATAAATCTGTCTGAAGTTTTAGTTCATGAGATTGGTCATCCATTCAGTTTGCAACATTCAGTTGTTTTTGGAGCAGTAATGTATCATTACTATATTGTTCAAGTTTAGAATTATTTCAAGATGATATCAATGCTATTCAAACCCTGTATAGGAAAAAGATATCAGTGTATATATGACTGCTTCAGTTGTCATTTGCTACCAACAACATAGCTGTCTGCTTCTATTGTGCCATCTGAACCAGATAAATCATTATGCCAAATTAAGAAATTCGATTACTTAATGTTTGTGAATGGAATTTTATATATTCCTTTATAAGAAATGGGTGTGGATAGGTAATGACATGAAATCACAATTAATAACTGATTGGTTAACCCAGAAAAACTATCAAAAATAGATGGAGTATATCAGAGGCCAAGTGGCAAAGTTGTATTATTTGTTAGCGAGTTGTTGTATAAGATGAATTTACAAACATTGCACTTAATTCCAGGATAGCCAATGCCACTATACAGTACAGGATTATATCACCATACAGTATTATAGTCAACAAATATTCACGTGGAAAGGTTTTATTCTTTAATGATTTTTTTCTATGTGGGATTGGATGAGTGTAATTTAAAATATAAAAGATGAGGAATTATTAGTAGAGAATTTTTGGGATTAACTGCTGCAATAAATTCTCTATTCGGGTACATAAATGGACTGCTGTACTCTTTGTAAGTATAGTACATTTTAGAATATAATGAATTCACAAGAAAAGTAGTTAGAGCTGGTACAGATGATTTATCTTTATTTGCTGTTGAATGCAGTAAACCACTAACATTCAATTGCAAAAACTAGAACACATAAATTTTTAAACTTCGCTATTAAATTTTTTTCTACTTCAGTGGAAGCTACAAAATCCTGAATGTGTTAATACTGCAAGACTGAGAAGTCAATTGATAATTTTGCTTCACAGAAATACACAAAAGATAGTTATGAGACAATATGTAGACAATATAAAAATTAATATCTTCAAAGAATATATAGTAGCGAACGAATTCCTTGTGTGCATGGAAAACACATTTCTATCTAACATTGTGTTAATCACTTGAAATGAATTCTGAGTGATGAACATTCAAAGAAATTGTTAACAATGTAAGAAGATGAACAACAAGCTTCAGCTGTTGCTGAATGTTAACACAAGGAAAAAGTATATCTATTATCAAGACATTAAGGATTTAGATGTTTTTTTTTTTCAAATACATCATGTAAAGATTTAGATGTTTATTTCAGACATATTGTGTAAATATACACATTCAAAAACATGTATGGAATGCGCTCTGGAAAATATAAAATATGAGAAATTTGACAGCAGTTTTAAAGATCATGCTGCCAGTTCATTTTATTTTAGCGTGTTAAATTTTTATTTCTATTAAATAATATGCTACAATGGAGCAATTCATGATTTTTCAACTTTGTGATGATTGTATAAGAAATAATTTGACTGGAAACAGTAAATTAAATAAAGATGGTCTAATTACATTTATTAACAGACATCCTTGGAAACACTTACCTTATTCCAAAAGTGGAAATGATGGTGAAATGTTTCCACATAATGAATCTAAACCTCTGAAATAAGATTCCTTTGTGTACTAATGCATTTGAGAAATTAAGAGATAGATGTACAAAGGGAGGTTATCTGGATGATAGAGTATTTATTAATAGAAATTCTTTGAATTATTACCTTATTCTAAAATTAGAAATTATGATGAAATTTTGTAAAATAATGAAAGCAAATCATTAAAGACCATATTTCTGTTTTCCACTTATGTTTTTGAGAAATCAAGATATAGAAGAGTAGTTAAAGATTATCTAGTTTGATAGGCTACTGATACAAATTACGAAAAGAATCTAAAATTAACTGAACTTAATTTTTTCTTGAATTCTTTGATGCCAAAAATTATGAAAATAATGAAACATTAGCTAAAAATCACTGTGGGCTGGAAGTAAATTTTAAATTTTGTACTGAGTGAAAAATGCAGACAAGTGGAAACACTATGGAACTTATATTTGGAACAAAAAGCTATAGAATCACCAGAGAGAGATAGAGAGAGAGAGAGAGAGAAAGAGAGAGGGGGGATGGTGGAAGGGAGGAAGGGAGACAGAGAGAGAGAGAGAGAGAGAGGGAGAGAGAGAGAGAGAGAGAGAGCAACAGAGAGAGAGAGAGAGAGAGAGAGAGAGAGAGAGAGAGAGAGAGAGAGAGAGAGAGAGAGGGAGGGAGAGTTAATTAAAAATTTAAGAAAGGTAAAAAAAAATATTTTATCAAAATGTAGAATTACCGAGCTCATGCTTCCACTTGGTCATAAACAGAATAATTGGCTTGCAATAAGCAATTAATAGATATTTTCCATTAAGAGGCTCATCTTGAATTGACTTGCCAGAAACAATGAGAAATAAGCTTGGATTAATGCGAAAAATAATGATCAAAAATGTTTTCTAAGGGCTACAAAATCTGCTTTGTTTCCTGTAGATAAAAGTGTGGACAGAGTCTCAAAATATGAAAATGTTGGTCCTGATATTGATCAGAAACTTGAAAATTTTCAATTTCCTTTGTGATTGATCATGTTCAAAAAATTGAGACTAAAATTAATGTATTTGGTGAAAAATACCAAGTGTATCCATTAAAGGATGCAAAATGTAAGAATGTAAGAAATATGTCAAAAAGGTGAAAATTCACACTATTGTTGTATAAAAATTTACTAGGCATGCTTCAGGTTAGTTTAAAAATTGTGAAGCAGTACAATTTATTTGCAATATGTACTTACTCCAGATCAATGGTAATGAAAAATTAGTCAGACATCAAACTGCTTAGTAACCAAACTATTAAAAGTAGAGTTACGAAAGAAAGTTTCCTAAATAAAGTTAAAACTTATCAACACACACAGAAAATTTCATTTGTTATTTATGTAGATTTTGAGGGTTTACAATTAAAAATTGCCTAACTCTAAATTCATAAGTGATAAAAATATTGAATTGGTTCAAACATATAATATATTATGAGACTGTATTTTCATAATTGTTTAAATAGGAATATATTAAAAGATAGATATTACCTTAATAACAAAAAGATAAATCTAATAGATTTAAAATTAAATGACAAATCCTATACTATGAAATATCAAAAACATGTACCAAGTAATTTCAGTTATTTTATCCAGCATATCAACAGCAGCTGCAAAGTTTCAGTCATATACTGAGGTCCAAACTATCATAAGGAATCAATTGAATGAATAAAGAAAAGTTTAAAAGTGGAAACTTTTGTTCTGAAGTTGAGGAAATGTGACCATTAATGGCTGCAGAACAATTAAGACATGCAACATTTAAAATATGCTAGTTCTGTAGACATCACCTATACAAAAAATAATAAAAACGGTCCTCACCATGATTATTTGATTGGAAAATATATATTTCCACTACGCAATCAATGTAATCTTCAATTGAATTATCCTTATTTTGTACCAATTAATCTATGTAACCCCTAGGATATGTTTCTCATTTTTTTGTGAAACAACTCTGTTATGATAATAAATAAATAGATTTGTTACTCAACAGTGAAAAAAGATGTATTTATTTTGGCAAGAATATAGAAAACTAGAAGATGAGGTTTACTCATATATTTACATTCATGGTTTCAATGCTAGACAGACTTTCATTACATCTGAAAAAGAATCAAATGACCAACATGAAAAAGTTTACCCAGAAAATCTAGTCAGTATAGTGATTAGGAAAGGTGTCTTTCCATATGATTACATGAATTCTTGGAAGAAATTTGAAGAGACACAGCTTCCAGCAAAAAGGAATTTTACAATAAACTGTATGACTGCAAAATAAGTGATTATAAACTTGCAAAATTAGTTTGGGAAAAATTTTATATCAAACATCTTGGTGAACATCATGATCTGTAGCTTAAAATTGATGTTTTGTTATTGGCCAATTTTAGAAAAACGTGCATAAAAGTTTACAGTTTAGACCCATCTTGGATGACTGGACTACCACAAGTTTTTTACATGACTATGATTGTAATGGTAGAAAATGGAATAAGAGGTGGCACATCCCAGTGTTGTGAAACATACTAGAGAGCAAACAATAAATATATGGAAAATTATAATGTAAAATACATATAAAATATTTAGGATATTTAGAGGCAAATAGTCTATATGGTTATATTTTAAGTCAATATTTACAATATTCTGGGTAGGAATAGGATAATCCAGAATCTTCTGATTCTAAAAAATAAATGAGTTGTCATACACTTCTGGAAATGGGTAAATATGTGAAATAGATCTATAATATCCTAGAGAACTATATTATTTACAGGAACATATACAGTAACTCCTGAAAATAGAATTGTGCCTAGAACTAAGGAAAGTAAATCGTTAACTACCCTGGATAGTAAAATTAATCATGTAGTTCACTACAGAAATCTTACACAGTATCTCTCGCTGGTAATGAAGATAACAAACCTGCGACAGTAGCATTGGCGCGGTTCCAGACTGTAGCGCTTACAACCGCTCGGCCACCCCAGCCAGCTGTTGTTGTGGTCTTCAGTCCAGAGACTGGTTTGTTGCAGCTGTCCTTGCTACTCTATCCTCTGCAAGCTTCTTCATCTGCAAGTAACTACTGCACCCTACATCCTTCTGAACCTGCTTTGAGTGTTCATCTCTTGGCCTCCCTCTACTAATTTTACCCCTCACACTGCCCACCAATAATAACTGGTGATCCCTTGATGTCTCAGAACATATCCCACCACCCAGTCTCTTCTTCTACTCAAATTTTGCCACAAATTCCTCTTCTTCCCAATCCTATTCAGTATCCCCTCTTTAGTTACATGATCAACCCATCTAATCTTCAGCATTCTTCTGTAGCACCACATTTCGAAAGCTTCTATTCACTTCTTGTCTAAAGTATTTATTGTCCATGTTTCACATTCATACATGGCTACACTCCATACAAATACTTTTAGAAAAGACCTCCTGGCGCTTAAATCTATACGCGATGTTAACAAATTTCTCTTCTTCAGAATCACTTTTCTTGCCATTGCCTGTCTACATTTGATATCCTCTCTACTTCGACCATCATGTTATTTTGCTCTCTAAATAGCAAAAGTCGTCTACTCCTTTGAGTGCCTCGTTTCCTAATCTAATTCCCTCACCATCACCTGATTTAATTCGACTACATTACATTATCCTCATTTTGCTTTTGCTGATGTTCATCTTATATCCTCCTTTGTAGACACCGTCATTTGTGTTCAACTGCTCTTCCAGGTTCTTTTCTATCTCTGACAGAAATACAGCGCATCGGCAAACCTCAAAGTTTTTATTTCTTCTCTACGAACTTTAATTCCTACTCCAAATTTTATGTACTTTACTGCTTGCTCAATATATAGATTGATTAACATTAGGGATAGACTACCAACATGTCTCACTCCCTTCCCAACCACTGGTTTCCTTTTGTGCCCTTTGAGTATTATAGCTGCCATCTGGTTTCTATAGAAACTGTAAACAGCCTTTCACACCCTGTATTTAACCCTGCCACCTTCAGAATTTTAAGGAGAGTATTCCAGTCAACAATGTCAAAACCTTTCTCTAAGTCTATAAATTCTAGGTAGATAGGTTTGCCTTTCCATAATCTATCTTCTAAGATACATCACAGGGTCAGTATTGTCTCATGTGTTCCAACATTTCTACAGAATCCAAACTGATGACCCCAAGGTCGGCTTGTACCAGGTTTTCCATTCATCTGTAAAGAATCTGTGTCAGTATTTTCAGCCGTGCCTTATTAAACTGATAGTTCAGTAATTTTCTCACCTGCGATTTTCTATGGGATTGGAATTATATACTCTTCTTGAATGCTGAGGGTATTTCGCCTCTCTGATACATCTTTCTCACCACATGGTAGAGTTTTGTCAGGGTTGGCTGTCCCAAGGCTTATCAGTAGTTGTAATGGAATGTTGCCTACTCCTGGAGCCTTGTTTCCACTTACGTCTTTCAGTGCTATGTCACATTCTACATGCAATATCATATCTCCATCTTCATTTGACTTATGTCCTCTTCCATTTCCATAATGTTGCCCTCGAGTTCATTGCCCTTTACAGACCCTCTATATACTATTCCCCCTTACTGCTTCCATTCTTTGGTTGGAAATAGTTTTCCATTGAGCTCTTGATATTCATACAAGTGGTTCTCCTTTCTCCAAAGGTCTCTTCAGTTTTCCTGTAGGCAGCGTTTATCTTACCCTTAGTGATATAAGCCTCTAAATCCTTACATTTGTCCTCTAGCCTTCCCTGCTTAGACTTTTTGCACTTCCTGTTGATCTCATTTTCGAGACGTTTGTATTCTTTTTTGCCTGCTTCATTTACTGCATTTTTATATTTACTCCTAGTTGAATATGGGGGTTCGCATTTGAAATTTTGAAGTTGGTCCCGCCCCACCCCCAGGGGTCTGGGGAGGTGGGCTAATTTTAGCACCAGCAGATGTCCCCCTCGAAAATAATCAACTTTGGGTTTTACACATTTTTTCGCGTGAAGCTTATTTTTTGAGCTGTTCTGGTTTGTCAATTTAAAATTTAATATATATATATATATTTAAAGTTAGTCATTTCCTTGTTTATTTATTTTTTTGTTATTTTAGACTGAGTTGAGTTAGTTGATTAATAGACATAATTTGTAGGTCCAGGCCCAGGCCTATTATTATAAAAATATTTCTTATAAACATTCCGAGAAAAAAATAGCATGGACGTTTTTTCTTAGAAGTTTATAAAAATGACAGGCATTTTTCTTAGTGTGTTTACAAGAAATCTTTATTTTTTCTTGTAATGCGGAGCCTGAGGCTTAGCCTGAACCTACAAACTGTACCCACTTTTCACTGCTGGAATGTCAGTTGCAGACAATAGACAACACACTTTTGTTTCAGTGATCAGGCAGGCTCTAACTATCCTTCGAAACTAAATAAACTAGACATGAAAGCTGGGGGGCAGAAATCTCTCATGTGACAAGGAATAATGTTTGATGTGGAATCACAGGTGAATGTATGGTGGGAGGGATGAGTGGAGGAGAGGGATCGGGAAGGGGGCATAGAGAAGGCATTTTCTCTCTTCCTCACTGGAATCTGGAGCACATTTTTTATTCATTAAAGTATTCTCGTACGCCTTCATAAGTGCCTGTGATTCTGCTAAATCTTCCATTTAACGAATTGTAGCATTATGTGTCTGACACTAGCAAGAAAATATTATGGACTTTGCATTTGCGATATAACTTACGTTTCTTTGGTCATTACAATGTTAATTTACGTCAAAAAAGACGATTTAAGACCTTGCCCTGACTCCCTCTTCTGAGAAAATTTCTGTTGTGGTCCATGTATAAGATCATTGATTCATTACCCTTTGCTGAGATACTGATAAATTTCTGGGTAACCATATTTGACACAACCTTATTCTATGGTACAATAATAAACGGTTTTACCCTCTAATGGCTTTTTTGAGATTCATTTGCTGAACAAAACGTTCATTGCAACACATGCCATGAACATTCTGTTCACCAAATCCCTCTCATGTCCAACAGCATCCAAATATGACCAATGTAGGACCATAGCTATACAATTGTGTCATAAAACATGATTATGTCTCATATAAACACAAGTTCATAATAAGGGATAACTTATCACCTTCAACAGGATGCCTTTTTTTTTTCAAATAGTTACTTGGAACTCTTGAGAGAATATGCAGCACCACAACTACCCTTGAACAGCATGTTTTCGAGTTCTTAAATTAAACATTTCGAGATCAGTGTGTTGTATGGACGGAAACATTGTCTGACCATTTTATTCCTCCAAAAT
Source organism: Schistocerca serialis cubense (assembly GCF_023864345.2). NCBI lineage: Eukaryota > Metazoa > Arthropoda > Insecta > Orthoptera > Acrididae > Schistocerca > Schistocerca serialis. Next base: position 549,921,376 of record NC_064641.1, read on the forward strand.
CATGGCTCTCCAATTATTTATGAGGGCTTATATTAAAAATACCAGGTATCTGATACAAGTAAAATAAGTCACTGATATTAAATAGAGATATACTGATACCATTGCGACCACTGATAGTCTGCTACACAGAACATGGCAGGACATGCAGTACCGTCCTGATTTGCATTATACAACTAAAGGCTTCCATATACACTCCTGGAAATTGAAATAAGAACACCGTGAATTCATTGTCCCAGGAAGGGGAAACTTTATTGACACATTCCTGGGGTCAGATACATCACATGATCACACTGACAGAACCACAGGCACATAGACACAGGCAACAGAGCATGCACAATGTCGGCACTAGTACAGTGTATATCCACCTTTCGCAGCAATGCAGGCTGCTATTCTCCCATGGAGACGATCGTAGAGATGCTGGATGTAGTCCTGTGGAACGGCTTGCCATGCCATTTCCACCTGGCGCCTCAGTTGGACCAGCGCTCGTGCTGGACGTGCAGACCGCGTGAGGCGACGCTTCATCCAGTCCCAAACATGCTCAATGGGGGACAGACCCGGAGATCTTGCTGGCCAGGGTAGTTGACTTACACCTTCTAGAGCACGTTGGGTGGCACGGGATACATGCGGACGTGCATTGTCCTGTTGGAACAGCAAGTTCCCTTGCCGGTCTAGGAATGGTAGAACGATGGGTTCGATGACGGTTTGGATGTACTGTGCACTATTCAGTGTCGCCTCGACGATCACCAGTGGTGTACGGCCAGTGTAGGAGATCGCTCCCCACACCATGATGCCGGGTGTTGGCCCTGTGTGCCTCGGTCGTATGCAGTCCTGATTGTGGCGCTCACCTGCACGGCGCCAAACACGCATACGACCATCATTGGCACCAAGGCAGAAGCGACTCTCATCGCTGAAGACGACATGTCCCTTCATTCACGCCTGTCGCGACACCACTGGAGGCGGACTGCACGATGTTGGGGCGTGAGCGGAAGACGGCCTAACGGTGTGCGGGACCGTAGCCCAGCTTCATGGAGACGGTTGCGAATGGTCCTCGCCGATACCTCAGGAGCAACAGTGTCCCTAATTTGCTGGGAAGTGGCAGTGCGGTCCCCTACGGCACTGCGTAGGATCCTACGGTCTTGGCGTGCATCCGTGCGTCGCTGCGGTCCGGTCCCAGGTCGACGGGCACGTGCACCTTCCGCCGACCACTGGCGACAACATCGATGTACTGTGGAGACCTCACGCTCCACGTGTTGAGCAATTCGGCGGTACGTCCACCCGGCCTCCCGCATGCCCACTATACGCCCTCGCTCAAAGTCCGTCAACTGCACATACGGTTCACGTCCACGCTGTCGCGGCATGCTACCAGTGTTAAAGACTGCGCTGGAGCTCCGTATGCCACGGCAAACTGGCTGACACTGACGGCGGCGGTGCACAAATGCTGCGCAGCTAGCGCCATTCGACGGCCAACACCGCGGTTCCTGGTGTGTCCGCTGTGCCGTGCGTGTGATCATTGCTTGTACAGCGCTCTCGCAGTGTCCGGAGCAAGTATGGTGGGTCTGACACACCGGTGTCAATGTGTTCTTTTTTCCATTTCCAGGAGTGTATATAGCTATATTAATTGGGACAAAATAAGTTGAAGGTTATGCCTCATCCTGTGATAAATTTCACATATCTGCAATCTGCATGTGTAAGAAATTTTTGAATTTTTAAGATACCCTGTATAGCAAATGTGAGTTTATACACTGACAGCACATAAGGGTAGCTTCCCGCAGTGATCTTGACGGCTTTCAGGACATTAGTTGAAGGTATCCACGTGTATTACAACAAACATTGCTATGTATGCTGCAAAAAAGAATTAAATGATAATTTTTTTAAATCCATCTCATTTTCTTCCACTGCAGCACGTAAGTTTTGAATAGGCCTCAAATGTGCCTACTCCTTTCTCAGTAATGGTGCAAAAGCCTGGTGCCCTTGATGTCACGCATGGGCTCTACAACGCCTCAAACAGCAAGTTATTGACACATTAGGAAAAAACGTCAGAACTCAGAAGTTAATGCGGAAGGTAAAGGCGGGTTAATGATGTCAAATGTCACCAATTCCGTAATTCTGCCCAATGCTACTGTGGACGTGACACACAAGGCACCCCTTACCCACAGCTCACTCCTTGTCTTGACAGCTCTGCGATGGGGTAAGAACGACATACCCAACATTGAAATCACGCAGTTTTCTTGTGGGTGGGCAAGGGAAACATTTCAGACACATCGCCGCTCAGGAGAAGGTATAAAGGCTGTCAATGAAACCACCCCTTCCCTTGGGATGTTCATTTATACAAATTTGCATTGTGCAACAGAACGACGCTTTTGAGAAGCTTTGACACTGCTGATCCCCTTCTCTGTGGACATCACAGGGCATACCACGGTCTCCAGGCCCTCCTGTGACGTGTGTATAGGGGAGGGGGGGGGGGCGCGATGCTGACACGCATGTGAATAAAATGGCAAAGGGTCCCTCTAACGCTCCCCCCCCCCCCCCTCCCCATACCAGCAACTGTGCTCCTTTATGCGCCTTTGTTGGGCGCTTTAAAAACGTTTCTGTACAAAGATAACCATCTACCAATCGCTACCCACCAGCTGGACAGGCAACCTGCTCAACACTAGCGCCTGCTGGCTACTTGAGAAACCAGAGGTGTGTCAAAAAGGTTACCTATTCCACCCTCAGAAGGGGATCGGTGGATGGGTATCTCTGTACAGCGATTTTTGTAAATGTTCAACGAAGTTGCTGTGGATTAGTACTGAGCATGTTGCCGAACTGAGTAGTTTCGTAGTGTTCCTTGGCTGTTTCATTCGTGCATGTGTCAACTTCGCAATCTGTCCCCCTCCCCCACCCCCTCTCTCTCCCAATGATCGCGCCACAGGGGGACGCGAAACAGGAGGGCTGAAAAAGCCTCAAAACCCCTTGCTGCTGCCGGTTGGGGTGGCCGAGCGGTTCTAGGCGCTACAGTCTGGAACGGAGCGGCCGCTACGGACTCATGTTCGAATCCTGCCTCGGGCATGGATGTGTGTGATTTCCTTAGGTTAGTTAGGTTTAAGTAGTTCTAAGTTCTAGGGGACTGATAACCTCAGATGTTAAGTCCCATAGTGCTCAGAGCCATTTGTCTGGAATGTTTTTCTCAGCCACCCATAAGAAAACCCCGTGCTTTCACTGATGAGTAACGTGTTTCTGTCCTCCATCGCAGAGATGCCAAGAGAAGGGGTAGAGATATGAGTAACAATGTGTGCCACGGCCTTTTGGTCGTGTGACACTTCCACGGTGGCACTGAACAGAACTGTGGCGGAATCTGGTGTCAATATGACCTCATTAACGTACCTTACAACTCACAGAAACTGAGCTCTGACCTTTTTGTCCCATGTCTTTCTGGAGCACCGCCGAGTCCAAGGGTGACATCGCACGGCGCCACGCTTTTGCATCACTACAGAGAAAGGCTGTAGGCAGCAGTGAGCCAAATTTAAAACTTCTGCTTCCCAAGGGGGGAAATGACGGGGTTCGAAAAATATCAACCTTTAATTCCCTTCTCCAGTGTACTCCCTCGTTTGCTGCCGCGCCGTCTTGCGGAGTGCAGTTTCACACTGAGTGATTGGCAGCGTCCGCATTCACAGGCAAGCGGTAATGAAGCAAATATACTGATCCAGTCAGTGACATAGTCAAATGAACCTATACGGTTCCAGAGACCTTTCTAATTCTCAGACATCTGTGATACAGACTGAAGCAAAGAAGAAAATTTGTACGAAGACCGAAATTCGAACCCGGATCTACTGCTCACTAGGCAGATGCGCTAATCACTACGCCAGTGCTGTTTGAGTTTAGGAGGAATACAAAGTGGGCTGAGATGTGAATGGGAATTTAGACTGAGGCGGGAGGCATGAAAGGCTAGTCCGTGCAGTTGTGCAAAGCTGCTGCGCCAGGGTGGCGTAGCAGTTGGCGCCTCTGCCTAGTGAGCAGGAAACGCGGGTTCGAATCCAGGCCTTGGTACGAAATTCGTTCATCGCTTAAGGCTGCATACATACATCGTAAGTGAAGTAATCTGTGCGATATGTAAAGCAGCTCTTGACACTGGCCGGTGCGTACTCGCATACCAGCACACACGGAATGGCAGCGAGGGATGGAGTGCGGTGAAGAAGGAAGGCAGATGGACGGTGAGCAGGGAAGCGCCGGTGTAGCTGCCGGAGGCCGTGGCGCTGGCAGCTGAGTGACGTGGCGCCTGGGGCAGCCGCCGCGCGCTCAATGCGCCTGCGAGCGGCGGGAAAGTTGCACAACGGCCGCCTGTGTGACTCGCCGCGGGACCGGATTCGTTAAAATAGGAATCGGGCTGGGGCTTTCTCTCGGTCTCCGATTACTGGCGGCCGCGCGCGTCTCTCACACACGGCTGCCAGACGGCACTGCCCGCAGACCAGGACAATGGCTGCTGGCAGAACAATGACGCCGTGAACTGCTGCAGAAGCGATACTGTCACTGGCGGGAGTACGATAATCACTTCCTCCTTGTGTGCATCAGCCATGGCTGTACCACTGCAAAGAGTACTTTTAATCTAGCTTTACAGTACAATTCAACATCCCCCAGCTCTTATGTTAAATTTTTCTGTACTGTGGATACGATATTCTCAGGGAGAAACCTCCAGAACTGATAGATAAGGCGTTATAAGCAGCAGTTAATAATCTTAGCGATTAGCGTAAAACCAGATGAAACTGAGTTCAGTATAATCTTAAATATATGGTTCCTGTGTAATCAGGACGCCTTGAGGGTATGGCAAAACGGAACCTTCCATCATCGGCAGAGGGCAAGGGAGGCCACAAAATGGCCTAAAAAAAAAAAAAAAAGATAAATGTAGAAAGTTTTTGCTGTTGCTCAGCAACAGTCATACAATAAATTTTAAATGAACTCACCGCCATTTCACTGTATTGTTCTTTATTTAATTACGATCCAGTTTTCGTCCATTTATGTCATTTACAAGTGACATCAACCTGACAGCGATGTGCCCTCCAGCTAACTGTCAGTATCAGGACCCGACAAAAACGAACAACAAGCGCCTTGACCAAAGATCTAGCTCCCGACATACAACCAGGGCGATATCGGCACTCAAAGTAATTAGTGACGCCAGCGGAGTGCCGCGCCCGCCAGAATTAAAGCCGCCAAGGCTCAGAAAGATGGCTTAAATGTTAACCGAAAGAGTTATGTTAATTCAGCTGTCTCTCATACTGCCATTTTCTGCTTGCGAAAAGCAATGTCGCCCCATGATTGTAAACGCACGTAGTTGCGACCATTGTCATTTATACAGTGTCATTTCACCAAAGGAGTATCATAAAGAAACGACTCCTAGCCAACAGACTTCTATCGCTAACATAGTTCAAGTGGGAACAGTGTGCGTGGTTCGTACAACTGCAGTCTACACAGCTCACTAAAGTTCGTCAATGGAGCTCTTGCTTCTGCTTCAATACCGTGTTTTAGACTTACAAAGTTCGAAGAGTAGCATATATGCTGTTTGTCCGAAGACTTTTCAGAGTTCTGTCGACTGATAAGAGGAGATGACCACAGTGGTAGAAACAACTAGAAAAGTTGAAGGCTATTTGTAGTTTACAAGTCCTTCCAGCCAGCACTTACTCTCTGAGACTTGGGCTACTTCCGTGTCTAATGTTCAAATAACTTACGGTAATGGAACCAGGTAATGTCTTCAACAATCGCTCATCCTCCGGCAGGCGAACGTCCCCCCCCCCCCCCCCCTCATTTCCAAGGCACAACAGAAACGTGAGATCGCTATGAGTGATAACTGAAACCGACAATAGCCGGCCGCGGTGGCCGAGCGGTTCTAGGCGCTTCAGTCCGGAACCGCGCTGCTGCTACGGTCGCAGGTTCGAATCCTGCCTCGGGCGTGGATGTGTGTGATGTCTTTAGGTTAGTTACGTTTAAATAGTTCTAAGTCCAGGATACTAATGACCTTAGATGTTAAATCCCATAGCGCTAAGAACCATTTGAACCATTTTTGAAGCCGACAATATATTTTAATAATGCTTCATTTCATTAAAATTGTAAATTCACAAAATTATAAAATTACTATCGAAGTTTGGCATAGTCTTATGGGGAAGGCGCGGGGAGGGGGAGGTGAGGGGACGCGGCGGCGGCCATCTGCCAACTGCGCAGGATCACCTCGCTATGGCTCCAGATGGAAATGATAATGTCCAGTTAAATTTTAAGACTAGGAAGGTGAGTAACTACCACAAGCACAATTGTCAAAAAGTGACTGGAACCACAGTTTGTTTGTATGAAATTTCCAGCTGGGAATTTCTATGCATGTGACGCCGTTGTAAATTAGGTGGACTAATAAGAAATGAGGTCCTTCTCTGCAGAATCGAAGAGGAGAGTAACACGTGGGAAACAAAGAGGAAACGGAAGGTAGGTCATATGTTAAGACACAAAAGGAATAACTTCCATGGTACTTGAGGGAGCAATAGGAAAGGGGGACGAGAGATAGGAGGCAAGGGATAGCAGGAAGAGGTAGGGGTATGGGAAAAGAAGTGGGGTAAGGGATAGGGGAAGGGAAAGGGAGTAAGAGAAAGAGAGAAAGGAATAAAGGGTAGGGGGAGAAGAGATTGGGTGGGAAAGAGATATGGGAATGGTAAAGGGGCAGAGAAAGGCGAAAGAGAAAGGGGAAAAACGAAAGCGGAGAGGTTGTAGCGACTGGTCCGTAGTTGGCGAATGAGACGAATAAGACTGGGAAATCACTGCCTGTCACCATTTCTCTCAAAGACAGGTAGCAGTAGCACTCACCAGCTAATCGTCTGTCCCTATACCGTGAGACGTCGGACTTCTTCTGTTGGCAGATGTTTTGTCTCCTAACTGACAGTTTAATGTAAAGAAAAAGGGACTATGGGAAAGCTACAGAACAATATATGCAGTAAATCCGATTAAATTTAAATATATATTGCATACAGACACACAACTGTGACGTAGTCTTTCACAGTGTTTTATCTGAGGACATGCCGAAAAATAATGATTCCGAATTTTTTATGTGAAAACACTTACAGCTTTTCAAATAACATTAACTTTATTAACATTCTACATCATTATCCTTCATGTCTACATATTTATTTCTCGACTTATTTACACTGGCGACGAACAAATTCCTCCCAACGAGAGACCAGTTTGTTGATATCGTCACTGTAGAACGTTTGACTTCATTGAAGTAGTCACAACCCCACCTCAAGAAAATGGTTCAAACGGCTCTGAGCACTATGGGACTTAACATCTGAGGTCATCAGTCCCCTAGAACTTAGAACTACTTAAATATAACTAACCTAAGGACATCACACACCTCCATACCCGAGGCAGGATTCGAACCTGCGACCTAGCGGTCGTGCGGTTCCAGACTGAAGCGCCTAGAACCGCTCGGTCACAACGGCCGGCAACCTCACCTCTGTTGCACCACTTCATCACTACATCACCATCAAAGTCTTCGACGATGTTCCTTAAATTTTGGAAATAGATAAAAATCGGATGGAGATAAGTCGGGAGTGAACAGAGGATGATCGAAGGCAGTGAACAAAAGGCTTCGGAGTGTTGCAGATGCCGCAGGGTTCATGTGTGGCCTGGCATTGTCAGACTGAAGGAGAAGGTCCTCTATGCGTGGAAGAACGCTCTGAATGCGTGCTTTCAGTTTCTGGCCTTCTAGGGCAGGAGGTTGTAGCTTGCTTCAGCGAAGCGGAAAAGTCGACCCATTAATGTGCGTGACATACAACATCTCACCCGATATTGAGAACAGAATAAAAAGTTCAGAGGCATTACTTTTTAGTATTTTCGTAGAAAGCATTCACAATTCTGCACAAATGGACAATTTCCCGCCTTGGTATAGGAGGAGGAATGAAACTAAAAGAATCATATAAACCACACTGAGAAATGTAAAAAAGAATAGGTCCAGTCTCTAGGTAGAGCAATAATGTTTAACTGAAAAGAATTAAAAAATTGACTGTTATCAGCCAAGTGTAGCATGTTACGTGCACAGAAGCAAGAGCCAAAAAGCAGAGCTTACCACATGCGGTCAGTGGAATCGCGATGCCAGATCCTCGCGGCGAACAACAGCGTGATGGCACAAAAGCAACCAGCGCGGTTGCTGTGCGTTTCCTATGTGAACATGATGACAAAACGGAAGAGCCTTAACACAAGGCTACTCCCAAGGTGATGGAAGGCAAAGCATTCATACGAAAATGGTGGTAATTGCCTCTCTCCTGTCTGCTATGTGTAATCGTCCAAGATAAGCAACCGAATTGGGGCTGGAGAGTGGCTCTCTACGGCGTTTGTTAACTGAGGCGCTCCACTAGAGTGTGCGTCCACATTAACAAATAGGTCCCTGCAGCCAACACGATGGGGACGAAGTGAACCGTTGGTGCAGCTTTTCCCGGCGGGCGAATCAGTCTCTTGGACTCTCAAGTTCGGACCCCTGTTTGGTGGACAGTTCCCCGAACAGGGAAGGAACTTACTTCATCACCGCGTGGTGCCAACTGACGTGTAACGTACAGGAACTTTTAAGGAATTCTGCAACACTGAGCATTTTCTACAGTAAATGGTGAATGAGGAATATACTTCAACCCCTCCCTTCGATGGTCCTCCATGTAGGTAGTCCGTCAGTGGTATTTGTTGGCCATGAAAGATTAATTTAATTGCTTAAATTGATCAATTAAGGTTTACGACTTTTTAATTAATGATTCACCTGGTCTGCGAATATTATAATAAGCTCAGAATATTGTAGGCAATCCGAATTTGTGATTGGAATTATGAATTTAATGTTATTTGGCTGTCTTTGTGAGAGGGACTTGCCCCGGACAGTTATTATGGTCGAACAATGCGCGTTGTATGCCTTCTAAAAGCATCTGAGTTATAAGGTAAAGGAGGGGGGGGGGGGTGGAGGGTGGGAAGTGAAAGAGAAAAGGGGAAAGAGAAAGAAGAGATGTTATTCCAAGTTACGAAGGATCTAACGGTGTACAGAAAGGATAGAATCAATTCAGATCGTAGTGGCCTGTTTCTTACCGTTAGAAGCACCTTACCATGTAGTGAAATAGATACACGGCCTGATAAGAAGCAAAAAGGAGAAAGATCTTGAAGGGGAGGAAGAAACGAAAGAAAACTTCACAGACTGAGAGAGTATGTGATGTTATTTCTGTGATTTCACAATCGAGTCAAATTCACAAAGAACTTGGCAGTACGATCCAACTTATTAGTCAGACACACCTTCTAACGTGGAGGCTTGCATCGATTCGATTCGAAATCCAATGTCTCCTCTCCTATTGCAAGCTGACAAACAACTCTTCTAAGTGGTCCTTCAATCCTGTATACTGGCACTCGTAACTGAGTTCAGGTTTCATTTCTTCGGCAACACGTTTCCCTGTTACGGGCATTTGCATCACTGTTGAGTGGCTTTGGAGTTCCAGTTAGCCCTGCAATTCCATGCTTATGATGCTCCCTTCGTGTTATTTTCGTGCTGATCTGCATTTACGTTCAAGCATGCATTTCTCCATATCTTTGTCCAGCCGCAGTATCTCGGTAGTTTACAAGCCCTTGTTGCGTGGGTCGACAATATATTAGAACATAAAATCAAAAATAAAAACCAACTTACTGTCTCACTACAGCTTATCGTGCTACTCTAGCTTCATACCTACGTTTTAAGATGGTACTTAATAGTTTCATTCCTATACAAACCATTCTTAGTAGTTCATATCGAAATATCGTAAAGTTTAAGGTGCTACTGACTCCGAAACGTGCTTCATCTTTCAAGGATTGACGTTCGACAGCCTTATTTTTCTACATGCGGAGAATGAGTAACTGAGAGAAGCATCTGAAGTACACTGTCATCGGCGATTCACTTTATGAGCACACATGTCTTGAGAAACATTGGAGGGCCATTGCTGAAGCTCCGGGCTACGAGGTGTCTTCAAAAAGAAGGTGACTTTATATTTTTATGAAAAAATATTTATTTACTTATCATTATTCATGTTGTCCCCTTGAAAGTAATCATCTCAGATACAGTACACTTGCGTCAATGCTTCTTCCAATCCTCGAAGCACTTCTCATAAGCACTGTTCGGTACAGACTTGAGTACTTCCAGCGATGCAGTTTTTATTTCCTCAATCTTTGACCTTCCATAGATCTCTTCAGTTTTGGGAACAGTAAAAAGTCGCAGGGGGCCAAATCCGGTGAATATAGTGACTGTGCATTATTGTCGCGCTGTTTATGGCCAAAAAATCTCTCAGAAGCAACGATGAATCAGCAGGTGCATTATCGTGATGCAAAAGCCACGAATTGTTTTCCATAATTCCGGACGTTTTTTGCGTATTCCTTCTCTCAAACGGCGCATAACGTCAAGGTAATACTCTTTACTGACCGAACGACCATGAGGCAAAAATTCATGATGCACTACGCCACAGTAATTAAAAAAAACAGAGCAAAACTTTGATATCTGATCGAACTTGGTGTGCTTTTATCGGTCTTGGCTCTCCGGGATGCTCCCATTGGGACGATAGGGCTTTAGTTTCGACGTCATAATCGTAAACCCACGTTTCGTCACCAGTTGTGACCCTTTTTAGCAAATCAGAATCATCATTGACGTCATTCAAGAGCTCGTGAGCGATGCTCGTGCGACGGTTCTTCTGATCAGAATTGACAAGTTTTGGAACAAACTTCGCTGACACACGTGCCATGGCCAAAACATCCGAAAAAATTGTATGACACGAGCCGACCGATATGACAACATCCTCAGCAACTTCTCTTACGGTAATTCGACGATTTTACGAAACAATTTTCTTCACAGCTTCGACGTTATCATCTGTTGTGGATGTGCTGGGGCGTCCAGAGCGAGGTTCATCATTGGCATCTTCTCGGCCATCTTGGAAGAGCCTTACCACTTGTAAGCTTTTTTTACTTAGAGCAGACTCACCGTATGCCACTGTCAACGTTTTAAGTGTTTTAGAGCACTTGATACCATTTTTCACACCAATTTGTTGCAAATTCTTTGCTCTATTTTTTACAATAATCGAAAATCGCCGAGAACACTAAATCACGTTTAGCCTTTCTATCTGTCAAAAACAAACAAAATATCCTGCACACTTGAAACTGTGAACATGTGTTCGGGACGTGGGTACCAACATAAAAAAGATCAATAATCGAATGTATGTTGTCCGTGCAATCTGAAAAGTGACCTTACTTTTTGAACAGCACTCTTATATCAGTCTTTGAAGAAAACGTATGTCGCAACGTTACAGAAAATCATTCAACAAATGCCCTCCTCAGTGTAGCCGAGTATGGGACGACAAATAACATGTGGTAAGCTGTGCGACACTTTGTGGATGAAAGAAGCGCTTTGGAAGGATTTCCTACCTGCTCATTGGATTTGTTAAACACCACCACACGGCCGTTTCGCGGAGCTACTGATCGGCGCGTCAGCCGGAGTAAGGCTTCCTTCCACCTGACGCAGGTACTTTAAACACAGCAGAAGGCAAGGAAACTATCAAACGTGCACAGCGAAGAACCAGGCGGCGGGAACACTACCAAGACAATTAGTCACCGAAGGACGTCGTACTTGGCTTTAGACTTTTCGGAAATCAGCATCAGTTACGTCATTAATGATCAGAATGCAGAACAACGAGTTAGCAAATTGCTAGTATATTATTTTCAGCTGCAAAATACTAACGTGAATTCTTTACGGATGAATGGAAAAACTAGTAGAAGCCGACCTCGGGAAATATCAGTTTGGATTCCGTAGAAATGTTGGAACACATGAGGCAATACTGACCCTACGACTTATCTTAGAAGCTAGATTAAAGAAGGGCAAACCTACGTTTCTAGCATTTGTAGACTTAGAGAAAGCTTTTGACTATGTTGATTGGAATATTCTCTTTCAAATTCTGAAGGTGGCAGGGGTAAAATACAGGGAGCGAAAGGCTATTCACAATTTGTACAGAAACCAGATGGCAGTTATAAGAGTCGAGGGGCATGAAAGGGAAGCAGTGGTTGGGAAGGGAGTGAGACAGGGTTGTAGTCTCTCCCCGATGTTATTCAATCTGTATATTGAGCAAGTTCGGAGTAGGTATTAAAATCCATGGAGAAGAAATAAAAACTTTGAGGTTCGCCGATGACATTGTAATTCTGTCAGAGATAGCAAAGGACTTGGAAGAGCAGTTGAACGGTGTGGATAGTGTCTCCGCATGGGGAGACAGATGCGATACGCGAGGTGGAGAGCATGGTGTTCAAGGATTTGGAGGGATTTATAAAAGGTAGGGGGGGGGGGGGCGGAGATCCAGGCCGGATGGGCGTAACAAAGGAGTGGGCGGATGAAGGATTTATAGGTGTGGAGGATGGTGGAGGGGTCCAGACCCCACATATGGCCGGAAAGGAGCTTGAGGAGACAGAGTCGGGAGCGTGCCTTGGCTTGGATTGTCCAGAGATGGGGAGTCCAGGAGAGGCGATGGCCGAGTGTGACGCCAAGGTACTTAAGGGTGGGAGTGAGGGCGATAGGACGGCCATAGATGGTGAGATAGAAATCAAGGAGGCGGAAGGAAGGGGTGGTTTTGCCTGCAATGATCGCCTGGGTTTTGGAGGGATTGACCTTGAGCAACCACTGGTTGCACCAAGCGGTGAACCAGTCAAGATGGGATTGGAGAAGGTGTTGGGAGCGCTGCAGGGTGGGGGCAAGGGCAAGGAAGGCGGTGTCATCGGCAAACTTGAGGAGGTGGACGGGGGGTGACGGCGGCGGCATGTCCGCAGTATACAAAAGGTACTGAAGGGGGGAGAGGACGGAGCCTTGGGACACACCGGCGGAAGGGAAAAAGGTGTAGGTGTTATGGATGGTGACGTAGGAAGGACGGTGGGAGAGAAAGGAGCCGATCAGACGGACGTAGTTAATGGGAAGGGCGAAGGTTTGGAGCTTGAAGAGGAGCTGGACTAGGGCAGAGCGGGTCCCTATATACGAAACAGGAGGGAGCGGCTATTGGCCGCTGTCTGCACGTGGCGTAGCGGTGGCGCCCTCGCTGCGCGGAATAGCCGCCGCGGAGGGGGAGCCCTCTATGGGCTGACCACGTCCATTTGTTTTGGCGCCTGTTCGACTTCCGCGGCGTGAGGTACTAGAATGACCACTGAAGAAATTTAGTGGAACATCTCATGCTTCCCCAGAAGACAAATAGAAAATCAATTTTTACGTTTAAAGATATTCTAAAAGTCAAATTAATTAAAATTTGGATGTCACACATTGTTCTTCATGAGTGTCTCTCTGAAACTGCTGCTGTCCTCATACAAGGATGTCCGGCACATGGTGAGTGAATGTGATGTCTGCAAAAGAGCCAGACCAAATTATAGCTCGATAAAGGTCTTCAGTGATCCACTGGGAAAATGTAATGCATAGATAAGTGGTTCATAAATTATATTTGTCCTTTGCCACGCACTCGCGATGGAAACTGGTAGGCACTCGTGGTGGTGGACGCCTTCTGACGTTTCTGCTGCTTAATCCTTAGACATGGACTTACCACTCATATTACTATTCCCTCCGGGATAATTTTCATCTTTGGCCCGCCGAGGTATTTGGCCCGCGATAATGCCCCAGCTTTTAAATCTAAAGGCTTTGGAAGATTTTGTTTCGAGCGATCTATCCATCATGTCACAACTATCTCCTGTCATCCTCAACAATCTTTTGCGAGACGTGTTAGTCGAAATTTGAAAGAGGCTCTTATTGCCTTCCATAGTAATTTGCAGAGTAATTGGGACCGCTCTATGGGGTGGATTAATTTTGCCTTTAATATGAGCCAACATGAGTCAGTGAAAGCTGCCCCTGCTTCCCTTGATTTGGGCTATCAAGTTAATTCACCTCTGATCAACTTGTGTTCAGTTAACGATTTGTACCGGGAGCATATTGACGCTTGGGTTCTGCAGGAGAATTAGAGGAAGGTTCGTCGAAATATGCAGGCCCACCAGAGGGGGGCCGATAGCAATAATAAGTAGCATAGAGGATTTAGGGGTAAGGAAGGTGATTGAGTTGTTATGGACAACCACAATGTTCATCAGATAAGGGGAAGGGCTTTTCTAGTGAGTTAGTACCCCGATTTTTGAGCCCCTTTGATATCGTCTGAGTATAGGGTCCGGTCAGCTTGCTTGTGCGAAATCTTGAGTCGAGTAAACTGTCCAGGGTTCATGTCTCTCAAATTAATGAAACGAGCCTTCTCCCTGAACATACAACAATATATCAAGTAGGGGACTTGGCGGGGAAGGTCGAGCTACGTGGCTCAGCTTTCTTCGAATTCCTGGGGTCTGTCTGTCCTTTGTTTGTTCGCTTCTGAGATGTTCTGGTTCAGGCGCTGGCTTGGTAGCTCCAGCTTGATTCCAGAGACTGTGGCTGCGAAAGGTGCGAAGGGCAGTACGAGCAATGAAGTGATCGATGCAAGGCACTCAAGTGGAGTGGCTCTGGATGGACGGAAGTTGCAGTGTGAGTTAGGACGCCAGCGCCAGAACGGACAGGAGGAGACCCCATCAGTTTTCAGAACGAGAGGCCCATAGGCGTTTTCGTTCGGTTGAAAGGGATCATTTTCTGCCCTGGTCGTTTTCCTACTACTTAGTGTCCTTCTTTAACTTTAGCTCCAGTTATTTGGTGGGAGTCTGTAGTCCTGGTCCCAGACACGATTTTGATTCTAGTTACAAGTTCTGACTGAGGGCTTAGCTGTTTGCTGACGTGATTTCCCGAAAGAATGAGCCTGAAGAGTATAGCCTTGGTGGCAGTTGTTTCATCAGATTTATTCAGTTAATCTAAAGTTTTCCCCCTCCCCCTTTGGGCGTTCTATGCTAGATATTTCCTGACATATTCAGTGTACAGTGTAATGGGTGCGTTTCATTACCCCCCCCCCCCCCCCCACCATATTGGACTGTGCAAGTTGCTGTCTTCTTCGGATTTGACTTGGGCGACTGTTGGTTTCACCATTGCGTCTGTCGGCCACCAGCGTTTCTGTAGCGTCTCTTTTGTGATTTGATTTGAAAGGACCTTGTCGGACTTGCTGGCCTTGGTTTCTGCCCATTGCCTATTGAGGGCCTGGTAGAAGGTTGCTTCCATACTGACTGTGGTTTGGCCGGCCGAAGTGGCCGTGCGGTTAAAGGCGCTGCAGTCTGGAACCGCAAGACCGCTACGGTCGCAGGTTCGAATCCTGCCTCGGGCATGGATGTTTGTGATGTCCTTAGGTTAGTTAGGTTTAACTAGTTCTAAGCTCTAGGGGACTAATGACCTCAGCAGTTGAGTCCCATAGTGCTCAGAGCCATTTGAACATTTTTTTTTTTGACTGTGGTTTCGCAACGGTACTGTGCTATTTCGCACTGGACTTATATTACCATCCTGTGTTTGTTTCTTAAAACTACTCTCTACAATTGGCATGGGACCAACCGTTGTTTGTTCACTTCTGAGCCTTAGTGGGTTCTATTATAGTTTCGCCAGCGTGAGGGCCATGCCTTGCAGAAGACCAGAGTGGGTGCAAGGATGCCCTGACCTGCTCACTGAATCAAGAGTTATGTAAAGCAATTATACATAATTGCAAGCTTGATTTGAAAGCACATATTGGGGGGGGGGGGGGGCATCTCTCAAATGGGTGTTTTTCTTAAATAGTTAATACCTTAATATCTACCTGTTGTTTGTTTAACTGAAGGAAATTGTAATATTTTATTAGTTATAGTGAAATCACTTTTCAAGCAGTTACACGTAACTGGAAGCCAGGACTGAAAGTACATTTTGGGGATATCTCTTAAATGGTTGTTTTTCTAAAATAGTGAATACCTTTTTTTAAAAAGATATTCCTGTTGCTTGTTTAACCGAGACAGAAGTGTAAGATTTTGATAAATATTCTGGATTCATTGGAAGTTTAATATCTTAAAAGATTTCATACATGTCTGCTAAGTCGAGTTGAAAGCACATTTTGGTGAGTCTCTTAAATTGATTTTTTCTCGTAAGTTGTTAACACCTCATTTAAGAATTAGACAACTGTAATCCTTTCTCAAGCACTTGAGTAGGCCTGTAGTTTATGCTGTCTGATTTTATTTAAATCCTTTAAATTTGTTATTAATTTCTTAAAATACCGGAAACGTTTTCTTATTGAAAAGTTTTCGGTCTTGTTTAAATAAAATGTGTAAACTAAAGGGTGAAAGATATTTTTCCTGAACCTTGCCTAGCCGTTCCCCTTGGCCTTGTTTTAAGACTTTCATTACATTTTGATTGGACATGTCATCCACGTGCTGTGAAAAATCGTAGACGTCCAACCATTTAGAGCCTAGTGGTAGTTTCACTGTCCTTCTACCTCTTTCCATAAATTCTCAAGACAGCAGCAAGTGAAAATTCGGTCAGCTTTGCTGTTTTCGAGATACTCGTTCACAGGTTCTACGTAATAATAATCTGCGTTTTGTCAAAGTCGCTTATCTCAATGAATTCTCCATTTGCAGCCAATATCTTCGCAAGGGTATTCCCCCGTCCGTGTCTGCTCCACACACATACATTTGTTACCGCGTCAAGTGCCCACAACGCCATCAAGTGGCATCCAACGTCGCGGTGGGCAGTAGTCACAGTGTTTTGGCTTATCAGTGTGTATGCATACCATGTGTGCTGCCCTAGTTGTACACTATGTGCACTTGTAAATATACGCACACCATGTGGACAGTGATCATGCAAATCGACCGAAAATCTGTAAAATATATGTGCTCTATATGCTCTGAAAGAATGGATACTTGTAAATAACTCTTTCAGATGAAAAAAGAGGTGTACTCTTATTAATAGTCCCTGCACTACATGTAAATAGAATAGTTTTTAAGTTTCACCAAATCTGATCAGTTTTTTGCGTAGATATATTTAATTCCCAGTCCATCGAAAAAACTGTGAATATTTTCAACCAGTGTTTGTGGGTCCCGAAAATTGTTAATACTCAGTCAGTGGTACTGTTTGGAGGGCAGTAGCTATTCTTTTCGAGTCATAGTTATTAGTATTATTAATAGAATTTAAATTAAAAAGCATATCTGCATTGAAAAGCATTATGTGAGAAAAATCCAAGCTGTGTCAGTGTTGTTAAAAAGAACCAAACTGTTTCTGAAGTTCTGTAGAAAGAACAAAACTGTTCCTTAAATTATTACGCGTCTGTAGGTGAACTAATCAGCCACCTAGAATTATTCTGAGGTAAGGTGATTTACCGTATGTTGAATGCTAGCATAATTTTTACTCTTTTCTCGGTCTTGGGTGTCCAGTTACCCCCAACTCACCTCATTTCCCCGCGTTTCGTGGTAATTTTCTCTCTTATTTTGTGTATTCACATGAATTTAAATAATTTTGCATTTTGTGGTTTTACGTATTTCATCGTATTTCCCTCAATTTTACGTATTTTTCATCAATTCGTCGTAACTATACCAGGTTTTCTCGATTTTTACTGATTTTATGTTATTTTATTTTATTTTATTTTTTTTTTGAAATTTTCCATATGTATATGATCATATTGTCGGCATACCCATGTGTTGTTTGATTTTATACTAGGATATTTGCTTGTCCTAAAACCAACCTACTATAAATTCTAAGAATTCCCCTCTTCCAGACGATTTACCTGCTAGCATTTTGATAGGAAGATCATGAAAAGTGTAGTAACACTCGCCTCGCACGTAGTTGGGACTCAGCGTGTGGTGCATATTGAAAACTCGCAGTCTGGAAACAAATCGGTGTACTGCTACGGCAATCAGAGAGCTTGTCTGCAGACTCATGTAGCGATGCACCTGATGGAGACTCATAGTGTGGCACAGCTCTACACGTTCTGTGGCTTCCATTGTACAGTGTAGGGATGTTCAACAGGAGCTGACACGTATACAGTGTCGTTTTTTTGCTGCCGCTCTGTTATATTTTTTCCCCGTAAGTATATGCTCTTATTGCTTACCAGATGACCTTCGCTGTTTTTGTTTACGTCTTTCGACTCTGATACATCCCCATAACCATGTCAGGAGATCTACAGACTATAGATTTCGGGTATTTTTTTTTATCTTGGTCATAAGCTATTTGTTAGTTGAGAGTGTGTCGACTGCATTTAGCATCCTGGGTACCTACAGAGTGCGCTGTATAGTCTGTCTATCCTTGCATCATTGTCATGGTTAATGAAATCAGCAATGGCATCATAGTCGTTTGCCGAGAGCTACCCAAGAGGTTCAATAACAGGCGTAAGATTCCTCTTAGTGCCTGCTCCCACTCCAAATGTCCTATCCTTAGCAGCAATTATTACTCTCGAACGGCCTTCTGTGTCTCCATGACTTTGTGCTTGGTCAGCATGTTGTTAGGCACTAAGCAGCTTTCTGTGTGGGTTACACCTTATGTACATTCTTTTCAATTGCATCGATCTTTACAGTTAAGTCGTTTACTTTCTTTCAGCTACATTAACACCATAATTTAATGTAATGATCGATCTCATAAGGGTCTGACAGTGCTTCAGTAGTTCCTTGCATACATTCCCAACTGTACGTTCGAGAGCATGAATTTTTTCATCCATGTGCAAGTGAATCTTCTGTCTATGTATAACCATCC
Source organism: Schistocerca serialis cubense (assembly GCF_023864345.2). Lineage (NCBI taxonomy): Eukaryota > Metazoa > Arthropoda > Insecta > Orthoptera > Acrididae > Schistocerca > Schistocerca serialis. Next base: position 549,939,974 of record NC_064641.1, read on the forward strand.
TCCCATATTGAATGCTCAACAAGTGTGCAAACTTGTCTGTGGTGTGATGTATATGTTGTAGTCACCTCTTGTCATAGCTATGTATAAAGAAATCCTTGAAATTTTCGACTGTACGTGCCATCATTCAGTTTTATTGTTTTATCAATAACAAGAAGCTCATACTGCTTGTGATTCGAGCAATCTTCACACATATCTTTAAAAATTCATTGAATGACATCATTTCCTATATGTAATTGATAAATGTGTTTTAATTCAATTTGTCTTGTTTGAAGGCTGTAATGAGCTTTGCATTACTCGTCACCAACTGCATTGGTATTCTGGAATATGTCTGACTCAAATGAAACACTGAGCCATGTCGGCTCGTTTCCGAGCTGTTATATCGTTGAAAATCGGAAATAAAATATCAGCTACTGTATATTTCACAGGATAATGCTTATCGGCTATAAATTTCATTAGTTCAACAGATCATAGAGATACATGTAACATCGTAATAAATAATTGATGTATCTTACATCTACATACAAAGTATCTTTTTGAAAATCTAAAGAAAATCTTAGGCTATGTATTATCCATCAAAAATCCTTGGTTAAAAGATTATGAAACTGATATTATTGTTCACAACAATTTACACTAATCAAGAATAATACTTCTTTAGATCTTGATATGAATAGATTCCTTTAATTCCGTGTCTAAAGAAACATCCTAGTTAGTAAGCACCAGGGTTTGCAACTCTTTGAACCTCCAATGGTCCAGTGTATAACAATTGCAACTTCTTGTTTTTCTTATTCAAGAATGACAAGTGTGGTTTAGTTCCAAATAGTATTTTCTCGTCCACTTGAAATCTTTGTATCCTAATTAATCTTTTGTCATAATAAGATTTTCTTATGATATCTTCATCTATGGCTTTACATTGTAACCATGGGATACGGTAGAAGATATGACAGAAAATTTCAGGTGAAAATACTTCCAGATGACTTGATCCTTCTATTATTTCACGTTTTTCTTCTAATGTTTGTGAATATTGCATCAAGAGGTCAAATAATTGTGACTTTGCTCATTAGTAAGTTTCTCTGGCTGTGGTGCCTTTAGCTGTTCGTGTGCTGTAACTTCAAGTACTTTAATGCAATGCACTAGAAACGCTCGTGTCCTGTGATGTTGTTTGACAATAAAGTTGATCCAGAAACCTTCGCGGTATCATCTGTGGTTACTGTCCTTCTGCAACAACTCAACAGGAAAGAAATTTTGTCGGTTGGGGGAGTCAAATTTTTACGTTCTCATCACAAATAAGAGCCAGAATACAGTTTTCAATTAATCCTTCAACCAGTAGGAAGGTGCACTGAGTAAACTATGTTTTTTTTAGTCTGTATTCTTATATATCTCGATTGATCAGCTATTGCTCTAACAATTTTGCAGTTATGCACTGGAAAGACTGGCAGCTTTGTTCGTGAGGATACTTCATTAAAGAAGCTGGGTGAGATCACATTGGCTGATGCTTCTGTGTCCAAAATAATTGTGACTGGAATATTCTTAACCATGGTTCTAATTACAGACTGTGGTGCTGATGGGTATTCGTGGTTGCATCTGTTCACAGCGGCGCCGAGTTCGTCGCCCGTGTGGCTCTATCATCGTACCGAAAGAACTCTACTCTTTCATCATAGATCCTATGCCATCTCTGGGGCTTAATACGGTCAGAGTTAGTTTTTCACATGCTGTTCAGCAGCAATGTTACTACTTCTGATACTATAAGTGGTTACGATCTCCAGTCCAGATTTGCTGGCTTTTGTGGAAGGCTATGGTTCCACTGTTGATTACTGATATTGTAGGGTTAAATCTTCTCTCTTATCAGATTTTCTTATTGCCTTTCACTGTTTTCTTTGTTTATGGAAGCTCGTTTTTGTCATCATGTGGTAGATCAGTTTCCCGTGGACTTCGCAAATTGAAAAGTTCCATAAGTCAAATTGTACTATAACTGAAAATTACCGCACCAGAACCATCATCAATTTAGTTCAATGACCAGTCACTTTGAGCGAGTAGCTCAATATAACACCAGTCACACTGAGACAGATAACAAAAACCCAGTGTGTGGCTCTGAAAAGTGATCTGTTTTAAATTACATTCTGACCTCTTAACAAGTCCCACCTGTACGAAGCTTAAGACTGTTTAAAGTACAAGACAATTTAAAATACTAGCTAGATTAGCTCTAAAACATTAATTACCATTTAAATATCTTCCAAACTGAATTAACTCAATACTTTTATTAATCTTGTTTATAGCAAGGGAAAAGTGATCCGCAATTGCCAAGTTAGGACCAAGTTAGGACTGTTCCATCTCTATACATATCGAACTTTCTCTTAAATTATACTGTGATAACAGCTTCAATAGAAAGCAAAATCGTAACGGTATGAAGAACGATGATGAATATTTTTATACAACACTGATGAAAATTGAAAATAAAACATCAGCTACTGTATATTTCATAGGATAATAATTGTCGATTGCAGACTTCATTAGTTCAACAGATCACAGAGAAATACGTGTAACATTCATGGTTGCATCCTTTCACATCGATAGAGTTCGTCTCTCATCTCGGCTGTGGAAGACTAGCGTAACATTCATTTCGTACGGTTGGTTTCCATTATGTTCGTTGCTTGTGATAGGCCCCTGCAAATAATAATCTCCATGTCTGAGATGTGACTTCTCTTGGATTAAATCGATGGAATCCAGGACAGGAACATCTGATATTTGTCAAATACAGCGCCATCTACCACGAATGGAAAACAATGGTTTGAGCAAACTGTACATATTTTTTGACGTAGAATCCGAATATGCAATAAAAATGGGGGTTCTCATTTGACTGTATAAGGTTGCCCCATACCATGCGGTATCACTTGCTAAAAGAAAGAAAATAAAATATAAATGAAATAAAGTATACAATAAAAACTGGACTATAAAAGTAGATATTCACAAAGAGTAAAGCTGGGTGAGTAACCATTAAGAGACTATAGTTACAGAGTTACATGCAAGCCATGTCTGAATGGAAATAGATAGAATGTGTAGTCTGTAGCAGGCAAAGTTCCATGTCAGGTGCAGCGTATGCTGTCAAAGCAAAGGTAATCATGATCGGATTCGCAGTCTATACGAGCAGAAGAACAAACTGGTGCGTTAATGCCCAGTCAAGAAAAGCAAAGGCACAAAAGACAAATGACTTGGCTTCGCAGTTTCGCCAAAATTTGTTTATGTGTACGACGCAACATCGAAGTTGAACAGTTTTAACACGTCTCAACATCACAAATAATAGACAGACGTGGTTCAGGGTAAAACTACCACTATCAAAAACCCCAAAAATGACACCTATATGTAGCCGCAAACCACACTGTACACTGCTCAACAGAATTATAGGATCACTATTTCGAAACCCCATAATTGTCCCCGACAGTGATGCGTAAGTTTGGAATTTGGCTCAAAGATGCCTACAACCTTCCTCTGCAACGGTGCAAACGCGTGGCGCCCTGCGACGTCACCCTCGCGTTGGACGACGCTTCAGACAGCAGGGTGTCGACACGCGTCAAAGAAAAGGCTGGAGACGACTTGTGAAGTGGATTAATGAGGTCCCATTTTTCATCAGATCTCATTATTGCGCCAACGCCGCGGTGGACGTGACACACGTTGGGGAGGTTGTTACAGCCGTTGTTACCCATATGCCACCCCTTCATTTGACGGCTCCGCGATGAAGGTCAGAACCGTGATACCCAGTGCTGAAATAACGCGGTTCTTATGAGTGGCAGAGGAAAACATTTCAGACACACCAACTCTCAGAATCGACAGGAAAGAGCCTTAGGCGGTGGCATAAAGGGCGTCAAGGAAATCACCACTTTTCTTTGGACGAAAACGATAGTTTGCTTTGCTCTGAGCGACAGGAAGACGTTCTTAACATTCTTTGAAATTTCTGACATCTCTCTGACGCTACAACCTTTCTCTAAGGACGGCATAGGGTAGCAACTTCATTGAACGTGATGTGACCCCTTTTGAATGTAGTGCGACCGCAATTTCACCTCTGGTGTACAGGGATCTGCGTCTTATGTTTTTTTTTTCAGTGCTCCTGTTTCACTCCCTCCTGTTCTGTGACCTCGGACGGGCGTGACAATGACACATGAGAGAGTAAAACGGCAAAGAGTCCCTCTAAGAGCTTCCCGCCAGGTTTGGCAATAACCTTCGTGGTGTCCGCCCCCATTTATTGAGAATTTTAAAAATGTTCCTTTACAGAGAAAGCCTTAGAAATAGTTCAAGGCTCCTGCAGATAGACAACCAGTTGATACACTTCCGGTGCCAGTTGCCTCCTGTAACACAGAAGGACTTGAAATAGGAGCATGAAATAGCATAAGAACCCTTTGCTGCTTCAGATTTCGTCGAATGGTTTTGAATGATCCCTAGTGGTTCCAACGTCTCCACCAAAGCAAAAATAGCAGTCGCACTGCTCTCCAGAGGGGTGAGATCATGCTCAAAGGGTTACTAACCCACGACGTCCTTAGAGACGGGATAAATCATCAGGGAGACGTTAGCAGTATCAGTGTCAAGAATGTCTTCCTGTAGCACATCGCTCTGGAAACTGTCGTTTTCGACTTCAAATTGTGTGAGAATAAACGTCCCAAGAAAAGGGGAAAGTTTCATTGACGCCATGTGTGCCAGCCCGTGTGGCCTTTTCGTTTTGATTGTGAGCGGCGGTGGGTCTGAAATGTCTTCCTCGGCCACTCATAAGAAAACCACGTAGTTCCAAATCTAGCCTCCATCGCGGAGGATTGAAAAGAAATGGTGAAATGTAGATAACACAAGATGTGAAATTTGGTGTCTTAAGCACAGCACGCACCATCGGGCGGCACCACAGGCGACGATAGGACGACAACCCACTCCAGAGACGGCGCAAAGCCCAGCGATTGCACACCACGAAGTCGCAGCGCCGGCGACGCCAGAGAAGTGAGATGCGCCGCCGCTACAGCAGAGCGGCAGTTCCAAGTCAGCTCGAGTACCGAGAAGACCACCTTCCACTTATGGGCTAAGCGCCGCATCGTCTGTTGCTATCGAGTCCACACCAGCCCGTCTTTACTGAACGTTCTAGTGGGACAAGAACTGTTGACTATCCAGCCTTAACTTCTGGAATGGTAGTTGAACTTCAGGATCTGCTGCCTGAGCCGATTTATGCAAAGTTGAGTATTCATCAATAAAAGCATCTGTCCTTCTCACCAATAACTGTCAGTGTTCTCCTTTCATCGTCTTTCAAAAAAAATGGTTCAAATGGCTCTGAGCACTATAGAACTTAACTACTGTGATCATCAGCCCCCTAGAACTACTTAAACCTAACTAACCTAAGGACATCACACACATCCATGCCCGAGGCAGGATTCGAACCTGCGACCGTAGCAGTCGCGCGGTTCCGGACTGCGCGCCTAGAACCGCTAGACCACCGCGGCCGGCCATCGTCTTTCCATCAGGGCACTACAAATAGTTGAGGGTGGCGACGAGTAAATGTCCTCTGTGCTTGTACCAGAAGTGCGGTGGTCGTGCGGTTCTAGGCGCTCCAGTCCGGAGACGCGCTGCTGCTACGGTCGCAGGTTCGAATCCTGCCTCGGGCATGGATGTGTGTGATGTCCTTAGGTTAGTTAGGTTTAATTAGTTCTAAGTTCTAGGGGACTGATGACCACAGCGGTTGAGTCCCATAGTGTTCAGAGCCATTTGAGCCATTTGAACCAGAAGTGCGATACAACATGAGGACCTCACCATCGTGTGACACGTGCACGGGGGCGTTGGGCAGAATTGTGGTGAAATTTGGTGCCAATGGGACATCATTGATCCACTTTACACGTCAATGAACGTCTACGCTCAAGCCTTTATTCTACGTGTGTCGACACCTTGGTGTTTGAAGTGACGCCAAAACCAAGGGTGACGTCGCAGGCCACCACGTTTTAGCACCGGTACAACGGAACGTTGTAGGAACCTCTTAGCCAAATTACAAACTTAGGAGTCGCAGTCGGAGACAGTTACGCAATTTGGAAAAAGTTATTCAACTCTGTTGCGCAGTGTATATAAAGCACATCCATGACATCTGAGAGGATACAAGCTTCCTGTTATTGGACAGCATCGTATACAAATAGAAAGGAACATATTTGTTGCCAGCCTGCTTTCCACAGTAAGAAACGTGAAGCCACAAATCATGCCTCGTGCAATTGCGGCTACAAGACCGTGAACGCAAAGACATAAGAACGATATGTAATGAATACATCACGGTATGTGTAAATCTAGTCGAAATTAGTGAACGGTACATAACCTTTGATACTACGGCACCAGGCCGTAACCCACAATTGGCATAAAAATACAAAATTTAGTTTACGCCGCTGCGTGGTAAACCGACGTGACATAAGATCATTAAGCCACTTTAACATAAAAATTATTGCAGCAAGCCACACGTAATACACGAGATATCTAGGGTCTTATGATAAACACTTGTAACACATAACGTGCGCCAGCCCAAACTAATGTTGGCCTAGTATGCGATTCTTATGAGATAGCAATCTACATATGGATAAAACACCACACATAGAAAACATACATCATAAACTATAAAATCATTATTAGTTAGCTGTTACACACTGTGAATGCAAGGATATTACAATGTTAAGTAACTAATCAAAACATGAAATAGATGTGAGCAGGTATATGCTTAGGTTCCAAATAGCTTACTTACTAAAAGAAATTAAATAAGATATGAATAAAAATTAATTATAACTATCACCCTAAAATCTGAACTAATAAAAGCAATAAACCACAAAAAAGCGAGCATGAGTACAATTAGGAAACCATAGTTTCATAATTCCTATTTAATCGTGGCTAAATGAAAATAGACAGAAACATGCAGTACGTTGTAGACGAAGCTCCATGTCAAATGTATTGTCTGGTGTCAGAGGACAGATAATCCTGATCGGATGTACGAGCAAAAGAACATACTGGCGTGGTAACACCCGGTCAAGAAAACCAAACGCATAAGCACAAATAATGTTGCTTCTCAGTTCCGTCAACATTTTTTTACATGTGCAAGTTCATCGAAATCGAACAGTCTGCAACATTGCTCAGCGTCAGAAGGTAGTAGACAGATGTGGTACAGCAGAGAAAACCCCCTCTCCAGAGCAGTAGAAATCTTATAAAATAACAGAAGCGAGGATCATCCTCTTGATGTGACCTGTATATAGCAGAAAAAACCATGATACACGTGTAGCCGAACTACTGTATGTGAAGCACAGCCATTATATCTGAGAAGGAACAAGCTCCCTCCATCTACTTTCCACATTAAGAAGCTAAAAATCACAAAACATGTCATTGCGAAACCGCGGCTACATAATCGTTAATGCATGGACATAGAAACCATATATAAACGAATCTGTCATGATAAAGAAACATCTACTCAAGATTACCGAATGGTACGGAAACTTTGATAATACGGCATCAAGCCGTAAACAATACACACTGAAGCGTCAAAGAAACTGGTATAGCCATGCGTCTTCATATACAGGTATGTAAACAGACAGCATACGGTGCTGCGGTCGGCAACGCCTATATAAGACAAGTGTCTGGCGCAGATATCGGTTACTGCTGCTACATTGGCAGGCCATCAAAATTTAAGTGAGTTTGAACGTGGTGTCATAGTCGGTGCACGAGCGATGGGACACAGCATCTCCGAGGTAACGGTGAAGTGGGGATTTTCCCGTATGACCATTTCACGAGTGTACCGTGAATATCAGGAATCCGGTAAAACATCAAGTCTCCGACATCGCTGCGGCCGGAAAAAGATCCTGCAATAAAGGGACCAACAACGACGGAAGAGAATCGTTCAACGTGGCAGAAGTGCAATACTTCCGCAAATTGCTGCAGATTTCAATGCTGGGCCATTAAAAAGTGTCAGCGTGCGAACCATTCAACAAAATTTCATCGATATGGGCTTTCGGAGCCGAAGGCTCACTCGTGTACCCTTGTCGACTACACGTCACAAAGCTTTACGCCTCACCTGGGCCCGTCAACACCGTCACTGGACTATTGATGACTGGAAACTTGTTGCCTGGTCGGATGAGTCTCGTTTCAAATTGTATCAAGCATTTGGACGTGTAAGGGTATGGAGACAACCTCATGAATCTATGGACCCTGCACATCAGCAGGGGACTGTTCAATCTGCTGGAGGCTCAGTAATGGTGTGGGGCCCCTGATACGTCTAGGTACGCCTCTGACAGGTGACACATACGTAAGCATCCTGTCTGATCACCTGCACCCTTTAATGCCCATTGTGCATACCAACGGACTTGGGAAATTCCAGCGGGACAATTCGTCACGACATACGTCCAGAACTGCTACACAGGGGCTCCAGGAACACTCTTCCTAGTTTAAACACTTCCGCTGCCCACCAAACTCCCCAGACATGAACATCGTTCAGCATATCTGGGATGCCTTGCAACGTGCTGTTGAGAAGAGATCTCCACTCCCTCTTACCTTTATGGATTTAAGGACAGCCCTTCAGGGTTCATGGTATCAATTCCCTCCAGCACTACTTCAGACATTAGTCGATTCCATTTCACGATTTGTTGCGTCAACTCTACGTACTTGCGGGGGCGGGGGCTACACGATATTAGGTAGGTGTACCAGTTTCTTTGGTTCTCTAGTGTATATTCCACAACTGATGTGGCAATATTAACTTTGGGTTGCGTCGCTGCATAACAAACGGATGTGAAATAAAATCATTAACCCACTTTAACGGAGAAAAGTTATTAGACAAAACCACGCAAAGAACACGAGATATCATAACGTCTTAACTTTATCATATACGATGCACCTAACTAAACTAAAGTTGAGCTAATACGCAGTCCTCATGGGATAGCAATCTACAATTAGGTATAATACCATAAGCAGCAACCACAGCGTATCATGGAAAACAGAATCATTATGCGTATATGATTAAACATTGTAAATGCACGAACATCTTAATGCTAGGTAAGTAATCAAAACGTGAAACAAAGGCCATAACGTACACGCAATAAACAGTAAATGAAACACATATCTACAAATTAATAACCGCCGTCTAACGAGGACAGTACTGAATAAAATCTTACGGTCCCGATTACGTAACTACATAGTCAAAATCGCATATGAAAATAAAGTATTTCCTAATCAACGAACCCACACCTCGGAGCTGTCATTTACCGAAGAACCATATATTCCCCTACCAAAACCAAAATCCAAAAACAAACGTTAAACCATGATTTACATGGAATTATGTAACAGTGCTCTCCTAATGGGTACTCAGGTAGGAATACTTTTTGTGATCCGCTGTTTTTACTGGCCCAGATTTTAGTGCGATAGGTTTATTTTACTCATATCTTATTTTATTTCTTTTAGCAAGTAATATATTTGGAAAGTACTCATTACCCTAAGGTGGTGTAATACTACTTTTAAATTTTACTATATCAGACTGTTACATATAATTATAGGTTCCTCAACGTAATTTTCTCTACTGATAATGTATAATTCATATGACGTTTGTCACCCAGAATTCCATACGAATCTACTGTTGTATTGCTGTTGTCGCTATGTTGTTCTTAGGGCCTGAATGTCACGATGTTGTTCATAGGGCCCCATAATGGCGCAATGTAACGCAGAAACCGATTGCCTCCGGAAAAAAAATCAGAGAGAAAATACAACCACTGGTTTATTTATTGCTGGTTATAACTAATCTTCTGTGCTTCTGCCCCAGATTGGGGTAAGACACCTCTAAATCTACGGATAAACACTACGGGATTCACATTAACTTTGTCAGGAGAAAATATCTCAATCTGTCTGTACGCATTTGAGCTTTTTCTCCTCTATTAACGTTGTTGCACACAAAATGGTTGGTAACAGCGAGCCTTGTGTAGAATGCGACGTGATGACATCGAACTGTCAGGTGACCTCCTGGCGACCTCAACATGATGACTACCAGAGATGACAGTACCTGTTGGTGCCTTTGCCATGGAAATATCCATTCCTAAGGCAAAATTTTAACTCTGTTGCCAGGATAACATGCTGTGCATACGGAGTTCAACCTAACTGCTGGCGCTCTTACGTGGATACGTCAGGAGAATAGCTTTCACGTATGGGAGTCTCAGCAGAAGACAGTCTTTCTACGTATGTAAGATCGTGAATTTCAGTGCTATTTCCGCATGATGCTTTGGAAACATTGAATAACACGGTCAAAGTTGCTGTTATTTAAGAAATTTTAGTAGGGGAATTTCTTATTTTAACTTTCAAGAGCGGCTATCAAGAAAACATTATTCATTAAATTTAATTTTGGAACCCTTGTGGGACTGAATAAATTCATTATTTATTTATTTCAATTAAAAGAGTAATTTAGATGTAATTTTAAGCCTAACATATGCGCTACCAGACCGATGAGAGCTTTACCAAAATCTTACCAGGATTGCTCTAGAAATCTATCTGCAGCATTCAGTGGGTTATTCTGATCTAATTGTGTTAAATCATGCTCGCTTCGGAACTACATGATGTGTGCTTGCATTCAGAGTCACCACATTTAAGGGATTCCTTGAACTGGTATGTAGATAGGATCTCGGATTGCGGTGCTGAGCCAAAGTAAAATAATTCCTGAAAGAAAATTATTTAGTTACCTCAGAGGCCGATGTTTAAACCACAAAAGCAAGTAATAGTACCTCGCTCAAAGGCCATGTTTTAAGAGAACCGTCAGATCCTGAGAAATATCGAATTTTTATCAAACATTTTCTAAAACAATAGTTTCTGTTATATATCAGCAGACATCTGACACTACAAGTAACAACTGTCTGTGAAGCAGACACAATTGACCGTAGCATCAATAAATACCAAAACACATAGGTAATAGAATTAACAGTAATAAATTTACGTGCACAGCTAGGGAGAAGCCAGGTGGAATTGTTATCCCGCTAATAAGCACAGCAGAAAATTTGAAATAATACAAAAATTATTTATTCCTTTTAAACAATAGTTTCTGTAATACACATTTACAGTTGTTCGTAACTTGAAATAATATTCACGTCTGTGAAGTAGATTGGAAAGACCAAATATGTAGATTGAATCAGTCTAATAGTAGAAATTATAAAAGAAAACTGCAGGCACAAAATTACACGTCCTAGAGAGTAGAAGCAGACTTTCACATCAATAAATATTAATCACATTGATGAGAAGATTAGTATTAACATTTTTAAAACTAAACATACCCGGGCATGAAACAGCCAATGGAAACTGCTATTTCACTAACATGCATAATCATAGAATATAGGAAATCTAAAATAATGTACACGCATGTGAAACAGACTGATAGCGTCATCAATCCCATTTCTGAACAACAAAATCTCAGGCAACCGAAGGGTCTCGAGAATCCTAACTAGGCAAATACAGTTTCAGCAGACCTTCCAGGCAGTTGCTCGACAAATTCTAAAACTTACGCAAAGAGTACAAATTAAATTTACACAGCAGGTGAAGTGACATGCAGCAGGCAGACCCCAAACCGCAACAGAAATATGAAGGCATGAACTGAGTGCATTTGGCCCATTAGCACAAAATATATATGTGTATACTAAGTTACCGCCCGCTGCTTCGGTCGTGTAGACTGTATGGCCTGCAGAGATTTTCTATTTTTTTTTCTTTGTATTTAATCGAATTTTTATGTTGTTCACAAATTGCAGCACCTTCTAAGCTTTCCACGCTAATGAAGGCCATATAAGCATAGTCTTTGCCGAATGTATTTCTGTCTAAAAAGCGAGTCTGATAGCTGGAGTCCAAAGTTTTTGTTAATCATGCCTTTTGCGATCTTGTGGACGTATTTCCATAGCAACTTTCATCTCGAACAAACATTTCCTTATATCTAACCGAGAAGTAAAATATCAGTTTTCACAAATTTAGCTTTAAAGTTTTTTTAATATAATGAAATACTTTCTTATGACTTTTCAACCCCTACTGCATTTGCTTAGGGGTTGAATTTCCAAAAACAGTGAAACACGTATTTTTTTATTTCTAATCAAGAAATCAAATACCAATTGTCATAGATGTAGCCTTAAAATCATTTAGTAGTTCTTTAGTAACTATTTATTCTAAAATAATTCCACTAACTATTATACCCCTTTAGTGGTTGAATTCTGAAAATACTGGAGCAAGTATTTTTTTACTTTCTGACTGAGAAAACGAATACCAGTTTTCGTAGTTCTAGCTTCAAAATTCCCTTAGTAGTGACATACTTTCAAAAAGTCTATCATCTCCTATATCACCCTCTTAGAAGTGGAATTTCGGCAATCCCTTCTTAAACGATGCCTACAGTATAAGATCCACACCCTCTACAAATTTGAAGTTTCTGTCCTTAGCGGGTTGGGCTGGGCGATGATAAGCCAGTGACTCATTCTTACCCTATTTCCTCTTCTTTATGGGTTGAATCCCCCCCATGAACCATGGGCCTTGCCGTTGGTGGAGAGGCTTGCATGCCTCAACGATACAGATAGCCGTACCGTAGCTGCAACTACAACGGAGGGGTATCTGCTGAGAGGCCAGACAAACGTGTAGCTTCTGAAGAGGGGCAGCAGCCTCTCAGTAGTTGCAGGGGCAACAGTCTGGATGATTGACTGATCTGGCCTTGTAACACTAACCAAAATGGCCTTGCTGTTCTGGTACTGCGAACGGCTGAAAGCAAGGGGAAACTACAGCCGTAATTTTTCGCGAGGGCATGCAGATTTACTGTATGATTAAATGATGATGGCGTCCTCTTGGGTAAAATATTCCGGAGGTAAAATAGTCCCCCATTCGGATCTCCGGGCGGGGACTACTCAAGAGGACGTCATTATCAGGAGAAAGAAAACTGGCGTTCTAGGGATCGGAGCATGGAATGTCAGATCCCTTAATCGGGCAGGTAGGTTAGAAAATTTAAAAAGGGAAATGGATAGGTTAAAGTTAGATATAGTGGGAATCAGTGAAGTTCGGTGGCAGGAGGAACAAGACTTTTGGTCAGGTGAATACAGGGTTATAAATACCAAATCAAATAGGGATAATGCAGGAGTAGGTTTAATAATGAATAAAAAAATAGGAGTGCGGGTAAGCTACTACAAACAGCATAGTGAACACATTATTGTGGCCAAGATAGACACGAAGCCCACGCCTACTACAGTAGTACAAGTTTATATGCCAACTAGTTCTGCAGATGACGAAAGAATTGATGAAATGTATGATGAGGTAAAAGAAAATATTCAGGTAGTGAAGGGAGACGAAAATTTAACAGTCATGTGTGACTGGAATTCGAGAGTAGGAAAAGGGAGAGAAGGAAACATAGTAGGTGAATATGGATTGGGGCTAAGAAATGAAAGAGTAAAACGCCTGGTAGAATTTTGCGCAGAGCATAACTTAATAACAGCTAACACCTGGTTCAAGAATCATGAAAGAAGGTTGTATAAAAATGGTTCAAATGGCTCTGAGCAATATGGTACTTAACATCTATGGTCATCAGTCCCCTAGAACTTAGAACTACTTAAACCTAACTAACCTACGGACAGCACACAACACCCAGCCATCACGAGGCAGAGAAAATCCCTGACCCCGCCGGGAATCGAACCCGGGAACCCGGGGGTGGGAAGCGAGAACGCTACCGCACGACCACGGGATGCAGGCTGGAAGGTTGTATACATGGAAGAAAAATGGAGATACTAAAAGGTATCAGCTAGATTATATAATGGTAAGACAGAGATTTAGGAACCAGGTTTTAAATTGTAAGACATTTCCAGGGGCAGATGTGGACTCTGACCACAATCTATTGGTTATGAACTGTAGATTAAAACTGAAGAAACTGCAAAAAGTTGGGAATCTAAGGAGATGGGACCTGGATAAACTGACTAAACCAGAGGTTATACAGAGTTTCAGGGAGAGCATAAGGGAACAACTGACAAGAGTGGGGGAAAGAAATACAGTAGAAGAAGAATGGGTAGCTTTGAGGGATGAAGTAGTGAAGGCAGCAGAGGATCAAATAGGTAAAAAGATGAGGGCTAGTAGAAACCCTTGGGCAACAGAAGATATATTGAATTTAATTGATGAAAGGAGAAAATATAAAAATGAAGTAAATGAAGAAGGCAAAAAGGAATACAAACATCTCAAAAATGAGATCGACAGGGAGTGCAAAATGGCTAAGCAGGGATGGCTAGAGGACAAATGTAAGGATGCAGAGGCTTATCTCACTAGGGATGAGATAGATACTGCCTAGAGGAAAATTTAAAAAAAACCTTTGGAGAAAGGAGAACCACTTGCATGAATATCAAGAGCTTTTATGGAAATCCAGTTCTAAGCACGGAAGGGAAAGCAGAAAGGTAGAAGGAGTATATAGAGGGTCTATACAAGGGCGATATACTTGAGGACAATATTATGGAAATGGAAGAGGATGTAGATAAGATGAAATGGGAGATACGATACTGCGTGAAGAGTTTGACAGAGCACGCAAGACCTGAGTCGAACAAGGCCCCCGGAGTAGACAACATTCCATTAGAACTACTGACGGCCTTGGGAGAGCCAGTCCTGACAAAACTCTACCATCTGGTGAGCAAGATGTTTGAGACAGGCGAAATACCCTCAGAATTCAAGAAGAATATAATAATTCCAATCCCAAAGAAAGCAGGTGTTGACAGATGTGAAAATTACCGAACTATCAGTTTAATAAGTCACAGCTGCAAAATACTAGCGCGAATTCTTTACAGATCAATGGAAATACTGCTAAAAACCGACCTCGGGGAAGATCGGTTTGGATTCCGTAGAAATGTTGGAACATGTGAGGCAATACTGACCCTACGACTTATCTTAGAAGAAAGATTAAGGAAAGCCAAACCTACGTTTCTAGTATTTGTAGACTTAGAGAAAGCTTTTGACTATGTTGATTGGAATACTCTCTTTCAAATTCTGAAGGTGGCAGGGGTAAAATACAGGGAGCGCAAGGCTATTTATAATTTGTACAGAAAGCAGATGGCAGTTATAAGAGTCGAAGGGTATGAAAGGGAAGCAGTGGTTGGGAAGGGAGTGAGACAGGGTTGTAGCCTATCCCCAATGCTATTCAATCTGTATATTGAGCAAGCAATAAAGGAAACAAAAGAAAGGTTCGGAGTACGTGTTAAAATCCATGGAGAAGAAATAAAAACTTTGAGGTTCGCCGATGACATTGTAATTCTGTCAGAGACAGCAAAGGACTTGTAAGAGCAGTTGAACAGAATGGACAATGTCTTGAAAGGAGGGTATAAGATGTACACCAACAAAAGTAAAACGAGGATAATGGAATGTAGTCGAATTAAGTCGTGTGATGCTGAGGGAATTAGTTTAGGAAATGAGACACTTAAAGTAGTAAAGGAGTTTTGCTATTTGGGTAGCAAAATAGCTGATGATGGTCGAAGTAGAGAGGATACAAAATGTAGACTGGCAAAGGCAAGAACAGCGTTTCTGAAGAAGAAAAATTTGTTAACATCGAGTATAGATTTAAATGTCAGGAAGTCGTTTCTGAAAGTATTTGTATGGAGTGTAGCCATGTATGGAAGTGAAACGTGGACGATAAATAGTTTGGACAGGAAGAGAATAGCAGCTTTCGAAATGTGGTGCTACTGAGGAATGCTAAAGATTAGATGGGTAAATCACATAACTAATGAGGAGGTATTGAACAGAATTGGGGAGAAGAGGAATTTGTGGCACAGTTTGAGTAGAAGAAGGGATCGGTTGGTAGGAAGACCAAGAGATGAATACACTAAGCAGATTCAGAAGGATGTAGGCTGCAGTAGGTACTGTGAGAAGAAGAACCTTGCACAGGATAGAGTAGCATGGAGAGCTGCATCAAACCAGTCTCAGGACTGAAGACCACAACAGCAACAACATGGGTTGAATTTCTAAAAACAGCAAGTGATGTATTTTTTCATCTCTAACTGAGAAGCCAAATATCAATTTTCAAAGATTTAGCTTTAAAAATGCTTTCGTAATGAAATATTTCAATAAAATTTTTCATCCCCCATTTGACCACCATAGGCACTGAATATCCAAAAACACTGGAACACGTATTTTTTTTTTATTTGTAACCGAGAAGTCAACTACCAATGTTCAGAGGTGTAGCTTTAAAAATCCAATAGTAGTTTTTTAATGATGATATATTTTCGAAAATAGCTATCACTCACAATTTCATTCCCATAGGGTTAAATTCAAAAAATTCTGAAACATCTATTTCTTTACTTGCGACCCAGAAACGAAATACCAATTTTCGTAGGCCTAGCTTCAAAATTGCCTCAATAACGACATTTTTAAAAAGCCTTTCATCCCATATTTCACCTCCTTAGGGCTGGGACTTCGAAAAAACCCTTCTTAAACGACACCTAGAATTTAAGATCCACACCTCCTCCAAATTTCACATTTTGTTCTTAGCTGTTTGGGCTGGGTGATGACCAGTCAGTCACTCATTGCCTTATAATATTGAGAAATCTATAAAATCTCTCCAATTGCTCAAGGCAAGTAGGGTGCTATGCATAGAGTAATTGTATGCTGACTGTTGAGTGCAAGTCGCCATTATTATTATTTGAAGAAATACTTGAATGTAAATTCAGATAACTGATTTAATGGAAATTAAAAGACAGTCTACATCACATATGCACATTTATTTAAAAATGTTGACCGGTTTCAGTCTGTTTTAGATCATCATCAGACCGTATTCCAAAGGTTGCAGGCGGAGACGGTGACACGGAGCAGAAACCGTATGTGCGAGACATGAATGTCAATTGAGCAGTTTATCAGTGGTTTGTGCTTGGTGAGCTTCATAATTACGTAATTACGTCTTTGTAGATGTCTTCTTCCTCCAGGCAGTTTAACTGAGATTTTTTTTAAGGTTTGCTAATGACTTGTAGCAATTAATCCATGTTGTAAATGTATCGCAAAATGTATCCTTTTAACGCCACATTATTATAGATCCGATGCCTTATACTCGTTAATACTTGGTAATCTTGAATTGTTGTACGTAACTTTAAAGTCGTTGCTAACTCTGCTTGTGACTTCGTTTTGTTAGAGGTTAATTCCTATACAGGAAACCGGACACTGTGAGTGATGCTACAAAAAAAAAAAAAAAAAAAAAAAACTCCGCGATCAGGACCTCAGTAACACGTGATGATGACCGGTCGCCAAAACTTACTCTGCAAAAGTCGTCATTCGTAAGCGCCATGGAGAGGCATAGGATCAGTACACCACTCTCCCAGCTGTTGTCAGCTTTCCGAGTCTTGAAGCCGCTACTTCTGACTCCAATAGATCCTCTGTTCCTTCATGAGGCTCAGACCACCCTGCTCCCTTCCTCCAGTCCAGAAAAACTCCTTAGTAGTACCGGAAGTTGCGTAGCAGCCGGTTATAAGAACCACTAAACTACTTTTTTAATTGTGTATTTATATTTTTTTCTTTTTTTAGTCACACTAGCCTCACTACATTAGCGTATAAGCTCCAAGGCATCTCCCATATCATAGAAATTCCCATAGACTGTCTCTGTCGTTAAGTCCATATCATTTATCACTGCTGTATAGGGAGCATTAATTAGATAAAAGTTTTCGTACAAACTTCTAGCTACAATATGCAGCCCATATTTTCCATCTGGCATCTTCCTGGGAACTCTGTTTCTGCGTACAATTGCTACATTACAGTACATTTGGTATTTCTGTACAAAAAACCACACTGTATTGAGCACTTGAGACTGATTGGTGTCTGAAGAGGAGCACATCTCTGAGGAAGTATCCTTATACCGACATATGCACGCAAATCTTTGTGTAACAGTCTCCTGCCTATGTTCGGTAATCGAGTGATAATAACTTGCTATAAATGAATTAATTATTTCATTGCCATCTAAGTAACGTGGGAACAATGTCCTCTACTATCCTGCCTCTTTTTCCACCGATTTTCCGCATCGTCTTCGACAGCTTCAACAGCTCTTAGCAGTGGTCATTGTAACGGCATTAATCAGTTGCGTACGAATCTAATAATTACGAAAATCACACACTGTTTTACTGTTCCGAAAAGTGTTCAGAAAAGCGTTCTCAAAGAATCCATGCTTGCTACAGTTCCTACTTCGGAAAAGAAATATTTGAGCATTATGAGTAACTGTGTGTCCACTTTAATCTGCTTTTATCAAAACTGTGTTGAACAAGTCAGTTCCACTATGATATGGTGCGCTGGAATAGTAAGAAAAATCATTAGCTTAGAGTGCCTCAAAACAGTGTTGAACAAGTCACTTCCACTATGATATAGTGCGCTGGAATAGCAAGAAAAATCATTAGCTAAGCGTACCTCTGAGAGTCTGATTAAGTGTAACTTCAAAATTCTTTACTAAGGTAGCATCGTAAGAAGCCAAAAATGTATTCAACGCAGTCTCTCGCAGTCACTTATTAGAGAAAATAGTGTTTTAATAAGTTCACTCTCAAGTTCGCGCATTATTTAATGACATTTACTTTTGTTAATGCCAATGGTGTAAAATGGAATTAGGCGTTTGTGTCAGTTAAGTGTGTCAATTCGAAAATATTTTCAGTTGAAAAATTTAGTACTGACTCTTATCATCAGGATAAGCTATGCTGAATTATTCTAAAATTGGATGTTCCCTGAGTAGAGATGGGCAATCTGAAACGCTAAACTGTTTCGAAACAAATGAAACAGTACAATGTAATGTTTCGATACGCTGTTTCGAAACAGTGAAACAGTTTGTGTTTTGTAATCTAATAAACGTACACATTTAATCATCTTGAATGTCTACTGTATAAGTATGTCCATATAAACATAAATGAGGTGTGAGAGCGCTAATCATTTCGCAGAAAGTATGAAACTATCACCTGGGCGTCTTGGCAGTTTCGTATTTCCTGCAGCAAATGCGCTGCTTTCGTGTTGTGTGACTTTCATACTTTTCAATTGGCTGAGGACAGCCATAGCTGAAGACAGAAGAACCACCACGAACGGAACTGGAGGTAGGAGCAAACTGCAGAAACAACGGATATGCTACTGGGATTCCCACATTCCGTTAGTATGGGTAATATACCCATCCTGCTAATTTCCATGCACACAAAGGGAATCATTGTGGATAATAGGCACAGTGACTATAGACTCACAAATAACGCCAAATAATTCGAATAAATAACAAAATATAACAGAAAAAAATTTTGTCTTTCAAGGTGTTTCGAACCTTTACTATAAAGTCACCATGCTTCCCAGCCCTTCCCGTTCAGCATTAGCATTACACTATCAGTGATATGTCAAAGAGATTGCTTGCAACTACACCTAGATCAAATTTATGTATATGTCTAATAACTGTCACTCTAAGCCTTTTTTTATTCAAAATGTTGTAGGCTTACTTGCGTTTCTTAATACGATTACTGTACATGAAAAGAGAAGCGTATGTTATAAAAAAAAGTGTAATTTAATCGAATGATTTTCAAATATTTATTATTTTGAATGGGAATACTATGCGTTGTTTCATTGTTTGGTTAGTGTTTATAAAGCAGATGTTACGCCATTTCGTAATAGGACAGTCAGCTAGAAACGAAGCTTTATTTTCGGATATCTTAAGCTTCATTCTATTGCTTGTCAAAAAGAGTTCGACACTCTTGAGAGTGTTTCATGAAGTGTTATGTTGTGTTTCAGTATCTGTGCCGAGCCCGAATCTCGTACGACACAGAGCGGAATGAAACATCACTGTTTCGATACAATTAGTCCGTCCCAAAAAAAAAAGAAAACAGCCTTATTTTGAAACAACGATACAGTTTCTGTGTCTGGCTCGAGATCGAATCTGGTGCGGTTATCCGAAACAGTGGCGGAATGAAACACCACTGCTTCGAAACAGTGAATCACAGCCGTTCCGAAACACTGAAACAGTTCCACGTATCGATACACTGTATCGAAACATAGGAACAGTGACCAAGTCTACCCCAGAGTATGTTCGTCGGTACAATCTTTACTACATTATTGTGAGACTTCTGAACGGAATGGAGCGACCTTGTATCTCTTTCGTATTAACGGTAGCCGTCCAGTTTCTGGAGCTCTTTCATCAATATAACGCAACTCGCGTCGATTTACCGTGAAATTTTAAAAGTTCAGCAATATCGAGATTTTGTATTCAGCTGGACATGATATTTGTTGGATACCAATGAGAGGCTAGTTTCGAAGATGTCGAATAAGTCACAGTGATGGTAATATAACGCTCCTTTACTCGGGGGTGATCATATTGCAACAATTTGTTACACAACAAAAAGAAACAATTTTCAAGACGCTTGTTCGATACGAAAACCACGTCGTACGACTAACAGCTCCTATTCCGTATCACGGGCAACTTATTCCTTTCACAACCGTCAAGAACTGCTCGAACCTCCTATCACGTATTTGATGTTTTCTGTAATTATAAATCCAATAAGTATTTGTACTTAAATATGGTATTGAACCTTGCTATGCTAATGATATCAAGTGCAAGGGCAAGTGCAAGGGCAAGTGCGTGTTCCGCACATGCGGGGGCAATGACATCACAACCAGAGTAAAGGTATCACACACCTACCCTTACCAATCACGAGACAAGCCACACCCCCTTTTAATGACATCATCATTCCCCCACCCTCACACCTCAGCCAGCCCTTTCCGTAGCCAGTCAATACACACACACACACACACACACACACACACACACACACATACACACAAACACACACACACTTTGCTTTTTTCGTACCTAAATAGCTAAACTAACATCATAACAGGCAGCAGACATTTATTTCATGTTAGGTACGAACGAGGTGACATAATAAAAAAATTGACACAGGTTATAAGCGCAGAAAAAATATTGACTACGATACTATGCTAAGCATGTAAGCCCACAAACAAGCAGGCAATCTCAACTACTTCCACATAATGGAAGCTACATTTTTCAGGCCTACACTTGGTGTAAGGCACACTCGACCAACAAATTAAATATTTCCACATCTAAATTATACTACACTTCTTGTCAAATGTTACAGTAGTGGAGGAGGAGGATATTAGTGTTTAACGTCCCGTCGACAACGAGGTCATTAGAGACGGAGCGCAAGCTCGGGTGAGGAAAGGATGGGGAAGGAAATCGGCCGTGCCCTTTCAAAGGAACCATCCCAGCATTTGCCTGAAGCGATTTAGGGAAATCACGGAAAACCTAAATCAGGATGGCCGGAGACGGGATTGAACCGTCGTCCTCCCGAATGCGAGTCCAGTGTGCTAACCACTGCGCCACCTCGCTCGGTGTTACAGTAGTGTGTCAATGTCTAAATTACATAAAACGCGTTGGAATTTCAATCTGCTGTTATGGGTGGTTCTTAGAAGAAACTGCAATTACGTGACTTTTTACAAATATTTCAATAATGTTTCACCTTAGCAAACATCGTTTTAGGAGGAAAAAGATAGTATATCATGCCGTACGCTAGAAAAATGTTATCGATGTTACTGATTGTCAATTATTGCTTTTATTACAAACAATTCAGTCCTACATGAGGTTATGTACATAACAACTTTTGTGGAAGGCTGCAGTATTTACCAATTGCTACTACGGTGCCATGGATCTGCAAACCATTTACAGCCTGCATTTTTCATAATCAGCTACTGTATAATAAAAAAATCTAATCAAAGTATGGTATTGTATATAAGAACACCGAACATAACCAATGGAAGCAAACTGAGCAAATATCATTTTAAGAAGGAAGGAAGTAAGTGTTTTGGCGAGATTTCTTATGCAATGGAAGATTTAAACTGCATATTTTCGCAATACACAAAGAGAAATTCATAATACGAAATGTTTAAGTACTACACAATATAAGCAAAGACGTAATGTAAAAAGACAGAGATGATACACGGCCAGTGAAAATTGTGGACAAAGACATATATGAAAGATCTATATCGTGGACATTGCAT
This sequence comes from Schistocerca serialis cubense, assembly GCF_023864345.2. Classification (NCBI taxonomy): domain Eukaryota; kingdom Metazoa; phylum Arthropoda; class Insecta; order Orthoptera; family Acrididae; genus Schistocerca; species Schistocerca serialis. Next base: position 549,961,961 of record NC_064641.1, read on the forward strand.
TCTCTCTCAAAATATGCAAGACTGCGTGCAGACACACATGTGACAATACTATCATGACTTAATTATTCTATAACGTTAAGGAAATGCTCTTCTGTTCCATGCTGTAAGAAATTGGTTCATATTATGCGATAACTGTGACAAAGGTCCCAAATGGCAGCATTTTCCAGTGTAACCATTTTCCAATTTAACTGTTTTAGATACTACTGGATGGAGCAACGATGATCAGTTGAAAAAGCGACTGTAATTATTGCACACATCCATTTATTTCAATGTGGTGAAGTATGACGCAGTTGGAGATTGGGTGAGTGTGTACTTGTATGTGCAAATGTCAGCAGTCTAATCACAACATCGGCTAATGAAGTTGGGAACTTTTCCTGCACATGTCAAATATGTTACATCAAGACTGTCTCACGTTGTCCTGTGTATTACAGGAAAACTGTACATAATGGGTGTGGCAGTGAGAGTTAGTTGTCATGGTGTCTGTCATGGCTGTACACATGCATTTATTTGGACTTGATGGCATATGAAATGCTGAGAGATTGCATCAGTAGCCATGGACAAATGTTAGAAGGTCAAATAGTGAAATCAGTTAAGCAAATTAAAATTTGTTGCATCACACCCTCCACCCATCCACAGTAACAGGTTGCCACAAATTACAACAAAACTGTAACATTGTGCACTCCACGTTGCAGGAACACTGTAACAATTTGGCGCATGTTACAGTGAACTGTAGCAATATGCCATCCATATTACAGCAAAATTATAACAAGTTGCTCCCCACGTAACAGTTACGTGGTGGATGCTTTTGGGGGTAGTGAGGGACATTTGCCTTGTTGACTGTCATCACTCGAATCATGGTGAGTACCATTATACCAAATGCATGGTGGCAGTGTATATTACGTAACATGACAGTAAATGTCTGCTTGTTGATCTCAAACGGAATTCTAACACCAGAAGCTGACAGAGTATGAGCCACATTCTTTCAACAAGTTCTGAATGGATCCAAAGAGTTCCAACTAGTTATGTCTACTTCCAGCTATTTCCAATAAGTCACATAGTCATGTTGCAGTAAGCTGCATAACTTGACAGTGTGTTTGCCAAAACTGGACAGTGGAATGAGCTACTGGATATTAAAACTGTATTGTACGTAATACCAGTAGCTGACAGGGTGATATGCAGAATGTGTCAGCTACAGAGAGCGTCAGCTGTTGGGATGTCATCTGATGGATATCAGCTATTAGGGCTGCCCTCCAAGTTACAGCAAAACAGTAACAAGTTTCCCTGAAATTTTATCAAGTAATTCAGAAATGGTAAGGAGTTTCCGTGAAACTGTAAAAGCACCCCAAAATAGTAATTAGTTGCTCCAAAACTGAAACAAGTTACCCCAGAACTGTAAAAAGTAGCCACATGTTACAGTGAATTTTAATTGTTAGGGTTTTGGGGCAGCTTGTTACAGTTTTGGGGCAGCTAGTTACAGTTTCAGGGCAGCTTGTCATAGTTTCAGGACAACTTTTTACAGTTTCTAGGAATCTTGTTTTAGTTTATGGACTTGTCTTCTAGTTGTGGGACAACGTGTTCACTGTAACATGCAAGTAATAGATAACTAGTCACAGTCTTGCTGTAACATGGAGGGTAACCCCAGCAATTGGCACCCACAGTAGCTGACACCTCCCACCCCCAGTAGCTGAACCCGCTGCACGTACACACTGTCAGCTACTGGAGTTACAATACAGTTTTGAGCTCCAGTAGCTGCCATCGACTATAAAGATGTGGTTCATATGCTCTCAACTTATGGCACTTGCTGTAAAATGATGATGTAACGGAACTAGTCAGAGTTAGCTGGAAGAAGCTGCAATTATTCTAGAATATTCTTAACTATTTGTAACATGCTACCTGTTTATGGTACTTGCAGCATCAAATTCTGTCATTTGAACACTATTGGAGATCTTGTAGGTGACGCCCACTGTGAGGTTATAGCACATACATTGTCACCATACAATCAGGCTAATGGTAGACACCATGATCAGAATAATGTCAGATTACCCTCACTACCCCAATAATATCCACCATGCAACTGTATCATAGTTGGCAATTTGTTACAGTTTTGCTGTAACACAGGATAACCTGTTTCAGTTTTGCTGTAATACAAAAGGAACCTTGTTACAATTTTTGCAGTAAAACAGGGAAATTTGTTACAGTTTTGATGAAACATTTAGGGCAGCTTGTTACAGTGCTGCTGTAACACGGAGGGCAGTGGCACAGCATGCATAGAAGGGTGGGAAGTGCCACTTCTCCAAGAATTTCAGAAGAAAAAGAAGAAAAAAATTATGTGAAACAATATTTTAATTATATGAAACTGTATGGTTTTGGAGACCTTTTAAAGTCTCAAACGCGTATGGTATATTTATGCATACTGAAGTGACAAATGAAAATTTTTACCAAGGCCAGGATTCAAATCCAGGTGTCCTGCTTATTAGGCATATGCACTAACCCCCACGCCACCCTGGCACAGTGGCTTTGCATAAGTGGACGTAATACCGTAGCACACTGTCCCCCTCAATCCAAATCCCCATTCAGTCACCAGCCCACTTGATATTTCCCCTGAACTCGAACGGCATTGCACATGTTCTCCAACTGTGTTGGAATAGCATCTTAGCATCGAATGAAACTGGAGGTCCTGCCTGAAACCCAAGCATAGATGCTTTAATCAAGAATATTGTTGCAGGAACGTTTTCAAGTCACAAACATCTATGATGTACGTATGCAGACTGGAGCTGTGAATGAAAATTTGTATCATGGCTGGGATTCGAACCCAGGTCTCCTGGTCACCAGGCAGATGTACTACACCACCTTGGCACAGTGGCTTTGCAGAAGCTCTCCGAATGTATTGGAATGGCGCCTCAACATTGAACAAAATAGGGGTCCTGCCTGACACCTAGTCATGTGTGCTTTTCTCAAATGAAACTACAGGTATTTGGTTCAAGAGACCTTTCAAGTCCTAAACATATGTGATCTGTATATGTAGATTGAAGTAACAAACGAAAATTTGTACCAGTGCTACGACTCGAACCTGGGTTGTGGTTAGAGCGTATCTGTCTAGTGAACAGGAGACCCAGGTTTGAACCCAAGCCGTGGTACAAGATTTCATTCATCTCTTCATTCTGCATATATGCATTATAGATTTTTGGGACTTGAAAAGGTTTCTGGAATTATATATAGTTTCATACGATTAAAGCACATATATTGGGGTTTCAGGCAGGACCGCCACTCCCCTCCCCGAGTTCGTTCAGTGCCGTGATGCTATTCCAAATTCTGCAATGCTGTAAAGTTTAGGGGAAATACCAAGTGGGCTGAGGCATGAATGGATTGGATTGAAGAGGGGATGTGTGCTAAGGTAGACCGTGCAGTTGTGCAAAGGCACTGTGTCAGAGAGGCATAGTAGTTACTACACCTGCCTAGCCATCAGGAGATTCGGGTTCAAATCCAGGCCATGCTACAGATTGTCGTTCGTCACTTCAGTCTGCATACATCCTTCATAAATAATTTATTTGTTCTGGATACATATCAAAAATTTATTAACGAACATTAGTCATGCTGTGGACAAGTGGACAGATCCCGAAGCTTGAGTGACCAGTGCCACTAGTTCAAACTAAACATATTAAACATTTTTGAATGGACACATTTGTAATCTCATATACTTCACATGTTTTCGGAAGCATGTGGGACTTGTCCATAACTTCGCAAGTTTTCAGAAACAATTGGGGTTTGTCTGTAAATGTTAGGAAGCCCTAAAAGACGGCATCACATGAAATCTGTGTAGTATGCGAAGTGAAATTATTGTTTTGTTTTATGCAAACATATATCAATAGCAATAATTCATATATCTTGTAGAGATCGATATTTGGTAGTAATAAATACGGAATTCTTGTGAAGTTTTAACTTATTAGCAAAAGCGTGCTAAATTCACCTATTCAGCAATTTAGGTTAACATTTCACTTCAGAATGACAGAGTGGAGAGGGAGGGGACGGATATGTCTGCTTGTAATGGGGGCAGCCCTTCAGTGCAAGAAGGGTCTACGTGTCACTGTACAACAGAAAGAGATTTAAAGGTTTGGCTTAGCTCTTTCACTTATGAGGAGAAACTATATACAGGGTGATTACAAATGATTCACCTAGTTTTGACATCTTATAGTTTAAAATACATAATGATCTCCCATTTCTACTAATAACCAATCGAAAGGGCATTCCTTAAAATTTGTTTATGTCATTGGAGGATCCATTTTGACTCATCAGGTGGCAGAGTGATAACACTTTGCAAAATGATGAATAATCAACGCCAAGCATTTTGTGTGTTGCAATATGAGAAGGCAGAATCCGTCACTACTGTGCGGCGTGCGTTCTGAAGACCGTATAACTTGTAGCCACCAACCCACCAAAGAATTCTGCGATGGTATCAACAGTTCAAGGAGCCAGGTTGCCTCTGTTCAGGAAAAAGTTCCGCGCAACCACCTGTCGCGGAGGAAACAGAGGAGAGCGTCCGAGATGTGTTCTTTCATAGCCCAAACAGATCCACACGACGTGCAAGTCGCGTGATGGCCGTTCCTCAGCCAGCTGTGTGGAAGATTCTGCTGAAACGATTACGTCAGAAACCGTATCGCATACTGTAACGTTTACCGCCAAGCGACTGTACCATCAGACGGGAATTCTGTGAACGTTGCAGGAGGCAATGGAAGATGACGAATTTCTCCGCCGGCTCGTGTTCAGTGAAGTGAATCGCCACGTCAGTATATAGGGCACGAAAAATCCCATTGTTATAGGGAGCCTGAAACAGTTCCTCCTGATGTAAATGGCTTCTGTGCTGTGTCTTGTAGCAACGTTTACGGGCCGTACAATTTTCCTGGGAAAACTGTGACAGGTACGACGTACCTACACATGTTACAAGACCGATTGTTTCCGAGACCTTTAGCTGAAAACCCACACTACGTGTTCCAACAATACGGAAATCCGCCTCATTGGCATAGAGAAGTGCGTCGCTGTCTGAACAAGGAACTTCCAACACATGTGGGCTGGACCGTGTGCTCAGGATGATTTGGCACTCGTCAGGTGGACCTCAAGGTCTCCCGACCTTAGGGATTGTGATTTTTTTTTCTTTGGCTTTACGTGAAATACAATGTGTACGTACCATCTTTTCCGACAACACTGGCTGAAATCGAGGATCGCATCACAGCTGCCCTGGCGAACATTGACAGGGACTTGTACAGGCTGAGCTTGACTATCGCATAGATGTGTGGATGTGTGTCGTGTAACATGAGGAGAGCACATAGATCATTTGTAATGATATGTAAGGAAGTTGAAAATGTGTTTTTAATACAATATATCAATCATTATTTAGTATGTAATACATTGTGAAAGACATTCATCCAAAATACGATGAATCATGTGTAATCACCCTGTATAATTAAAAGGACAAACCAAAAAATCTTCATAATAATGGTTCTAGCAAGCAAAGAAAAGGTGTTACAAATTCCAGCGCAACTTTAATGGAAATATGTATGTCTAAGCGGGTGTCACAGGTTGCAAAAGTTGTTTTGCTTGTTATGCTTGCTGTTTTCCCAAGAAAAAGGTTCTTGGGGTTATTCAAGTTTTGACAAGTTAAACAATTTACACAAAGCTCAGGAATGGCATTAAGGAATGTAAAATCAGATTATTTGTTTCGAATAATTTACACAGTTCGGAAAAAACAAGGACTGAATCATTTTAAGTAAACAATTCTGGAACACAATAAAGGAGCACAATGAAATCTTGAAAGGAAACAAGGAAATTCATTCACAAATGGTAAAGGTAATGTGCTTTTTTGGAAAACAAGAAATATCATTTCGAGGGCATGAGGAGTTAGAAAATCTTTAAACAGAAAAAATTACATTAAAATGTTGAAGGCAGTAGGAGATTGTGAAGTAGACTTAACACTTGCCAAACTCGACGTTTCTTTCAGACTTGTCCAGTGATAAGCTTCAAAATGGTTCAAATGGCTCTGAGCACTATGGCACTTAACATCTGAGGTCATCAGTCCCCTAGAACTTAGAGCTACTTAAGCCTAACTAACCTAAGGACATCACACACATCCATGCCCGAGGCAAGATTCGAACCTGCGACCGTAGCGGTCGCGCGGTTCCTGACCTTCTCAGATATACGTCTCTACTTCACCCAGCCACTGCAATTTTGTCTCCCTACTGCGCCGCTATCCTCTGTCTTTACAGACAGCATCTTTCCTTTGGCACTCGGTGTTCTTCCATTCTCTGCACGTGCTCCAACCACTGTAACTTTCGTGGCTTTACATCTATGCCCTTACATCTATGGCGACTGCTGGATTTTTATACAGTTTTGCATAGGTCTTAATTTTCCAGGCACTATTTTCACATAATGCCCCACACATCTTGTACAGCGTTCCCATTCATCCAAAATTGAGTTAAATACAATGAGAGTAATGTTGTTGATAGTAAAAAAGAGTCTTAAATGCTGAAACTATCCAATAAGACACTGACATGTAGTATAGTTTAGTAGCTTCTTGCTACGTATATGGATTATCCTCACTGCAGTGTTTTGTATTAAGTTTGTAATGAAACTCTGAGTGCGACTGCTTAGAAAGACGCGTCGGCAGTCAGAGTCGCAAGCAATGAGGGCATGTGACTATAGCATCCTCTGGTGGCGTATGTGCGTGGTGCTCCCTACCAGAGACCATGAACAATGGAAGGCCGAGCTTGCATGGCGGCACGCTGGTGGAAGGATGAAGTATCGTCTCCCGCATAGTTGTGAACGACAAGCGGCCCGCCGGGAGTGATCAACAAAGATGCCGCTGATACCCCTAAAACTATTCTACATTCAGTTTAAAAACTCAGGTATAAAAAATGCTAACATAACTAATATGTAGATGCATGGAAAATAAAATCGAGAGGAGGAGGAGGGAGGATATTACCGTTTAACGTCCCGTCGACAACGAGCTCATTAGAGACGGAGCACAAGCTCGGATTAGGGAAGGATGGGGAAGGAAATCGGCCGTGCCCTTTCTAAGGAACCATCCCGGCATTTGCCTGAAGCGATTTAGGGAAATCACGGAAAACCTAAATCAGGATGGCCGGACGCGGGATTGAACCGTCGTCCTCCCGAATGCGAGTCCAGTGTGCTAACCACTGCGCCACCTCGCTCGGTAATATAAAATCGAGGGTCTATCAGGCAGAGATTTGTCTGGTTGTAGAAAAGAGAGTCAGTTTGGGCTTTGTAGCTGATGGTGGATGCAAGAAGATTTGTCACCTAGAGAAAGCGTTCGACGATGTAAAATGATGAAAGGTGTTCAAAATTAAAATAGGTGAAAGTTGTAGGTGAAAATGGGTAATGTTCAATACGTAAAGAATCAAGAGGGTTAAGTAAGAATGGAAGACCAAGAACGAAGAGACTGGGGTAAAAAATGTGTAAAACAGGGATACAGTGTTTCGCTCGTGCTGTTTAATGTGTACGTTGAAGAAGGAGTTATTAAAATCTACATCTACATCTACATTGATACTCTGCAAATCACATTTAAGTGTCATGCAGAGGGTTCATCGAACCACTTTCACAATTCTCTATTATTCCAATCTCGCATAGCGAGCGGAAAAAACGAACACCTGTATCTTTCCGTACGAGCTCAGATTTCCCTTGTCTTATCACGGTGATCGTTTCTCCCAGTGTAGGTCGGTGACAACAAAATATTTTCGCATTCGATGGAGAAAGTTGGCGATTGAAAATTCATGAGAAAATTCCGCCGCAACGAAAAACGCTTTTCTTTTAATTATGTTCATCCCAAATCGTGTATCATTTCAGTGACACTCTCTCCCCTATTTCGCAATAATACAAAACGTGCTGCCCTTCTTTGAGCGTTTACTCCGTCAGTCCTATCTGGTAAGGACCTCACACCGCGCAGCAGTATTCTAGAAGAGGGCAGACAAGCGTAATGTAGGCAGTCTCCTTAGTAGATCTGTTGCACTTTCTAAAAGTCTTGCCAATGAAACGTAGTATTTGGTTAGCTTTAGCCACAACATTTTCTATGTGTTCCTTTCAATTTAAGTTGTTCGTAATTGTAATTCCTAGGTACGTAGATGAATTAACGGCCTTTAGATTTGACTTATTTATAGTGTAACCGAAGTTTAACGAATTCCTTTTAGAACCCGTGTGTCTGACGTCACACTTTTCGTTATTTAGGGTCAATTGCCGCTCTTTGATGGACTGCTGTTACTTCCCGGTTGTCGTGTGTTGGGAGGGGGTTTCGTATCTAGCATTGAGTTGTAACGTGCCAGGAGTGGAGTTCGGACCTGGCAGTCGGATAGTTGGAACGAGGCAGTGAGCGGCAGTGAGTTTCACATAGCCATGACTCGTCCGACCGTTGCCGGCAGACACAGTTTCAATAGCGACGGTCTTGGTTGATCGTCGGTTGGTCGTCTTACCGGACGACGTGATTGCTCGCCGATCGTTTATGGGTTGGCGATGTATGTGTCTCAACTCGTCGTTCGTCCTTGTCATTGCATTGTTGCTCATGTTCTTCGTCCAAGTGTTTGTGATATTGTGTGTAGCTTGTGATGTCGACTGCCCAGTTATTTTAGTGTTGTTTCGGTGCTGATGTCGGTAACAGTTGGTCGGTTGGCGTAGTCGTGATGTAGCACCAGTGGGGCATGTAGCGTCAGGAAGATGCTGATAGCCATCAACTGACCGACGCTTGCCGACACACATGTTTTGCGTGGGGATGACTTTGGTTGACCGTCGGTGGGTCGTCTTGCTAGACGACGTGTATTTGGCCGGCGATTGTTTCTGGGCTGGCTGTTTGAGCCGACTCGTGGTTCGTTCTCGTTGTTGCAGTCACTGCCGTGAGCATCTAGTCCTCATGCAGATGTTCGTGGGGCTGTGTGTAGTTTATGTGATTTTCACTGACAAGTTTATTTAAGTGTTGCCGGCGTACTGCCTCTGAGTTAGTCGGTCATTTGATTAAACGACGTGGGTTTGCACCATACCGATATCTTTTCTAAATGGTTTTGCAATTTGTTTTGATCTTTTGATTACTTTATTAGTCATCTGCGAACAACTTAAGAGAGCTGCCCAGATTGTCTCCATAATCGTTTATATAGAGGAGGAACAGCATAGGGTCTATAACACTACCTTAGGGAACGCCAGAAATCTAGCCGGCCGGAGTAGCCGTGCGGTTCTAGGCGCTGCAGTCTGGAACCGAGCGACCGCTACGGTCGCAGGTTCGAATCCTGCCTCGGGCATGGATGTGTGTGATGTCCTTAGGTTAGTTAGGTTTAATTAGTTCTAAGTTCTAGGCGACTGATGACCTCAGAAGTTAAGTCGCATAGTGCTCAGAGCCAGCCAGCCAGAAATCTCGTCTACTTTACTCGATGACTTTCCGTCAAGTACTACGAACTGTGACCTCTCTGACAGTAAATCACGACTCCAGTCACAAAAATGAGGCGATATTCCACAAGCATGTAATTTCACTACAAGCCGTTTGTGTGGTACAGTGTCAAAAGCCTTTCGGAAATCCAGAAATACGGAACCAATTTGAAATCCCTTGTCAATAGCACTCAGTACTTCAAGAGAGTAAAGAATGTAAAACACTACTGCCATGCGAGTGGCGGATAAGTCGCACTTTGTTTTTCGTGGACGTCCTTCAACCTGGGAAGAGATCCATGCTGCTATTGTAGCAATATCTGCGTTGCCACTTGCGAACGATGTATGTCGTGAAGATAAGGGTCAGGCCACGGGCGTTGTCAAGGGAAATTCCGAATTGCCTACGTCGGCTGATGCTGTTAAAAGGGAACCCCGGCGTTGCTTCAGGTGTGGTAGCACGGCTCATTTGGTGCGTCCTTGCGTTCAACCTCGCATGCCCAGAGCCAATAAATGATGCCGGGCTGGGCAGCGAGCTCGGGATCGAGCCTTTAAACCTTGGTGTACCCGTGTTGTCGCTCCCATCACCGCCCTGGCCTTATACTTGTTCTGGGAAGAGATCCATGCTGCTATTGTAGCAATATCTGCGTTGCCACTTGCGAACGATGTATGGCGTGAAGATAAGGGTCAGGCCACGGGCGTTGTCAAGGGAAATTCCGAATTGCCTACGTCGGCTGGTGCTGTTAAAACGGAACCCCGGCGTTGCTTCAGGTGTGGTAGCACGGCTCATTTGGTGCGTCCTTGCGTTCAACCTTGCATGCCCAGAGCCAATAAATGATGCCGGGCTGGGCAGCGAGATCGGGATCGAGCCTTTAAACCTTGGTGTACCCGTGTTGTCGCTCCCATCACCGCCCTGGCCTTATACTTGTTCTCGAGTAGGTGGGGAACCGATTTGTGCTCTTTTGGATTCTGGTAGCTCCCTTTCACTATTGAGCTGCGAATGGTTTCTTGAATCTGGTCTGAAACTTCGGTTGGTCCCTTCAACGGTGCCGAGATGTCGGGTGGCCAATGGCCAAGTGTTGCCTCTACATGTTGGGCCCGAGGGAGTATATCAGTTGGGGATTTCTCTTGGCCCTTGTCATTAGTCTTGGTCAAGAAGCTGCCAGCCGATTTGATTTTGGGGTGTGATTTCATCAATGAAACTGGTTTAGACTTGGATTATTCCGGGCACGCCTTCGTCTGTAAGTGGCTCCTGCAGAGAAGTTTGGTTTCTGTGAGTGTGCTAAACGGACTGTGCATCGAAATGCCGGCATCTTGGCTGTTGAGGCTGTGCCTAATGAGTTCGATCTCGCCCATCTCTCCCCACATCAGGCCCCTCAGCTACAGGATTTGCTACAGAGGTTCCCTGAGCTTCTTTGTGATAGGTTGGGCGTTACTAATGTTCTTAATTACCATATCCGTCTATCTGATGGTATTCCTGTTAGGCAGTCCCCATATCGCCTCTAAGATGAAGATACTGAGAGCTAAAATATCCAAAATGCTTGAGCAAGGGGTTATTAGGCCTTCGACATCTGCCCGTGCTTCCTCAATATTCCTTGCTCCTAAGGATCAGGGGCGGGATTTTAGGCATGTTGTTGACTACCGGTACCTGACTGCTAAGGTTGTCCTCGAGTCTGTTTCTCTACCTGATCTTCATAACTCCTTTACTTGGTTTGCCGGCGCTAATTGGTTTACTGTCCTTCATTTGAACCAAACGTATTATCAGATTCCCTTAGCTGAAGAATGTAAACATGTTACTGCATTTTGTACTGATTGGAATCTGTTTGAGTTTAACACGGTTCCCTTCCCTTTGGCTTGGCTACTGGTGCAGCCGTTCTTACTCGTTTACTGGATAATATCCTTGAAGACTTGAAATTAGTTTTAGTGTATAATTATTTGGACGACTTCATTTACAGCCGTTCGTTTCAGGAGCATTTGGATCATATACAGCAAGTTTTTTTGAGGTTACAGGGAACCGGGTTAACTGTTAAACCCAGTAAATTGACGTTAGCGAGGCAGCAGGTGTCCTTCTTAGGTCACCAAGTATCAGGTCAGAGTATTCGCATCGACCAGGAAGGAACTAAGGCATTAAGAGCTCTGCCTCCGCCTACTGATAAACGTAGAATTGCTAAGTTCATAGGCATGGCTAATTATTTTACGCGTTTTGTCCCTAATTTTGCTCAGATGGCAGCTCCCTTAAATGAATTTCGCCGGAAAGGAGTGCGTTTTGAATGGGGACCTGCCAAAGGGGCTGCGTTTGAGCACATTAAGGCAGCTATAGCCAACCCTCAACTGACGCATCTAATGCAGGTATTTCGGCTGTACTCCTCGATGAGTTCGAAGGTCAGAGGCAACCATTAGCGTACGCATCTCGACGGTTAACCAGTGCCGAACATAATATTCTGTCTACGAGTGCGGGGCTGAGCCGTGCGTGGCTCGTGTTCGGGCCATCTCTCTTTTTACGTTCTGTTTTTACTGTACTGCCACCTCGTTTTGTTAATTCAATTACTGGTGTTACTGAGTTGCTGCCTTGCCTGCCCGTGAGCGGCAGCAGCAGCGCATATCGATATATGCCCTGCCATGTTATCTTTGCTGGACTGCTATTACTTCCCGGTTGTCGTGTGTTGGGAGAGGGGTTCGTATCTGGCAATGAGTTGCAACGCGCCAGGAGTGGAGTTCTGACGTGGCAGTCGGACAGAAGGGGCGCGGCAGGAGTTGGTAGGGTTGGAGCGGCAGTGAGGTTCAGATAGCCATGACTCGCCCGACCGTTGCCGGCAGACACAGTTTCAATAGCGACGGTCTTGGTTGATCGTCGGTTGGTCGTCTTACCGGACGACGCGATTGCTTGCCGATCGCTTATGGGCTGGCGATGTGTGTGTCTCAACTCGTTGTTCGTCCTCGTCACTGCACAGTCACTGCTTTTACCATTGGTCGCGTTCTTCGTCCAAGTGTTTGTGATAGTGTAGCTTGTGATGTCGACTGCCCAGTTATTTTAGTGCTGTTTCGGTGCTGATCTGTAACAGTTGGTCGGTTGGCATAGTCGTGACGTAGCATCAGCGTCAGGAAGATGTGGATAGCCATCACTTGCCCGACGGCTGCCGACGCACATGTTTTGCGTGGGGACGACTTTGGTTGACCGTCGGTCGGTTGTCTTGTGACACGACGTATATTTGGCCGGCGATTGCTTATGGGCTGGATGTGTGTTCCGACTCATGGTTCGTCCTCGTTATTGCACAGTCACTGCGGTGAGCATCGTCTAGTCCTAGTGCAGATGTTCTTGGGGCTGTGTGTAGTTTTTGTGATTTTCACTGACAAGTTTAGTTAAGCGTTGCCGGCGTACTGCCTCTGAGTTAGTCAGTCGTTTGATTAAAAGACATGGGTTTTCGGGTCGTCCACCCCTTATGGGTTGTCTGGGACCCGTTGTTGTTTGGTTCCCATAGTCTCTGTATCCTTGGAATTTTGGTGCAAGTGCGGAGCGGAACCTTGGTGCAAGTGTGGAGCGGAACTAGCCTTCAGCATTGGTCTGTTGACGGTCTGTCGGTTGGGTTGCCGTCGGATTGATCATGGTTGTGCCGACTGCCTGTCTCCCCTAAGTGATCGTTAGCATTTAAAGTGCTGGGCGAACCCCGAAAATTCTGAGCGCCGTTAGCTGCACTGCCTTATTTTCTGTTGTCTGTATTTGTATGGCTCATAGCCGATGTTTTAAATTAAAGTTGAATTGTTTTTAGTTGTGTTTTATGTCATAGGCCTTCAACCGATTTAAAATTAAATTTCCTTGCTTGTCTAGTGCTAGATTGTTTGGGCCTTCAGGCTGATTAAAATCTTGTTTAAAGATAAAGCCTTGAGCCTTCTGTCTACTAAAAAAAAAAAAAATAGTTGAGTTTTAAGTGATGGGGTTTTCAGCCGTTTTTAAATTAAAGTGCTTGTCTTTCGAGAATCAGAATGTTTGGGCCTTCAGCCTAATTTAAAATAAGGCTCTCTGCTGTGTTTTTTTTAATTTAATTTTACCTTGAGTCTTAAATCATGGGACTTTAGCCATCTTTAAATTAAACTTGGTAGATTTGCTGGGCCTTCAGCCAAGTTGTAGAACTTACTTACGTGAGGCCTTGTGACTTATAAATATTCTGTTTTGGGTCTGAATCTTAAGTTAATGGCTTTTAGACGTTTTTAAATTTAAGTCGTTGTGCCCTTAATGCATAAGATAGTGTGGCCTATTCAGCCGATAAATAAGTTCAAAAATTTGTGCTGTAATGTTTGGTCAAATAATAAAGTTATGTGTGTTATAGTGTAACTGACAGCCGCTCAATTTGGCCCCTTTCCACAACTCCAACTATCTGTCGTGTCCTGCGGGCTAAGCAGGACGTTTCAGAGGCGTTGGCCGTTTTGTTCGCGCTGCAGAAGTACTGATTTTTCCTTGAGCATCGGCTATTTCAGCTAGAAACCGACAATCAGGCATTGAGCTGGGTGTTAGCCAGGCCACGTAAAACTGGCCGTATCGCCAATTGGGCAGTACGCATTTCTGCATTTCGATTTGAAGTTAAACACGTAAAAGGCACTGAATCTACACGTAGTGAGGGCACCCAGGAAACAGAGGGAGGCAGTTTAAAGTGGTTCAAATGGCTCTGAGCACTGTGGGACTTAACTGCAGAGGTCATCAGTCCCCTGGAACTTAGAACTACTTAAACCTAACGAACCTAAGGACATCACACACATCCATGCCCGAGGCAGGATTCGAACCTGCGACCGTAGTGGTTTAGGGGAACGCCAGGAGATCAGGTCTATGTCCATAATTTTCCTGGGAGGCAGGTGCGTGTCGCAAATCTTAGTAAATTCACTTCCCGTTTTTTGGGTCCTTGCACCGTTGTATGTATTGTAGGCCCAGTTAATCTGCTAGTTAAGGATAACTGCACCAGTCAGCAGTACCGGGTCCACCTTAGCCAAGTTAAATTTGGTTAGCCAAATTGTTGAGTTACCCTGCAAGTTGGTGTCTGATCTGAGGGGGGGGGGGGGGGGGGGGGAGCGAGAGCCGTGGCCGGCTCGCGTTCATGCCGTTTGTTCTTTGGCATTTTGTCACAATCGAGTAGCGTCTTGTTTTTCCCTGAGTTACTACCGTAATTAGTTGCTGACTTTTCTTCTCTCAGTTACAGCAGTAGCGCTTATCGATACTAGTACTGCTGTACCATCTTTAGTGTGACCGCAATATTTCCGTGTGGTGTTGTGTGTGGCAGTCGGTCGGTTGGGACAGAGCAGCGAGGAAGTCTCCGCTGCGCGAGGGCAGGCCCGGACTGCTGGCGGCGTGCACGCGCGGTCAGATTGTGAGGCTCTAGCTGCGAGAGCTACAAAGTTCGTTGCCCACCGAACCTGGACACTGAAGGTGAGTGATCAGTTAACCTGTTATGAAACCTCAACTGCTGTGACCTCTCTTCTTTCATTGCCGGTTGTTGCTTCCTGGAGCATTCCGACTAGCAGGAACGTATGGTGTCTTGGAGTCGGTGAAATTTTGCAGCCGCCTTCATGTATGGCCTTTAACTATTAAACTGATTGTTACTTATCAGTGAAGTGCACCAGCGGTATTTTCTGCCCTGTGGTCAGTAACGCCCCAGTGAATTGCCCTGGTCGTTAGCGTAGTTTTCCGGCAGTGTGTTTTCATCGCTGTGTTGATGCTGTCCAGCACAGCGTGTAGTTCGACAGCTTTTGTTCATTTTTTTTCTTAGAGTGGTTATTGTGCCTTGGCTGTTTTTTGATGGCAGTTTTGAAGATGTAGTGCTGCTGGTATCTTTGTCCTCAGCAAATACTTTTGTTGTGCCATCGGTCAGGCAGAAGGGAATTAATTAGGATGTTGGTCGGTCCTTCAGCCATCCCTGGGTCGGGTTGCCATCCGATTATTGAACCTTACTGTTGGCTGCCTGTCTCACCTCACATTATGTTAGAACTACCTCCTCAGGCCGACCCTTGGAATGCTTCTGAGCACCACTGTTCTGTTGGTTTTAGATTGTGAATTTCATTTTAGTCTGATGTACTTTGCGAGGCCTTCAGCCGTCTATTAATTTAGTTTTAATTTTTAAATAAGGCCTTCACCCTACTTAAAATAAATTTGAAGATTTGTTTAAAAACTAAATTTTGAAAGTTTGTTCTATCTTAAATTCTTGCTATCCAGGCCCAAAGTCCTGAGTTGTTCAATGTCTTGTGTGTGGCTTTCAGCCGAGTATTTATGTGGAATATTTTTTAAAGTAAGGCCTTCAGCCACGAGTATTCTTTAAAGCAATTTTTTATAACTTGTGTTCAGGCCTTTAGCTGTTCTTGTTTTTGGTGTGGTTTTGGGCCTTCAGCCTGGGTGATATCTCAAGTTTTCTTAACTAGGTCTTCAGCAATATTGTTTTATTTTGATCCTTTTAAGGCAATGTGTAATTAAGTGGTTCTTAGGAAAATAAAAGTTTGTGTGTTTGGTGCAACTGACAGTAACTGATTATGGCCCCCTCCACAACCATAAACTGATCCGCTCTATCCTGCGAAACCAGATTTCATAGGTGTACAGACAAACAAGTGATTAGAATTTCAGAAAAAATGGATGATTTATTGAAGAGAAAGAGCTTCACAAATTGAGCAAGTCAATAACGTTTTGGCCCACCTCTGGCCCTTACGCAAGGAGTTATTCGACTTGGCACTGATTGATAGAGTTGTTGGATGTCCTCCTGAGGGATATCATGCCAGTTCTGTCCAATTGACGAGTTAGATTGTCAAAATCCCGAGATGATTGGAGGGCCCTGCCCATAATGCTCCAAACGTTCTCTATTGGAGAGATATCCGGCGACCTGGCTGACAATTGCAGTGTTTGACAATCACCGAGACAGGCAGTAGAAACTCTCGCCGTGTGTGGGTGGGCTTAATCTTGATTAAACGTATGCCCAGGACGACTTGCCATGATGGGCAACAAAACTAGGCTGTGCTGTATGGGTGCCACAGATAACAACCAAAGCGGTTCTGCTACCAAAACAAATGACACCCCACACTATCACTACTCGTTTAGCAGTATGGTGGACGACAGTCAGGTTGGTATCCCACAACTGTCCGGAGTGACACCAGACACGCCTATAGACTGGAATATCTTTAGTGATGAGCCCCACTTGGAACTGACCCCGATGAGCAGCGTAGGCATGTCTGGAAACGCCCCTGATAGTGATGGGATGCCAAACTGACTGTCGTCCGCAATATGGCCCGACAACCAGGAGAAACGGTCTTTAATACCATTTCATGTACATGTATTGCCCGAACTCTTACAGGACTCGGTAAGATTATCTGCCACGAGTAATGAGTGTAATGGGCAGTGGCACTACGAATGTAGTGCGTGGACATTAAGTTGGGAATGTGGGGCTCACGGGGAGCGTGCTAGGCATAAATCCCTGCAGTCGCGGTATCCTCTGTGCCATCGGTGGCTCAGATGGATACAGCGTCTGCCATGTAAGCAGGAGATCCTGGGTTCGAGTACCGGTCGGGGCATACATTTTCAACTGTCCCCGCTGATGTATATCAGCGCCTGTCGACAGCGTAGGATATTGATTTGATTTCCATTTCAAAATGGAAATGAGATGTACTTCTAAAATCAGATCGGTACACACTTGGCTTGATACATTTGCATAAAATAGTAAAATACCTTGTACGCTGTTGTCCTGTATTCTCCACGTTATAGATAAAAACAGGTTTATCGCAGTTGTGCGGCGTACATTAACAGGTCTACATTTGCAAATGGAATTTTTGCTGTGAAACGTGACAACAGAGGGTTCAAACAGGTGCCTTTCAACGAGGATGCTGCATATCGATTGTAATACGACCTTTGTCAGACGGCCTAACGTAAGATGTTTTGTAGTGACTTGCACGTCATGAGAGAATGAACATGTATTACA